>NC_041731.1:11558695-12219891 GCF_004115215.2 Ornithorhynchus anatinus
GATCCCAGGTCTTGTCTTTGCAACTTGCATACGAGCCATGAAGACAGGATAAGACTGAATGGAGTTGGGTGGAAGGGGGTGAAACTAGGCCAGAAGTCTAGCCTCTTGACCTGATCCAGGACCAAGGTGACTTCCTTTCACCTGCACCTGACTTCTACTCTGACCGAGGCAGAGTCTATCCACATTTTTGTGCATTCACATCTCTCCTCCAGATCTCGTTTTCCATGCTCTCTCTACTCTGTGCTGAGACCGCCTTCCTGCCTGTCTCTTATGCCTGCCTCACTGCCTCCCTTCTCTTTTCTCTGGGTACCTGTCTTCCTTTCTTCTCTCTCTCTCTTTCTTCCTTTCTCTCTTTTGCTTACTCTCTGGAACCTCAACCCTTTAAGCATTGATCTAAGTTAATTTCTCACCCAAAATAAAAAGTTACCCTCCCTAGCTATGTATAGAAGGAACTACCTAGGCAAGCCCACAATTTTCCTAAAAAGATCCATTGGATTTTGATCTAAATTACTAACTGTCCTCAAAAAGAGGAGCACAGATCGACTCCAAAATATGCTAGGATCTTTGCTTCATGTTTTCAAAATAATCGAGAGAGAAAGAAAGAGAGAGAGACTTCCAAAAGTGAAGAAATTCAAAACAAAATTGTTATCCCAAAAAGAGGATTTTTTTTTCCTTCCTCAAGGTCAGAAAGTCCTTATCAGTCTAAATAAAAAGATCACACTATTAACTTAATTAATCAGGGATATAGTCGGAAAATTAGGAATGTGAAATGAACAGCCCTCACCATTAGGATGGTGTCAAAGAGGGCAAACATTTGATTGCTTGTCCAAGCAACCCCTGGGAAGGATCTTGAACTATTGGTTTGTTCTAGAGGCTTCTGAGCCAACACACCTAACTTTCTTGCTAGACGGCAGGCTTCTTTAGGGAAGAGATCATATCTAGTCTATTGTACTAAATTCTGCATTATTCAGTACAGCTCAAAAAAATACACTTGATTCTGGAAGATTCTATATAAGTAAGAGTCAAACCTGGCTTGAGCAGCCAGCTACAGAGCATAATAAATCTCCTTCCCATTTCTGGAGTTTGAGTAGGTAGAAACAACTAAATGAGAGACACGTGAGCTAAAGGGTATTCCTTTGGACCTCATTCTCTCTCTCTTTTGGCTCCTATTTACCCTACTTTTCTACATTTCCTTATTTTACTCCTTTGTTTTTCTCCTTGTTTTCTCCTTTGGTTTGCTCCAATTAAATCAGATATGACCAAAAAGGAATTTAAAATTCCCAATCTGTTATATATATGTTTGTGTCCAATGAAAAGCAGCTTGTCCTAGTGGATAGAGCATAGGTCTGGGAGTCCGGAGACCTAGGTTCTGATATGTGCCCGGGGCAAGTCACTTAACTTCTCTGTGCCTCAGAAATATCCCTTCTTTCTCCCTCTTAGACTGTGAGTTCTGTGAAGAACAGAGATCTGTGACCAGTGACAGTGTCTGATCTGATCATACTGTATCTATCCCGGGGCTAAGCACCTAATAAGCATTTAACAAATACCACTGTTATCACTATTTCCCAATATCCCTCATATATTGTTAAAAATATATTTTTACAAATGCAGAAATGCATGACTTTTTGAATGAAGACACACTTTACTTTCTACGTTAGAGAAGGTAGACATCAAGGTGGATAGTAGGCTAATGTTGGGGTCAGTGAGAATAAAGTTGAAAATGTACTAGCAGTGCATCTGCTAAAGGCCACATGAGGGCCGATAATTAGGTGTTTGATCTATCTACATAATAAAGAGTTGGCTAACATATGGTGAGGAGAGGTGGTATAACATCTGCTTTGTCTTTGACTTGTTTTGATGGTGAAAAGCTGACTTGATTTTTCATTTCAGAAACCCAATAGCTGCCCGATATTATGCTATTATGTAGACTAGGATGATTTTTGCACCATATGGGGATGACACCACTTGATTAAATCTCTCTCTCTCCCCTCTCAGGCAGGGGGAGAGATGCTTAAACTACTGTGCGGCTTCGCCTGCTGAGAGGCAGTCGTTGGAACAGGAACGGGAATGACCTAGATGAGGTTCGGAGAAACTAACAGGAAAATGTCCAGTGTTACACTGGAGAGGGAGGAGTAAAGAAAGGAGTGAAGAGCAGACTACCTATGACCCCAACTCCTCAAAGACTTTGGAGCTGGCCTGACCCTGCAAGATTAAAAAAAAAATTATTGGTATTTGTTAAGTGCTTACTGTGTCAAGCACTGATCTAAACACTGGGGTAGTACAAGTTTATCAGAGTGGACACAGTCTCTGTCCCACTTGGGGCTCAAAGTCTTAGTGGGAGGAAGTAGGATTTAATCCCCACTTTACAACTGAGGAAACTGAGACACAGAACAGTGAAGTGACTTGCCCAAGATCACACGGCAATTAATCGACAGAGCCGGGATTAGAACTCCAGTTCTCTGACTCCCAGGCTCGTGTTCTTTCCACGAGGCCAGGGTGCTTCTCATATGTTACAGCATATTTTTTGGATCAATCAAGCAATTAATGGTGTGTATTTTGAATGTGTACTCTGTGCCAAGCACTGTCCTAAATTCTTGCAAGAATTCATTTGAGTTAATAGACAGGATCCCTGCCCTCGAGGATCTAGAAGGGGTGACAGGCATTAAAATAAATTACAGGTTGGGGGATATAACAGAGTTGAAAGATACTTACATATGTGCCACCTGGGAGAAATACCCAAGTGCTGAAAGAATGAGCATCTTAGTGCATGGGTGATGCAAAAGTGCTGAGAGGCAGTCGGGAGTGAAGAAATGATGGTTAATCAGGGAAGGCCTCTTGGAGGAGATGCAATTTCAGCCTTGAAGATGGGGAGAGCTGTGGTCTGCCAGATGTGAAGGGGAGCAAGTTCCATGCAGGAGAGATGGTTTGAGCCAGACGTTGACAGAGACAGGGATGAGAACGAGACACAGTGAGTAGGTACTGACATGCTTAAGTGTGATTTCCATGCCAGGCTTCTCTTGAGGACACTTTGTGAGACCCACAAGCACTGTAGAACGTAGCCCAGCCCCATTTCATTTTGATTTTCCTCTCATGTCTTACTGTTTTTCCTTAGTCGAGCAAAGTGCTG
Organism: Ornithorhynchus anatinus; assembly: GCF_004115215.2. NCBI lineage: Eukaryota > Metazoa > Chordata > Mammalia > Monotremata > Ornithorhynchidae > Ornithorhynchus > Ornithorhynchus anatinus. Next base: position 11,561,823 of record NC_041731.1, read on the forward strand.
GACTTTTCAAGGAGGATGAGAAATTATATCTTCTGCCCACAGTGGAGGAAAATACTTGCGAGGTCCTTGGAATTAATAGATCAGAATTTTTTAGGATTCGGCATTAAGCGATTTCTGTTTCATTACGTTTGTTTTTCCCTTCTGCTTTCCAGAAAGAGTTGACTTGGTCTTCTCCCTTTCTCAGAGACAGCTCTGTATGGGAACAAAAACTCATTCAAGGTTTTCGATTTAAAATCATCAGCAGAGCATCGGCCATTCATCTGGATTGTAATTCCGGCCAAAGTAATCTAAGATGACTCGGAATAAATTCGGCTCCACTCCCACTGGCTCTGTGTGCTGAGCTACTCTGACTAAAAAGTCAGAAGAATAATGGTCCAGAAAGCATCGTTAGCATTATTAATTTTTTACACATATAAGGCTTTCATGAATATTTATGGCATTGACTATTGTTCCTCAGATGCAATGGTGGAGAGTTGAAAGCTGTTTCTATTGTATAAAGACTCAGTCTCAATAACTGGAAGGTGTGGGTCTTTTTTTTTTAAACATGAATAGCACATTTCTGCAGGACTCTCTTTGTCTGTGAGTTCAAAGAAGCTTCTCAAGCTTTTGAACTTGTTTGTTTGTATTTTTGTAGTTTATTATTCATTGGGTCTCTGTCTCCATCTCACATTTACCCCACCCCCACCCCTGCCACCTCACACACCCAAGAGTTCTAGATGGCTGAATTCTGAATTTCTGACTGCTCCGCAAATGTAGGTATTCATGGTCAGTAGTTCTGACCAGAAGATACAGATAATATGATCTATTTCAACACGGCCAGTTTTCTTGATGGAGTTTTAGCCTTCTCCTGAGGCTACTCCAATTCTTCCCCAGTTTTCCAAGGAAAACCAAAGCAGGAAACTAACTGCTATCTACAGGGTCCAAGGGTGCTAGAATCAAATGGACAAATAAATCAATCTAGAGTCCACGTTTAGAAATGATTTTTTTCATCCCTCTTGCTGAGCCTACAGTATACCTACATTTATTTACCGAATCCCCCGACTTTTCTTCATCATTTTTATTACATTGAAAACAGGGTTGGGAATGTCACCTGAGTCTTATAATATGCTAGCAACAAAGAGAGAAGAAAAAAAAAGGAGGAGGAAAGGAAGGAAGAAGGAAGTGGAAATCCTAATGAATTAACTCTCTCCATCTGTAGTGTTGTCATGTTCTCAACCTTATGCTCCTCCTCTTCAGCCTGGTGCATGTGGGTATCCCTGATTACAAATACATAGTATAAAAAATAATCTTATATCCTCTTCTAAATATTTAGGTGGGCAATTATATGATGAAGGCAATCATGCAATTAATATGAATATATTCTTGAACTCTACGCTCCTCCATGTTGGAGAGGATACATTATTGAAGCTCATTATGGAGAGGAAACATGTCAGCTAATTGTTTTATACTGTATTCTCCTAAGTGCTCAGTACAGTGCTCTTCACCTATATTAAGTGCACAATAAGTACCACTGATTGATTGATGAATTCAAGCATGGGTGAAAAGACTGAAACTAGATTGACATACTCTCCCATGTTATTTGCAAATAAGATGATTGGTATATAGGGTTTGCACCATATCTAGATGTCGGCACTAGATACCTATCAATCAATCAATCACTTATTGTGTGCTGGGCATTCTACTAAATGCTTGATATTGTAAGTATATCGCATCATTACTAGTATCTTTGTTACCAAAATTATAGAGGGCCTAAAGAGAGTGTTACATTTTCCATTATGGGATCTTGCTTTCTCTTACCCATGGCAATTTTCCCTATTAAAGTGATTCAATTAATCTTATTTTAGGGTGAGAATTATTGGTTTTCACCCTTAATTGATTTGAAATGAAAGTTTACCTCAATTTTCATGTGATATGTGATAGTAAAAAATGTAAAATGACGTAATTAGAGCTCTCTGTGTTCAAAAGCATAATACTTCAAGATTCTCTGGGATTGCTTGTCTTTGGTGTTCTAATCGACAAGCTTTATTAGCTATTCCTATAGTGGTAACGTTTAATTCTAGGGACTCTCTGAAAGTCCCACTGAAAATGAATGAATGAATCAATCAGTCAAATGAATCAACAATGGTATTTATTGAGCATTTACTGTGTTGAGAACACTGTACTAAGCATTTAGGAGAGTACAATATGACAGAGTTGGAAGACATATTCTCTGCCCATGAGGAAGTCTACAGTTTAGAGAGATTAGAGAAGTCTTAAACTCTAGAGAAATCTTCCTAGCAGGACTCAGAAATGCTAATGAAGACATCCTTGAAATTGCTTGTGCTAATTTCTCCTCGTGCCATTAAAACAAATTATTTATGTCTTCCCTCATTGTGGACAGGGAGCATATCTACCAAATCTGTCATATTGTATTCTCTCAAGTGCTTAGTACAGAGTTCTGTACACGGTGAGCACTCAGTCAATACCATTGATTGATTCACTGATTGATTCCTTCTGAGGTGAGTTTTCACCTCTCAGGGACACACCTCTAGAGTTTCCAGTACTCTTCCAGTCTCGACTATGGGAGAGAGAGTCAAGCAGAGGCATACCCATTCCATTCCTAGCTTGGTCAGTGCCTAGTGAGTGGAAGGCGATCTGCTACAAGTCAAAACTCACCCACGCTGGGCAACAGCAGCACGGGAGAGAGTCAAGGGCGGAGACTCAGGTTTACTGCGCGGAAGGATACAATGGTAAACCGCTTCCGTACATTTACCAAGAAAACTCTATGGATACGCTACCAGACCGATTGCAGTTGGAGGAAGGGTGTTCTGGGAGAGATGTGTCCATGGCGTCACTATGGGTCGGACATGTCTCAACAGCATAAGACAACAACAACAAGGTGAGTTTTGTTCTTTTGTTGCATAACATTTGATCTCATAATTTTCATCCAAGTAAGGGACAAATGTACCAATTGGATGAACTCCACTCAGAAGCAAATCATTCATTTTTAGGATACTAAATGTAGATATATTAAAGTAAATGACTTTTGACTCAGAGGGAAGGTGATTAGCAAGAGAGAGGAAGAGAGTGGTAGAGGGACTAGACATTACAAGGGAAAGTTAAATAAGACTGAAAGTAACCAATTTAGGGAAATGCTAAAAGAAGAGAAGCTGTTTAGGCTCCTCTATTTTGTAAAGGTTTTTCTTTCTCTCAACTATGAGTAATCCTATGACATAAAAATCCTGAATTTTTGTCATCCACTTATTATTCAAGGGGAAAGAAGCTTGCAGCAGTGGTTTTATAAAAACAACCGAGTCTACAGAGATCGAGCTGCAGCGATGGATAGGGACTCATACAAGGGATGACTACCAGATTCTATCCTCAAAAAGAAACAGAAGTAGAAGTGGAGTAGGGCAGGAAACATAAGAAACAGGAGCAAAAAATAGGTCAAAATCTGAGAATTGCAAAGCCAACTTTACTGCCCAATATGACGATTATCAGTGGAATCATTAGCCATAATAGAGTACTAACCATAAAACCTTTCAACGGCTGTGTCAAATCACAACCTCTCCCCCGTTTTCATACATGAAGCCATTGCAGCTTTGAAAGCTATAGTTATCCTGTGCATCGTAACACTAACAATAAATTAAGAACTTCATTTAACTTCCTTTATCCGCAGGGGTGAGTGCTTACACTGGGCACGCAAGAAATAGATTTTGCCATTCAAATCCAGTTACATAAAATAAAATCACTCAGATCAAAATATCCAATGTTTCCCTAGATTACTGTAATGATAATATTACCCGGTACTGAGGGGCAGGATTCCTACAGAGGAGTAGTGTATTAATTGACTTCCCATTGTCTTCCCATTTCCCTCCATTTCAAGACTCTCTACCAACTCTCCCCATCTTGCACATCTGCTCTCTCCATTCCCTTCCAGTCTTGCATGCCAACACCTCCAAACTCTCCTTTCCCCAGCTTCCCATCCTGACCCCCATTACTATCTGACAGAGTGCCTCACAACCAGATTCCCAGCTCCATTGCTTCTAAAACCAGGCCTAACTTCAAACTCTTGACCTGGCCAGCTCCTGGGACGGAAATTCCTCAGTTATTTCCAAATACTCCACGTCGTTCCTCGGAAACAGGCAATCTGAAAACTCAGGGTAAGCAACCTTCATTGGCTGCCCATCTACCTCCACATCTCGCTCCCAAGTGCTTAGCTCAGTGCTCTGCACACAGCAAGAGCTCAATAAATAGTACCGACCAATTGAATGATGAATGAAGTACGTGATTGAATTATGAATGAAGCTCATGATGAAGCGCTGGAGAGTCTAAACATCAATAGCTAAAGACCAAACATCAAAAAGTTAGCCACAAGGTCCTGCCTGCAATCATATTTAGTGAGTGCTTACTGTGTGCAGAACACCGAACTAATGCTTGGGAAAGTTCCATATAGCAGATTTGGTAGACATGTTCCCTGCCCACAAAGAGTTTGCGGTCTAGAGGGGGAGACAGACATTAATATACGTAAGTTACAGGTATGTACCTAAGTGCTGAGGGGGCTGAGGGTGGGGTGAATAAAGGGCACAAACCTAAGTGCAAGGAGACTCAGAGGGAGAGCCAGTCGGGGAAATGGGAGCTTAGACAGGGAAGGTCTCTTGGAGGAGTTTCGATTTTAATAAGGCTTTGAAGGTCTGTAGGATATGAAGGGGGAGGGAGTTCTAAGCCAGAGGCAGGATGTGATGAGGTGTCGACTGAGAGATAGACAAGTGCGAGGTACAGTGAGTAGGTTGGCAATAGAGGAGTGAGGTGAGCGTGCTGAGTTGTAATAGGGAATGAGTGAGGTTACATAGGAGGAAGGAAGGTGATTAAATCATTTAAAGCTAATGATAAGGTGTTTTGTGGTTTTTTTAATGGTATTTGTCAACCGCTTACTATGTGCCAGGCACTGTACCAAGCTCTGGGGTAGATATAAGCAAATCAAGTTGGACATGGTACATGTCCCACACTCTTAATCCCCATCTTTCATATGACATAACTGAGGCACAGAGAAGTGAAGTGATTTACCCCAGGTCACAGAACAGACAAGTGTTGGAGCCAGAATTAGAACCCGGGTCCTTCTGACTCTCAGGGCCACACTCTATCCACTAGGTCATGCTGCTTCTCCATCCAACTCAGGGACTGTCTCTATCTGTTGCCGATTTGTACATTCCAAGTGCTTAGTACAGTGCTCTGCACATAGTAAGCGCTCAGTAAATACTACTGAATGTATGAACTCCCTATCAAACAAAATTCCTTACCATGGCTTTAAAGCACTTAACCAGCTCTCCCTCTGGAAACTTAGAGAAGCAGTGTGGCTCAGTGGAAAGAGCATGGGCTTTGGAGTCAGAGGTCATGGGTTCGAATCCCAGCTCTGCCACTTGTCAGCTGTGTGACTGTGGGCAAGTCACTTAACTTCTCTGTGCCTCAGTTACCTCATCTGTAAAATGGGGATTAAGACTGTGAGCCCCACGTAGGACAACTTGATTCCCCTGTGTCTACCCCAGCGCTTAGAACAGTGCTCTGCACATAGTAAGCGCTTAACAAATATCAACATTATTATTATTATTATTATTACTTCAGTTATATTCTACCACAACCCAGCCCACATACTTTGCTCCTCTAATGCCAACCTACTAATTGTATCTTGATCTCATCTAACTGCCTGCCAACCTCTTGTCCATGTCCCTCTAGCGGGAACCTCCCTCCCCCTTCATATCTAACAGACCACCACTCTCCCCACCTTCAGGGCCTTACTGAAATCACATCTCCTCCAAGAAGCCTTCCCGCGCAAAATCCCTCATTTCCCCTATTCCTTCTCCCTTCTGCATCACCCTTGCCCTTGGATTTGTACCCTTCAAGTACTTAGTATTCACCCCACCTTCAGCCCCATAGCACTCATGTACATATCCGTGATTTATTGTGATATCTGTCTCCCCTTCTAGACAGTAAGCTCCTTGTGGGCAGGGAACTCTTTCACAATGTACTCCCTGCATAAATTAAGCATTCAATACATATCGCTGATTGACTGACTGACTCAAGCTGCAGCAAACAAGATGGTGGTCAGTCATTAGGAAACGCATCCTGACCTTCGGAGTTGGGAGAGGCTGAAGCATGATATCGACTACTGTTCTGTAATCTTTTCCTGAAACGGATAAGACAAGACTGTCAAAGATTCCCTTTCTGAGGCAGTTCAAGGGTAATTCTGCAGCTGGGAGAGAGAATTCTCCCAACACCAGTGAGCCCATAATTCTGTATATTTTCCCATTCAGGTGCATAGTAGATTTGTATGCGGTTTCCATCAGAACTTCCTTCAGTTCTGTATGAAATGCTTCTGAATTATTTCCATTCTAGGGTGTTACTGAAGATTTTATTGATTGGCTGTGTCCAAGCCAAGCCACAGTATTTTGGTGTCTATTCTGGGCTCTTCCCAACACCCTGCATATTGTTTGTTTGAGTTCTAAGTCTGTTCACGAGGTGGTAATTCACTAAAACTATTTTTAGTTGAGGAACACAAGACTAATAACAATGTCAGATGCTGAAATGTGGTCTTATCAAAGCAGTGGGGAGAAGAATAATTATTCCCCTGGTCCTATACGTCACGCATTACTTTCTACATCCCAAAATAGCATTTACCTGTTTTTTTTTTTTACAGAAGCATCTCACTGTGTATCATGTTGAATTTATTGACTGCTTTCACCCCAGGGTCTTTTTTCTACAGTGATGATTCCTAACGAGCAATTTTCTGTTTCATACTTTATTTTTTTTGCATCAGATTCTTCCTCTCTCTGGTGAAAGGCCTTGCATTTATCTTGATTAAACCTCCCTCTATTGATTTCTGGCCCTTTCTTTAACGTCTCCGGATCATGCTGTATATTCATTCCATTTTCCGTGGCATAAGCTCTCCCTTCTGGCTTCTGATAGACTATAGAGGAGTTTTTAAATCACCTCAACATTGAACAACCTTCCTTTCAACACTTGTGTCCTACATTACATTCTGTGAGGATCAGAAGATGAGGATCTTAAATATTTTCATCTCATTCTACAGACTGGTGGTGAGGATATTTTTTTAATGCCATTTGTTAAGCACTTACTATGTGTCAAGCACTGTTTGAAACACTGGGATAGATTCAAGTCAATCAAATCACACACTGTCTCTGTCCCACATAGGGCTCACGGTCTAAGTAGGTGGGAGAACAGGTACTGAATCCCCATTCTACAGATAACTGAGGCACAGAGAAGTGAAGTGACTTCCCCAAGGTCACATAGCAGATAAGCAGAAGAACCAGGATTAGAACTGTTTGATGAGGAGTTGGATGGACTCAAGACTGTCCACACTAAGTCCTCAGACTGCCTGTTTCCAAGGAAACAGGTGGAGCATTTGAGAATAACAGGATTTTCAACCCCAACAACTGGTCAGGGCAAGAGTTTGAAGTTAGGCATGGTGTTGAAAGCAATAGAGCTGGAAATCTGGTTGCGGGGTGTTCTCTCAGACTGTAGTGGGGCTCAGGATGAGGAGAGTTTGGGAAGGAGAGTTTGGAGGGGCTGCCAATGCAAGAATGAGAAGGATTGTCAGGTGGCAATTAGATATTGCTTTCTGCTTTGGTTTACTATATACTTTAACTTTTTCACAGGTGAAACTTACTCTACATTCAATTTGACAATTCGTGACCTGGAGTCTTGTGAAATTCACGTATTACCACCCCACTAAATTCCTTTGGCCAAAATGGCGAAGCAGCATGGCCTACTGGATAGAGAATGGGTCTGGGAGCCAGAAGGACCTGGATTCTAATCCTGACTTCACCACTTCTCCATTGTGTAACCTTGGGCAAGTCACTTCACTTCTCTGTGTCACAGTTACCTCATCTATAAAACGGGGATTAAGACGGTCAGCCCCATGTGGGACATAGACTGGGTCCCACCTAATTAGCTTGTATCTATCCCAGTGCTTAGAAAAGTGCCTACACAGAGTAAGTACTTAACAAATACCAAAAAACAAACAAACAAAAGTATTGAAAGCAAACAGGTATTCAGCTATTAACTGTGAGCTAGACTGTGAGCTCACTGTGGGCAGGGAATGTGTCATTTATTGTTATATTGTACTCTCCCAAGTGCTCCGTACAGTGCTCTGCATACAGTAAGTGCTCAGTAAATGTGATTGAATGAGTGGATAAAATCTCTCAGTGTTCATCTTGTAGCGCAAACCACAAAGCCTATGCCATCTTCAATAACAAGATTCCTTTGGACTCTCCCAAATGAATTTTCTTGCTAAAGCCATGTTTTATTTCTTTGGGAAATTTGTCTTATCATAGTTATTTTGATTGACAGTCCAAAGAGTTTATTTTAAAGTTCGTATGATTTGAAAGGAGCGCTCTGATCAAGGGCACTGTATGCACACTGCAGAGGTCTGTGAACCATCTTTGTGTTTGTCTAATTTATTTGCTTGCTAAATGAAATAGTGCGAGCTCTATATCCCATGCTTAACATCATATAGTAATAACGTTGTCTAAAATAATTTTAGCTCTTGCAAATTATTCCATGAGCTTGTGACAACCAAATACCAACGATGCTGGCATTTCAAAATGAAGTGGCACCTTTATTTTAAAAGGTCTATGTATATTATTGACCTGTAATGTAAAGAAAATTATATTATGTTGAATTTATATACCCTCTTCTTTCCCAGGAGTTTGAAATACTGCATATTAAACCGGATTTTCCCTAAGTGTAAGTTACTTCTTGAGTAAGCGTTTTTGGAAGCTAGTAATTCTTTCAGTCTAGTAAAAAGCTATTTAGGGCTCCGAAGAAGTAATTCGCTAAATAGTCCCTTTCTGCTGCATCTTCAGAGGGAATATAACTTACAACCAAGAATTTCTTTACACATTGGAGGATCTGGATCATCATGTGTTTTACTTCCCCAGATCCCTGTGAAACAAACAAAGAACTGCTATATCTCTTTTACACCATAGAAAAATGAGGTTAAGCTATTTTTCCACGCTTAATAGCAAGTCAGTGGAAGAGTCAGGCCTTGACTTCAAATTCTAGTGCCTTTCCATCAGAATGCTGCCTATTCCTACTATGAAAAGATACTCTTTCTCCCTCTTTCTGTCTCCCTACCCCTCTCTTCCCTTAATTCTCTCCCTCTCTTCCCCATCTCTCTCCTTCCCTTTCTCCAAATATCTCCCTACTTCTTTCTCTCTTTCCCTATCACCTTCCCTCTCTTCCTCTTTCCCTCTCCATCTCTCCCCGGAACTTTGTTTTTCTGTTTTTCTCTCTGTCTCTCCCCCCTCCCTCTCTATTCCTCTTTCCTCTCTCTCTATTCCTCCACTTTTCCCTCTCTCTCTCTTTGTCTCTCTGTCTCTCTTTCTCTGTCTCTCTGTCTCTGTCTCTTCCCACCACCCCCATGCAAATGCCCCTAATTCAGGACCTTAGGCACTAGAAATCCTGGGTACACCTGGATCAAAGTACGGTCCCTACTCTAGACGAGGGAGCACCTGCAGTTCTGCCTATATCCTTCACTCCACGGCACTGACAAAGCTGTTTTCACCTAGGACTAGTGGCTTTAGCAGAAGTAAGGTGGAGGAGAGGCGAGCCATTTGATCACCTTTAGTGACCGTAGAGCCCTCTGAAATTTTGGATACTCACTACTTTCCCAGGGTAGCAGTCGATGGTGAGCGCTATCCCCCTTGGCACTCGATACTGAACGAGAAAATAAAAAGAAATGATTGCTTTCACAGTTTTCATTTTTTGACAAAATAATGCGACTGATTTTGCTGGCTGAATTTAGTTGGCAAGTTCCATTTTGCTCAGGAAATTATTATTACTCCTCTGCATGTAAAAAGTATCTTTCCTCTGAGGTGCCCGAGTCACTTTACAAAACTTAATTGACAAATAGGCCATAATCTTTCCAAGCCTCCTGTAAGGGATTGAAACTAAAATCCCTTGAAAACAGCCAAACAGGAAGAGAATGATGCATACTTATCATTACTCTTGCTATTTTCTTCCCTAAATTATTCCACTCTATTAATTATAGCTCCTTGACTATGAAGCCAGAGGGGGAAAAAAGGATCACTTTTGACAAATGTCAAATCTTTAATTCTCATTCCCCTATCCATATGCCTTTGATGACAGATGTCATCAAAGCTCACAGAAAATTTAACATAAACCTGGGGCAAATGATTTAATGGTCAGGGAAATGATTTAATCTCTGCTGAGCTGACATTCTGAGCAGGGGGAACAATGAATCTGATATTTGAAATTGTTTTGATCAAAGGAAGATACCAAAACCTTCCTCCCCTCCACTCCCCAACCCTCTCCCCCAAAAAAACACAAAAACTTTTCTATACTTATGGAATTACTAAACCACCAGAGTTATTGCTTTGGAAAAGCAGATCAATATTGGTCTGTAAGAAGACCAAGTTAGAAACAACTTGAATTAAGTCAGCCATTCAATAGAGAGTTTAGAGATAACGGCTTCAAATTGTCCAGTAAAAGAGCCACTGATGCTTGACCTTCCTTAGCCCTTAAATTATGAGATGAGTTTTAATAATGGTGAAAAGAAAAAGAAGAGTAAAATGGTATTTTTTATACCTACCAAATAGCTTTGAAAATCAACTGGCATCCTGATGTGCTGGATTGTGAACTCCTTGAGATCAGAAATTGTGCCACTGAGCCACGCTGCTTCACAATACGAGTAAGGGTTTCATTTTCTTTTTGGCTATGCTCTGGGTCCTTAAATTTTGAATGGAGTGAAGAGTGTAAGTTGAAAGTAGAGGGTTAAGGCTTGATTAGGTAAACGCAGCTACAGTTTTTGCCATGGGAAAAGCAGGCTGGTCTAGCCCCAGGAGCAACTCCTGAGACCTGTTGCTGGTGTCGGCAGCAGCAAGTTTTTCCCATCTGCTCTACTGGTGTCTTCTCATTCATTCATTCATTCATTCATTCATTCATTCATTCATTCATTCGTATTTATTGTGCGCTTACTATGTGCAGAGCACTGTACTAAGGGCTTGGAATGTTCAATTTGGCAACAGATAGAGACCATCCCTGCCCAGTGATGGGCTCACAGTCTAAATGGGGGAGACAGACAGCAAAGCAAAAGAGAACAAAACAAAAACAAGACAACATCATCAAGATAAATAGAATCAAGGAGATATACACCTCATTAAAAAATAAAAGGGTAATAATTAATATATACAAATGAGCACAGTGCAGAGGGGAGGAGAAGAACAGAGGGTCGGGGGGAGGGGAGGAGGAGCAGAGGGAAGTGGGGCTCAGTCTGGGAAGGCCACCTGGAGGAGGTGAGCTCTCAGGAGGACTTTGAAGAGGGGAAGAGAGTTAGTTTGGTGGAGGTGAGGAGGGAGGGCATTCCAGGACAGTGGTAGGACGTGGGCCAGGGGTCGACAGCGGGATAGGCGATAATGGGGGGCGGTGAGGAAGTGGGCGGCAGAGGAGCGGAGCGTACCGGGTGGGCAATAGAGGGAGAGAAAGGAGGTGAGGTAGGAGGGGGCAAGGTGATGGACAGCTTTGAAGTCAAGAGTGAGGAGTTTTTGTTTCATGAGAAGGTGGATAGGCAACCACCGGAGATTTTTGAGGAGGGGAGTGACAGGCCCAGAGCATTTCTGTAGGAAGATGATCTGGGCAGTGGAATGAAGAATAGACTGGAGTGGGGAGAGACAGGAGGAAGGGAGATCCGAGAGGAGACTGACACGATAATGAAGTCGGGATACTGTGAGAGCTTGTACCAGCACGATAGCTGTTTGGGTGGAGAAGAAAGGGCAGATGTTGGCGATATTGTGAAGGTGAGACTGGCGGGCGCTGGTGACGGATTGGATGTGTGGGGTGCACGAGAGAGACGAGTCAAGGACGACACCAAGGTTGTGGACCTATGAGAGGGGAAGGATGGTCGTGCCGTCCACAATGATGGGGAAGTCAGAGAGAGGAAAGGGTTTGGGAGGGAAGATAAGGAGCTCAGTTTTAGACATGTGGAGTTTTAGGTGGCGGGTAAACATCCTGGAGGAGACGTCCTGGAGGCAGGAGGAGATACGAGCCTGGAGGGAGGGGAAGAGAACAGGGGAGGAGATGTAGATTTAGGTGTCATCTGCGGAGAGATGAGAGTCGAAGGCGTGGGAACGAATGAGTTCACCAAGGGAGTGAGTATAGATGGAGAACAGAAGAGGGCCAAGAACTGACCCTTGAGGAACCCCTACAGTTAGTACATGGGAGGGAGAGGAGGAGGAGCCCGCGAAGGAGACAAGAGAATGAACGGCCAGAAAGATAAGAGGAGAACCAGGAGAGGACGGAATCCGTGAAGCCGAGGTGAGATAAAGTGTGGAGGAGAAGGGGATGGTCTCTTCACCAGCTCTGAATCGGAATGGTTGCGTACGTCTAAGGTAGATTGGGAAGTGTTAGGAATGTGCATGGGGTTGTGTCCTTCGTAGGGTGCGGCACAGGAAGAAAGTTACAGGAGTATGTGTGAAGAAGTGTAGACCGTAAGTGGAACGCAAAGGGGTGGTTTAATGTGTGAGGGGTAGGGGAGTGGCGTAATGGAGAGAGCACAGACCTGGGAGTCAGAGTTCTAATCCCAGCTCCACCACTTGCCTGCTGTGTGGCTTTGGGCAGGTTACTTCACTTCTCTGGGCCTCAGTGACCCCATCTGTAAAAGAGGGATTTAGACGGTGAGCCCCAAGAGGGACAGGGATTGTTTGTTATCCAACCTCATAGCTTAGTATCCAGTGTAGCACTTCCTACAGTGCTTGGCACATAGTAAACACTTCACAAATAATACAATTGCTTGGCACATAGTAAACACTTCACAAATAATACAAGTATTATTATTATTATTAATGAGGGTGGGTAAAAGGAAGTAGGGATATGCCTGTGGGGAGTGCTAGGGATGTGTAGTGAGGGAATGAGGTGAAAGGGTGGTTTAGAAGCCAGTAGGTAGAACAAGGTAAGTCGAACACGCTACCAACCATACTTTGGACTGATCCAGATCAGGCTGGACCTGGAGCACATCCGGTGTCCTGGGAGCTGGAAGAGAAAAAATGGGGCATCTAAGTGCCATAGATCACCCTTCCACTTTCCCCCACAGAACTGTCACACCTTTGTCAGGCTCAGGAGTTCCCACCCATCGGTTTACTGTTCGCTGTACTGGCTGGAGCAGGGCTGCCACCTTCACTTTCCTTTGTACAAAGAGGAGATTTAATCATTACCCCTGAAAGACTATCTTGATTACCTTGTGCTGACACCATCACTTTGAACCATAGGAGGACCCAATCCACAAACAAAGGGAGACCCTCCGGATTCAGATGGGATTTTAACCATTTTTATTCATTAACATAGAGTTTTGGGGAAGTAAAGGTTTTCTTGGAATTTCTGGAAGGGGAAGGGGTGGATTAAGTGAAAGGGGGTAGGGTGGGGGCAGGGGGCAGGGCTTGCGGATGGGTGGCAAGGCTGGTCAGAGAGACCTCCAGGACGCAGAAGACAACCTGAGGCTTGGGTCTGGGCTTGTGTGGGGTTTGTGGTGGAGTCAGAAGGGCCTCAGGTTGCAGTTCCCTCGGGCTGTTGCAAGTCCAGTCCGGGAAGAAGTTAGAGCTGGCTTGGCTGGAGGGCTGAGAGACAACTCCAGTAGATCTCAGAAGACATCCTGAGGCTCGGGTCTGGGCTGGTGTGGGGTTGGGGTGGAGTCAGGAGCGCTTCAGGATGTTGTTCCTTCAGGCTGTCGCAGGTCAAGTCCGGGAAGCAGTTAGAACTGGCTGGGCTGGAGGGCTGTGGTATTCGAACCGTTGAGGTACTGTTGAAACATCCTTTTTTTACTTTGATTTTAGGGAAGAAAGGGAAGGAGGAGAAAGGGAAGTGGCTGGGGGAAAAGCGGGTGAGGCGAAGAGGGGAAAAGATAGAGAAGGGATCCCTGGCAACACCCTTTTCCCGGCCGCTCCCTCCCCACACTGCCACTGTCCCCCCTGCAGTGGGCCTCCCACTGAGGATAAGGGGGCACCTAGTGGCAGTGCAGCAGCGGGCTCAGACCCTCCATCCCACCTCCTCAGGCCTGGTCCGTGATGTCCCTCTTCCCCTGGTCCCCTCTTACCAGACAGCCTCTGCTTCCCCCCTACCCCTCCCCACAATACGGGGCTGCAGGGGCAGTGGTCATTCCTTCTGTGGCAAGCACAATCGCATGGATTCTCCTTCTTCGTCCGCTGCACCTTCACCTCCAGGTGTTTTCCCTAGACCTAGGACCCCCTTGGATTCTATCCTTGCTGTATGTGGGGGAATAAAAATCCTACCGGCAGATTCTCAAACGCAAAAACGAAGGCAGGTGGAAACGCACTGACATTCATCGAGGCAACACTTGCCAGCTCCCGGGGCCACACTCAGGATAGCCCTTCAACCCTCCGTTCATGGGAATTGGTACATTTTCCCCCTCTGGGCCCACACTTACCTCAGTTCCTACCAGGGCCTACCATAGACAGGCAAGCTCCAGCCCAGAGTAGCAGTCCCCCAAATCTGTACAGAATCAAATCCTTGAGGACAAAATACTCCATGTGACAGACATTCTGAAACACAGCGTGCCAGGTAAAACTCCCTTGAAATTGGACGGAATTTTCCCTCAAAGTTTTTGGGTGGGTCTATAGTGTTCCAGTCAGTCATAAAGCCATTCATCAGATCCCATTATGAAAGCCAGAGAGATAAACCTCGCCATTTATGGTCTTCCGATGCACGGAATTTATTTATTTTTTGTATCCTTGGGTGTCCCTGACATCTACATTCAATGGAATGAGTGTTGTAGGTATTTATATGTCTTTTTTGTATGTTAATGATTTTATTTACCTTTATTTTAAACTATTTTATTGTATTTTATTGTGCTACCCGGAGTTGCGTTTAATATTTAGTTTTATTTTATTTAGCTATTTTATTGACTTTTGAAATGCTGGCGTGATGGACTGCCTATGTCGATCAGGTGAGAGAAAAATAACATTCCACTGAACATTGAGCTGGTCAACCAGGATTTAGAGAAGGACAAGAAGTTAACTCTGTTGTGCTTTTGTCACACAGGTTTGCAATTGTAATCCTGACATAGCACTATAGAATTTTAAAAGGTATTTCCCTATAGTATTGACAACTTATTCACAGGAAAAATGAACCAACATGGTCAAATTTGAGCAGCTCTAACCTCTCTGAAAACCAGAAGGCCCACAGGAGAAATATCCCAGATTTTCTGTGAGGATATTGTCTGTCCAGAAGTGCAGCCATAAAGACCAAAAACTATCTTCCCGCCGACCCCTCGCCCACCTACTGCCTCCGGCCTGGAACTCTTTCCCGCTTCGTATCTGAAAGACCATCACTCTCTACTCCTTCAAAGCCTTATTAAAATAATAATGATGGTATTTGTTAAGCGCTTACTATGTGCCAAGCACTGTTCTAAGCACTGGGGTAGATTTAAGGTAATCAGGTCGTCCCATGTGGGGGTCCCAGTCTTAATCCCCTTTTTCCAGATGAGGTAACTGAGGCACAGGGAAATTAAGTCACTTGCCTAAAGTCACACAGCTGACAAGTGGCGGAGCCAGAATTAGAACCCGCGATCTCTGACTCCCAAGCCCTGGCTCTTTCCACTAAGCCATGATGCTTCTCTAAAATCACATGTCCTCCAAGAGACATTCCCTGAATCAAGCCCTCATTCATTCTACTCCCTCTCCCTTTGGAGTCACCCTTGCTCTTGGATTTGCACTCATTATCCACCCCACCCTCAGACTCACAGCACTTTATGTACATAGCCATAATTTATTTATATTAATGTGTGTCTCCTATAAATGTTTACCTCTCCCGCTAGACTACAAGCTCCTTGTGGGCAGGAAACAGGTTTACCAACTCTGTTATATGGTACTCTCCCAAGTGCTTAGTTTTCTGCACACAGTAAGCGCTCAGTAAATACGATGGATTGACAAATACACAAAATAAAGACAAAGATCTGTAGAGTAAGGTGGCTAGGGGAGCGGAATTTCAGGCACCTCATGACTCAGAGTCCATAGTCACAACCACAGCCATGGTCACTGACTCAGCTGCAACTGACCCAGTCATCCTGAGGCTCTAAAGAAGTGGTTTCAGGCCGTGGCTGCTTTTCTCCATCCCTCTGGAGTGGTGGAAGGAAGTTTGGGATGGAAGTTCTTCAGTGACTTAGGAGAGAGAGGGTGCAGATCCCTGCAGGCAGCCTGGTGGTCTGGTAGAGGAAGATGTCGAGAGCTTAGTTGCTGTGGTGGACCCTCGCTTTTATCCTCCCCTATCATTTCCTCTCCTCCTCCCCCTACCTAGACTGTAAGCTCCTTATAGGGAGGGAACACGTCTGCAAGTGTGGCTCAGTGGAAGGAGCATGGGCTTGGGAGTCAGAGGTCATGGGTTCTAATCCCGGCTCCACCGCTTGTCAGTTGTGTGACTTTGGGCAAGTCACTTAACTTCTCTGGGCTTCAGTTTCCTCATCTGTAAAATGGGGATTAAGACTGTGAGCCCCACCTGAAACAAGCTGATCAACTTGTATCCCACTCAGCGCTTGGAACAGTGCTTTGCACATAGTAAGTGCTTAACAATTACCATCATTATTATTAGTTCTGTTGTATTATACTCTCCCAAGGTCTTAGTACAGACACAGTAAGCACTCAAAAAATAAGGTTTTTTGATTCGGAAGGTTTCTGGTACCGAGAGAGGCCCAGGGCCTGCTCAGCAGCAGTTTAAATTCCGATGGTCCTCAGCACCTAGCGCTCCTTGGGAACAGGGATCCTGGGATGGATGACAGGCAGAGGGTGTCCGGTTCCCGGAAGATTTGCTCAAATGTCAAGTGGAGTGGGAGGTCCAGATAGTCTTTAAATCAATGACAACAAGCCTGAAGAACCACATGCATACATACACATAAACACACACACACAACACATACACGGATACAGCTGTGAATTAACTCAAGTTTAGTACCTTCAAACAGCAGAGGTTTCTCTATTGAGGCAAAGGTACTTGCTGACCCATCACCAAGCAGTTGAGTATTCTTCTTTAACGATGAGAGCACTTGGGACTGCATTTAGATCGCAGCCACGGAGGCTTGAATGAGAAAGAACATTTAGGAGAATGGATCATTATGGAAGGAAATTATCCGGAGGATTTTAGAACGGAATTGAAAGAGTCTTGTCAGTCTCCTGGTGATTCAGCAGAAAGGATTTGGAGTGCTGCTGTTGAACCTTATAGCTTTGGAAATTCTCCAGTGGTTCCTAGTTCTTGGAAAGGCACAAAACAACTTGAACTGTGGACTGAAAAGAGAGAGAGCTAACGTTATGTAGCATTCCCAGCATTTAAAGCCACATTGGAAGTGATTTTGCTGTGCTTTGTCAGGCACAGTTCAGAAATCCCCTCGAGAACTTCCCGCTTCGAACTCCATATTGTCATTTGCTGATACCACGGGGAGCTTAATGACCCAATTCCTCTCATGTGCTTTGCTCCACTTGAAATTTCCTTTAGAGTATTTTTCACTTGTGTAGTTTCTTTTATAGTATTAGGCCAAGAATTAATTATTTATATGAAGCTGTTAAAGACCACCCATTCCAGCAGTTAAGATTGAAGCAGGGTTCCAGCCTGTGGTATCCATTTCTAAGGAAAACTATGGGCAGGAATCAGTGTGACCAGTTCTGGACTTCCCACATGTGCAGCAACTCTCTCGGGAATATTAAACACAAGTACTATTCCTGTCTCAGCACTGTACTCATCTGCTCAACTGTATATATCTACATCACCGTATTTATTTTGTTTAATGAGATGTACATCACCCTGATTCTATTAATTTGCTATTGTTTTAATGAGATGTTCTTCCCCTTGACTCTATTTATTGCCATTGTTCATGTCTGCCCGTCTCCCCCGATTAGACTGTAAGCCCATCAAAGGGCAGGGACTGTATCTATTACCGATTTGTACATTCGAAGCGTTTAGTTTCGAAGCGCTTAGTACAGTGCTCTGCACATAGTAAGCACTCAATAAATAAATGGTATTGAAAATGGGAAAAGCTGAGGCTATGAGGCTCTCTCCCAGTGGGAACAAGAAGTAAACGTGGCATTCAGTGGATGCATCAGTAGAAGCAGTTTTCATAAGGCAGGTGGGGATTTAGGACTGATTTGATGGGAACAGAGGAAGGTGCTAAGGATTGATTTAGGAGGCTTCTTTGGAAAAGAATAGAAAGCAAAATAAAAGCTGATAAGAGAGGCAAGCAGGATTTTAGAATAAAATACTGAGATGGTATCAGAATCCTGACTCACTAGTTCACCTTTTCTCTACCTGGAATTCCTTCCCTATCCATATCTACCAGATCTGTCTCTCTGAAAAAGCCTCCTCTTGAAAGGAACATTCTCTGATTAACCCTCCACTTTCCTGGTCACGTCATGCCATTCCCTCCAGCAGCTACATTACTCTATTGTGTTTTATCCTTTTGTGTTCTTCATATATTTAATGATCTCCTTTGGGGTTTTTAAATTTTATTCATGTTCTTAATTTTTGATCAATTCCATATTTGTATTTATGCCTATACATTTGAGGGCAGAGGCTGTGCCCTTTGCTTCTGAAAGTATGTTTCCAAGCGATGCTATGATAATGGGGAAGAGGAGAAAGAGAAAGAGGAAGAAGAGAAGGGGAAAGATGAGGAGGAGGAATATGAGGAGGAGGAGGAAAGGGAGACGATCTAGACCTTTCAAGTGCTTTATTTTCATCTCACCATCGCCCCATAGCACTAATGTATAATGTATCTGTAATATACTTTAAAGTTTGCCTCCCCCTCTAGACTGTAAGCACACTGTAGGCAGAAAACATATTAACCAACTCTGTTGTACTCTCCCAACTAAGGGATCAATAAATACCACTGATTGATTGATTGATGAGTAGGAAGGAGAAGGAAGAAGAGGAGGAGGAGGAGGAATAAAAAGAGGAGGAGAAAGAGACAGGTACAGGGATAATGCCTGTGGAAGACTGGAAAGTGAAGAGTAACATTACTTTTTCATATCTGAGAAGGGAAATCCCTCCTACCCCTTCTATCAAGTTCCATATCTAAGAAACATGAAATGGAAGATCGGCTTCCTAACTAGCGTTCGGTAAAGTGCAAACAAGAGAACCCCAGCTCACCCGCAGGCAATATCTGGAGTAAACATTATGAAAACTTAATCAAAATAGTCCCTTAAAAACCAGGTCTGTCATGAAAAGAACAATTGGAAAAAAAAACTAGAGAAACATTGGCCCACAGTGATCTTTATTAATTCACTGGGTTTCCCTTAAATACAGTAAAAATCCATGGATTATTTATGGGGTCTTCTAGTCTGGCACTTTTCTAGATTATTACTGTACATTGATTCACATGGTTACCCTGTGGGCTCCAAGGGCACTGGAGGGCAAACTGAAATCATGAAATATGGATGAGATGTCTCATTAACCTTTGGAATTTTGACTATTTGGAAACATCTAACATGTCATCTGTGCGAAAGGCCCGTTAGCACCAGGAAACAAAATACCCTGGGAACGACCAAAGAAGAAAGAGCACCAGGTCCGGTTCTTCCACACAGACAACCTAGCCAATTGTTTCTCTGGAGCTGTTCCAAACCTGTAGCTGGAGCCAAGGCTAAAAACCAGGCCAACATCTTGTTGAATAACTTGAGTAAGGAGTGAGGAAAATTATTCTTTTCCAGAACAAAGTTATTATTCTTTTAACAAAAAGCAATTTTCCCTCCCTTAGGAAACTGGCTTTATTCTGATGGTGCTTCAAATTATTTATATCTTTATCCATTGTTAGGTATTTTATTTTGCAAAAGTCATTCCCCCATTGCATACTTTTGAAGATTTTTGTTTAAGCCAAAATCTGAGCACATTTAAAAGACAAATATTACCTTGACAATGAATCAAGAAGGGAAGTAGAATGAAATTGAGAGACTCAGAGATATGGGATAAAAGCCATCACTCCTACATCATCTAAGACTGAGCCCTACTAAAAATCATATCTTCAGGAAGCATTTCCCGACTAATATCTCATTCCTCTCATCCTATTCCCCTCTCAGAGTTGCACCTGGAGAGTTTCCAGGACTCTATTAGTCACGACTACAGGAGGCAGAGTCATGCAGAGGCATACCCATTCCATTTCTAGCTTGGGCAGTGGCTGGTGAGTGGAAGGCAATCTGCTACAAGTCAAAACTCACGTGTGCTGGGCAGCGGCAGTATGGGAGAGAGTCGAGGGCAGAAGCTCGTTTACTGCACGGAGGAGGCATTGGTAGACCACTTCTGTATTTTTACCAAGAAAACTCTATGGATACGCTACCAGACTGATTGCAGATGGAGAGCAGGGTGTTCTGGGAGAGATGTATCTGGGGCGTCATTATGGGTCGGACATGACCAGACAGCATAAGTCAACAACCCATCCTTCCCTACTGCATCCACGAGGCACTTGAGTGTGTACCCACTAAGCACTTCGATACACAATTTCTATACCATAGCACTTATGTCCATATCCATATGCTTATACTCAGTTGCTTCCCCTACCTGTGTGTATCACAGGCGCTTAATACATTGCTCTGTACACAGTAAGTGCCCAATAAATATGATTGAATGAATGTGTTTTTTTAATGTTTGCTTCCTCCACTAGTCTCTTAGCTCCTTGAGGGAAGGGATTGAGTCTACTCAATCTATCAATCAAATTTATGGAGTGTTTACTGTGTGCAGAGCACTGCACTAAGCATTTGGGCGAGTACAGGACAACAGAGTTGGTACATATGTTTTCTGCCCACAACAAGCTCACAGTGTAGAGGACTCTATATGCTCTATACTACTGTACTCTCTCAAGTGCTTAGCACAGTGCTCTACAGTCAGTGCTCAATAAATATTATTGATTGATTTGTGCAAACTGTCAGAAGGAAGAGATATGAAGTGAGCATCTTCTCTGGATTTGGGCTTTGTCCATTTGGGCATCATTGGATAAAATACTGTCTCAGTTTCAGAATTCAAAGCTAACATAGAACTCCCTCTTGATGATGAAAACCTTTGATGATTTTCCCCAATTCTTCTTCTCGTTCTCTTTGGTCTGTTCATTTTGTGCTTGTCAAATTTGTTTAGTAAAATGATCGATAGCCTTCCCTTATGCATCCTTTCTGAAATATAGCACTAGGCAAAGAACACCATCAGCTGAAATTCAATTCTATTCCAATCTCTATGCTTCTTCTAATAGAAGAACTGATGCAAAGAAAAGGGAGAAAGTTAAAGGGGGAAAAAAAAGCTTATGCTATTTTCTTCATGCATAGGATTGTCTTTTATTTTCTCATTCCACCTTCCCTATCCAGTACATGCGATGAATATCTGGCTCCTGGTACTGAATGCTCTATCTCTTTGGATCTTAGGGGATCAGAATGTTTTACCCAATTACTGTAGAATCTTAAGCCCTTCGAATTTGTTGTAGTAGGACTTGTGCCTTGTTCCAAATGTTCAAGTTAATGTTAGCTATATCTTCTATTTATGTCAGAGTGGCATTTGAAAGTGATGCTTTCCAGTTAAATCTGGGCTAATGGAATTCACCTCCACAGTGCAATGGGACCAATTTAAAGAGCGGCTAGGTGGAGCCTGCGAATGAACTGAAGGAGGCCTGGCTTGAGTTCGACACCTCGGTGGTTCTTTTAGACAATCCAGTTCCTGAGTGCAATCTTCACAGGAAACCACTGGCTAAATTCAATGACTCCCAGAGTCCCATCTGGGTAGTTTGACTCAGGATGGTACAGAGTTTGTGTTTTCACTCTAATTTTAGTTTAGCTGTGTGGTGCACTACCAGGGACCACCTCAACAGAAATAGTCAGATTAATTGGCTCTTTAGGGTGACACTGACACAAAGTTTGATTTTCTGGAACCCTTCAGTGAAGAAAATAAACAACCTCTGACTTCACAATGGCTGTCATCCCATTTTACTATATTGCAACTTGGAATTTACATACGTAAGTCCTTACCACCTTAACTTTAGCTTGTTGGAAGCATGCCCCACCTTTATCAAACATTATGCATCACTGGGCATTCATACACATTCACTTAGATGCATGCCAAACTTTAAATAAATGGAATCCTAAGCAACACCCACTACATGTGAGCAAATAAACCTCACAATTTATTTCAGCCACCCTTATTCCTCTCCCAGACCTGACACCCCCATTTTTAGCCAGGCTATCTCTATCCAAGAATTAAAATTTCCAGGGTCATGTCTCTCCAAGTTCCATGCTCTTTCCATTAGGCCAGACTGCCTTCATAAACACTCGTCTCTGCTGGAATGTTAATGGTTTGATTTTTGATGTTTTGTCTTCTGACAAGATATGGACAAATTGTTAACTTTCATACCATGGCTCTCTTTTCTAAGGAAAGGGACATTTTGCCTATAATTAAATACTTCTCAGTGCTTTCTGAGGAATAGGAAAAAGTATTTAAGGCCTCTTCAGAGACTGCATACGAACTTCATGCAAAAAGAAATTCCACAAACTCAGATGGTGACCTCTGACAATGTTAAAAACTTATAATTTCTTTTATCTACTTCAAATTTCCTGCAAGTTAATTTCATTGTCATTTATTATGTCTTCGGGAAGACAGAAAACAACTTGATACCATCCAGCTTGTTACATGTCACCCTCAACTTTCCTATCTCTTTCAACCTTCTTGATTTTTTACCTCTGGACTCTCTCCACCTTCTTATCCCTCTTAAATTGTACAAAGGTAAATTAGAATTAGCCCTCCAGTGATGCTTGGGGGAGTCTATCATTTCCCATCTTGTGTTTGTGTAGCTCACGTTTGTGCTAATTGAAAGGAAGCACTTAGCTGTTCTTCTTGAACCTAATTCTATTCGTACTTATCTCTGTATATCTCTAGCTGGTTATGGCTATGTTCATATATCTATGCCATTTGCATTTTTATCTATTTTTATTTATGTTATATTTTCCCATTTAGTGGTAAACTTCTTAAGGGCAGGAATTATGTCTTTGACTTTGCTTCCCACAGAGCTTGGAAATCTTGTCCTGTTTAATTGTTCTTTTCCTCAGGTTATATTTTCCCAACCAGCAACTCAGGACTCGTGCACCAACTATGCATTTATGTACTCACACCCACACAACGCAGTGTGTATATATATATCTAATTCCCAAATCTATATTTCCAGCCCTGCCCTCTCCTTCTCTGCAGTTTCAAATTTCCTCCTGCCTTCAGGACAGCTCTATCTGGGTGTCCCGTTGACACCTCTGATTTAACATGTCCAAAACAGAACTCATTTTCCCATCCAAACTCTGTCTTCCCCTTATCTTTACCATCACAGTAGATAACACCACCAACCTCCTTGTCTCACAAGTCTGTAACTTTGGCATTATCCTCAGCACATCTCTTTCATTCAACCCATATATTCAATCTGTCACCAAATCCTGTTGGTTCTACCTTCACAACATCTCCAGAATCCATCCTTTCCTCTCCGGACTGCTACCAGGCTAATCCAAGATCTTATCATATCCTGCCTTGAAAATGGCATCAACCTCCTTGCTAACCTCTCTGCCTCCTGCCTCTTCCCTCTCCAGTCCATACTTCTCTCTGCTGCCCAAATCATTATCTAAAATACAGTTCAGTCTACCTCTCTACACTCCTCAAAAATGTCCAATAGCTACCTATACATCCCTGCATCAAACAGAAACTCCTGTCCATAGCGTTTTAAGGCACTTGGTCAGCTCTCTCCCTCCTACCTTACCTCACTGATCTCTTATTATAACCCAACCTATAAACGTCACTCCTCTAAAGCCAAACTACTCACTTTACCTCAGGCTCATCTACCTCCTCACCAACGCCTTGTTCACATCTTCCCTCTGGCCTGGAACTCCCTCCTCTTCATAAACAACAGACCTCCACTCTCTCCACCTTCAAAGCCTTACTAAAATCATATCTCCTCCAAGAGGCCTTCCCTGACTAAGCCCTCATTTTCTCTACTCCCTCTCCTTTCTATGTCTCCTACGTACTTGAATCTGTATCCTTTAAGCATTTTATATTCACCCCACCCTCAGACTCACAATGCTTAAATACATATCTATTATTTATTTTAATGTCTCTTTCCCCCCTCTAGACTCTAAACTCCTTGTGGGCAGGGTAACATTCCTACCAACTCTATTGTATTGTTCTTTCAACTGCTTAGTTCAGTGCTCCGTACACTGTAAAAGCTGATTGGCTTTTAAGCTCTTTTTTTTTTAGCGTATTTGTTAAATGCTTACTCTATGCCAGGTACTGTACTAAGTTCTGGGGTAGATACAAGTTAATCAGGTGGGATACAGTTTCCTTCCCATATAGGGCTCACAGTCTTAATCCTCATTTTACCTATGAGGTAACCAAGGCACAGAGGAATTAAGTGACTTGCCCAAGGTCACACAACAGACAAGTGGAGGAGCCAGGATTAGAACCCAAGTCCTTCTGACTCCCAGGTCCTTGTTCCTTCCACTAGGCCACATTGCTTCTCTGCTTCTCATTGTGGTCAGGGATTGTGTTTTACAACTCTATTATATTATACTCTCCCAAGTGCTTAATACAGTGCTCTGCCCATGGTAAGCAGATAAATACAAGGTACTTACAAGCAGGTAAATGGAATGATCGACGGACTAAATCACTGCTATCAAAAAGGGCCATCATGCACGGATACCGGAATTTCGGGAATATGATCAATCTTTCAAGATTCTGGACAGTGACGGCAGAGTCGTTGGAACTGGATTTAGGTGAAGACCACGTCATTTTCTCTGGCCTCTGATGTTTGGCAGCTGGTGTGGATAAAATGTTGAATGGGCAACTACAGGGTTGCACGCTGAGTTATTTAAATAATTCTGAAAAACTGCTCAGAAAGAACCGTACTGGCCAGGTGCTGCCAGACTCCAGGAAGTGAAGGTGTTCTGTTGCTGTTTTTCTAGCAAGTTTTAGATACTTCAACTAGAAGACCTTCGGTTTGTCAATCCTAATCTATCTAGCGTCTTTCTAGAAGTGAATCAGATAAGGCAACTGGGAAGCCAAAGGACTCAGATCCAACAACGGGCGGGCTCTGTAATACTTTTACCACAAACTATTGAATTGAATTTCACCTGAAGGAGGGGGCATGTCATTACTCTAAAAAGAGATTAATAAATGAGAGCAGCACGAAATAAAGGATTCCAAGAAAACATACCGGCAATTGCAGAAACGGGTCTGTTGGAAGTGGAGAGGAACACCACAGAGATATTTTTTGCTAGGTGTGCTTTAAGTTTCTCATATTAATAATGTTGGTATTTGTTAAGCGCTTACTATGTGCCGAGCACTGTTCTAAGCGCTGGGGTAGACACAGGGGGATCAGGTTGTCCCACGTGGGGCTCACAGTCTTCATCCCCATTTTACAGATGAGGTAACTGAGACACCGAGAAGTTAAGTGACTTGCCCAAAGTCACACAGCTGACAAGTGGCCGAGCTGGGATTCGAACCCATGACCTCTGACTCCAAAGTCCATGCTCTTTCCACTGAGCCATGCTGCTTCTACAGCAGCGTGGCTGCCATATTGCCAGTGAGAGACTCTGACTAGGATAATTTGGTGACCCAGATCTGCAGGGATCCGCTTAGACAATACAGTCTCCAGGCATGCTATCCTCTTTGACATTTTGATTGCAGTCATCTAAACAGGAAGCTCTGGAAGTTAGTATCTCTATCCTGTATGAAGAACCTAGTTTTGACCATCAGTTACTTCTCTTAGTTATCCCAAGATGTGGGCTCGGCTTCAGGGCGAATGTATGTTCTCTGCCCTTTTCTGAAGGTTGTTTGCTTGCTTTTTAGTGACATGTTTACTCCTGGGCTAATGTAATTCAGTTTTGCAGGGCAACGGGACCAATTTAGAGAGCCTTTGGGTGAATCTTTCATTAGGGAGTGTAAATTGTCAATCTAAAGGTGGTATTATTTAGTTTACTCTGTGACTGGTGTCCATGTTTAGGAGCTGGAGAAGGGTTTTGAGAAGCCGTTACTTGAATAAAGATATTCTTGAAATCTTCAAGCCTCATAATTATCAGTCAATGGTGTCTTGAAAATGACATGCACGATGGGCGATTAGGACCATTTCTTAGACCAAGGAGGGAGGGAATACAGCCAAACAAATTAATATTGTCACAAATGCCATCCGTCGAGAAAACAAACTGGGCAAAATATAGAATTAGATATGCTGTACGCCCAGTGGGTTTATTCTAATTATAAGCAAAAACGTCAGTGAACTCATATCTATTATTTTCCCTTCCAAAGTAAAGGAGGCCAAAAAAAATTCCACGGCATCGAAGACCCAAGTCAAAAACATTTAAACAAAATAGAGTATCAGATGATAGTTCAGACAAGCTGCAGGTTCAGCTCCTGGATATGTAGATTGGGAGCAAAATGCAACTTTGGAGCAGAACATAAGAACCAAGGTTAAATTCATCCAGAACATTTTGGGTGAGTTTTAAAAAATTCTGTGCACAAGACTGATCAGGTTTCCAGTTCTTCTCCTAGAGTGCTAGGAGTCTGAATCACCAGAGTACTGGGCTAGTAATTTGTGGAATCGGAAACTGTCCCTGCCTCAAAACCCAACTATACAACTGTAAAGAAAAATCTGAGAGGTGTGGAAAGTCACAGCATAAACTGGGAAAAGTAAACAACCATTTTAAAATGTTTAAATTTTAAAAACCTAAAAAGTGCACAAGTAAAGATTTTAAACCATAACTGAGGATGACTTATTGGCAATCGGGCCCCTTAAATATTTATTCATCTTCTCTGTTGAATTTTCATACCAGGGCCAGAAGCATTCTCTACTTTCTTTCCTAAAATGAAATAAAGTAGTAACAGTGATCCCTATTCTCCTACAGCAACCCAGTCTTATTGCCCCATATCTATGTGTGTCATTTCCAGTGATCCCAATAGACAGAGCATAACGTAGGCACACACACACATATATTGGCCATTAGACTGTAAACTCCCTGTGAGCAGGGAACTTGTGTTTTTCTTTCGCTGAACTTAATGCAGTTCTTAGAATTCATTGATACTAGTAGCATTAGTAATAATATTAATAATGATGGTATTTGTTAAGCACTTACTATGTGCCAAGCACTGTTCTAAGCGCATGGGTAGATACAAGGTTATCAGTTTGTCCCACGTGGGGCTCACAGTCTTAGTCTCCATTTTAGGAATTGAGGTAATTGAGGCACAGAGAAGTTAAGCGACTTGCCCAAAGTCACACAGATGACAAGTGGTAGAGCTGGGATTCGAACTCACGACCTCTGACTCCCAAGCCCGTGCTCGTTCCACTAAGTCACGCTGGGAGTAGTAGTAATCGCAATAACATTTATTGAACACCCACAGGATACAGTGCACCGTACTAAATGCTAGCAAAGTTCAAAAGAAAGAAACGTCATGTTTTCTGCACCCAACATAAGTGCTGGAGGAGCATTCCCTGCCCACAACATAAATACATTGAAGGTAGGAGTGGGGTAAATATTTAAGTGCTTAAAGGGTGCCGACTCAAATGTATAGGTGACATAATAATGATAATTTTGGCATTTTTTAAACACTTACATTGTCCAAAGTACTATATTAAGCACTGGGAGGGATACAAGCAAATTGGGTTGGACGTAGTCCCTGTCCTGCAAGGAGCACAGTCTTAATCCCCATTTTACGGATAAAGAAACTGAGGCACAGAGAAGTAAAGTGACTTACCCAAGGCCACCCAGCAGTCACGTGGTGGAGCCGGGATTAGAATCCATGACCTTCTGACACCCAGGCCTGCGCTCTATCCCCTGTACCATGCTGCTTCCCTTAGAATCCATAGGTGATGCAGTGCAGAGGGAACATAGGTGGGGAAATGAAAGATTTGTCAGGAAAGACTTACAGGTGAGATGGGGAGAGCTGTGGTCAATTGGATCTGAAGAGGAAGGGAGTTTCAGGTAGGGGGAAGGCATGAGCAAAAGGTGGATGGCAAGGGAGATGAAAGAGAGGCACAATGCCATCTTTTTACTTTCTCATTCACCTAACAAACCAGCTACTTAGCTATCATAAAAATTTGTTTCTTGCCCGAGATTGCAACTCTCTGTCTTCTCCTAAAGTTTTTCTCATGTGAGTCTTTCCCTTTCATAATAGAAGAGAGCAGAGGTCACATCCCCACAGGATTTTGGTCAAATTCCAGCTGGCCTGTGAAAAGAGATGAAAAAGGCACTTCCCAAGCAAAAATAGCTGGACAAATGTGATGGCAGTGGAATTTTGCAAAGGTCAGGCAATAGCCCATTTGCCTGGAAAACTCTGAGTTTGAATTATTGTGAGCTACTGAGGATACCTCTTCCGTGGAGAGGATAGAATCCAGCACTGTGTCAGAAGTATCCACTTTAGCACTCTACAATTCTGAAAATTGCTGCAATAAAGCAACAGATTATTTCTGTGGGAAATAAGTTAAGGTGCAGCAGAGAAGAACTATCATCTATTTCACAGGCAGCTGCAGCCAGGACTAAGTACCCTGGATTGTTGTTAGGATCTGCGAAAAGTTGTCCAGGTAGAGACCTACATGCCTGAAGCTTGTAGGCCGGACCTCAGCTAAAGTTGGACTGAACCCCCCTTTCCCTCTGCTCCTCCTCCCCTCCCCATTCCCCCCTCTCCCGCCCTCTGCTCTTCTCCCTTCCCCTCCCCTCAGCACTGTGCATATTTGTGTATATTATTTATTATCCTATTTATTTTGTTAATAATGTGTATATCTCTATGATTCTATTTATCTTGATGATGTCTGCGCTAGACTCCTTGTTTTTTTGTTCTGTTTTGCTTTGTGTTCTGTCTCCCCGTTTAGACTGTGAGCCCGTTATTGGGCAGGGATTGTCTCTATCCGCTATTGAATTGTACGCTCCAAGCGCTTAGTACAGTGCTCGGCACATAGTAAGCGCTCAATAAATACTATTGAATGAATGAATGAATAATTAGTATTAGGACGTGGGTGAAGGTCATGGACGGGTCAGAGCAGCTGGAGCTGAGTTGAATGAGTAGCTTCGGTCACTGTCAGAATGCCTGGAATAACTGCAAGATGGACTGTATCTATCTCAGTGCTTAGCATAAAGCAGCATGGCCCAGAGGAGGATCACAGTCCCGAGAGCCAGATGACTTGATACCTAATCCTGGCTCTGTCATTTGCCTGCTCCGTGACCTTGGGCAAGTCATTTAACTTCTCTGTACTTCAGTTTCTTTGATCTGTAAAATGGGGAATTCAATACCCGTTTTCCCTCCCCATTAGAATGTGAATCCCATGTGGGACAGGAACTGTACACCTCCTCCAGCGCTTAGTACAGTGCACGGCACATAGTAAGCACTTAAATGCCATGTTATTATTAACAAATACCTCTATGATTATTATTATTTTTAGAGAGGCCAGCCCTTCCCTCCCCATTCTTTTCCCCCAGTCCCCACCCCCTTCCTGGCCCTGCCCTGTGCTGGTCTGCCCACATCCCGTCTTGGGCCCAGCATGCACCACTCCCTTCCAAGGAAGAGGGTGGCAGGACATACCGGGAGGCCTCCTATGTGACAGTGGAAGGAATGGGTTCAGAAAGGTGTTCAGTTCCCAAATTTAGTACCTGTGCAGATCTCCAGATCCAGAAAATATGGGAAATTCAAGTAATGTAGTCATATTCCCTCTTAAAAGGTAGAAGTAATAATAGCAGTAGCGACAGTACCATTTATCAAGAGCCCACTGATGTTAATGCAGTGTACTCGGTGCTTAGGAAGTACAGAACAAAAAAGTGACATATTCCCAGCCCACAAATAACTTATACTCTAATGGAAGATAGGAGAAAATTCACCAGAGTAGAAACTGTGTGTAAGTTACTTGCTATAGTACTTCATGCAGATTAATGGCCATTAAATATTTTGCACAGTGGATGGTATCATCTTCCTTAGGTGTAATGGGCTTGAAATCAATCAATTAATTGTTAGCATTTATTGAGTACCTAACAGGTGCACTGTACTAAATGCTCGGGAGAGTACGATACAGACGGAAGACATGATTCCTGCCCACAGGGAGTTTATAATATGACTGAGGAGATAGAGTAATTTACAAATGAGAGGGAGAAGTGCTCAAATAGTAGATAATGTAAATTGATCTGTGCAAAAATGGAGGGAGAGGTTATGAGTGCAAATGTGCTGAAGTGGGGTAAAAGTGCTGAGATGCGAATTCATCAGTTATAATTGATGATTTGGTTTAATAAATTGAAATGGTAGCTCCTTGAGGGCAGAGAACATATTTGGTATTTCCACTACATCTCCTCACACTGCCTCTTTCCAAACTCTGACCACAGGCTATATACCCCAACCCCTTGGAGGAATATCCTAATAGCCTAGTGGAAAGAACAGGCTTGGGAGTCAGAGGACCTGAGTTCTAATCCCAGCTCTGCCAACTTGCCGGCTGTGTGACCTTGGGCAAGTCACTTAACTTCTCTGAGCCTCAGTTACCTCATCTGCAAAATGAGGATTAAGACTGGAAACCCGATGTGGGAGCGTGTCCAACCCATTTTCTTGTCTCTACCCCAGCATTTAATACAGAGATAGTTCGTCTTCAGTGATATTTATTCAGCGCTTTCTTGGTGCAGAGCTCTGTACTAAGTGGTTAGGAGAGTACAGTATAGCAAGTACTTAACAAATACCGTTAAAAAAAATTTCAGAAGGGATCAGCAAAGGAAACTTCAAGCAGGCCTCCACCTCCCACAGCTCCTGCTGTGAAGTTGCCACAGCACTGCCAGGTTGGGGAAAGTGTGATATGGCACCGTACCTACCATGTCAGTGACCAAACCCATCTGAGCCCCAGTGGAAAAATAGTGTTCACTGTACCACGGGTCACTCCTCTGAGGGTAAATTTGGCCACATTGCTATGAATTTACCATGCCTCCCTCTCAACAGGCAGTAGAATGAGAGAGGGATCGGTGCATTTGCCAAATGGCAATTTTGACCTTAGCTCTCTCTATTCCTTCCTCCTGTCCACACTCACCTCTTTCCCTCCCAACCTTCTCCATTCCAGTGAATTAAACTAATCAAAACCAGTCCGGGATAATTGCTCCAGGGTTCAGTTGTTTTTATTCCCCAACTTTTTTTGCCAGTGGCCGGCAATCAATTGAGCAATCAGTTGCATTTATTGAGAGCTTACTATGTGCAGAGCACTGTAAAAACGCTTGGGAGTGTACAATGTAACAGAGTTTCCACATGTTCCCCGCTCACAAGAAGCTTTCAGTCTAGAGGGGATTTCAGTCATTTCCCTACAGCTTTAGTTGGTGGGTGCTGTCTTTTATTTGCCAATCACTAAAGCACATTGTCTCTGTGGAGGGAGGGTGACCCTACCACATTTACAAAGGAATGGAAGAAGTTTTTTGTTTTTTTAAAACAGTGAACTCCACGAAAGAAGTCACTTCCCCACTTCCTTGTCAAGAATGAAAATGAAATGATCAAATCTTCTACTGCCAATTTACTCACTGTACCTTAATCTCTTCTATCTCACCCTCGACGCCTCGCCACGGTCCTCCTTCTGCCCTAGAACACCCTCCCCCTTCATATCCAACTGACGATCACTCTCTCCACCTTCGAAACCTTATTAAAAGCACATCTCCAAGAGGCCTTCCCCTACTAAGCCCTCATTTCCTCTTCTTCCACTCCTTTCAGAGTCACACTTGCAGTTGGATGCGTACATTTCCATAATTGATCTATTTCTTTGAATTTTTGTCTCCCTCTCTAGACTGTAAGCTTGCCATGGGCAGGGAATTGTCCACCAACTCAAGTATACTGTACTTTCCCAAGTGCTTAGCACAGCGCCTTGTACACAGTGAATATGCAATAAATATGATTGCTTGATCCTGATAATGATGATGATGGTATTTATTAAGCAGTTACTATGGGCCAAGTACATGCTGAGGGCTGGAGTAGGTACAAGATAATCAGATCAGTCACTGCCCCGTCCCTCATTGGGAGCATGTAAATAGAAAGAACAGGTATTTTATTCCCATTTTACAGAGAAGGCAATTAAGATACAGTGAGGTTAAGTGATCTGACCAGGGTCAAAGAGCAGGTAAGGGGCGGAGCCAGGACCAGAAACCTGGTCTCCTGGTTCATCACTTTATAGTGTCGTGTTTGTTTCTAGCTGTAATAAAGCTTTAGGATTTGGTCCAATCTGAACAGAGTAAGTGCTCAATAAATGCAACTGAAGGAACATAATAATAATGTTGGTATTTTTTAAGCGTTTACTATGTGCAGAGCACTGTTCTAAGCGCTGGGGGAGATACAGCGTAATCAGGTTGTCCCACGTGAGTCTTAATTCCCATTTTACAGATGAGATAACTGAGGCACAGAGAAGTGAAGTGACTTGCCTACAGTCACACAGCTGATGAGTGGCAGAGCCGGGATTCGAACCCCTGCCCTCTGACTCCCAAGCCCGGGCTCTTTCCACTGAGCCACGCTGCTTCTCACATTGAACCCCAGGAAGTGACATAATCATTTTGAAGTTCTACCCAAGTGCAAGAGAACACTGTATAATCGGCTTCATTTTCCCTTTTCATTTTAGTGAGATAGTGCAGAACCTCTGCCCTCATATCCAATGGCTAGAAACATTGCTCTATTCTCCTTCATCTTTATTCTCTATTTGTAAGTTTCAGGACCCCAGCAAATCCTATTTCTATTGCTAAAGACAGCAAAAATGAGTACAAATGCATGCAAATGGAAAATCATCTAAGTACCTTATAAGTGGTAACCAATTACCACCACCGAGCTGTGAAAATTGGCAAATTGTTAGATAAACAGGGAGAGACAGTTTGGCTATTTATCAGATAGGGAGGTCTGAATAATTGGGCTTGTGCTGTAATGAAATCCAGTTGCAAGAAAGGAGCTGGCAGTATATTAAAAATGACCTCACTGAAGGATTTTAGCAACAAGAACTGAGAAATGGGGTTGAAGTAGATTTTAACCAGCTGGCAAGAGTGATAGAGAAAAGAGATGAACTCTGAACACAAACACCAGGGGATATGAAATCACACTAGCTGGGGGAGAAGAATTCTAAGAGAACAAGCAAGGACTAAAGGAAACACAGCTATCGCTTGCTACTAGTTCTTCGGGCATCACATGATCACACCGGAACAAACGTGAGATGAGATGAGCCTTGCTATTTTGACAATGCCGTTGAGACTCTGCCCTGAGAAAGGGTGATAGCGGAGAATTCTTCACTTCCCTGGTACATCAAAGTAATCTAACCTAGGATGAAACCAGTTTTGGCAGACTACTCTGGAAAGAAAGGGAACAGTCTTTCCCCTTTTAATTTATCTCTTTGGTCTTACTGGAGTCACATCAGGATCGAGAACATAGGAAATATTCCTGTGGTAAGACTGACAGAAATTTTTCAGGAACCCTGGCTATGGAGTCCTGATTTCAAGAGAGATAAAGTGCATAAAGTAAAATGATTGCAACTCACTGAATTAGATTCGTGCATGCTCTTCAAAAGGTAAAACATAAAAAAGTAGCATTTAGAGTTTTAAATAGGGAGTTTCTCAGGAGAGACACAGACTGACTTTTTCCTCTCCCAGTTTTCAGTTTCCTCACCATCCACTCCCTGACCCATTAACTCACATTCAGTCCTTTACTGCTTCTCTCTCCCTCCAAATGAGCAGTCACATCTGACTTTATATCTGAGGAAAGAGTTCCTGCTCTTTTCACTCTTCTCCCAAATGAGATCAGAGCCATTATTTATTGAGTGCTTTTATATGCTGAGCACTGTGCTAAGCCCTGGGGAAGAAACAAATAGTTCAGAAACAGTCTGTGTAACACTAAGGGCACCCAATCTAAGTTGGAGGAAGACGGACACATAGATAAGGAAATTAATACATTGCTTATTGAGCCCTTATTCGCTCTCTGAAGAGTACAATAATGAGACCAGATCCCTGCCTTCAAGGAATTTACCATCTGCTTACAAAGTGTGGGAGCTATTAAGAAATGCTTCTTCTGGAACAGGGCTCTTGGATTGCGGGAGGCCTGAGAACCTACTTCTGGAGAGGTTATTATATATTTAAACAAATTTATCATCATGGAACCAGTTCTTCAGAGGGTACTTACCTTCAGTCGATACTTAGAGGATTCACAACAGGAAAAATCCTTAAATTGAGTTAGAAACTCAGCTGATAAGGCCCGGACAGTAGACGTCATTCTGCAATGGTTCCTTTCCACTTTTCAGAAGATTTTTCCCATCTGCTTTCCTATTATTTTGGAACTAAGCTCCAAGACAGTACAGTCCCCATTCCCTGTGCCCTGTTCTGTGCTTAACTCAGTCATGCACATGAGGAGGTTTGATAAATGTAGGGTACTGTGAATTTCATTTCCCCAGGGTCACAAACCACAGCATGAGTCTCTCCCCTGCTCTGACGAAAGGCCCGATAGCCGCCCTCTCCACTCCTCCAAGGAGAGGAGGAAAAAGGGATACTTGTCCATTATCACATGCGATGTTCAGCGAGGCAGATTGACTCTCCCCAAGAGCGTGGAAGATGAATGCATTCTGAGCCAGTACAGGAGTTGTTCAGTTCCCCAGACTCTCACGCACGTAGTTTGTTGACCCGCTTTCCAGTTCTCAATTATTTTGTCATCTTTCCCGGTAATGTGGAAAGTAGTGAAGTTTGAAAAGAACCTAGCACAAACCCCCCAAATTCCCCTCTCCATTATCCCCAAGTTTTTCATTCTTTCTTTGGTGGTGCTTACTCGGATTGCCAACTGGGCTGGGCCGGGCAATGTTGCAGGAGACATGATGCCCTTCTGGAAACAATCCAAAAAGCAGGCAATGAGTCTAAGTGTGATCTTAGTCCTGCCTCTCTGCCATTCTGTCCTGTCATCTCTCCCCACCAAGGAGCAACCCCTTTGAAACATAGAAAACTAGTTGGTATGTGATTCTAACTTTTGCGGTAGTCCCCTTTTTAATAAAATGCCATTTGTTAAGTGCTTACTATGTGCCAGGCTTTGATTGACCTGCAGACAGCTCCTAGGAGGTGATTTGCAGAGAGAACCAGGGTCGTGAGGGAGAGCCACATGCATGCTTGTCTGTGTATGTCTGTGTGTAACTATGCTTTTGTCATACAGTGTGGGTATCTGCCTCTGTCTGACACACCCAGGTGAACCCCGAGTTCTTTTGTTAGTATCATTGTTTAAAATTCAGTTGACAAGAAAGAGGGATTATTAAACTAAGAACACAAGGAAAGGTCTTCTCTAAACAAAAATAGAGCAGACATCTTTCATATATGCTGTTTTGGGGGTTTGTTTTTTTTCAGGGACTGGATTAGGGTTTGTATTTCTTTCTTCAAATTTACAGAATGTTCCCTAAAGCAATCAAACTATATCCGGTTGTTGATTTGGTTACAACTCTTCAATGATTGCATTTACTTTCAAATTCATTCATAGCCTCAATTGTTATTCTGCATTTGTTTTATTTATTGGGTTCAATTTTCTTTTCGGTTCTGGATCCTGAAAGCAATTTTCAAGCAAAGAATAAAGTTCAATTAAAATCAGCTCTGAAGATTGTTTGGGTTAAATGTATAACCTACTTAGAATCTGCTATTAGAAGATGCTGATGAGATGTTACTACTGGTTCCAAAGTATATGAGGACAACTGGTGACATTTCCATTTCATCTGTTTCGACTTAAACACAGGGACTCCCAGTCTCCTCTCTGAGCTCCTGAAGGTGTTTGGATTCATCGCTGGGTCCCTGTGGAGGGGAGTCGCTCTACGGTGTAGCCTAGCAAAAAGAGAACGGATCTAGATTCAGAGGACCTGGATTCCAATCCCGATGTGGACACTTGCCTGTTATGGGACCTTAGGCAAGTCACTTCTCTGCCTCAGTTCACTACCTGTCCTCCTTCCTACTTAGACCACGAGCCCCATGTGGGACGGGGCCTATGTTTGACTTGATTATCTTGTATCTACCTCAGTGCTTGGCACAGGACTGGGCACATATAAAGCACTTAAATACCAAAATTATTATGATCGCCCCTCCCTCACTCTCCACAGGAATCAAAAGACAAACTGAGCCTGCTCTGATGAAGAAGCATGACAGGGGTAGAAATTTATTCCACACCTCCCCGTGTGGCTCTCCCAATGCCTTAGTGAATAATGGTAGCACTAGCAGCCTGACACCGAAGCTATATTGGGATGCTATGCAGAAGGCCCATCAGTCATCATAGTATGTGCTTAACGAATACCTTTGTGGGCCAAGGATCGTACTAAATGCTGGGGAAGTTACAAGATAATCAGGCCAGACACAGGGCCCGTAGCTCGTGGAGCTCCCAGTCTAAGCAAGAGGGAGAAATGGGAAGAACTCACTATTTTACAGATAAAGTAATTGAGAAGTCAAGAAGTTAAGGGACTTGCACAAATCACAAAGCAGGACACCTGGCAAAGCTGGGATTAGAATCCAGGTTTTCTGACACATAGCCTTGTGCTCCTAGTATAGGGAGCAGCAATATTACAACAACCACCGCAAAACCCCCCACCAAAATCCCAACCTCTAACATTTTAAAAATTACGGAAGCCGGCCTGCCACTTTCTCCTCTCCCTGCTGTGGTAGAAAGAGCAGGATGGAGTCACTGTCGACAGGGATGGTGCTTTACAGGTGTCCTCTGCATGTCAGGTTAACACACCCACACTCTATTGGATTTTCCATTAAATGACCACAGTGGAGTGTTTGCAGGTGAGGTGCTTGTCTGGGGAGCTCCTTCGTGTCATTTGTCCCATCCCTGTCACCTTAGCTTCATTGCTCAAGTGACAAATCCTGGTGGAAACTGGAATGCTGTCCTTTGGCCTCCTTCACTCTCTGGTTTGGCATCTCCATTGGGCCATTATCTTTCCAATTGTCATGAGAGAAGGGGTCTCACTGTCCCTTCAATAGCAGCCCTGGCACAAATTTTTATTGCTGTTTTGATTCTTTGCCTAGCACTGAGTGGACTTAGGAAATGGTGGGATGTGGTGACCAGAGGGTAAAGCTGAGATCAATTCCAATCCAGCAAAGGTGTCTGGAGTCCTAGGTGACTTCAGCTTTCTTTTCTGAACAACTGTGCCTTGCACTGACCCTCTAGACTGTGAGCTTATTTTGGGCAGGGAGTGTGTCTGATGCTATTTTGTACTCTCCCAAGTGAGAGTACAGTGTTTTGCACACAGTAAGCACTCAGTAAATATGAATGAATGAATGAATGAACTGTCCTCTTCCGTTCTGGCACCTTCTTCACCCCTCTCTTTTTCTATCTTAAATTTCTTTATAAAAGGTTTCAGCATTTTACCAACGGTACATAGGCACTTTTAATTAGCCGTGATGGATTCACTTGTCTAGTAGCGAATGAGTGATTAGCTCATGTGGTTGAATACATGTGCAATACATCTGATTTGCATTTAGCATTTCCAGCCCTAGTTGCGGTGTGCAAATTTTCTGCTTCCCTAACACCCTGGTTGCCTGTGCTGCTTCACCTCAGCCATATCGATCTGTTTTTGCTCATTTGACAACACCGTGCCATCATCTACTCTTCCTCAGTGCTTCCTAGCTAGTCAGATCCATTTAACACACTTGAGAAGCAGCGTGGCTCAGTGGAAAGCACGCGGGCTTGGGAGTCTGAGGTCATGGGTTCGAACCCCGGCTCTGCCACTTGACAGCTGTGTGACTGTGGGCAAGTCACCTGACTTCTCTGGGCCTCAGTTCCCTCATCTGTAAAATGGGGATGAAGACTGTGAGCCTTGCGTGGGACAATCTGAAGACCCTGTATCTACCCCAGCACTTAGAACAGTGCTCGGCACATAGTAAGCACTTAACAAATACCAAAAAAAAAAAAAATGTAGATGTGAGAGCAATCTATCTTTTCTTTCTTGGATGCCTCATGAGCTCTTGCCAATCACGCATTGTTCTTAGAACTTAAATTTGTGCAAACAAATTTTTGCAGGTGACTAAAATACCTGATGGAGCAAAGGTGAGACTGGCAAATATGGTTAGATGCTGGAGGTGAAGATAGGATCTTTTGCCACCATTTCATGTTAGTTATAAGGGCCAAACATTGTGTGTGAAATTCATCAAGTTGCTTAATGGTTCTGCCAGGGATAATAATGATAATAATAATGTTAGTATTTGTTAAGCGCTTACTATGTGCCGAGCACTGTTCTAAGCGCTGGGGTAGACACAGAGGAATCAGGTTGTCCCACGTGGGGCTCACAGTCTTAATCCCCATTTTACAGATGAGGTAACTGAGGCACCGAGAAGTTAAGTGACTTGCCCAAAGTCACACAGCTGACATGTGGCCGAGCAGGGATTCGAACCCATGACCTCTGACTCCAAAGCCCGTGCTCTTTCCACTGAGCCACGCTGCTTCTCATACCCAGGCTCAGAGCCATTGTAGCACCACTTTTTGGCTTTGCCAATCATCTGTTCAATCTCTTTTTGTGTGTGTGGTTTTTTTTGTACTGGTATCAGGGGGTTGTTATGTGCCGGACACTCTACTAAGCGCTGGAGTAGTTACAAGGTTGGACCTAATCCATATCCCACATAGGGGTCACAGTCTTCATTCCCATTTTACAGATGAGGTAATGGAGGCATAGGGAAGTGAAGTGATTTGCCCAAGGTCACACAGCAGAGAAGTGACAGGCCTGGGATTAGAACCTAGTCCCTCTGAATCCCAGGCTCAGGCTCTTTCGACTAGGCCACGCTGCTTCCTGTGGACAGGGAATGTGTCTACCAAATCTGTTATACTGTACTCTCCCAAGTGCTTAGTACAGTGCTCTGTACACAGTAAGCGCTCAATAAAAAACATTGGTTGATTGATTTAATTTCCTCAACGGAAATAGCACGCGATGGAGAAACCAGACTTTTGTGTGCATTTTAAGGGAGTGGTGGTGCAAAGCAGCCTGTTAGTTGTGTCCTGACTGTCAAGGAAAACGGACACGGTGTGGGAAGGTGAAATCTGTGTAAGACACAGTATGTGCAAAAAATTCACAAGAGGCAGGGGCATCCTCTAAGCTGTGGGTAGTCAGCACATGAGGCTATAGTAGATAGTGAGCAAGAAGGTTGATAACTTTACTTTTTGTGTGAAGTTGTCTAAGGATGTCATCATCCATGTAATTTGGGATAGGAATGCCCTTGATGTTGCTTCTGAATGCATCTACCAGTATTCTTGCATAATATGTTAGCAAAGGCAGAGGAAGTATGTATCCTTGTTTTGTATCACTGCTATCGGTAAATGATTCTGACAGCTTCTCAATATCAGTAACCCTGGAGAGCACACCATCCTGTAATGCCTCGATGATCTTGACAAATTTCTCAGGATCACCAGATTTATCCAAGAGCTGCTACAGACCTTCATGAGGAGCTGTGCTGAAACCCTTCATCAGAATTATCAACAGGAAGGGAAAATGGTCATTTAGCTCCTATCATCTTACCTGACTCTGTCCAGACTTGGAAACCATGCCCAGAGTCTCATAGCAAGACCAGAAGCCATACCAGGTTCCCTGCAGTACTCTATTTTGGGGATTTTACTGGTTCATCTTTGTCAGCTCTGAGCTAGCAGTGGTTAGAAATGACATGCTCTGATGATAGTTGTGATTTGCACCATCACCTTGGGTTTGCACACTTGAGAAGCAGTGTGGCTCAGTGGAAAGAGCATGGGCTTGGGAGTCGGAGATCGTGGGTTCGAATACCAGCTCTGCCACTTGTCAGCTGTGTGACTCTGGGCAAGTCACTTTGCTTCTCTGTGCCTCAGTTACCTCATCTTTAAAATGGGGATTAGACTGTGAGCTCCACATGGGACAAGCTGATTATCTTATATCTACCCCAGCGCTTAGAACAGTGCTCTGCACATAGTAAATGCTTAACAAATACCAACATCATTATTATTAGATAATGTTATCATTTTTGAATCCCCTTTGTACTTCTGGATCATGGTTGCCCTCTAAACTGTAAGCTCATCCTCTAGACTAAGGGAATTAGTCACTGTGGGCAGGGAATGTGTCTGTTTATTATTGTTTTGTACTCTCCCAAGTGCTTAGAACAGTGCTCTGCACACAGTAAGTGCTCTATAAATACAATCGAATGAATGAATGTCCAAGTCCATGACAGGTTTGGAATTCCCATAACAAAGTAGTATTTTTCTTAATTGCCAGTGGGTCAGATTGGAGCCAAAGGTGACAGTTCCTGATTTGGAAGCAGCTCTCCAACACCTTTCTCCTTTCGTATCACTTTTCTAACCCCTAAAGCGGTTTCACCGAGCTACAGTGGGTATCAGATGTTCAATCTTTTGAGACCAGTCTATGCCCAAGAGTACATTTGTCTAGGTATTTCCAAAGAGGCACATGCCGCTTTTTGAGCACTATTATCAGCATCTCCACTGTATCCTCTCTTCTCTTCTTTCATCTCTCTTTGTCACCAGTTGGCCTTGGCCCCATCCTACCTAAGGTGATCAGTCTTGCCCCTGGCTAGATCAAGCAGCCTGGAAGGTTGTCTTGAGCGAGCCAGTGCCCATTTAACCCCTAGCCTAATTAGGCAGACCAACAGCGTGAGCTGGTACTTCTCTCAACCTAAACGAGCAATGTATTTTCATTGAGTGCATACTGTGTGCAGAGGTCTTGGGAGAATACACTAGAGGAAGCTGATCTCTCAGAGCCATTTACTGTGTGCAAAGTACTCTACTAAAAGTTTGGTAGAGAACAATATGACAGAGTTGGTAGATACGTTCCCTCACTAGAAGGAGTTTACAGTCCAGAGTAGGAGACAGACAATAAAATAAATAAGTAAATCAGCACAGTGGGGTAGATGAGACTCACCTTGTGAGGCCACTGCAAAGAAATCAGTGCTTTCACTTTGAACAGCTCCCTAAATAAGGTCCTTATATGTAGAGAAGAAAAGCTTCTCAATCTTCCCTCTTCTTTCCTTTAATTTCAGTCAGGTAATCCAATTAGCTGCTAGACCTGCCCAATTCAAGGGATAAAAAAATAAAGCATCATCGGAAGGAAGGGATGGAGGAAGTCTTCAATCAAAAGAGGCGGAATAACCCACTATGATGAATAATCTGGCAGGAAGGCTCAATTCTAGGTCATAATATTTGATTATTACCCAACTCAATCTCTTCAGGATTTTTAGATGTTGCCACTCTGCTTGGCTGATTTAGGTGAATTTCAGTCCCAGTAATTAATCCTTCTTTGTTCTTTCTCCATTCAGTCATGCGTGGCTGTGTTTCTGTTCCCTTCCAGAAGAAACCATAAGCTGAACTAGTCAATCTGCGCCAGGTTTGATAGGCTGAAATAATTGGAAGCATCTGAAGTAGGATGCTTTTCCCTAGGAAAGATATTCATTTTAAATGATAGCGATTGCACCCGAGCACACAGAGGCTGAAGATACTTTGTAAAATCTCTGAAGTGGCAGGAATTGCTTTTTAAAAAGGTCAGAAATCTTTGGGGTCTACTGAATCAATACCATCTATTCATGACAGAAGGAGGGAGCATTTAGAAAAGGAGCATACTTTGGTTTCTCCAGAAAAGCAAAGGAACGCTTTAATTTCAGAAGGAATTGGATACCAGCCCGCTACACTCCACGGACCAGGGGATGAAGTGTCAGCCGAGAAATTCAGAGAATTGCAAGCCTGAGACCGATACCAATAGAGGGATAAGTGTCAGAGAGAGGAAACAGATTAAAAACTCACCCCTGATTCGGGAATAGAATCCTTACCTTTCAAGTCTCTGATGGTCTAAACAGGTCACTGTGCATCATCCTGTAAACGTTTTGAAACAGTAAACAGAACTCGACAGAGCCTTTGCTAGAAGAGGTTGCTGCCTTTGATGACAATGGAAATCATGCATTATTAATCGACTGACCAGCCATCAGAACTATCAAGGTCAATGTGTTTTTGCTTTCTGAAGTCTCAACTCCAGGTGTGGCATGACGGCAAATATCAAGTCTTACTCTTCTGCCTTAATTCCTTGCAGCCCATACTATGGTGCTTGGCCCCCAAATGGCACTCAAATAGTTTTGAAAACTGAGGCACAGAGAAGTTAAGTGACCCCCCAGTCCTGTAATTTCTTCACTAGGTCACACTGTTTCTCTTCAAAGAAGCCTTGCTAATTTGACCTACTTTGGCTCCTAATAGCCAATTGCTAGTTCAATCAATCATATTTATAGAGCACTTGCTGTGTGCAGAGCACTGTACTAAGCACTTGAGAAGGAGAACTATAATAGAGTTGGTAGACTTGATGCCTGCCCTCCAGGAGCTTACAATCCAGTGACCTATAAACCCATTTTGAGTCCTTTGGAGAAAGAACATAATTTTCAATTATTAAGCAGGAAAGTGGGAACCAAATGATGGAGCAATCTTTATGATTTAGAATTATGGGAAGTCTGGAAAAGTTGAATAAAAAAACTTAGAAATGGTCATTCGTTATTCGCTTGATACTAGAACTTCCTGGAAAGGACTATTATTATTTTTTTTTTACTGTGGTGCTGTTAAAAACAACTGCATCATACTAATTAGAGTGATTGATAGTTGTATTATTGAGCACTAGAAGATGGATTTGTTCACGGAATAGCTTTCTCAGCTCTATAGCTCAGTTAAATACAACCCAATATTAATTTACTCTATAAAACTTTGCCATTGTTTTCAACAAGTCTTATCAACATTTTAAAGAGAATCTCTCAAAATGGCAAGAAGTAGAAAACAAGGCTCTTTTTTTTGCCATGGGAAAGCTTTTGTGAAGACTGTCAGCTGTCACTTGGAAGAAAACACTAAGCTCCAATTCCATGGCTGTGGGTGCTGCTAATCCCATGAGATAAGAGCCTCTAGAATCATGGGAAAATTAATTCGGAAACTTAAAAAAAAAGTGACAGAATGACAGCCAGGTCTGATGTCAAAACAAGAAATGCTGTTGGATTAGATTAGTCAGAGATTGAGTCTGAATTGAAAAGTGTATTTTTTGAGATAATTTTTCCAAAAGAAAGCTGGTTTTGACCAGAATCTGCACAGTCATCTTAGAGAAACCTTTAAAAGGATTGTCCCATGCAGAAAAATTTATTGCTTTAGGAGCCATGTACCAACACCCTTACCTCAGACCCTGTCTGATAACTTTGATGACCACACATTGGTGGTCAAATTAAACATGTCCAAAATTGAACTCTTCATCTTCCCATCCAAACTCTGTGCTCCCCATGTCTTTCCCATCAGTGTAGACAAAGTAGACAATACCAGTATCCTCCCTACCTCACAAGCCCATAACCTTGGTGTTGTTCTCGACTCATCTCTCTCATCCTCCCCTTACATTCAATCTGTCACCAAATCCTGTCGGTTCTATCTTCACAACATTGTTAAAATCAGCCCTATCCTTTCCATCTTAACTGCTTCCATGTCTGATCCAAGCACTTATCCTATTTCGCCTTGACTACTGCATCTGCCTCTTCACTGACCTCCCAGCCCCCTGCCTCTCCCATCCTATGAATAACATAATTCAATTCATCTTATGTCTTTGTGGAATTCCAGCCTGTCCTTTCTCAGCCTTCCTCTATTCAGATAAGTCTTAGCTTTTCAGTAAATTTCATCCCTCAAAGTGTTAAGTAAATAATACCTGGCTTTGCTCTTCAAAAGATCCTCCTGCACAGTTGTTCATAGTGTTTTACTTGAAACAATTCTTTAGACTAGGCTTTAGAATAGGGATCATTTAATCTTAAGTGATTTTTGGTTACAGGATCTTAGTACAAATAATAAATCAAATCAAATATATTCTATGTTCTGTGACATTCCCTACTTTGAAATGAGAGAGGGAAATGGAAGTTGCAGACCTGAAAATTCAGTCA
Source organism: Ornithorhynchus anatinus (assembly GCF_004115215.2). NCBI lineage: Eukaryota > Metazoa > Chordata > Mammalia > Monotremata > Ornithorhynchidae > Ornithorhynchus > Ornithorhynchus anatinus. Next base: position 11,605,694 of record NC_041731.1, read on the forward strand.
AACAGTTTTGGCCAAACAGGATCATTTCTAAAAACGCAACATCCTTACCATGGTCTCACACAAACAGCATTAACAGCATTTTTTAACAGCATTTGTTAAATGTTTACTACATGCCAGGCATTGTACTAGACATTGGGGTAGGTAGAAAATAATCAGGTGCGACACAACCCGTGTCTACTAACTGTGTTTTGTACTCTTCCAAGTGCTTAGTACAAGTGCTCTGTGCCTAGTAAGTGCTCACTAAATACCACTGATTGATTAATAACCTGGGTTAACTCTTGGTTTAATATTAGACCAAAGTCATTAAGCTGACTGCACCGAGGGATTCATAGCCATCATCTACCCGCTTTCTTGTACACTATAAATTCTTTGTGGGTAGAGATTGCATCTCCCAATCACATTGTATTGTACTTTCTCAAGCACTTAGTACACTTCTCTGCACACAGTCAGTGCTCAATAAATACCATTAATTGATGAATTAACCCTTGAGTACAGGCCTCCAGTGTACAATATACCTCTTGGAAGGCAGTCTTGAAGACTTTCCATGATGTTCATTGTTGAGCTGAAAGAGTTTTGCAGTGGGCAGAAGCATATTATGAATCCCCACTCCATGTGACTTGGTCACATAAACTATGGTAACATAGATTTTGTTGCAAAGGCATGCAGTGGGGCATGGTCTGCAGTGAGGGTCTGAAGTAGACCCTTTGGGGAAAGACTTTGAAGCCCTATATCAGCACTTTTGAGATCGTCCACAAGGCAACTGTGTTGGCAGTAAGACAGGACTCCACATAGACTTTCAAACTGTTGAATAACTCCAAATTTTATAGTTGGATGATGGCTATAAAAAACCCCACTGAAAACAGAGGGAAAGTTGTATAATAAAACCTCAAATTTATATATATATCTGAAACATATATTTTAATTTCCCCCACTTACATCTCAATGTATATATTGAATCACGAGAGAGATGTAAGTGGGGGAAATTAAGCTCCAGACAAACTCATTCAAAAGATATGGATAATTGACCATATGGATAATTATCCCTATGTCTGGGCACCTGACAAAACTTTGAGATTCAGATAGGTTCAAAACTCAAGGGATGGAAAAACAAATAATTGAAAAAGGCCCGAGGAATATGAACATTAATCTATGGCCTTATGGGTCAAATAGATGTTATCTATGAATAACAATTGAAATACTGGAAAATTTTACTGATGTTTCAGCCTTTGAAAGCATTGATCCTTTAAGTAAAGGAGCTCCATATTCACTACAAAGGCTTGTGTGCTTTCATCTCCAGCTTTGATAACACATGTAAAGGTTCTTTCTCTAGTTTTTCGCTTCCTAAGCAGACTGCCCAGTGAGAGGAGGGGCCTTTCTAAAAGAGGGTTTTGATCACTCAGTTGCCTGTGACAATTTGGGAACTCAAAGCCACCAGAGTTGAGTTTCTCTTTGCTCCTCTAATGTCAGCCTACTCACTGTAACACCATCTCGTCTATCTCATTCATTCATCCATTCATTCATTCAATCATATTTATTGAGCGCTTATTGGGTGTACAGCACTGTATTAGCGCTTGGGAGAGTACAATACAACAATAGACGGACCCAGTCCCTGCCCCCAGTGAACTCTCGCCACCAACCTCTGGCCCACACCCTGCCTCTGGCCTGGAATGCTCTTCCTCTTGGTCAGATGATCACTTTCCCCTCCTTCAAATCTTATTATAAGCACATCACCTCCAAGAGATATTCCCTAAGACTTCATGTCCTCTTCTCCCACTCCCTTCTGCATCACCCTTGCACGTAGATTTGCATTTTTTAGTCACCCCTCTCTCGACCCCACAGCATTTATGTACATAATCCATCATTTCTTGATTATATTAACATCTGTCTTCCCCTCTAGACTGTGAGCTGGTTGTGGGTAGAGAACGTGTCTACCAACTCTGTTATATCTTACTCTCTGTTGGGCTTAGAACAACGTTCTGTCCATTGTAAGCGCTCAGTAAAAACAATAGATTGGGTGATTCTGATTAAGAACAGAAGACACTCTATTGCCATCAGGTGGAAAAGTGGATTAACCTTTGCTAGGGTATTCAAAGACCCAGGACTACTCCTTGAGGAAGTTACCCCGGAGTTGGCAATCAATCCATCAATCCAACATTTTATTGAGCATCTTCTGTCTGTACAGTATTGTACTAAGCACTTGAGAAAGTATAGTTGAATTAGTAGATGGTAAGTTTCTGGTCATTTCTTACTCCAGAATACGTTGTCAAGGAAGCAAGAACAATTTGGCATAACCGTAAGGTCCTCCAGTTTGGCCTAACACTGGGATTCTGAGGAAGCTGGATTACATGCTGGTTCCTCAGAATTCAAACTGAAGGACGGAATCAGAGTGAGCAGGTGAGGCATTCCTTTTTTGCTATCTGAATTTCAACCTGTAGACTGAAGTCCAGATTAGGGGAGGGCACACGAATTATTCTTCAAATTTAGGAACACTGGGTAAAAAAGAAGATTATTGTCCATAACTGGGAGTCTGAGGCTCCCAGTGAGCCAAAAGGGAGTACCTGCATCATCAGGGAATTTCTGGGTTGGGTCTATATGGAACACAAGAGAAGCAGCACAACCTAGTGGGCGGAGAAGGGGCCCAGGAGTCAGAGGACCTGGCTTCTAATCCCAGCTCTGACACCTGTCTGCTGTGTGACCTTGGACAAGTCACTTCTTTTCCCTGTGCCTCAGTTCCCTCATCTGGAAAATGGGGATTAAAACTGTGAGCCCTGTGTGGGACAGGGACTGTGTCCAAACCAATTATCTTGTAAGCACCCTACCGTGCCTATTAAATAGTAAGTGCTTAACAAATACCACAGTCATTAATATTATTACAAACGTAAACACCTTGCATTGCTTTTGTTGGAGTGAAGAGAGATTAGAATATTGTGATTGCTGTAGCAGCTGCTTAACAAACGGCATCCCCAGTAGCATCTATCGTCTGGCATTGCATGAATAACCCTGTCCTTCTTCTCCACTCCTTTCTCCTCATGCTCCGGTTCCTCCATCTCCCCCTCTGACAATTCCTCCTTTACTGAAGCGCAGACTCTGCTTGGGCCTTCTGTGTGCTAAAAATGGCATATTATTGATATCAGTGGTAGAAGGAAAACAGGAGACTGCTCCAGGGAAATTTGGAAATCTTTTAAAGATAAAGCCTGCACTGCACCTGTTCTCTTTTTCTCATTTGAAGTTAGTTGCCAATAAATACCACTGCCTTCTCCAGGGGACTGGTCTTATATCGTACACCAATAAAAACACCTCAGCAGAGAGGCCGCTTACAGGATGCTGAGCCTTGCTAATGTCTCTCTGGGAACCCTGCAGTATTCATGACAGAAATTTACAGAGTTGTAAAGTTCGTTTGGGGCACAGAAATCTGGTAGAGGGGAACACGTAGGGGGACAGACTACAAGGAGAGACCTGTCAGGCTTGCGTGCACCACAGTGGTTCGAATTGTGACTTTTTGGTCAGCGTCTGCTTTCCCCTAAATTGAACGTCTGCCATATTCCTAAATTTGAAATGCATAAAAGATGTCACAATTGGAAAATATATTTTGGGATAGATTTTTGATGAGTGCTTTTTTCCCCTGCAGACAAAGGTCCTGGAAACTACTGACTTTTGGGTTAGAGCTTGAGTATGATACCCAGGCAAGAGGTTGCAAACTCCTTGAGGGCAGATTAGTACTTTCAATACTATTAAACTTTCCCAAATGCTTTGTTCAGTGCTCTGCACATAGGAAGTGCTCAATAAATACCATGGTCTGATTGACTTCTTGGGAAGTGGGGAAGGAGAGGGAAGTGGGTACTTTGATCAGAAACACTGGGGCACTGAACAGTTGCAAACTACTTGGGAATTATCTGTAAACAGAAACCCATCAGCTGCCTCTCTCACATATATTTATTTTAAAATTCTAAAAGTTACCTGTGATATCTCTTCCTATGTATCCAGTTTGGTACTAATGACTTTGATAGATATAAGTTTATCAGGTCAGATACTATCCCTGTCCCAGATGAGACCAACACTCTTTAAGTAGGAATGAGGGTGGACATTTAATTTCCATTTTACAGATGAGGAAATTTAGGCACAGAGGAGTTCAGTGGCTTGCCAAAGGTTACAGAACAGGCAGGTGGAGGAGCCAAGATTAGGATCCAGGTCTTCTGACACCCATTCTTTTAATCTTTCCACTAGGCCATCCTACTTCTCTTTGCCCATCCTCAGCACTTGTGTATATATGCACACTTGACTGAACATCCAGACTTATTAATTCTGATTTTACCATTTGCAATTATTTCTATCTAACCCCCCCTTAGAGGACATACTCCTTATGTTCAGGTGATGTGCCTTGGGCTTCTACTGAATTTCCCAAATACTTGGTACAGTGCACAGTATTCAGTAAATGCTCAATTAACAAACTCCAACTTCCTGGGGCAGATCGACTTTTTCATGCCAATCCAATGTTTCTGGGTAGAGGACCATGCAGGGAAGGAGACTGTCTCTGAGCCCCACAGTGCCTGCCTTAGATCTATTCCAGGAACCTGGCTTTGAGTACACCAGGTGGTCTAACAGAAAGCACTGGGCCCTGGGAGTCAGGATACCTAGATTCAAGTGCCATCTCTGCCATTGGCCTACTGTGGTCATATTGGCCCAATCAACTTTACCTCCCTGGGCCTCAGTCTCCTCATCTATAAAATGGGGAGGATAGATCTTTGAGCCCTGTGTGGGACAGGGACTGTGTCTGGTTGAATATCCTTGTGTCTTAGCGCACAATAAGCCCTTAATAAATTAGCGTCATTGTTATTTATCTCGACAGATTGCATTTATGTCTTTCTCAATCCTAATGCCTTTCACCTACCCTGCTGCCAGAGTGTGGAGACTGATGGCAGTCCCTAAAGACCAGGAAAACCAGGAGCCAGGTGAAGAGAGTCACGTGATCTTCTAGAAGAAGCAGTAACCGTCAGTCAGTTTGTTCCTGAGGCAATCAGGCAGCTCACACAAGCAAGCCTTCCCATAGTTATACAACTGACCCCAAAAGTTTCAGTTTGAGCCCCACCATCTGCCATTTCTCTTGGGTTTCAGCAGAAAGATAGCAGGACATATCTGTGCTATTAAGAAATACCTGGGTTCTAGATTTTTGAGAAAAGAATGACGATTTTTAGTCCATGCAAGTGTGGTACTTTAGATGGCCTCTGTTAAAAGAGATTTTAGAAATGGCGTGGGAATCCAGTTGTCTTGCATTTATATGGAAGGGAATTCTTCAACTCTCTTCTGCATTGTCCTGACTTGCTCCCTTTATTCATCCCCCGCCCTCCCTGCCCCACAGCACTTACATATCTGTAATTTATTTATTTCTATCAGTGTCTGTCACCCCTCTAGACTGTAAGCTCCTTGTGGGCAGGGAACACATTGGTTATATTGTACTCTCCCAAGTGTTTAGCACAGTGCTCTGCATACAGTAAGTGCTAGATAAATGCTAAATAAATACGAATGACTGAGTGACTGACTGCATCAAAGAGCACTAAATTCTCAGGTGAGCAATACCTCAACCCTCTCTAAGCTGCGCACAAAAGATGAAACCCGACTTTGAGATTTTCTTTTCAGCAGCTATTCTTAGAACTTCACAAACACTTTAAACCAGCCTACTGTGCATTTGAGATGCCAGAACGTTGCTGCTACTGCCAACAGGACTGCTCCAGGAAATTGGTTGATAGGAAGAGGGGCTCTGTTGAGAATGTGCAGCTCTTCAATTCTTTTCAGAGAGGGAAGAAAGGGCTTTGAGTGACTGTGAGATTGGGTTATAGAAACGAAGAATAATCACCAACCCCACCACAATCAAGTCAAACAATCAAGCAATTTTTACTCTCAATATGTAACTGATTGTTAAATGTATCCCATGCATGTAAACAAATATTTTATTTTCTATGTGATGTTAGAGTTGTAAAAATAACACAAAAACAAACTAAAAATATGCTTGTATTTATATGGCTGAGAATGCCTGGAGCATGATGAATGAGTTTTTTGGGGAAAAAAAATTCCCAGATCTGCAAATCTTTAAATATGCTCACAGAAGGGAAAAGCTTTGTTTTGGAATCCACAAAAGGGGGTTTGGGAATTTCTTCCTCTTGTGGCCAGTTTTGTGGATGAGTTGAACTCACAATTTTCAGAGCTTCAGAGGAGGAGAGTGGGGTGGGTTTGGTATTAGGGAAAAGGTGGGGGCTGGGGGAAAAGTTGATTATACAACTTGTCCAACAGGCAGATGGGCTGATACAACAAGGCTGGATTTGCGTGGTACTAGTTTGAGTTTTGTCTGCAATGGTCGCTCATGCCTGAGTGAAGCGTAAGCTCCCGGCAGGCAGAGAATGCTCAATTATATGTCTTGCTATTGCTCAGAACCCTGAAACTGCTTTAAATTGCTTTCTATACATATTTACATTCATTTATACACATATATTAATATATACAGTGGCCCTTTGTGCTCAGGTGCTCAGAGTAGATGCCACTGACAATGAAAATGAAATTCACCTATGACTGCATGGGCAGCTGAGAAGGAAAAATGCAATCCTGAACACTGTACTATGCACACAGTGAAGACTATTCATTGCAGTGTTACATTTGTTCTTGCAGTCTGTACCTTTTCCTTCTTGTCTCAGGATCCTTATGAAGTTCCTGCTGGTAAAGAGCTACTCTTTCTTGTTTGCAGTTCACCATATCCATCTGTCTGTGGCCAATGACCTCCTGCTTTCACAGAGAAGTACAGTTAATGAACACTAATGCACAGTGTTTGTCCTAAAATCTCAAGATGGATTCTGGGCAAAACCAAGCATACCATTTTTCAAGTTCTTCTTGTGCCCTGACTCAGCAGCGACTGGACTAATTTGCCATGCTTTTGCTCTTCATACACTGATAAAGAGGGCTAAACTTGATATCGATGGACAGCACAAATCTCAGACATAGACTCTCATGTTGAATGAGAGAGAAAAGCGATACAGTGGAAGGCACTTAGGAGACCAATTCTCTTGGAAGGGTTCCAGCTGAACAGGAAAACATTCTTTGCATGGATTTTAGCAAAAGTATCACTCACTGGCTGGAGTTCCTGAGGGTTAAGAAGTCAAATTCTATTTCCTAAGCTTGTCTACTCAGTTTGGAAGCCTTTAAAAAGCCTGTAGATGTAGTTTCCTCTGTCTGGGAACAATCAACTCATCATCATTGTCATTTACGATCACCAAGAACAGCACACTAGTTTGGGCATCAAATGATGTGAAAGCTTTTTTTGCTCTTCCAAGGACTTTCTTAGTGACCTGCTTTAAATGGCACCACTTTTCTCAACCTTCTTCTCCTCCCAATAGATAATGCCCTTTGAGACGAAAGGTAAAGATGAAAGAGATCAAATCAATCCATCAATCAGTTGTATTTCTTGAGCACTTACTGACACAGATGCACTTACTGAGCAATTATTGACTGCACATCTCTGCACTAAGGGCTTGGGACAGTACAATATAACAGAGTTGAGAGACATGTTCCCTGTTCACAATGAGCTTACAGTCTAAAGGGGAAGACAGACATCAACATAAATAAATAATGTATATGCTGATAAGCGCTGAGGGAGGTGTGAATAAAGGGAGTAAATCCAAGTGCCAGAATAACACAGAAGGGAGTGGGAGAAGAGGTATTGTGGGCTTAGTTAGGGAAGGCCTCTTGGATGAGATGTGCTTTTAATAAGGTTTTGAAGGTGGGGAGAGTGACCGTCCATCAGATATGAAGAGGGAAGGTGTTCTACTACTGAGGCAGGATGTAGATGATAGTTCGGCAGAGAGAAAGACAAGGCTGAGGTATAGTGAGTAGGTTGGCACGGAGGAGCGAACAGCGCAGGCTGTGTTGTAGTAGGAAAGTAACTAGGTAAAGTAGGAGTGGGCAAGTTGACTGTGGACTTTAAAGCCTATGGTAAGGAGTTTAATATGAGGCCTAGGAGGCTTAGGATGTAAATGTGTTAAAGTTTGCTACTATATCTCTTTATTTTCCTCAAGATTTGGTTTCATCTAAAAACCAGATGAAAATGGACACAGAAATAAGACATCATAAAATTACTCTGTGCGACTATTTACAGAAGGTTTTCCATGTGCTTCTCTATAGAGTCCTTCGTTTACTGGTTCACTAACCGTGCTAAAATTCCCTTCCCCTAAGGGCTATTCTGCAAATTAATTTCCATTTCGAATAGCCAAGGATGCAGGGAGAGAAATAAAGCCAAGTGTCAAGGAGGCTCTGAGAGAAAGATTGTCAGTTGACACATGTGAGGGTTAAAGCTCTAGAGTGTTGCCAACCTCAGCATCCATCCATTCTGATTTCTACTTTCTGCAGGAATGCTGGAAATTAAATGGTCTTAATTGAATTTCTTTTACACAAACCAAAAAGCCTCAGGTGAAAATTCTCAAAAATTGATTCACTAGTGGTAGCTTCTTGATGACTTGCAAGAGATTTTTTTTCTGCTCATCAGCGAAGCGCCTGCCTTTCCCTCCAATGACTTTATGGATTTTCCCATGTTAAGTCGGTTTTGTACTTGGATTTTCACCCTTTATTCACCTCACCCTCAGCCCCACTGCCCTTATGTCTGTCTTGTCCTACACTGTCGAGTCATCTCAGACCCATAGTGACTCCAAGGACACATTTCTCCCAGAAAGCCCCACCTCAATCTGAAATCATTCCGGTAGTGTATCCATAGAGTTTTTTTGGTAAAACTATGGAAGTGATTTACCACTGCCTTCTTCCGTGCAGTAAACTTGAGTCTCCGCCCGTGACTCTCTTCCATGCCACTGCTGCCCAGCACAGGTGAGTTTTGACTTGTAGCAGGTTACCTTCCTAACCACTGCCCGAGCTAGGAATGAAAATGTATGTCTCCCCGTCGAGACCATAAGTTTCTTGAGGGCAGGGAAAGTGTTTACCACTGCTCTGTTACACTCTAGTCACCCAAGTTCTTACTACAGTGCTTTGCACACAGTAAATGTTCGATAAATATGATTGATTTTGCTGCTCTTGCATGAGCTCTGTTCAATAAGAAACCAGAAAGTCGGAGTGGTGTACAGCTCTGTCCTCCCCATCCAGTTCTGTAATCAGTTTTCCTGCTTGTGGGACATAAAATGGTTCATCTAGAGAACGAGTATAACTCTCCAGGCTTACTGCTGCCAGAAAGGATTTGGAGATTCATGAAATGCAGAAATAATGAGAGAAGACATAATTGAAGCTGTCTAAGGCAAACCTTCAATAAAGACACACAACTCTGTTTCTCTTGCTTGAAATGGGAACTATAGCACCTGATTTATTTACAGTGTACCTTGAGATCTTTCCATGGAAGAGGCTAGAGAGATAGAAAAGATGGTCAGTGTTATTCCAGATGAAACCAAGGGACAAAAATTTGCTCTATGCAGTCAGAGAAAGAGGAAAGCCTTAATATGAAACAAAACAATGAACACTTAAAGGGGTATTCTTAAAGGACGTCTAATGTGTAAATATTCTGGGGGATATTTTAAAATATCAAGATCAAACAGTAATAATAATTAGAATTACAACTTTAAGGGATTACTATGTGCTATGTGCTAGGATAGATGTAAGTTATGAGATTGGATCCAGTTCCTGTATCTCACACTGGGCTCACAATCTACTGTAGTTCCATTTTACAGATGAGTAAACTGAAATACAGAGACATTAAGTGACTGACCCAAGGTCACCCAGAAGATCAGTGGGACTCAAACTTGGGTTTTCTGATTTCCAGTCTCATACTCTTTCCAAATCAATGAACAAGAAAGCCTAGCCATGCCTAACCATGACTAGCTTAGTCATGTCCTCACTCGTCTTACTTTCTTTCGGCTGTTCCTTATTACTGGCACATGTCAGTTAGGTCTCTGCAGAACATCCCCAGATGAAATACCAGTGCAAAGGAATCTCCCCTTTACTAGAATTAATTCTGACCACTACCAGGGTCAGAATTAAGACACTTCTAAGTTAATTTTTAAAGTAAAAGTTCCAATTTTTTACTTCCCTTCATATAAACAGAAGGGAGTCTTTTGAGCAGAAGAGAAATACACAGTTTATATCTTCCAACTTTTAATTTAAGGAAAGTAGCAAAATAGCCTATGTCTGATCTGGTTACCCTGTTCCTACCCCCAGTGCTTCTCTAAGTGCTTGATACCTAGCGAGTGCTTAACAGACCTATGAATTCATTCATTTATTTCTTTATTCATATTATTATCTGTCTCCCCCTCTAGACCGTAAGCTTGTTGCGGCAGGGAATGTGTTTGTTTATTGTTATAAATGTACTCTCCCAAGCACTTAGTACAGTGCTCAATAAATACGACTGAATAAATGAATGGGTTGAATGAAGAGATGCCACAGTTATTAACAGAGTTTCTCTTTGGTAAATGGAGAAACTGAGACCCAGAAGTAATTGACCTCAACCCAGGTCCCCAGAAGATCCTGAACTGGGTTGAGGCTCCTTAATTCCCTGTCCTGTGTTTTCCCCAGGAACGATCCTTAGTGAAATATCTGAGTCACCACCACAGAGAACAAGTCCTTGATAACACATGCCTCCTGATCTAGGTTTTATAATATCCAACAGAAGACAGCTCCCCATTCAAAATATGGAAGAGGCTATTTTGCTACCTTCCTTAAATTAAATGAGAGTACTAGCATTGCACCACCTCCTTAAACACATTTAGAGCCCTCTCAGAAGAGGAAATCTAAGCCGTCAAAATAAAAAGCTTCTTTTCCATAGATTCTGCTTGGCTTTGAACAAGGTTTATGTCTTCAGTGTAACATATTCAATGCCCTGGGAAATCATTCTGGTGATGAAGCCCTCTGAATCTTTCCAGAGTAGGGTATTGAGACAGAAGCCAGTTTTCCCTCCAGGAATTACAAATTGCTTCTCCTGCTCGAAAAGTAATTGAGCCAAATGGTGGTGTTATCCCCAACTGAAATGATTCCCACTGCACAGAGTTTAAGACATCTGCAAATTTATCCTTCGCGTCTGACACCTCAGCAGAGACTCTCTTATTTGAAAGTGCATTTAGCTTAGGAGGAAGAGGAGTCCTCAGCAGAGACATTCCTATTTGATTGCGCCTTTAGCTTAAAAGAAAGATGAGTTCTCTTTGGAACATGCCTGTTAATTAAGGTTCCATTGCTGGCTGCATCCTTTCAACAAATATACATTATGAATACGACAATGATCCTGCACTTGTAGAGCACCTCTTATTATGAAGGATACTGAGAGCTTTCCAAAGCCATTTGAGAAGCCACGGGATATACTTGGGAGTCATTTCATCGTGAAACACAGTCCTGATGAGGCTGATTTACTTCGGGGAGTAATCCCGCACAACATTTGTAAAGCAGTTTGAAGTCCTCAAATGAAATGATATATAAATATTGTACACCCTTATTATTAAATCTGCTGTTCTGTTTACTGGCCCTAACTCAATTGGATTTTTTTTCTTAATTATCTCTTTACAAAAGAGTATTTGCCTGGTGATTTGCCTTTTAAATTCCTTGTGGAGTGCATTTAAATGCACAGTGGGATATAAAACAGAATCTCAGGTAGCACCCATGTGTTTGGAAGCATAAACTACTTTTGTTTCTCTCTTTCCTCACTGTCTCTGTCTCTCCTTCCCTTGCCCCTCTCCAATTTATTGGCATCTCCCTAATTTAGCTTCAGCAAAGAACTGGATTAGAAAAGTTTGGATGAACGTAAAAATACTTGACCGTCTGCCACTTCCCTACGCGTGTGGTAAGGTCACCTGTAAGGGCAGAGGTAGATTTCAGACTACGTCGCCATGACCTTGAACAGCAATTTTCCAAATCCCAGGCCTACATCATAAAGATGGGGAAGCCGGATAGCCTAGTGGAAAGAGCACAGGCCTGAGAATCAGAGGACTCGGATTCTAATCCCAAGTCTGCCACTTGCCCGCTCTGTGATTTTGGGTAAGACACTTGATATCTCTCTACCTCAGTTTCCTGATCTGTAAAATGGGGATCCAATGCCTGTTCTCTCTTGTACTTAAGACTGTGAGCCCATGTGAAACAGGGACTGGCCCGACCTGATTATCTTGTATTTACCCCAATACTTAGAACAGTGCTTGGCACAGAGTATGTGCTTAATAAATACAAAACAATGACAGTAATAGTAATAATGATAAATACCATAAAAATAATAATGAAATGATTTTAACTGTCTTCACGCAGGCATGTTCCTTTTTATGAAGCATATAATATTCTGGGCTTCCAGAAGTTTACAGGTGGGGCTCTTCTTCTACATTCTGGTAGGTAAAATGCGCATTTGCAGCTTCCAAAGGAAGTCACTGCATTCAGGGGCAGAATCTGGTTTCGGGACTCTTACTAGCCTTGATGCTGACAGTCAACATTCAAACTGCGACACTGAATGGAAGCTTGTTTCCAATTTACACCTACAGAAGTTCCATACTTCTTATGGGCCACTGAATCTTGGCAGGTTGTGGAAAGTCATAAATAAGAGGCCTGACTGTCTAAGAAAGTCGAAAGAAAATGTACAGGACAGGAAGGAGATATTTTTGGGTGGATTTGACCCCATCTACCTCCACAGGTCTCTGTGGTGCAACAAAAGAAAAAACAATTGTTTAAGTTTTCTGATTCACAGTTCAGTCTACCACTGTGTCCTCCAGGTGCTGGGCAAATCATGAACGTGGGTTGATCCTCCACTTGGCAATCTATACCAGAAAGCCTGATTTATTACTTACTTATAATCCACCTGACCACATTTGTGTGCATATATATATATATATATATATATATATATATATATATATGTGTGTGTGTGTGGGTATGTGTATATATATATATGTGTGTGCATATTCATTCAATAGTATTTATTGAGCGCTTACTATGTGCAGAGCACTGTACTAACGGCTTGGAGTGTACAATTTGGCAACAGACAGAGACAATCCCTGCCCAATTTACGGGCTCATAGTTTAAACAGGGGAGACAGGAGCAAAGCAAAACAGAACAAAACAAAACAAGCTGTCTAGCACAGACATCATCAAGATAAATAGAATCATAGAGATATACGTAGATATATATATATATCTGCATATGTGTGTGCACCTCTATGCGTGAGGTGAGTATAGATATAAATATATATATATACACACACATATATAGTCTGTCTCCCCTCTCAGAAAGCAAGCTTCTTGTGCTTCTGATGCATCTCCCGAGCATGTCCCAAGTTCTTAGTAGAGTGTGCTACACTTAGCAGGTTCTCATTAAATCAATCTATGATATTTTTTGAGCACTTATTGTGTACAGAACCTGTACTAAAATCTTGGAAGAGTACAATTCAACAGAGTTGGTAGTCACGTTTCCTGCCCATGATGAGCTTACTATTACTCCTGAGTGATCGTTTTGAAATGGGGCTATTTGAGAGGTATGCTGTCAGACCCCTACGTCAACCTTTGCGTGGCTAAACGGCGTTACACCATAAAATTTCCATTTTATTATAAAGAACATTCTTTACGCTTAGCTATTTTAGACTATTACCCGAGAATGCCACCTAATCTCATGTCATGCTACGTGAATTCAGCATCACTTTTGAAAGCTTGTGATCTGATGTGATGTCAAAGCCATGTCTTAGAAATTTACCTCACCTCATGCTTAAATAGCTTAGTGTCAGGGCAGAATTTCTGACGGTGAGCTGGGGACACAAGATGGAGTGGGGTATACAGGGAGGCAACTTAGGTATGCCCCCTTTTTTCACCCCTCCCTCTGCCTCACAGCACTTAGGCACATATTCTGAATTTATTTATATTAAAGTCTGTCTCCCCCTCTAAATTGTAAGTTTGTGATCAGCAGGGAACATGTCTACAAACTCTGTTATATTGAACTCTCCCAAGCACTTAGGACAGTGCTCTGAACACAGTAAGTGCTCAATTCATACCATTAATTGATTGATTGATTTCTGCCCTCCAGTCTCATATCTAGAGTTTCTGGGGGGAGGCAACAGGAGAGATTAGTGTGGAATGAAACAGGACATCATCCATCACAGTTGTCATCTTTATATTTACAACAAAGATGATGGCTGATTTCATCAGTGCCTTGCTGTTTCCTACAAACGGGTGCTGTAGGTTGTACTTTATGTTGCCTCATGTTACTAGATTAGCTTTAATCAATGCAATTTAAAAATGACATCTCATTTGTTTTATTTATTCTCTTTGAATCAATCAGTCACTTCACTTCTCTGTGCCTCAGGCATCTCATCTGTTCCCCATGTGGAGGACAACCTGCTTACTTTGTATCTACCCCTGCATTTAGAACAGGGCTTGGCATGTAGTAAGCGCTTAACAAATACCATTCTTATTGTTATTATTTATTGAGCACATGCTGTGTGCACATGCTGTGTGTGGAGCACCAAACGAAGCACTTGAGAGAGTACAGTAGAGTATGTGAGCACAATCCCTGCCCTCAAGGAGATTACAATCTAGTAGAGGAGTTTTGAAGATCTGCTATGTCAAGGGTAAAAGTTTCCGAATATTAGTACAATGTCATTCACTCTAGAAGTGTCAATAAAGATGAATAGAAGATGATGATGACAACAAGAACACTGAAATTTTAGGTTCAATTTGGATCTCAAAAATCAGCCTGAATCAGCTGCCTCTTCAGTCACCGGCTATTAGGATAATTGCAGCTCTTCAAAAAGATTTGCTGAATGCTTGATGCTGAATTAGTCTATTACTCTATTTCAGCAGTGCAATGACTCCACATCAAGTTCTCAGGTCAAGGCCCTGATGCTAACATTAGTTAGTTTCTTACTAACAGGAAAAGGCAGAGGAGTGCTGGCTAATAATAATATAAATAATAATTGTGGTATTTGTTAGGCACTCACCATGTGTCAGGCACTAAGAGCTGGGGGCGGATACAAGCAAATTGGGTTGGACACAGGGCCTGTCTTGCATGAGCCTCGTAGTCTTAATCCCCATTTTACATTTGAGGGAATCGAAGCCCAGAGTCATGAAGTGATTTGCCCAAGGTCACACAGCAGACAAGTGGCGAAGCCAGGATTAGAACCCCTGACCTTCTGACTCCCAGGCCTGTGCTCTGTCTGCTATGCCATGCTGGGCATGACATCTTGATTGAGGTGGAAAAATCCTGCCTGTGTCTGAGGCAGAGTTGGGCCTTTCCCACTTCCCACTTAAATATATTTTTTTAGAATTTTTTTGTGTCTCAGAAAGTCAAAAGTAAAGAAGAAACGGTTGGCAGAGTGCCCAACTCAGGCCCAAAGAGAGGCCATTCAAGGAGGAAGGGGCTGGAGGAGCAGGTGGGGGAAGCAGCTGTGGCTGACTCTGTGCCTGGACCCTCAGGACTTCCTGCCCCAGGTGTATCATTCCAGGTCTTTTGTCAAGGAAGATGGGCAAGCTTGGCTTCTGAAACTTGGGACTGAGAACCGATGGGAAGGAATTGATTATAGTGATAGTAGTTGTGTAGATCCATCCCTACCAGCCTTATCCTGCTGTGGCATGGGGTTAAAAAATAAAATAAAAATAAATGGTGGTATTTGTTAAGCGCTTACTATGTGCAAAGCACTGTTCTAAGCACTGGAGGATACAAAATGATCAGGTTGTCCCATGTGGGGCTCACAGTTTTCACCCCCATTTTACAGATAAGGTAACTGAGGCCCAGAGAAGTGAAGTGACTTGCCCAAAGTCACATAGCTGCCAAGCGGCGGAGCTGGGATTACAAATGGAACAGTAAAAAATCCCAGAAAGTTAGAAACCACGTCTGAGCTGAATTGGGAATACTTTCTCCCCCAAGTTTTTCCCTATCTCCAACACTGGACAGCCCTGAAAACTGCATGGCATAGTGGATAGAACACGGGCCTCGGATTCAGAAGGGTCTAAGGTTCTAATCCCGAATCCACCATGTCTGCTGTGTGACCTTGGACAAGTTACTTTACTTCTTTGTACCTCAGTTACCTCATCTGTAAAATGGGGATTGAGACTGTGAGCCTCACGTGGGAGAGGGACTGTATCCAACCTGATTTGCTTGTATCCATCCCAGGGCTTAGGACAGTGCCTGGCACATAGTAAGCGCTAAACAACTGCCACAATTCTGATCCAGTGACTCTTCCTTAGGGAGATTTATTCAATTCCATGAGAGAGTGTACCAGATTCTGCCCATGGAGCAAATTACTTTCTGTGTGCAAAATAGGCATTTTTGGAGAGGCATTCAATCTGTAAAATTACTAGGAGCTATTTATAGTCTCCTTCAGTGTGCTAAATCACTTCCTAGCGGCCTGAAAAGAGTTAAACGACCTTCACAAGCAAAGATCTTATTCATCTGACAGGATTTCACCTAATATCTTGCAAACATTTAAGCTCTTTGTTGGCCAATTTCTGAACAAATACAAGGTCATATCATCGCACTTCGCTTGATTCCATCCCATTGCTCTCAGTTTTTCTCTTTCTTCTTTGCTACACATTTCTCATTACTTCATATTTATTCCCTGTTAGCAATAGGTGGTCCTTTAATTCTTCATTTGCTGAGATCTACTTTTTAATATTATTTTAATCTTTTCTTTAGTCATTCCCTCCAGCCTCTTAATCCCATTTGCTGCTTTTTAAAAAAAAAATTCTCTCCGAGTTCTGATTCTATTCTCCCCTGCGCAGCTTTGAGGAATACAGCTCTAAACTCCCTCCTAGGAATAAAAGAGAAGAATGGGAAAATAGAAGCCTGCAGGGAGGGTTATTGTAATAAAAGCTGAGAGAGAGAGAGTTATTCACAGCAGCTCCTTTTGTGATTACTGGTTTGGATTCCCCAGCAGAAGTACACTTCCCTTGTGTTGTCTTAGGGAGGTAAGTTCTTCCAAGAGGGTCTCAACCACTGATTTAATTTATCAGTAATATTTATTTATCGCTTATCATTTGCAGAGCATTGTACTATTAATTCATCCAATCATATTTATTGAGCACTTAACTGTGCACAGAACACTGTAGTAAGCGCTTGGAAGAGTACCATATAAGAACAGACATATTTCCTGCCCACAACAAGCTTACAGACTAAGCACTTGGGCAATACAATGCAAAAGTCAGCAGACTATCTGCCCGTTTATATTTAGCTCATATACATTTAGCTCACATCGATTTAGCTCGTTATATTTCCTTCAGCTTCAGATTGTTGAGAAAAAACATGCACACAAACAC
Organism: Ornithorhynchus anatinus; assembly: GCF_004115215.2. Taxonomy (NCBI): domain Eukaryota; kingdom Metazoa; phylum Chordata; class Mammalia; order Monotremata; family Ornithorhynchidae; genus Ornithorhynchus; species Ornithorhynchus anatinus. The sequence continues at coordinate 11,622,931 of NC_041731.1, forward strand.
AAACTCTCATTAAAGACCCCTGATAGCAGAAGAATAGCAAGATGGGGGTGTAGTTTGAGGAAATGAATGAATGAAACTGGTTTCTACTTCATATTACTGAGCCTTGAGTTCTAGTTACAGTCTTGCCCAATTTGTGGCCATATTCTCGGAAACTGTGTAATTAGTAGCTATCGATAGCAACACATATAAGGCACTTTTACTTATATTCTGACCAGCAAGAAGCAGGGTAACCTGATGTGAAAAACACTGGACTAGATCTCAGGAGATCTGGATTACAACTCCGCTCTGCCCCTTGCCTGCTCTGTGACCTTGGGCAAGTCACTTAACTTCTCTGTGCCTCTGTTTCCTCATCGATAAAATGGGAATTAAATACCTGTTCCCCCACCCTGTGAGGCCCACGTGGGAAGGGACAATGTCTCATCTGATTGCACTAACTCCAGTACTTGGCCTATTATAAGAGTTTAACAAATGCCCCTCTTATTACTAATAATTCACTCGGATCCTTGGAGGTTGCCATCTTCCTTCCTGTAAGCATGACATCCTTATGTTATACTGTAGTCTCCCAAGCACTTACTACAATGCTCTGCAACAGCATGACCTAGTGGAAAGAGCACAGGCCTGGGAGTCAGAGGACCTGGGTTTTGGGAGAGAATTATAGGATGGATTTGGCCCATTAGATTTCTTCTAGATCCAGGGTTCCTGCCCTTGAACCATTCCAGAAATGTGGCTGTCTAATCTAGGGAGAGGGAATTCCACTGACCTCGATTCTAAACCCTTCCAGTGTCTGTGATGCTCCAGGGAGGAAGTTCTTCCTGGTTCCTAATTTCCAAAGTCATCCTGTGACAACTGAAGCTCATTTCCTCTTGTTCTGATCTGAGTGGAAACAGTGCAAAGCTGCTCACCATCAATCATATCAGTCTCCCGGTGAGAATAATGGATGAGGCTCAGTCCTGTGACTTCGGGGCGGAGAACCTAGGCAGGGATATTAATTCCAGTGCTAGTGGGTGTGTACAGATCCACTCACAGTCTTCTCACCCCTGCCAGTAACATTTCTGCTGTGGCACAGAATACAGTAGGCAAGTAGGAGAGTACAGATGCCTTGCATGCTATTCCGCGAATTATTTGAAGGTCTCTCTCTATTACATTTTACATCCTCTCTGTCTTCTCTTCACTGGACTAGATGAATTCATTCCCCTCAGCTTTTCCTCCCGAGTATCATTCTCTCACCTTTAATTTTGCTTATGATTTTCAGCACAGCATCTCCATTCATGCTATAATACCTGAAGTTTTTATAAGGCTTTTGTCCAAGTATTTTTTGCATCAATTATTTAATCCTAATCAATTCTGGAATGGTTCAAGGGCAGGAATCCTGTATCTAGAGGAAATCTGATGGATCCAGTCAACCCTGTAATTCTCTTTTGATTCGGCCTCCTTCGGACTGTAGTTACAGGCAACAATTTTCTTTCAGGAAGGGAAGGTGAAAAGGGTCTATTTAAATGCCAAAGGGAAAAAAGTCTATTGGAGATTGACTTAAACATTATTTGTAATTTCCATGAAAATCCCCCTTTTCGCCAAGGGAGTGAACTCTTCTTTCCTTCCTCTCCTCCCCCACCCCCTCCCCCCACTCCATAATCTCATCTGGACTACTCCCAAAGTTTGTGCTCTTCACCTATAAACTGTCCACTGGCAGTTTTCCCTCATCCAAAAGCAGCGTTTCCTTTTCCTTCAGGACAAGGGTCTTTCAGTGTATTTCATGAATCCTACATTTCACGGGATTGGTCTTTGGAGCGGTTCTCATAGACCTCATTGTGGGCAGGGAAAGTGTCTTCCAGCTCTATCGTACTCTCCCAAGTGCTTAATACACTGCTAAGCACATGGCAAGTGTTCAATAAATATTCATTCATTCAAGAGTATTTATTGAGCGCTTACTATGTGCAGAGCACTGTACTAAGCGCTTGGAATGTACAAGTCGGCAACAGATAAAGACAGTCCCTGCCCTTTGACGGGCTTACAATCTATGATTGATTGACAAACAGGGCTGGCTTCAGATATTTGTCCAGCAACCCTGAAGCAAGAAAAAAGTGCCATTACCTCAATAAGATGGCCACCTCCTCCCAAGTTGCAGATACCGAGCACCCAGGCACATTTAGTGTTTGTCTCCCCCCTCTAGACTGTAAACTGTGAGTAGGAAATGTGTCTGTTTATTGTTACATCATACTCTCCTTAGTGCCTAGTACAGTGCAATGCACACAGTAAGTGCTCAATAAACACTCTTGGATGAATGAATGAATGGGGTGCGTCATGTGTTTTGCTGGGCACACGCTGTAAAGTATGATGACATGTGGAAATCTGCCCAAATCCACTGCCAATCATTTGATGGGGCATCTTGACTCTACTCTCCTGCTTTCCTACTGTCGGTTGCCTTCTCTGTAAAAGGGCAAACTCAAACCTCAAACCCAAATAAACCCTTCATTTGTCATCTCAAAAGCAATGAGATAAAAACTATGGAATCCAAAATCTCACCTACCCCAGGAGAGGCTTGAGCAGAAATAAGTTACAGAACAATTTACGGAAATTATTGTAGCTTTCCTTGCTGAAGGACAAAAGTGATAAAACTGCTCTCAGGAATCTCAGTGAAATATTCAAAATGCCCAAGAGTGCAGAGGGAGTATTTAGGTTGAATTACCCTGAATAGTTTCTTATTCTACAATACAGAGTTTGATAGTTAAATGAGGAGGCAAGTTTAGAACCTTTTCAACTATCACTTCGATGTCAGGCAGGGTTAAGAATTCATCTGATATTGAACCATTTCCATTTTTATGCTTTCTCAGAGAAGTCCTTAGCAGCAGAATGTTGGTGTTACTTCTCTGAAAAGGGAAGCAGCGTGGCTCAGTGGAAAAAGCACGGGCTTGGGAGTCAGAGGTCATGGGTTCTAATCCCGACTCTGCCGCTTGTCAGCTGTGTGACTTTGGGCAAGTCACTTCACTTCTCTGTGCCTCAGTTACCTCATCTGTAAAACGGGGATTAACTGTGAGCCTCACGTGGGAAAACCTGATTACCCTGTATAATAATAATGTTGGTATTTGTTAAGCGCTTACTATGTGCCGAGCACTGTTCTAAAGGCTGGGGTAGACATAGGGAAATCAGGTTGTCCCACGTGGGGCTCACAGTCTTAATCCCCATTTTACAGATGAGGGAACTGAGGCACAGAGAAGTTAAGTGACTTGCCCACAGTCACACAGCCCACAAGTGGCAGAGCTGGGATTCGAACTCATGAGCCCTGACTCCAAAGCCCATGCTCTTTCCACTGAGCCACGCTGCTTCTCCCCCACGCTGCTGTATCTCCCCCAGCGCTTAGAACAGTGCTCTGCACATAGTAAGCGCTTAACAAATGCCAACATTATTATTCTCTGGGCCTCAGTTACCTAATCTGTCAAATGGGGATTAAGACTGTAAGCCCCACGTGGAACAACCTGATCACCTTGTATCCCTCCCCAGTGCTTAGAACAGTGCTTGGCACATAGTAAGCGCTTAACAAATGCCATCATTATTATTATTATTATGATAATCAAGCTAGGTCTTGCACATTTCACATAGTAATACATAACTGGCTTGAGGTTGTATATTACATGATTTTCAAGTCAGCCTCTGCTACTGCTGTTTGCTTTCGGTTACTCACTTAGGTATTCTCTCCACTTCTAGAACTTTCGAGGTTTTCTGTCCTGTCCTAATAGTGCAAGTTTATAGCCTTCAACTAAAAGAACACAGAATGGGGAGTCAGGAGGCCTGGGTTCTAGTTCTAACTGGGTCACTTGCCTTCTGTCAAATCTCTCAAATTTCCTTTGCTTCAGTTTCTTCATCTGTAAGAAATGGGGATTAGATACCTGTTCTTCCTCCTTCTTAGAATGTCTGTAAACTCTTTGAAGGACTTGGCCAAATCCATCTCCTGGCTCTCTGCTGCTCCACTTAGAGAAGCAGTATGGCTCAGTGGAAAGAGCCCAGGCTTGGCAGTCAGTGGTCATGGGTTCTAATCCAGGCTCCACCACGTGTCAGGTGTGTGGCTTTGGGCAAGTCATTTCACTTCCCTGGGCCTTAGTTACCTCATCTGGAAAATGGGGATTAAGACTGTGAGCCCCATGTGAGACAACCTGATTACCTTTTATCCCCCCAGCACTTAGAACAGTGCTTGGCACATAGTAAGCACTTAACAAATGCCATTACTATTATTATTATTATTATTCTGCTTGCTCTTGACCCCTTTACTTTCACTGTCATGGCAAATGCTGTGGTGTTTATTAGAGTGTAAGCTCCTTATGAGTGGGGAACATGCCTGTTAATTCTGTTGTGTGGGGAAGCAGGGTGGCTCAGTGGAAAGAGCCCGGGCTTCGGAGTCAGAGGTCATGGGTTTGACTTCCGGCTCTGCCACTTGTCAGCTGTGTGACTGTGGGCAAGTCACTTAACTTCTCTGTGCCTCAGTTATCTCATCTGTAAAATGGGGATTAACTGTGAGCCTCACATGGGACAGCCTGATTACTCTGTATCTACCCTAGCACTTAGAACAGTGCTCTGCACATAGTAAGCGCTTCACAAATACCAACATTATTATTATTTTTACTCCAGCGCTTAGAACAGTGCTCTGCACATAGTAAGCGCTTAACAAATACTAACATTATTATTATTACAGTGTTCTGCACATAGTAAGAGCTCAATAAATGCAATTGATCAATTGATTATTAAGAGTTATATCCTTATTTCACCCGGAAAAATATTGAGGGAGTGCGAGAGAAAGAGAATGAGAGAAGTGAAAGATACACACTTGTGTAAGGTTGTGGGATGAAAGCAGCCTGAGGACCACACAGAGTGTGATCTTTCAGGTTCAAGGATACATTTTTGATATTTCTCTCTTTCCCCCATGAAGATGTGAACTTATGGGCAAGGAACATGTCTTGTGCTTCCGTTGCATCACCTATGACCTCAGTACGGTGCTCAATAAATACCATTCCAACTAATCTCCTAGGTTCCACCCCCTGCCTTCTTCTCTCTGATTAGAGGGGCTTATTTACTGTTCAAAAATGTCATTAGTTCTCCATTTAGAAGCGCAAATCCATTTTGCCTCCAGAGGCAGAGGGAGGTGGAAACGGCAGAATAGGCAATTTGAGCAAGAGAAGAAGGAGACTGAAAGATTAAAGGGAGAAATGGGAGGTGGGGAGGTGGAGGCAGGAGAAGGAGGCAAAACAGTAGATAGAATGGGGAGAGGTTATGGCATAACGAGAGGAGGAAAGTGAAAAAGAAATGAAGGAATGAGGGAAAAAAGAAAGAAAAACAGAAAGTAGGGAGGAAAAAGAAAGGGATAAATAGGAAGCAAGAGTAGGAGAAAAGCCAGGTAATGATGTGGGAAAGAGCAGGACAAATAAGACTAAACAAGAGGGAAAAACACAAGAATTAGGCCAATTTTCCAAAGATTTCCACAGATAATAACGTAGGTCATGAATTATGTGACTGCACATCAAGCCTCTGTCTCCCAGTGCTTATATATGGGAATGCTTGGCAAGAGGGAAGCGGTTGACAAATACCACACTTATTTCTCTCCAAGAGCTTGTATATGGTCACATTCAAATAAATAAATGCCAATAAGGACAGTTGATTCAAGTTAAAACCATCTACATTTAACAAATAAAAATAGGCTGCTAAAACAATAGCTGGAGAGGGCTGTCTCAGACCCCTCCCCTTGCAAAAGATTTTCCCAACGGTTAACTGCCAACTGCCATAACGGTTCAGCGGTTGGAAACTGTTAGCAGGATGGAATGAGAGCGTCACATCCTGCCACCAGCTCTCTCACATCTCTCTGATACAACCAAGCCTTCCTCCTGACTGGATCCCTCTCTCATCCTGCCCACTTCTGACCCCTGTGCTCTCATCTCCAAGGCCTGAAGCTCCTTCCTCCCAACCCCCCCAGACCTGAATTCCTCCCGCCTTCAAACTCCTCTGAAAATCCCACCTCCAATGAAGCTTTCCCGGACTAATCATTATCCCAAATCCTAGCAAACCATCAGCCTTCTCTCACACTTATGGATTTCTCTATTTAGGCCCAACTTCAGCGATTATATAAATACGTATGTATAGCCGATTGACAATTCAGTTTTATTTATTCTGATCTCGTGAATATTTCTACATCTGTTTCGTCCATTAGGATGTAAGTTCCTTTTGGGTACTGAATGCATCCTGTACTTCTGCTTCACTTTCTTAAGCTAATAAAGCCATGCATATGCATTCAGTAGGAGGCCAATAAATATTAGCACTCACTTTGAGAGAAGAAGTTTCATTATTCGGGGAACTCTCTCCCTTTCTGTTTAAGAAGCCACCGAAGAGCCGATGGAGTTTAATCTCCTTGACTCTGCCCAACTAGAGAAGCAGCGTGGCTCAGTGGAAAGAGCACGGGCTTTGGAGTCAGAGGTCATGGGTTCGAATCCCGGCTCGGTCACTTGTCAGCTGTGTGACTTTGGGCAAGTCACTTAACTTCTCGGTGCCTCAGTTACCTCATCTGTAAAATGGGGATGCAGACTGTGAACCCCACGTGGGACAACCTGATTCCCCTGTGTCTACCCCAGCGCTTAGAACAGTGCTCGGCACATAGTAAGCGCTTAACAAATACCAACATTATTATTATTAGGCTAGCGTGTGCTCCTGTAGTCCGGGGATTTATCTTAGCAGACGCCACAGGATTTAAGAGTTATATCCGTGCTGAGAAGTAGCATGGTCTAGTGGCTAGAGCATGGGGCTGGGTGTCAAAAGGACCTGCGTTCTAATCCCTGCTCCACCATTTGTCTGCTGTGGGACCGTGGGCAAGTCACTTCTCTGTACCTCAATTACCTCACCTGTACAATAGAGATTAAGACTGCAAGCCTCATGTGAGAAAGGGACTATGTCCAATCCGATTTGCTTGTATCTATCCCAGTGCTTAGTACAGTTCCTGGCACAGAGTGAGTGCTTAACGAATATCACAGTTATTATTATTATTGTTAATAATAAACACCAAAGGGAGAGCTGGATGTGGGAGGTAGAATCAGGAGAAGGAGATCAATAGATGAAATGGGGGAAGAAGGGAAAGGCATTAAATAATAAAAAGAGGAGGAAAGTGAAAGAGGAATGAGGAAAATGAAAAAAGAAGGAAAGATAAAGAGAAGGAGCAAAAAAAAAAAAGAATGGATGAAAGTAGGAAGCTGAAGGAGAAGAGCCAGCCAGGCAATGATATGGGAAAGAGAGGGGCAAATAGAAAGACTCAACAAAAGGGAAAGTCACAGGGATTATGCTGATCTTCCATACATCTCAATCTACATCTTGAATTAGGTGAAAGTTTACTAAGCCTATCTTCCCCTGGGCTTCGGGTGGTGCTTGCACTTGGGAAGTTCTTAAAAGTACTATTGTTATTGGTCTCCAAAAGCCTGAATTTGGTTATATTCAAATAAATCAACAACAACAAGAAGAGCAGATTTTTAAGTTAAGCCATCCAAATTCAACAAATAATAGGCTGCTAAAACAGAAGCTGGAGAGAGCTGCCTCAGACCCCTCCCCTTCCAAATAATTTTCCCAACCGTTAACTGCCAACCGTTAACTGCCAACTGCCACAACGCCTCAGTGGTTGAAAGCTGTTGGCAGAATGGTGTGGGAGAATCACGTTTCTCCACCAGCTCCTCTCCTCCTACCTAGCGACTCTCCCTGGCTCAATGTCCAATATGACCAAGCCCTCCCCCTGGCAGGATCCCTCTCTCATCCTGCCCACTTCTGACCTCTGTGGTCTCATCTCCAAGGCCTGAAAAGTCTTCCCCTCAAAGCTGCCAGACCTCAGTCCCTCCACCTTCGAACCCCTGCAAAGATGAAACCTCCTCCAACAAACCTTCCTGACTACTCATTATCCCAACGATTCTTCAGCTTCCTCTCACAATGACAGATTTATTTGTCTATTTCTGCCCATTCTCTGCGATTGAGTGTACGTAAACTTGATTGAACATTTGATTGTAATTATTCTTCATCGCGTGAATATTTCTAAAACTGTCTCCGCCATTAGAGTGTAAGTTCCTTGTGGGCAGGAAATGATTCTTGTGCTTCTGCACTTTATCAGCTCATGGTCTGTGCATTGCACTTGGTAGGTGTTCAGTAAAGACCACCACTATTAGTTTAGGAGGAATTCCACTCTGTTCAGAGCTCTTCCCCTTGCTGTTTAGGAAGCCACCAAAGAGCTATGATGAAGGCTATTTCCTAGATTCTGCCCAACTTGTCTAATGGCTATTTCTATAGATTGGGGAGAAGCGAAGAAGATACTGTAGTGTTTAGTAAGAATTTTATCCTTACCAAGAAAAGTATTTGAAAGAGAAAGGGAGAGAGGGAGGGAGGAAAAAGGAGTGGGATAGATATACACTTGTGAATGTGTTGTATGAAACAGAATGAGGATGCATTATGTAATTCTGTCCTTCAGATTCAAAGAAGCGTATATGATATTTCTCTGTCCTCCCCATTAGGAAGTAAGTTCCTTGTGGACAAGGGACCTGACTTGAGCTTCTATTGTATCAATTCAATACAGCAAACTGCACTTTGCCGGTGCTCAATAATTATCGTAACAGGTACAATTCCTTGGTTTCAGTCTCTGGAGAGGCATCTTTACCACTCTTCATTAAGGAGAACTATTCCACTCTGCCTCCAGTGGTCCCCTGAAGCAGAGGAAGATGGAAAGAGCAGACAGGACAATTTGAGCAAAAGCAAAAAGGGACCAAGAAGAGAAATCCCAAAGAGTGAGATAGGAGATAGGAGTGGAGGAAGGAGGAGGAAGAGAGTAATAGATGGAAGAGAGTAATAGATGGACTTGGAAGGAGTTATAGGATAGAGAGGAGGAAAGGCAAAAGAAGAATGAGGAAAATGGGGAATAAAGGAAATTGAAATAGAAGAGTATGAAGAAAGAGCAAGTTGAAAGTTGGAAGCAGGAGCATGGGAAGAGCAAGTAATAATGGAGGAATGAAAGGGGCAAATCAAGACCGAAGAAGAGGGCAAAAAATGGTTTTGCAAATTTTCAATAGGTCTCAAAAGTAGCATGGCCCAGTGGATAGAGCATGGGCCTGGGAGTCAGAAGAATCTGGGTTCTAATACTGGCTCTGTCACTTGTCTGCTGTGTGACCTTGGGCAAGTCACTTTACTTCTCTGGGCCTCAGTTACCTTATCTGTGAAATGGGGAGACCGTGAGCCCCATGTGGGACAGAGACTGTGTCCAACCCAATTACAACACTTAGTATAGTGCCTCACACATAGTAAGTACTTGATACTATTATTATAATAAATGACCATGAATTAGGTAAAGGCACACAAAATATTTCTATCCCAGGGCTTAGTACAATGCTTCGCACCTGGAAAGCATGTGGACAAAATTATCACTTTCCCTACAAGCTTATGTGAACAAGAACACACTAGCTAGGTCCTATAAAACAAAGCCAAATATTTTCTTTGTTCCCCAAAGAAGGAAGGGGTAGCCGACTTGGACAAGCAAGTAATTCCCATGAATTCGTCCAAAACTCTTTTTTGGATTAAAATGTGGTATGCCTATAGGGGATTTAAAAAAAACCTTATTTGGGATCATTTTCAAGTTTTATTTTAATAATTCTGGGACATTGAAGGTAAAAAGAATGTTTAAATGAAAAATGAGTGGGGTTTAATTAGGGATTTTTTTTTTCCTGATCGAAGAGCCCCATGTGGGGTCAGGGTGGCATAAATGTTTTTTGCCCAAGGTAGGGGTTACGGGGAGGGAAGTGGAGCAGGGAGTATTGCACAAACAGTAGGGTAGCCAATTTTTACTACATTAATAAAAGAGTGGCAATAATACACCCAGATGAGCCTGCCTAGTGACCAGGTAACTCTGCCCCTCCTCTGGCTTCTCCCATTCTACTCCCTGGTTACTGCTTTAAACTTTATGTTCCTTCTATTTACAGCTCTTAAAATGATGTCCCTCTAGACTGTAAGCTCCATGTAAGCAGGGAACATGCCTATCAACCTTTATTTTGTCTTCTCCAAAATACAGTAAGCATTTGAGAAATCCTACTGATGGATTGTCCTCATTTCCCCTGGTTCCTACCCGACCCTACCCCAGTCCTTTCACCCATAAATTCACTCCCCATTTCTGGGGTCTCCCACCACAAACAACCCTTTTATCTTTCCCATCTCAGTACCAGCCCGGTCTCTTCCCCTCTTTAAGCAGCTTTTAAGATTAGGATGTGTGTGTGTGTGTATTTGGAGGGAGGTTTGTAGGGGAGAGACAATGGGACAGTTAGAAGGTAAGATATTAGGGTAAAATCTTGTGATACTCGAAAATCCCCTATTCTGATATTAAACATTTCTTCTCATTAGCACAGTGTTCAAACAACCTAAAGGAAAAAAAAACCCATGGACAAATTCACTTCAAAACCAATTTTACCTTTGCCCAAAGAGATCTAGAGCTAGTTCATTAAAACCAGAGAATAATTTAATAAAAATATATTCAGTTCTTTAGAGTGATTAGAATGAGAGCTTTTTAATGACAGCAGACTATTAGTATTTTGAGGAAGGAACAAAAAAAGGACCCACATGGGAATATTTAATCAAATAGCGTTAGTGTACAAAACTCATTATCCTCATTATTAGTAATAATCTCATAGAAATCAATTAGACTAATGAATAAAAGGGAAATTATCTGATGCACTTTTCAGTAGCAAAAGTATGTCAGGTGGATCTGTAGACACTTTTACATAACGGGAGTCCTATCTCAAATTCCCTTGGGGATCTATAATCCCTATGTGCACAGAAATGTTTTCTGAACAAACATTCTTGTTTGGTGATGGTAGCTCCTGTTTGACTTGGCAAAGAATGGTCAGTACCTGATAAGGAGAATATGAGTTCTAAGACTTTTAGTATGAAGACTAAAGAATCGTGAAGAGGAAAAATCAAGCTTCTTCGATTTAATGAATAATACAAAACAACTCCCAGAGTCTCCCAAAAGCATTCCCCTTTGCTTCAGATTCTACCCATCAAGAAAGCAAATGGTCCCAAGGATAATCTTCCCTTTGGGAAGAAATTAAGAGGCTTTGAAATGTGAATCCCTGCTTAGTCACTGCACACGTCAGTTGACCAAGCAGACCCTTTATAGAGGACTGAGAGTAAGAGCGGTAATAAAAATAACAAACTAAAAATGATTATGAGCTGTTAAAAAGGCTAACAATAAAATGAGGGTGTTTTCACCTAGTTACACCAAACTAGTCTTCGTCCATTCCTGGTTAATTCAGCTCTCTCTTTCCTTGGTGACTGGCATGGAAACTTCGATGGATCCCTCACCTCCCTCCCGCCACCTTTCCGTCTCCCTCCTTCCTTTCTTGTCCAAACTCTTGACCCCTTTACTCCAATGAAACCACAGTCTCCAAAGTCCTGAACAATCCCTAGAACACTTTCACATCTTGGTTTCGCTGAAATGATCCCCTTCTGGTTCTCCCGCTGGGGAACCGGCTGGCAGCTTGCCTTCCCCCACTGGGGCCTCACCAGAAACCGGCTCTCGAGAGGAGGGCGGGTGGAGTTTTCGCTAACCCGTGCTAGCCCCTACTTACCCTATCCACCTTCTCGGTACACGTATCAAACGATGGTGACAACCCAGAATGTTCGATCGTGGTTCTTAGAGACTGGGCATTTGCAAATGAAAATACTGGATATAAAGGTATTTGGTGCTATATCAAAATAGGGGAAGGGATATAAGGGTGCTTTGGGGAAAGCACAGATGACCGGACTCTCCACCCATTGACTGGCAAGAGGCCGAGGCCCAAGATTAGCCCTTCCAGGCAGGAGCTTGTCACAGAGAGAATGACTACTCCCTCAAAATGCCGCTTCCCGAGGGAATTAAGTGCCACTGCACGGTCCCCACCAGAGTGACCCCACAGTTCTGGGGGTGCACTGGACAAGGTGGAGACATTAGCGCTGGCCTCCTCGGTCGACCCTGGGCAGGGGATTGGCGGCGAGAGACGGTGGGTCCCCGACTGCCAGGAAGGGGCCTCTGGAGCCTGGAGGGGATCCGGCTGGGAATGCTTTGGTGACTTTTAGGGTCAGATCTCAGAAGGGGCCTTGAAGATGGGAGAACAGGGTTCTGCCTAGTGGGAAGGACGATGCCTAAGAGAAAGGGTGGCGGGAAGGAGTCCCGAAGAGGGGGGCAGGCGCACGCTCTTCCAACACACCCATTTTAACTTTGCAGTGCACCTCACAGGGGAGGGCTCTCCAGGGAGCGGTGATGTCTTAGATGCTCAGAGAGCACATCTCCAGGAGCAGGCAGACCGATCCAGTGAGAAAGGGTCTTATTCTCTTAGTGGGTGGGAGAGCAGGGTCTCTGCGGGGGTGGGAAGAGAGCAAGTGTCTGGGAGGCAGACCAAGGGGGAGGGGGTCTCAGAGCTGGGGATGGAGTATGGCAAGGAGGACCTAGAAGGCAGTAAAACCATTAAGTCCTAGAGCGTGAGAAGAAGGAACGAGTGATGGGACTGCATCCCAGAGAGGGGCAGATGCACACTCCTCTGACACACCCGTTTTAACCTTGCAGTGCATCTCATGGGGGAGGGCTCTCTAAGGATTTGGGGACATTTTGAGTGCTCTAGGAAGCACTGTTCTAGGGGCAGACAGGCAGGGCCTGTGAGAAGGGCCTTAAAGTAGTTTTGGGAGGGATGGACCTAACCCCAGAGCAGAGCCAATAAGATTTCCACTGACCTAAGGGTGGTCATCTGAGCTCTAGAACAGGTGTGGGAATTGCTCTGAGGTTGACAAGGCATACGTACATCCCCACAAAACACCCAATGCCTCATACTGGCGGGCCACCAAGCAGAGCCAGAGCTTGCGGTGACGGAAGTGATGCCGGAGAGAGACATGCACATGCTCTTCCGACACACCTGTTTTAACCTTGCAGTGCACCCTCCAGGGGTGGGCTTTCCGGGAGCTGGAGACCTCTCAGGTGCTGCCATTTGCCCATACCTGGAGGCAGATAGCCCAGGTTGATCTACCAACTTTTTAGAAAAGTGCAACCTTTAGAAATGGCACCTAAACGGCTGGGGAGGGGATTGTGGGGGGGTGTCAATCTCTGTTTGCTGACCTGGAGATGGGTATGGAGGGGGTCACGGGACCCAAGTGAGCAAGCAAAGTGGGATTTTCTGAGCCCGACAAATGCAGCAGGCGGATACCCGAGGCCCAGGCCCACGCCTTCTGATGGTTGGTTCTGGATTCCGGCAACCAATGATGGGTGGAACGTCGGTGGGGAATGTGGGAGTCAGGAAGGGAGAGGCTCCAATTTGGCCAAGATTTATTTAGTTGGATTTGTCCTCCATGTGGCTTCCAACGGGGAGCCGCACGGTGGTTCTGTGTAGGCGGACCTGCGGGTACTGACCTCCTCGGGAGCTGGGGTCTGGAAACTCGAGACCACCGGTGGGTTGCAGGGAGACAATTCAGAGATTACGGCAGAGGCCAGAGCGAAGGTTGGAGGACACAATAGCTTGTTGGCCTTGAGGTCATTGATCCCCACAGCGTCCAACCCCCTGGGGAGCTGGAGAAGGGGCTACAGTGATGACTAGCCAGTGGAGCGGTGGGGAGATAGAGAGAGGGAGGATTTCTCAAATGGCTGCCCTGAAGGCGAGTGAGTAGTTATTACCCAAGGCTTGGGTATTCCCTGCCACACCACCCGGAAGCCATCCCGATTTGGGGACTCCTCCCGTTCTCGTGATTCGTTTCAGGGCCGGTTCCCTCATCATTTCCGCTGGGCTCTACCTGCTGGTGTTTCCTTTTAATGGTCTGGCGGGTGAGGGTGGGGATGGTGAGTGGGGCTTTGGCCTCCTCCAGTGAGGTTGGGTGGGACAAGTGGAGCATCCCAAAGCTCCAGTATTCACTGACTAGGCAGTAGGTCTCACCTTGCAGAAGAGGAGTTTGTCTTCCTGCACCCTGCTATGTGTGGGAGCTGCTGCTCCTGCAGAAGAAACAGAAATCGATCAGGGGCAACTTGAGCCACCCGGCCAGTAGAGAATCTCACACTCGTGTCTCTTCGACGCCCTCCCCTCCCCAGTCCCCCGCCTAAGGAGGCTTGTTTCCTCTGCATGTCAGACCCAGCCCTGTAACCTCCCAGTAAACCTTGGTTCCAGTTTTCTGTTGTATCCCTGCACTGAGATCCCCCTGCTCCCTGTCTCCATCCCCTGTCTAGAGACACGCAGGAGCTCCAGAAGAGGTTCAAGCCAGACCCACTGGGTGGGTGAGTCGGGGAAGAAGAAGAAAGATAAAATGGTAATCTCAAAGGGGACGTTCACCAAACCACATCCGACTCAAGAAACTAATCCCAACCGTTCTCAGTCTTGAGGGGGTAGTTACCAGCAGTACATGCTGCTGCTACTACCATGCCAGCACCCCCCCCCCTTCCCTGCCTGGGGACGGTGGACAATTTGAGGGTGTTATTAAGATGGGCGGTCCACACCGCCTCAAAAGATTTCTTGGTGAGAAGTGAAGTGGTGTCTCCTGGGGCTACACGGAAAAAGAGTGGGGATTCTGTGATGTCAAGTGGGAAGGGGGAACCCCAGCTCCCCCATCTGAGAGTCTGGACTCCCAGCAATTACCTTTGGGGAGGTGGACTGTTAAAGTGGACTCCCACTTTCTCGCTCCGGTGGTTCCATTCCGGACTGGGCCCGGCTTCCTCAGCGTCTCGATCTACCTGGGCAGGTTTTCTTTTGCAGGATTGGACGTCCCCTCCCCAGGTGGGTTGGAAGAGAGGGATAGGGGTGTGTGGGGCTCCTCCAGTATCCCCTCACCAAGCTGTAGGTTTCCTGGTACCACGAGGTCACAGCCTCCAGCTGCCCCTACTGCAGATGGCGTTCAGTGGGCAGCTCTGTTTGGGGACTAAGGAGAGAGGGGGCGAAGAAGTGGAGCACCTTTTTTGTCTCCTCCCATCTCTAGTGTGAATAGAGATGCACAGGAAGGGGCGCTGCAGGTTAGTGGGCTCCAAACTTCCCACTCTGGGAATTAGAAAGACTCCAAAGTCCGGGACCACCATCTCCGCCACCTGGTTCTCCCAGAGAGGAGGCGTCAACACCAGGTCCCGTTGGCCAATTTTCCCTACATCCCACACCTCAGCCTTATTCTTATGCACTTTTTCATACCTTTCAAGAGGTTAGCTGGCTGCTCTAATGGTGGGTTTGCTCCTGACCTCACTCGTTAATGCTTGAGGCTTATTAGCCCCAGGAGCTAGCAGAACACTTTGCTTATCTTAGGGTTGTCAGTGAATAACTGGAATGTTGGTAAAGAGAGAGGGGCGTTCTGCCCATTGGTTAGTAAGAAAGCAGCTGCTCACAAAGGCAGGGTGGTGGTTCAGAATGGGTGGAGGGGGCTTGAGATGGCAGGGAAGGATCAAGGCTTCCACCAGGGGAATTGGTGGCACACCCGAGAGGTTTGGGAGAGGGAAGCCCAGATCCCTGGGCACTAGAACCTAGAGCCTGAACTCTCACCTCATTTCTGTTCCTCTACCCTTCTTGGGAGAGACAAGGGAAAGGGGAGGCTGACATCCTTACCTTTAGAGTTCCGCTCCAGTCCATACTCGGCCACCCATATTATTTTCCTAACACGCTTTGTACATCAAGCACTTAGTACAGTGTTCTGTACACAATAATCGCTCAATTAATATAATTGAATGAATGAATCTACTCCTCAAAAACTTCCAATGGTTGCTCATTCCTCTTTGCATTAAGTAGAAACTCCCAGCCATTGTCTTTAAGGCATCCAAACAGCTCTCTCCCCCAACAATTTAACCTCCTTCCTCTCCCACAATGTCTCAACTCACCTGATTTGCTTCCTCAAGCCAGTTTAATCACTGTACCTCAATCTTGACTCTCACCATCCACCTCTTGGTCTTTAAACTCTACTGCTTCCCACCTAGATTAATTTATTCTAGCATCTATCCTCCCCTCTAGACTGTAAACTCCCAAAGAGCAGGAATCAAACCTACTTATTCTACTTTGCTCTCCCAAGTACTTAGCACAGTGCTCTGCAAAGAATAAGTGCTTAATAAATGCAATTCCTCTAATGAGAACAAGCAGCAGAAAGAAATAGAGGACCCTTTGAGAAAGTAAAAGTGCTTAGAAGCCTCAGCGCTATTTCCTGAGTTGGCACCTGTACACCAAGGCCTGGAGTAGACACAAAATAAACAAATCAGACATGGTCCTCCTCCCTCAAGGATTCACAGTCTCAGTTGAGATTGCTAGAAAAGAGAAGCCAAACAAGGCACGGACAACAAGAACACTTAGCGGGGAAACAGTGACTCAGAATCAATAGGAAAGAGCTGTATTTGAGCAAACAAACAAACTTGCTTGAAGGAGGTGGCTTTGATTATCTAACACTTCAAAGGCTGCAACTTAGCCAAGTCACCACAGTGCTTGAATTCTGGCTCCCTCAAGGGCCGTATTCTAAGGCTTAACCACAAGTGGCCATTGCGGGGTGGAGAGAGAAGAGGTGGGGGACATTGAGAGGGCCTCCTGCATGATCACCCAAGAATGCCAGCAAAAAGTTACAACTGGAGACTAGGGTGCTCCTATACTTGTCTCTGCAAGGGGCTTCCTTGCATTTGGGGGTCTGCTTTGAGGATTGGCCCCGTCATTACCTATGTCTGGTTCCCCCATTGGTGCTTTCTTTGGTGGGCTTGGCTGCCGGGGAAGGGGCCGGGGAAGGGGCGGGGGAGGGCAGGGCAGTATGTTTGGGTTGGACCAGTGGAGACTCCCCAAAAGTGCCAGGATTCCCTGACCGACAATGGGTCTGACCGTGCCAGGAGACCATAGCCTCCCACAACCTTATACAGATAGTGGTCACATGTGGGAGCTCCCATAACACGTGGGAGCTCCCGGTCCTGCAGAAGAAACAGAAATGGATCAGGGGCAGCCGGTGCCTCTTTGGGTGTGGAGAATAACACATCCACCACTCGGGGACCCCATCCTTCGGCGTAAGGAGGCTGTCCCCTCTTCCTGACGGGAACCAGCCCTGCCTCAACCTTGCAGAGTCTCTTGGTTTCTATTGTCCTTGGTATCCCTTGGGTACCGGAGGCCTGTGTGGAACTGCAGCCCCCTGAGGCCCAGAGCGGCAGCAGGCATTGAAGAGTGAGGAGAGAGGACAATTTACCTTTCTAGGGAGTCACTGAGACCTCAGCATAGCCTAGAGCCAGGCTGAGGGAAGAGTCAGGGCTTGGCAGGGTCTAATCTCCCCACTCTGTTCGGAGAGTTGTGAGAATTAAAGAGACTCTGAGCCTCTGGCCCGTCAGCTTGGAGTCCTAGAGTCATGATCATAACTTCCAGAGGTGGATTTGCTCTATTTGTCATTTTCCTTCCTGCTCCATCCATTATGTTGGGGATTATTTGGGAACGGGATCATTTCAATGACATTTGCAATGTCATTTTCTCCAGGATCTAGTAGATGGAGTGCCTCGTTCATCTTATGGCCGTCAATAAGCAATCGTGATTTTGAAGAGAGGGGAAGGCTCCGCAGAAAGTAATTGGAAAGCATTTACTACATGGTCAATGCACGGGAGCCTTCACAAACCCACAACCTACTCAGAGGCCGTATCTCAACGGTCCCTCGGCTTTAGGTGAGCCTACATACCTCGCTGTCTGCCCTGTCTGGGGACAGAGAGGCACCAATTACAGTGGAAGTCTGAGTGATCCGTCATCTTACTCTTCAGCAATGATCTCTCAAAGAGAAAAGAAGCAGCGGTTCACTCAGGAGCTTCCGCTGTAGCTTCTCTGCCCAGAGGGGACTCGAGCTGGCTGGGAGTCTCAGGACTTTCACAAGGGTATTGATGCTCCAGGAAGGTTGGGCCCAATACCCAGGGCCTCAGCTCCTTTCACGTGCTGTTCAGAAGGCGGTTTAGGGTGAGGACTAAGGGAAAGGAAAGAAAAAGAGAAGGCTTTTAAAAGTGAGAGAGAGAATAATCGCAGTGCTAAGGTATTTATTGAAATGCAGTTTAGGGCAAAGCAATGTATTAGGTACCGGAATAAGTAGAAAATAAGCAAGTTCAGAAAGAGTAATTAGTCCACAAAATGCTGGGTCTCAGCTGGGGAGAACAGACTGCTGGAAAAGAGAAATTTGAGGTCGGGTATAGAAAATAGACTTTAGAGGAATAGAAATGTCTGTAAGTAAAAAGTTTGGAAGGGTCGACTGACAATCATCTCCACTTCAGGCCAAGTCTGCTGAAGCGTCTGCAGTGCTCTTAAATTTCAAAAAGCTCAAAGTTGGCAGGTCCCTGAACCCTGGCTCCCACCAGCCCATAGTTTTGGGATCCAGTGATGATTAGCCAGAGGAATGCTGGGAATTGGAGAGATAAAGGGAGGATTTCCCGGGTGACCGGCCCTGGGAGGCTAGGAGTCATCATTAAAGGCTCTGGTGTTCCCCCACACCATCTTGAAGCTGCACTGTCCTGGTGCTGCCTCCCGTTTCTGGGACTTATTTTAGACCCGAGTTCATTGTTCATGTTGGGCTCTACCTAATGGGATTCCCTTTTGTGCACCTGGTGGAGACATGGAGGGAGACGGGAGCACTGGCCTCTCCTTAGCGTTGTTGGGTGGGACCAGTGGAGAACCCCAAAGCTCTGGTATCCCCTGACCAGCCAGTAGGTCTCACCTTGCCAGGAGAGGATAGTTTTTCTTCTTGCAAGTGGTGATCATATGTGGAAGCCACTATTCCTGTAGGAGAAACAGAAATGGATCACGGACAGCAGGTGTTGGTCTATCAGTGGAGCATATTACAGTCAGACCCCCTTGACGCCAATCTGCCCCCTAAGGAAGTCTACCTCAGCTTCCCAGAATCCTTTGGTTCCCGTTTCCCCTTTCCTCTATCCATCCCAGTGAGGTCCGACTGATGGGAGCTCCAGCTCTCTGAGGCCCAGAACAATTGCGGAGCCTGAGGGGTGAAGGGAGGGGAGAAGCTCCATGTTTTGACATCCCTGGTACTCCCTACTCATTTTCCTTTCTCAGAGAGAAGGATGGGTGGAACTAGACAGGAGGAGAAGCTAGGGGCTGTCATGCCCTTCCTCCCCATTCCACTCAACGTCCAGAAGAATTAGGAAAAACCCTGAGCCACGGCCGAGGGTGGGGGGGCGGGGATGCAGATGGGCTCAGGATGCAGGAGGCCATCTCCAGGGGAACTCGGCCACTCCACCTGCTCACCTTATCACCATACAGCCATCGTAGTCTGGCAGCGGGGAGGTCAGATGAGTTGAGGAGATTTACAGAAGGTGGTGCCGACTAGCATTTTGAGCTTTCCTCTGTGCTGAGGTGAATCCTCAGCCCTGTGCAGCCCAGGCCAGGCAGGGAGAGTTGGAGTCGGAGACCCGCGAGAGTTGCAGCAGGGAGAGAGACAGTAAAGAGGTGGGTCTTGGGGTCCAGGCATCCATCCGACTCTGGGGGGAACTGGAGGGCTGAAACAGCGGAGAAGGAAGCAGCACCACAGCTCCCATGGGATGAGCTATGATCTGGCCGGGAAGAGGGGACAGTTTAGGGGAGTTCAGGACAGAGCTGGCTGGGACAGAGGACTTAATCGTAAAAAGTACTTTCTGAGTGCAGAACACTTTGCTAAGCATTTGGGAGAGTACAGAGTTGGTAGACACGAGGGTAAGACTGTGCTGTCTCTCGAGATGATCCCTTCCAGCCTCCTCCCCGACCCTTATCTTGAAAATGAGAATTGCCACGAGAGTTGCCTGGAAGTCAGTCCCTGTTGGAAAATTAGCCCAATAGGATCATCTGATGATTTAAGTCAGTTGGATTGTCACAGCACTGACAACAGCAGGATGTAGAAAGGGGATACACAAAGGCCCAGAAAGCAGAAGGAACAATAGGCAAAGTTGAAGCCTAGTCTCAAATAATGTAATGTAGTAGGGAGCTGTTGGGAAAACATTGCAGAAGATCGACCAGGCTGGCAGGCAGCAATCAGTAGAAGAGCATTGTGGCCGAAGGGACGGAGTACAGGACTGAGACAGGAGAGCTTAGTTCTATTTCAAGTTCCACCAACTGACTGCTGCTTGTTCAGGGGTAAGTCACAGAACTTCTCTTGGTCTCAGTCTCCTCAACACTAAATGGGGATTTTAGATAAGCTACTTGTGGGCGAGGAATATGCCCACGCGGTTCTCCACTTGGAAAGTGCTCAAGAAATATGATTGATTAAAAACCTGAGACTGGCCCTTAGACCCTGTACCTTTTGTGGGACTGGAATTGTATTCAATCTGTTTGTACCTACCCCAGTGCTTAGCACAGTGGTCGATAACGTAGCAAATGCTTAAATACTATTATTATTACCGATGGTCTTCTTAAGCAAAGACTTCATGAAGCTCGGGATGCCAAGAGGCCAGCTTGAAAACAAAGCTAGACCCTGTATGGGACAAACGGTCTAATCTAAAGAGCAGACAATGAGGCAGAGCCACTGGTCTTCTAGACTGTGATCCCATTGTTGGGTAGGGATTGTCTCTATCTGTTGCCATATTGTTCTTTCCAAGCGCTTAGTACAGTGCTCTGCACACAGTAAGCGCTCATTAAATACGATTGAATGAATGGTCTTTTCAGTCACAGTAGCACACATGGCTCCCTCTCAGGATGGCACCTGGAGAGTTTCCAGTACTCAGTGTCAGCTACAGAAGGGACAGTCAAGCCTACCCATTCCATCCCTAGCAGAGTGGAAGGCAATCTGCTCCAAGTCAAAACTCACCTGTGCTGGGCAGCAGCAGCAGTGGGAGATCGAGGGTGGAGACTCAAGTTTACTACGCGGAAGGAGGCAGTGGTACGCCACGTCCATATTTTTCCAAGAAAACTCTACGGATACACTACTGGAACAAATGCAGACGGAGATGGGGCGGTCAAGGAGAAATGTGCCCACGGAGTTGCTATGGATCAGAAATGACTTGACAACATAAGACAAGACAAACACACATGGAGTGTGTGTGTGTGTGTGTTTCTATAAAAACGGCTGTCACCCCATTTCCCACACTATCCAAAGAAATGGAAAATGAAATTATGAAGGCTTGAGTGTCATTTGGGAGGTTGACGGTGCGGTGATATGCTGCATCAGGACCCGGACCAAATTAAAATCCCAATACCCTGGCCATGTAAGTCACATTCGACCTCCAGATAGTTTTTGTCTGCCTCAGTGTCCACACCCAAAATCTAATGGCGAGACAGGATTTGGATACATTTATGGAACAGGTTCATTATGTGCTGCTGCAAGAAAAGCTAGGGATGTTAAATGACACATCATGCCCCAGCAGAGCAATCATCTCGTTTCCTCCAAAAAAGCTAGTGGAACAAGCAGAGGACTGTGAATCAAGAGACTTGAGTTCTAATCCTGGCTCCACCACTTGCTTACTGGTGACTAAGTCACTTAACATCTCTGGGCCTCAGTTTCTTTATCTGCAAAATGGGGATTAAATATCTGAACTCTTTCCCCCTTAGACTGTAAGCCCCTTAATAAGTCAGTTGTATTTATTGAGCTCTTACTGTGTGCTGAGCACTATACTAGGCTCTTGGGAAAGTAGGATTAACAAGATAACAGACATATTCTCTGCCCACAATGACCTTAAAATCCAGAGGGGACAGAGAAAGGGTCTGTTCAGGTTGTATTGTATCTACCCTGGTGATTAGCACAAGAGAAGCAGTGTTGCCTAGGGGAAAGAACATGAGCCTGGGTTTAATTCTGACTTTGCCACTTGTCTGCTGTGTTACCTTGGGCAAATCACTTAACTACTCTGTGCCTCAGTTTTCTCATCTTTAAAATAGGGATTAAGACTGTGTCCCACCTGATTAGTTTGTATCTACCCTAGTGCTTAGTATAATGTCTGGCACAGAGTAAACGCTTTTTTACGATATTTGTTAAGTACTTCAGTCTGATGCAGAAATAACATTTTACACACACTTGGCATTTAAAAATATCAGAATGGGTCTGTTTGGACACTAGTCAGGCTTTTCATCAAGCAACTGAACACTGGGGAAATGAAGGGGTCAAGGTCTATGTAATGTCAAGAACAGTTTTCTGACTGCAGTGATCATTTTTCCTTGTAGTCACCACCATCACCACCATTAGCTCACAGAGTTTCCATCTTCCCTTATTGCTCGCTTCTAGGTGCTTTAGCTGACCTTACGTTAGAGCCTACACCTGCCATGAGTAATAAGAACCAATGACTGGATTTCAAATCATGATGGATGTTCAATAAGTTAGTCTAAAAATTAGTACGCAGCAATTACTGCCCTTCCCATCAATCTGTTTTCATAGTGGCAGATTCTGCAAAACATTGATTCACCTTCATTTCTAATAGTTCCCCAAAGCAAATCAGAAAGACTTTCACACTTTAAAGATGGTAAGCTTACTTTTTCCAATAGACTATGTCCATCTATTTATCTATCCTCCCCTCTCCCATCCTCATAAACACCACTCTTAATTAAAAGAAAACACTGAACAAGAGCACAAAAGAGATGGCACATCTCCCTTAAGTACGGCTTTGCGAAGAAAAAAAAAATAACGCTTGTAAGGTCTGCAAATGTTCTCTGTAAGGATGTGCTTTGGGGCCTCTATTACAACAGCAGTTCATACTGCAAGCATGATAGGGATTGCAAATTTGCTTGCTCCGGCAGCAACTATATGCCTATTAACTGCATCCAGCTGTTCCGAAAGAAGTGGAATGCCAAAAATATTCAAAGGATATCTTGATTTAGCTCTAGGCAGTGTTCTTACAGCAGAAAAGATTGCAGGAACTATCATTTCTATTCAATTAATAAAATAGAAGCCATTTTAAGCAATCCATAAAGACGTTTTGAAGTGCACTGTTTAGCTGCTCAGTCTCTAGTTGTGGATTAAAAAAGCAATCTTCCACCTCTATAGGATCCCTAGCTGATCCTCTCTTTACACGCGCATCCAAGGATGCTTCTTTCTCCAAGCTGGCAGAAGAATTCTTCGAGTCACTGACCAGGTTAACTGGGTATTTCAATGCATCAGTTAGCAAGAATGCTCGGTTGTTTTATTGTCATTTTGAATTCTCCCACAGGTCATGCAGTGCTCTTTGAATAGAGCCAGGGTTGGCACTAATTCAGCTGTAAAACAATGTTACTCCCTACTAAAGAAAGAGAGATCACCAAAGGAAAGTAAGTGACATTTCTCTCAGAAGAGGTCTGCCTCCACAATTTCCAATTTTAAAATAAAGAAGGCTGGGGGAAAAAAAGACATGGCGCTTCCTGTGAATATGCTTGGGTGAAATAATTAAAGTCATGAAGAATGAGAATGGCCACATACCTGTAAAGTGATATCTCAACCAGTGTTCTGCAGCAGTCTGGAATCATTTCTTCTGGCTATCCTGTCCCTTCCTGCAAATTGTCTCCATGAAGCTCTGCAGTCTACCAAGAACCATGACTGATGGATGCACAGACATGTTTATTTTTAAAGAGTAACTAGAGTTCTGAAAGAGTTTAAAGCAGCTTCCAGAAGTCCCTAAATCATTTACGTGGAAAAAGAAAAAAACAATAAAAGCAAACTAGGCTCCTAGTTAGGTGGGAGGGAGAAGAGAACGATCCTCTAAGTTAGGGAACCCTAGGTACTATTTATTAAATTGTATTTATTGAGCGCTTACTGTGTGCAGAGCACTGTACTCAGCGCTTGGAAAGTACAATTCAGCAATAGAGAAAGACAATCCAAGCCCACAAAGGGATCACAGTCTAGAAGGGGGAAGACAGACACAAAACAAAAAGGCAACTACAGCATCAATATAAGAATTATAGATATATATCCATCAAAACAAGTAAACAGGCATCAATGTAAACACATAGAATTATAGATATGTACCTATTTACACAAGTGCTGAGGGCCAGGGAGAGCGGGGGGTAGAGCAAAGGGAGCCAGTCAGGGTGACGCGGAGGGGAGGGGTAGCTGAGGAAGGGGGGGCTTAGCCTGGGAAGGCCTCTTGGAGAAGGGGAGCCATCAGTAAGGCTCTGAAAGGGGCAAAGTGTGATTGTTTGACCCATTTGAGGAGGGAGGGCATTCCAGGCCAGAGGTAGGATGTGGACCAGGGGTCGACGGCAGGTCAGGCGAGAGCAAGGCACAGTGAGAAGGTTAGCACCAGAGGAGCGCAGTGTGTGGGCTGGGATGTAGAAGGAGAGAAGGGAGGTGAGGTAAGAAGGGGCAAGGTGCTGGAGAGCTTTGAAGCTGATAGTGAGGAGTTTTTGTTTGATATGGAGGTTGATAGGCAACCACTGGAGATTTTTGTGGGGCGGGGTGTCATGCTCAAAACATTTCTATTAGATACTAGTAGAAACCAGTAGAATGTTTCTCTTGGTGTCTAGTATCACATTGAGGCATTTCTAATACGCTCCACTGACCAAAATGCAGTTAAGCAGGTGTAACCTGTGCAACATGAAGATATAGGACAAGCCTAAGAACATTACCCAAAATGCTATTCTGTATTTGAAAATCTTTCAGAAGCAGCTGACACCTTCGGCAAGAGAAGATTCTTGACACCATTCAGCAAACTGAGCTGCTCTGAAAAATGAATCCATCAACATTGGATAGAATCACCATCATATTATGGCTAGTTTAAAGCTGAGTTGAAGGCATCTTATCTGACCTTTTCCCCATAAATGATGGAATAAAGATTGAATGCTTTCTACTAGGTATTTCTGTCTTCCTACCTGCTCTCTTCTCCAGGAAGTCTTCACTGATTTCTCTGTCATCTCCCCATTCTATTTCCCTTCCCTAATATGTCACCTACGCACTTCAGTTCACACCCCCTGAATACTTAGGTACTCACCCCATCCCCCACAGAGCTCAATATTCACTGGACACCTACTGTATGCAGAGCCTTGTACTATGTACTTCAGAGAGAATAAAATTAGTAGACATAATGCCCTGCCCTCAAGGCACTTGCAATATTTTGTGCTGCATCAGGACCTATATTATGAAGTCAGACTAATCCACCAGGAAACACTTCTAATGCATTGGAGCATGAACAGATTTGAAAAGGGAAGTCTTTGAGATTCTCACCTGGAAGCATGTAGCATTCCCTACCAAACTGTGTGGTTTTTCTGACTGGAATTCAACCCAGAGTCATCTTTATTAAGGCTTGGACATCCATCAGTATCTCCAGGGTCCTCAACCACTCAGGTATATTATTCTTGTTCAAATAAGAGGTTTCTATGGAGGGCTTGAGAAGCAAAGTGGCCTAGTAGAAAGAGAACAGGAATGGGAGTCAGAAGGAGCTGGGTTCTAATCCCGGTTTCACCATGTCTGCTGTGTGACTTAGAGTAAATCACTTAGCATCACTGTTTCTCAATTGACTCATCTGCAAAATGGGGATTTAGACTGTGAGCCCCATGTGGGACAGACGTTGTCCAACCTGATTAACTCTATCTACAGTGCCTGGCACATAGCAAGCACTTAACAAATAGCATAAAAAAGGCTCACCATGAGCCCAAAATGAACCCTATAAACCACGAACACCATCCCTCCGTTTTACAGCTGGGTACACCACAGCAGCAAAGGAATCATCTGGTTTTCAAGGGTTAGTTGCTGGAGCTCAGAGAAAGTATTCTGCCTCTATGGTACACTGTAGTAACCTACTTTCCCTCATCATGGGACTTCTGAGTCCAGCAAATGATATTTCTAATAAATAAAGAAGCTTGCTTATTCTTCTTGATTATACAGCCGTTATGATCAAGAAGAATAAGCAAGCTTCTTTATTTGTAAAAGCCCAGTGGCATGTTTAAACTAATTAAACTAATTTAATTAGTTTTCAATTGTATTTATTGAGTGCTGATTGTGTGCAGAGCACTGTACTAAGCACTTGGATTGTACAAATCGGCAACAGATAGAGACAATCGCTGCCCAACAACGGGCTCACAGCCTAAAAGGGGGAGAATGACAGCAAAACATATAGGCATCAATACCATCAAAATAAATAGAATCATAGATATATGCACATCATGAATAAAATAGAGTAATAAATAATATATACAAACACACACAATGGCTCCGGGGCTTCTTCCTAGTCCCCACTGGGCTAGCCCACTCCTTTTCCTATTCCTCCTTGTCATTTGGCTCTGCATCAGCTGGTGCCACTAGGCAAATGACTGCCACACAAAACAAGCCACCTTCACACAGAGGGATGGATCCAGGAGTGAGCAATGCTTAGGACAAGCTTTTGAGCTTCTTTCCATGGGTCCAGCTTATGGACTAGCTGACCAGGGCCTTCACAGAGCTACTGACCCCCGAGGCGTACGCTCACAAGCAGACGAACACACACACAAACATTTGAAGCTGTTTAGGAACTGCTTCACTGTGCTTCTGGAAGTTTGTAATGTTCGAGAAAGGATATTGATTTTGATTTCCCACAGACATTGCCTCTATCTTTTCATCTTTGTGTCCCAGTACTTTACTGTGCCCAAAGACTGACAGATCTTCCAACCAAGCAGAATTAACAGACACATTCCCTGCTCACATCCCAGTGGGTGTTCCGCAGTCATAGGGCTGGCTGCATGAGGAGCAATCTCACCCAATTCTTGGCTGTTATACACCCACGTATTCCATGGGGCAATAATTTGGTGAGTCTTTCCTCTTGTGTCATCAACAAAGAGATGCTTTGTCCTGTTTTACCCTAAGAATTTGGAGGCTGTAGGTTGAAGGGTCTAGAGATCTCCACTGATAAATCCAAGGATAACTAGGGGCTCGATCACCAGAAACAATGCTCTTCCGCTCTTTTAAACCCTGCTAATGTTAGATAGGCATTTAGCATTTCACTTTACCTCATGCAGATTTGGGAAAAATTTTTTCCAGCTGATAATTTTTAAAAGCCATGTTTGTCCTTACAGATCTACCTCACCATGAACTACACTGAATGGGGATTCTTAGCTTAGCTTGGAACACAGCAGGGGCCTCTTGATAGAACCTGAGTCAAGAGGGTCATTTTGTGCAATTGGTGGGGAATTCCCTTAAGTCTTTGAGATGCTATTTGGTAATCTTTCAAGAAACTTCTACTCCTATAAATTGAACCTACTTATATAAATAGAAGCAATTTTTCAGAATCCACCTCCAAAATTTGAACCTGAAGATAAACAAGCCTGACTAAGGATACACTTTCATTCCCATGACAGTCTGTTCTGTTTATATTAGTCTCCCACTATTCCAGAACACTTTATGTTCTGAGAGCTTAAACCCAGGAGAGCCTTTGACATCCTCTAAAGCTTATACAGCCTACCAAAGTCCCTTAACTCTCCACTTTTTCTATTGGGTACAGAGATGAATTGGAAATAGATCTTGAGTTGTGCCTATTTGGGGGATCTTGCCTCAATTTAAGTCCTAATTAGTTTAAAAATGCCACTGGGCTTTAGAAGCCTACAAGTTGAAGCAAGGATTTTCAAAGCCAATGAGAAAGTTCTTATAAAGAGCCAGGTAAGTGCCTCAAATTCTGCTTCCATTTGTAAGCAACAGCGCAGAGAGAAACTGTATTTTCTGGGGTTTTCTTCTATTGCTAGATCAGTGTTTTTAATGCTTATCTAAAGAGAATTCCTCTTCAGGAACTTGTTCTTTATTAGAAAGAGCTCAGCATTTAATAGCACCTATGGTCAAGACATTTTATCTTGAAAAAAGTTTGAATCTTGAAATAGGTTGTTGTTTTGTTTTTTTGCAAGACCATGTATGAACCATTTATAGTGGCAGCTTTTGGCTAGGCTCGGGGAAGGATGATTGTAAGAAGTTTTATAGAGGAGGGAATTTCAAATCCCTAAGACAGCTGAGTGTGACACATTCCTCAGAAATTGGGACATTTCTTTCAGTGTTCTCTACAATTGAGTTTCCGCCTAGAGGAACCTAGCCTCACAAATGATAGAAGAGGAGGGTAGAATTCAGATTATCATTCCTTGCTTCTTAGTGTTGACAGAGCTATTAAGATTCTTAGAGTAACAGTGCACCCCGTTCTGGATGTACAGAGTCACAGCAATTTGGTTTCAGATATTCTGGGGACTCTGACTATCTCAAAGTGGGTGGAAAGGGAATGGGCAGATGAGAAAACAGTTGGGAAGTTGAAGTTTGCTAAACATAGCAGAGCATAATCCCAAGCATTGGAGTCCCTCCCACCCCCCGAACCCCAGTGTCACACGGGGCCTAAGGAGGACACACGTTCTTCCTCTTTCTATCCAAAAACATTCTTTCATGTGCATCTGACTAACCCAAGGTAATGAGGATCTCAGCCAACATCAATAGAATCCCCTTTCCTCTCTAACCTATTCAATCTCAGGGTATTCATTTCCTCTTTCTAGTCCAGGGATAATGTTTTACATATATGATGTTGGTATTTGTTAAGCGCTTACTACGTGCAGAGCACTGTTCTAAGCACTGGGGTAGACACAGGGTAATCAGGTTGTCCCACGTGGGGCTCACAGTCTTCATCCCCATTTTACAGATGAGGGAACTGAGGCACAGAGAAGTTAAGTGACTTGCTTACAGTCACACTGCTGCCAAACGGCAGAGGCGGGATTCGAACCCATGACCTCTGACTCCCAAGCCCGGGCTCTTTCCACAGAGCTACGCTGCTTCTCGTATATGTATGTATATGTTACAAACATGAGAAGCAGCATGATCTAGTGGATAGATCACAGGCCTGGGAGTCAGAAGGACTGGATTCTAAGTCCAGCTTCTCCAGTTGGGCGCTATACGACCTTGGGCAAGTCACTTCAGCTCTCTGTGTCTCAGCTCCCTCATTTTAGATTTTTAAGACTGTGAGCCCCAAGTGGGACAGGCACCCTATTCAATCCAGTTTGCTTGTATCCAAAGCAAGGGAAGGGAAGGAGACTAGGATGGGTTGTAGTCTTATGCTGTCGAGTCGTGTCCGACCCATAGCGACGCCAGAGACACATCTTTCCCAAAACGCCCCGCTCTCCATCTGCAATCATTCTGGTAGCACATCCATAGAGTTTTCTTGGTAAAAATATGGAAGTGGTTTAGCATTGCCTCCTCCACGCAGTAAATGAGTCTCTGCCCTCGACTCTCTCCCATACTGCTGTTGCCCAGCATGGGTGAGTTTTGACTTGTAGCAGATTGCCTTCCACTCTCTAGCCACTGCCCAAGCTAGGAATGGAATGGGTATGGCCTCTGCTTGACTCTCCCTCCCAAAGTCGAGACTGGTAGAGTACTGGAAACTCTCCGGGTGAGACCCTGAGAGGGGTGAAGAACCCCCATTTGGTGAACTTTCCCTCTAGTCTCTGTAAACCATTATGATCCTTTACACACTTTAAAACAACTTCAGTAAAACATCCATGAACAAATTTCTCCCAAATTAGCCTCTTTAGCTCTGCTAATAGGAAGCTTTATTGAATCAATTTTCCTCACAGAATAGCATGATCTTGGAAATAAGACAGGTTAACAAAAAGACTGCTTCATTTTTCAGAAGCTTTCCTCTGTGATTTCCAGGGTTGTAGAAGCATGTTTAATTATCAATGCCATGAAATAAAGCAGTGTCTTTTCAGGTTCTTATTCTGTAAGACTCTTGAGATCATCTCTTAAATTGCCAAATTTTACCCTCCCTCCTGCTTTTGTTTATATTTCCCAGTTTGCATTACTTTTCCTTTAAAACCAACACCAAGGCAGTACTGTGACCCTCTCATGCTCTTTTGAATTTGTTTGACAAATGTCTGTATCCTAATATTTCATACTGAAGTTTTATTCACTTGTTCACATGACCAGCTTGTGAGATTGATGCAGTTAAAGAACAATATTATGATGAGATAGAGTAACTCAGGAAATCTTACCCACATAAAGATATAGCACCATGTTGCATAGTGTGAATATTTCATCCAGAAAGAATTTGGATTTTTCAGCACCTCAAAGCAGGTTTTTCTCCCCATGGGAAAATTTCTCCATGTTTTCTTTAAGCAACCAGTTCTGGATCCACCAGGATTCATTACATTCATATGTGTAGAAATGATGATAACTGAAATTACCATTCCAGAAGGGTGGATTATTCTCCCCTCTCTGTCAACTCACTTTGCTTTAGCCAAGAAAGTCTATTTTTATCATCTTCAATATCCAGTAAGGGAAAACTTCCATGGGTAAAGAGAGGGAGGATATGTCTACATTCAAGTTATCAGATACTCCAAATTCTTTTTTTATTGCAACAGTGGTAGTAAGTAATCTTGATCAGTCAGAATGCCCCGCAGACAAAAGAATAGAAAGTGCATGAATAAGCAAATGAACAGAAAAACACGAGTCCAGGATTCATTTAGCAGTGAAAAAAAATAGTCAACAAAAATGGATCATTTCCCCGACATTGAGTTTTCCTGCCAACTGAGCCACAATTCATTATTTACTTGCAGTGACTGCTCTGACTTTTCTGCTCCTAGGCAGGCTCTTTATAGCAGCGTCAGATACCCTGAGACCCCAAAGGCTAATTCCAGCAAGGTCTCCTACAGAGGATTCTCCTGAGAGTTGACCACAGGGGATGGTGGGTACTTTGTGGTAGTGACTCCATGTCTCTTTCAACACCACTAACTGTACCAACAAATTCAAATCCAGGTTATAATCTTAGATTGGGCATTTGCCTACTGGGGAGCCTTGGGCAAATAACAGCTTCTCCTAGCTTCAGTTTCATCATCTGTAACATGGGGATTAAATTACCTGTTCTCCCTCCCCTTTCAATTTAGCCACATAAAGGACAGGGATTCTGAACTAAATGTTAGGATATAATATGTGGTCTGGAAATAGTTCCTGGCCCTCAAGGGGTGCCTAGTCTAGGTATAAAGTTGGGAAAAGGGAATTGGAACCTAAAATTTGTTTCCCTTTCTTTATCTAACCGGGCTATGACTCTCAGTGTTTCTAATCTACAACTAATAAGTTAATTATACTAAAGGCAGAGAAACAAAGCAGCTCATGCTGGAGAGGAAACTCCAAAACAAACCAAGAATTCTCCTAAAGCTTCAACTCAGTGTTTAAAACTAATTTGTCTTTCTAAAATATTGAATGCCTACGAAGGGAAAAGAGGAATAAGTGAATAGAATACTTGACTAGCCTAACAGTGACTAGGAAACTCAGTCCCCTTCCCCTTTCTGCAAACTGTGGATTGACTTCTCACAAGAAATCTCTTTCTATTGAGGAAGAAATCTGGTCCTGCTGTCAGTTTCATACTGACATGATGCTGTCTCAGGAGAATTTTCTTCCTGTCATGCTTACAACTAATGAACTAAAAGAGTGTCTTTTGACAGTCCCTAGAGCTTAGAAAAAAATCATTTAAGAGACTTATTTTTGACATGTCAAAGCCAGCTTTCACAATGTGACCTGCTCTATCCCATGCAAGCACTTCCACTTTACAAGTGGAGTATTCATTCACAGAAGATAAAAATTAAAATTTTTTTTTTTAAAAAAATCACTTCTGACCAGCATCTAGTGAAGGTGAATGTGGTTTGGTGGCAAAGAATAGGTCTGTGAAATGCTCTGGTTTGTCTAACATAGTTGATATATTGTAGAATCTGACTGGTCTAACAATTCTAAGGAAATGACTAAGTAGAAGACGTCAAATTCTTCCCCGGGTCTTAAAACTATCATTTTGCACGCCTCCCAAATTAAGTGCCTTGAAAGATTACACACAAATCTTGCAATACAATCTCCTGGGCACTCCCAGTGGTCGACTGATTTAAGACGCTCCTGATTCTCCTTTTCTCTTCTCTGTGATGCTTTGGTTTTGGCCTTAAATCACTTCCTCTTTGACTCCATTAAAAGTCATATTTTGGGGACCAATATATTTGTAAGATTGTACTCATTGCTCAAAGTCTGGATTCAAACATCTGTGTTAATCCAAGTATTTAGCCTACCCCACCTTGATTACTACATCACCCTCCCTGCCTCCTGTCTCTCCCTACTCCTGTCCATACTTCATTCTGCCGCCCAGATCATTTTTCCACAGAACAATTCAGTCCATGTTTCCCCAGTATTCAAGTACCTCCAGTGGTTGCCCATCCACCTCTGCATCAAACAGAAACTCCTTTCCATAGGCTTTAAAGCACTCATCTCCTCCTTGCCCCCTCCTACCTTACCTCTCTGATTTCCTACTACAATCCAGTCCACACATTTTGCTGTTCTAATGCCAGCCTACCCACTGTAGCTCGATCTTGTCTATCTTGTCTCCAACCTCTCATCCACATCGTGCCTCTGGCCTGGAGTTCCCTCCTTCATATCCACATATCCTCAGGGATCCATATCTCCCTGACTTCAAAGACTCATTAAAAGCACATCTCCTCCAAGAAGCCTTCCTTGACTAAACCTTTATTTCCTCTTCTCCCACTCCCTTCTGTGTCACCCTTGCACTTGGATTTGCACCATTTTTTTCAGCCCTCCGGCAACACTCATATATACTTCTGTAACTTATTTATATTGTCCGTCCTCCCATCTAGGTCACAGTGGGTCGGGAACCTTCCAACCAACTCTGCTAAAATGTATTCTCCCAAATGCCAAGTTGTGTTCTGCACACAGTAAGCACTTAATACAATTGACTGAAAAAAAATCAAAGATGTGTAAAATGGTAAGAAGTCAGGAAAGAAACTCCTACAGTTCCCTTCATTTTTACTGTCAGTCACTGTTTCAGAAAAACGCCTGGGAAGACATGTAAGGCATGAGGAGTTCTACAAAATTCCATATGTTGAGTGAAATCACTTGGATAATCAAATGCCAGGTCTAGGGATGTCCTGTGGTGGGAAATACTACATGCTTTATTGGCTTCAAATTATTAGGCTACTGGCATTATCTTCCCCATGGAGCTGCACTTCAATTTTCACTCTGTTTACCAGCAACATTTCATTAAAGTATTTCCCAGAATAATTATTTAAAATATAGATTTTTTTGACACCTAAACTTGACCTCCTGGAGCTTCCATATCATCTTGGCTTAATCTGTAAAAGGGAAGTTAGGATAATACTGCTTTATGGTTCTAATAAAACTGCAATCTAAATATGCTAGTATATTCATTCACAAAAGATAAAAAATTATTAAAGATAAATTAGTGCCTCATAGCTGTTAAGCTAGGTATTCCATTAAAACTCTGAAATTCCCCCATGTTCAAGGGCACATAAAGATATTCTGAGTTTGGTCCAAGATAAGAATATATTTCTGGCAGACCAGAGTAGCAATAAAATCTTAATTTATAATGTTGCAAAGCATTTATAAATGCATTTTGCAGCTGAATTCAGGTCTCTAGGCATTGGTTTACAACTATTTACTAAAATACTTTAAAGCCAGAGTAATGAACCAGTTTTGTGTTTGGACAGTGAGCCTGTTGTTAGGTAGGGATTGTCTCTTTTTGTTGCTGAATTGTACTTTCCAAGCACTTAGTATAGTGCTCCGTACACAGTAAGTGCTCAATAAATACGATTGAATGAATGAATTTCTGTAAGTGGGCCTAAGCCGTATTGGAACTTGAGTTTCCGAGTTAGATGCTGGGAAGGAAAAACAAAAAGCCCATCTACTTTGGACAGATAAAGCTGACTGGTATCTAAGAAGTGCTGCCTAATCAGTAGATATTTACAGAATTGGGACATCTGTTTCTTTAATAAGAACAGAGATTATTTGAGCATTTTCTCTGGTTTTAGTATTGAAGCAATAATATTTATAAGCATTTACCTTATACATTCATTCAATCATATTTATTGAGCACTTACTATGTGCAAAGCACTGTACTAAGTGTTTGGGAGAGTTCAATGCAACAGGAGCACTGTACTTAACACTGGGAAAGATTTTACAGGTGAGTATTGGACACAGATTGTCTCTTTTGAGGGGCTCACGT
This sequence comes from Ornithorhynchus anatinus, assembly GCF_004115215.2. NCBI lineage: Eukaryota > Metazoa > Chordata > Mammalia > Monotremata > Ornithorhynchidae > Ornithorhynchus > Ornithorhynchus anatinus. The sequence goes on from NC_041731.1 coordinate 11,656,763, forward strand.
TCTACAGATTTAGGTGCGGGGGAGGATTGGAGACACATTGGGAGCAATGCAATAAAACATTAAAACAGCATAATCAATCAGTGGTATTTATGGAGCGCTTATTATGTATAGAGTACTGCTCTAAGCTCTTAGGGACAAATGCACAATACAAAAAACTCAATAGGGCGCTGTAGTTAGAGGAGCAGAATTTCACGCTCCATCTAATTCAGGAAACAGAACAATCATGGCCACCGAAATGGCTACCACAGCCATTAGCCTTCCCGCAGTTCTGCACAGTACTGCGTGCTGTGTACTGCAGATCATGCTGCAGGTGGGGTCTCTTTGCTGGACCTGAGGGGAACTGGTTCCAGATCTGACTGACAGGGAGGGAAGGCAATTTGCTCCCCTGCTATTGGAGGTGGGCTGGGGTGAGTGTGAAGGGAGGTGAGGTTGGAGTTGGTGTTTTGCTCCCCCACAGTGAAGAGGGGCTGAGGAGTCACAGCAGCAGCTTTTAATTACTGTACTGCTTAGGAGAAAACAATACAGTAGTGTTGATACAAGATCCCTGCTAATAAGGAGCTCATAGTTTAAAAAAAGCAATTGTTCATTGAGAAAATGGGCACAGTGATCATGGTTACCAGGTTTTGCCTTCTTTATATAATGTCCCTAACGTTTAAGGATGAAGCAACTGACCAGGAGGTCTTACTTTCTTCCACTGCCAAAAGTAGATGAGTGGGTTAGTTGATTGACTGGACTAAAAAACTAAAATAGTTTCACCTTTGTACAAATGAAGCATTTACATGGACATTCACAAGCTTTGAATTTTGCAAATCACACTGCAGTGCTAAATAAAGTGACCAGATAGCCTACATTAAGTTGAGTGAGGACCTTCTCTGAATTATGCCTTCTTGAGGACGGGCTATGGAGTCACCAAACTCTTGCATACACAAATCAAACATACATAGCTTTTCATGAGAGCCCAAGCCTCCAGGGTTGGAGAAATGATTACTTCTGCTTTTTCTAGTCTGCAGTGATCATTTTAGCTAGGACCAGTCCTGGTCCTAGCTAAAAAGCCACTATCTGCAACCGTTTACTCATTGCCCATAGAGTTCATGGTTCTCCCCCTACTCACCCACACACAAAAATAAAAACGAAACAAACAGCACAACCCCCACTTCAGTTTTAGTATTGAAGCTGAAAATGAAATATTTTGCAAATTATGCATTTTTGTATTCTTTTGGGCCTCCAGCAGTTGGTAAAAAGCATTGTTATATATGTACCTTCAACCACAGTGGAATTAATGCCAGGAAGTTTTACATTTCTCAATCTCTTTTGACATAGGAACAAGTTTTTATTGTTATTCTTAGGAACCTAAGTGATCGAAAAAAACAACTAAGAGTACCCTTGGACCTCCTTTGTCCTCTGAATTTGTTTCATCCGGTTAGGTTATTCTTTGGCTTTCTCTCCTCAACGAAGCTCCCAGCCATACTGTAGGGTGTTTATTTAAAGTTTTGTTCATTCAACCAAACCCCATTAGACCCAAGTATAACTGCAATACCATTCCAGGAGGCCTAGTGATCCCACAGGTCAGAATTCTGCTCCAGCAATGACATCAAAGGATGTTTGCAACAGTTATGGTTATTCTCCTTGACATTTGTCATTATTAGAAATATGTCCTCTAGCATACCTAGCTTTTTCCTTCAATAACCCAATACAAAAAGCTATTATGCATGAATTTATCCAATCCCTTTTGGAATTTATATTTTCTTCTGTTTAACTTCCTGTCTTTACCATAGACAGTTTCCTAAAGTTTTCATTGTAAAAAACACATTTTTTTTTGGTGAGGTAAGTGATAGTAGCTTCAAAGTACTTATGAACAGGATAATTTGGTTAATAGAGATTGTGTTTGATATATACATGCTTTTAAATTTTCAAAAGGTTCATCATTTAGGTTCTTTAATGGGGAATTTTTATTGAAAGAATAAGGGGTAGCTGGATATTTTAGTTCTGATTTGCACTGAGTGCTTACTGTAGAATAATAATAATAATAATGTTGGTATTTGTTAAGCACTTACTATGTGCAGAGCACAGAGATATAGGGTAATCAGGTTGTCCCACGTGAGGCTCACAGTTAATCCCCATTTTACAGATGAGGGAACTGAGGCACAGAGAAGTTAAGTGACTTGCCCATACTCACACAGCTGACAAGTGTGGAGAAGCAGCGTGGCGCAGTGGAAAGAGCACGGGCTTCGGAGTCAGGGCTCATGAGTTCGAATCCCAGCTCTGCCACTTGTCAGCTGTGTGACTGTGGGCGAGTCACTTAACTTCTCTGTGCCTCAGTTCCCTCATCTGTAAAATGGGGATTAAGACTGTGAGCCCCACGTGGAACAACCTGATTCCCCTGTGTCTACCCCAGCGCTTAGAACAGTGCTCTGCACATAGTAAGCGCTTAACAAATACCAACATTATTATTATTAAGTGGCAGAGTCAGGAGTCGAACCCATGACCTCTGACTCTGAAGCCCAGGCTCTTTCCACTGAGCCACGCTGCTTCTCTATATGCCAAGCATTTTTTTAATTGCTGAAGTAGATGCAAAAATCAGATTGGACATAGCTCCACTCCCACATGGGGTTCACAAGCCAGGTGTAACTGATGAAGAGAATAGTGGTTGCAAACCACAACAAACAGAAGTCAAACTGTGGATTCAAAGCTGCCTCCACTGGTCAAGTTTATAGTACCTTGCAACCCTCTGCTTAATTTTCAGGCTACATTTTCTGATATCTAGTGTCCATGAAATGAATACTTTGTACCATGCATGGGGAAGCAGCGTGGCTCAGTGGGAAGAGCCCGGACTTCGGAATCAGAGGTCATGGGTTCGACTCCCGGCTCTGCCACTTGTCAGCTGTGTGACTGTGGGCAAGTCACTCCACTTCTCTGTGCCTCAGTTACCTCATCTGTAAAATGGGGATTAACTGTGAGCCTCACGTGGGACAACCTGATTACCCTGTATCTACCCCAGCGCTTAGAACAGTGCTCGGTACATAGAGCTTAACAAATACCAACATTATTATTATTATTAATGTGACAAGGGGTGGTGATTCTCACGGTGTTTCCAGGTATTGAAGGTAAATTCACACTTCTTTGCTCCCTGATCATCTATTCCATCTTTAAAAAAGAACTGAAGTTTTTGAACTGGACAAACTCAACTGTGGCCATCAGTGAAATCTGTTCCGGATGCATTAACCACATTCTGCTACTGAATTAGTGACAGAGACACAGCCTAGAGTAGTTGGCTGGCACTCAGATCAATTGAATGACTGTAATAGAAAGAGCCCGAAACCAGATTCTTGACAACAGTTCCACTGAATGGATCCAATTCATTCATTCATTCATTCAATCATATTTATTGAGCGCTTACTGTGTGCAGAGCACTGTACTAAGCACTTGGAGAGTAAAATCTGGCAACATAGACAATCCCTACCCAACAAGAGGCTCACAGTCTAGAAGGGGGGGAGATGGACAACAAAACAAAAGACAGGCATCAATAGCATCAATATAAATAAATAGAATTATATATATATACTTCATTAATAAAATAAATAGAATAATAAATATGTATATATATACACACAAGTGCTGTGGGGCAGGGAGGGGGATAGAACAGAAGGAGGGAGTAGGGGCAATGAGGAGGGGAGAAGGAACAGAGGAAAAGGGGGGCTCAGCCTGATTCTTCTCCAGAATTCACATACAGTGGAGTGTAGGCTGAATCAGAAGAAACTGAAGCGGGATCACGGGAGGGAGGAAATGAAATAAGTGTTGCCAATAAAATGGTAGCATTTAGATAAAGGACTGTATAAACATGGATGTTTAGTTTTATTGAAATTTAAATGAGTTTAGTACGCCTTAGAATTAAGGTCTGTTAATGAAGGCCTCAGTGCCTTATAAATCCACATTCAGTTGTAGCTGACAACAGCTCTTTATTCAGGATGGAGAATAAATCCAAGCCAATTAACATGCCGTATGTACAATTGCACATATTGTAAATGAAATAATGTGACTGGATTGTGAATTGTCACCTGCATTTTAACTCTGTTGTGTTGATGGTCGTCTCAGTAACTTTACAAACTGTTCCACAGAAAGGTGCTGCAGAGTACCTATCATACCCATATCAGGCATCCACAGGAAAAAACAAAAACCAAAAAACCATGATCCAAATGAATTCTGTCAGCTACTTAAAGTCCCTGTTAGATCTGTCCTCTTCTCAACTCAACAGATGGGGGATTCATAACTAACATCTTTGCTGTTACTGAGGTAAACCTTACACTGGAGTGTTTGGAGTAGTGGTGTGTGAGTCCTTGGATGTGTTCCCTTACTTGCTTGAGGGGTCTACATATTTACAGTTCATGTCCCCATGATCCTGCAGCCAGATTGGATGGCCTTGGGCCACCAGGACTGGTACCTCTCTGTGTGAGAATAAGCATGAGGAAGTAGAAAGGCTGAATTCATACTTGTCACAGGTGCAACCTAATGGTATCCAGGTTTTTGTGATAGACTCAGAGGAGGAACAAATAGCAGTGGGATTTATATGGAGAGCTAATCTAGCCCAAAGGTACCAGTGCTAAGTTGGCTGTGGCATTAGATTTGCTCTGTACACAGAGGTATATATAATGCTGCTTATGTGTGTAGATACACATGTTTCTGTAGTAATTTGTATTTAAAAACCCTCTGTTTTCTAAAATTTTTAAAAATTTCTATTTTAGAAATTACTCCTATGCAGAAATTTCTACTGGAACATATTTGGGAATGATAAATTTCCCGGGTAGAAATGAGAATTGCTGCACATATTACATTTCACTAGTAAATCTTGCTATTTCACCAAGTGGAGAGAGCTGAAACAAAGGAAAAGACTTGCAGTAGTGTGGTGAAATTAGACACAAGGAAAAATCAGTGAGGACCATTCCAATTGAAACCATCCATTCTCTCGCCACTGCCACCCCTCGCCCATTTGCTTGGATATTTTTTTGAAAAGCCAGAATATTTTGCATAGGAGCAGCATAGTTTAGTGGAAGGAGCACAGACCTGGGAGTCAGGAGAGCTGCATTTCAATCCCAGCTCTGCCTTTTGCCTGCTTTGTGATTGTGGTCAAGTCACTCAACTTCTCTGTGCCTCAATTTCCTCATCTTTAAAATGGGGATTCAATACCTGTTTTCCCTCCCTATTAATAATGTTGGCATTGTTAAGCGCTTACTATGTGCAGAGCACTGTTCTAAGCGCTGGGGTAGATACAGGGTAATCAGGTTGTCCCACGTGAGGCTCACAGTCTTCATCCCCATTTTACAGATGAGGGAACTGATGCTCAGAGAAGTGAAGTGACTTGCCCACAGTCACACAGCTGACAAGTGGCAGAGCCGGGATTCAAACCCATGACCTCTGACTCCCAAGCCCGAGCTCTTTCCACTGAGCCACGCTGCTTCCCCGTGACTAATTCATATTAGATATGAATCCCCTGTAGAACAGACACTGTATCTGACCAGAGTATTTTATATCTTTCCCAAAGCTTGACATACAGTAAGTGTTTAAAAAGAATACCACAATTATTACAAATCATTAAGAGAATTAAACTGGGTAGATTAGACTCATAATTACCTTTTTCCCATACAAGGTGTTTAAAGATTGAAAATCATAAAAGCTTTTCTAAGTTGTATCCTTTCAATTCCTTTCCCCACTCTGAACATTGCTAAATGTCTCCAAAAATGGGCTAATATCACTCTTAGAAATAGCAAGTTTGCTTTGGAAACATGTTGTCACACTTAAGCTGAATGTGAACCTGAAACAAATCATGTACTAGAGGTAATAAAAACGAAAACAAAGAAAAACTAATCCAATTTGGAGCATCTAGTCTCTATTTGTGGTTACTTATCCATTTTACCGGGGTCCAACATGCTCCAGCAGGCCAGATGCCTGATGCCCTGTGGTGCATTGTAATGTTGCGTGAGTTTTATGGAACCTAGTAGCATCAACAGATCAAGCAGCAGAGGACAGCCAGCTGTGAAGCTGTTAAGTACCCACCTCCCTTTAGGAATAGATTAGAAGCTGTTGAAAGACATCTAGGTCTACTTTAAAGGGAGAATATTTGTGTTATTAAAGAAATAAACCATAAATTTACATATTCTAACTGCTAGACTTGAGGAATGGAACTGAATTTGTAAAAAAAAAAAAGACCAAGTAATAAAAACAACCCTTTGTTTATAAAATCTACTCCAACTTGTCAAATGGTTTTTGAAACTAGAGGTCCCTTTGCTCCTAATTAAATTGAGAAGGAATAGAAATCTATCTTTAATCAAATTTGTTCAGAGTTCACTTACCATTGTTCCTGCACAAGCTAATTCTGATTTAAGAAGAGTATAAAGAACCCAATGGAGTTTCCACATGCCAAATGTTAGTTCATTTAAGTGTAATATAATAATGATAAGAAAAAATAATCTGTTTTCACCAAGACTATCGGATCTCTCTCAAACTTCAATCCCAGAGCTAAAACCTTCGAAAGAGGCTTAAGATTTAATTCAAGTTCTGATTCATTGGGAAATTTGGGGCTTCCAGCATCACATTGAAATGTAATAATGTTGGTATTTGTTGAACGCTTACTATGTGCAGAGCACTGTTCTAAGCGCTGGGGGAGATACGGGGTAATCAGGTTGTCCCACGTGAGGCTTAAAATCTTAATCCCCATTTTACAGATGAGGTAGCTGAGGCACAGAGAAGTCAAGTGACTTGCCCACAGTCACACAGCTGACAAGTGGCAGAGCGGGATTTGTCTGCCTTTTAGGGATCAAAGATCTTCATCCACCTGCCCCTTTAACTTCCCTTATCTTCCACTATTCTCTTGCTTGGACTCTTCTTTCTATCCAAATACATGCTTGCCTTATTTCAAACAAAACTCTTCATTCTTCAAGCTTCTGTATGTCAGACTCCTCTTCATCAAATCACATCCTCTTTCAAATCTTCACTAAAAAAATAAAAATCCACCTCTTCTATGATGCCTTTCCTGATTAACTCTGGATCATTAATTTCAAATTTCTAATTTAGTCCATGTGCCTCCTTCCCCCAACCCAGGATTCCTGATGCTCTGGAATTCCAGCTAACCACTAGTATTTGTGTAAATGCCTTCTATGGGAAGATCCCAGAGTGTTTAGCAGAGTATAATGCTTTCTAATTTAAGGGCTCAAAACCACTGTAATAGTCCCACAAGGGTCCAGACCCAAAAGCTATCCAAACAGAAATTTCAGTCCTGGAGTTCTAATAGTTTAGGTGGAACTGGACCCATTTTCCTCACCCTGAAAAATAAACCATACCCAAATGAGGAGCAGCAGGGCTTGGTGGAAAGCGCACGGACCTAGGAGTCAAAGGATCTGCGTTCTAATTCTGGCTCTGCCAATTTTTTTGCTATATGACCTTAGTAAAGTCACTTAACCTCTCTGTGCCTCAGTTTCTTCAGCTGTAAAATGGGGTTAAATACTTGTTCTCCCTCCTATGAGCCCCGTGAGGGGCAGAGACTGTGCCTGACCTAATTAACTCTGTCCCCAGTGCTTAGAACGGTGTTTGACACAGTATGCACTTGAAAACCATATTAGAAATAGTGTTGTCCGATGTTTAGGATCAGGAATGTGAAAAGGAACAGGGCAAAAAGAATGTCAGTCTGCCACCCACCTCTCAGTTCTTTGCCTGAACTGTTCATCAACCCTGCATTCCTGGGTTTCTCTCAACCCATTTGCTCCCCTCATAAAATCAGTCTAATTAAGGGAAAGGTACTTCTTGAGTACTTCCTTCATGCAGAGCACTGTACAAAACATTTAAGAGCATACAATACAATGGAATGATCCCTGCCCTCAAGCAGCTTACAGTTTCCAATTCCAGATTTCAAGGAGAACATTTGCAGCTTCCGTTTTATCAGTCCTGTTTTATTTTCCCATCTTGAGAGCATGAACCAGACATCACCCCAGGGGGTGCTTAAAATTTTAGGAGTAAATCAAATTACAAATGCTGTGGACACTACAAGGACTACTCTTAGGCATAATCTACTTTCAAGGTCTGAAAGCCCCAGCATCAGTAGCTGCCCTCAGAGCAATAAGCAGAGAATAAAGGAATTTTCTATTCAGTTTCATGAGCAGGGGGAAAAAACCCAACACAGGTCAAGTTTGAGCATTTTCCTCTTGCTTTCATTCACCCTTGAGACTTGGGGGCATATGCCTGGGTACTCCACTCCTTGTGTGAATTTTTCCCTGTAATGGGTCATTGTCCAGATTAGACTATCATAAAAGTCAATTATTTTTCTAAAAATGCCCATTTTGCTCCACAGGGAAAATGCAGTTCAATGGCTAATACTTAAGATGGGGATACTGTTATCCTGTATTGTACTTGTAGGAAATGCTCAGAGAACATCACATGTGATTTCATCAATATTTTCGACTTTCTGGAGAGAAAGCGATCACCATCCTTGGTTGACTTTGAACAATTCCGAAACCCAAACAGGAATTGGAAGTTGAACAGAACACAGAATTAAATTTATTAATTTCCATTAAACCTTTAGGGAGTGAGAAACCAAAGCCAGTTCTAAGAGTCCTGACCCACCGTTGCCATGGCTAGCAGTGATATTTTGATGCTCTACAAAACACCATGAGGATAGGAAATGAAGTCTATTTGAATTTAACTCTTTCCTCCCTGGTCAGTTACCAACTTCTCTTTGTTCACCTAAAGCCCAGTTCCTTAAATCAATGTTGCAAGGAAAAGCATGATCCCCAGAGAGGCCCTTTTAGGTAAGGAAGAGAATGAGTTTAATGAATGGTACAATAAATCAAATCCTGCCACTCACCATACTTTACCTATTCCAGAAAGAAGGTAATCCCACATCTCTCTGCTTTCAGGACATCTCCTCCCTAGCTCTACTGCTGGAGAATGGAGCAATAAGCATTTCTACTGTAATTATGCTTCTAAATCCCTTTAATAATAATAATTATGGTATTTGTTAACCATTTAGTATGTACGAGGTACTGTGCTATGCACTGGGGTAAATACAAGATAATCAGGTTTGACACAGTCCTTGTCCCACATAGAGTTCACAGTCTTAATCCCCATTTTACAGATGAGGTAACTGAGGTCCAGAGAAATTAAGTCATTTGCCCAAGGTCACACAGCAGACAAGTGGCAGAGTTGGGATTAGAACCCATGACCTTCTGACTCCCAGACCCATGCTCTATCCATTACGCCATGAGCAAATAGGTACAGAGAAGTTGAGTGACTTTGTCAAGATCACATCAGGCAACTCTTATAGAAAACAAACAGGAAATGAAATATGTTTTAAATAGGAATTGTACATTATATACTAGAGATGTAAGTTATTAAAAGTTGAGGAGAAAGAATTTTCTCAATACTATATTCAAAAGTCTCAAATCTCTTTTTCCATCTGTCAACGTGATAACTATCCTTCAAATTTCACAAGCTCCCACCAGAAAATACGCTAGTTACAACATTTACTATATACTAACAAGGGGCAAAAAATTGGAGTAGATATACAGTGTGAAAATAAAATAATGCCTGAGATGTACTATATTCAGCCCCTAAAATAGTATAACAAAGTTATCTGCAGCTCTGGCAGCATTTACAGAGCAGCTATGTATAGAACATTCAATTAATAATAATAATGTTGGTATTTGTTAAACTCTTACTATGTGCAGAGCACTGTTCTAAGCACTGGGGTAGATATAGGGTAATCAGGTTGCCCCACATGAGGCTCACAGTTAATCCCCATTTTACAGCTGAGGTAACTGAGGCACAGAGAAGTTATGCGACTTGCCCACAGTCACAAAGCTGACAAGTGGCAGAGCCAGCATTCGAACCCATGACCTCTGACTCCGAAGCCCCGGCTCTTGCCACTGAGCCATACTGAACTTAGGAATTCTATAGAAGTATAAAAAGGACTTAAAATTGAAAATGGGAAGCAGCATGACCTGGTGGGAAGAGCCTGGGCATCAGAGGAGCTGGGTTCTAATTCCAGGTCCAACACTTATCTTCCGCGTGACCTACGGCAAGTCACTTCATTTCTCTCTGCCTCGGTTATGTCATCTGTGGAACAGGGATTAAACCTTCCTCCCTCCAACATACAGTGAACCTCCTGTGGGACAGGTGTCTGTTTCTGATTATCTTGAAGCTGCCTTAGCTGGTGGCTCAGTGGTTGGCAGAGTAAATGCTTAACAAGTACCATTACAAAAATAGGGGAAGATAAACAGGTTGAAATTACAATTACGTACTAGTCATTCATTCAGTCGTATTTATTGAGAGCTTACTGTGTGCAGAGCACTGTGCTAAGTGCTTGGAAAGTACAATTAGGCAACAGAGACAATCCCTGCCCTCAATGGGCTCACAGTTCAGAAAGGGGGAGCCACACTGCTTCCTCCACCACAGTTTCCCATCAAAAATAACACCAGCTTCCACCCTTATTATTATCATCATTAGCTGCTAACACTCTTATCATTATCATTAGCTCCACGCGTGCTAATACTATTAGTATTGTTTTTGTCCGTCTGTCTCCCCCATTAGACTGTAAGCCCATCAGTGGGCAAGGACTGTCGCTATCTGTTGCCGATTTGTACATTCCAAGCGCTTAGTACAGTGCTCTGCACATAGTAAGCGCTCAATAAATACTATTGAATGAATGAATGAATAGTCATATGGGTTTGTATTGTATCAACTAAAACTGGGAGTCAGTCACCTCAGATTGAGCAGCACTGGTGTACTGCAGTCAAGAACAGAGCATCTCTTTTTTCAGTTACAGCTTCATAAGCATGCGACTAGGAGGAAAAAACTAAAACGGCACCAGATGCAGAAAACAAAGATGAAAGGACAAGAGACAAGTCTTTTCCCACATTGATCTTTTCAGCCCCATACACACCCTACGTAAATTTCACTACCAGCAGCATCTTCCTACAGCTCAAAGGACACCTATATTCAATAGCATGTTCAGACAATCTGGGTGTTTTCCATTCTGCAGCTAAAAAAGCACACAGAAATTGAGTCACTGGTGAAAAACCTGATGTTATCTAAGCTGTTATAACAAAGGGCAATTCAGAGAGCAAATTTAAAATTAAATGGCTAGCTGCCTATTTGGGAAAGTGGATTGATTTTAATTTCTAGAATCCAATGGTAGTAATTGTAAGCATTTGTAATGAAGCATTTGAATGAAATCCAGAAAACAAAAAATGAACAACAACAAAAAAACCATTTTCACACTTTTACTGCATTCCTTGTTGCTATAATGGTCAATGATAGCCATTAAATCTTCTAGCAAGTGTCAAAACTTGGAGCATTCTGAGCCCTAGAAGAGCTTATTAGTCAGCCATGGAACTTAATTTGCATGTCTCCCATGGTCATCCAGTCCATTTATATTGGCTTTATAAAGAGAGGCTGAAAAAAGGCTATTAGAGACAAAATAAGATGCTTTCTTCACAATCAGACTATATATGCATAGTAATTTTATTACTTGTAAACAGTATAACATTAGAAAAATTTTTAAAAAAGTGATCCTAATCAAAATATCATTATAAGACCATCATTGAGGGCAATTACTAGGAGGGAAAAGTAGTTTTAACAATGAATTGATTAAAAATGTTACGCATTTTAGTCCAGAATTCTGAGGAAAACTCTCATTTAAAACAGTCACTCAAGGTACGATGTTGTTTGCTTACTCTGGATTAGCCCTTTAGAGTAGGGTTGAAGTCTAATGTATCTGACGGAACCCCACAATCTTCTGTCTTTGGCTATTTTACACATGAGACAGGTACTGTCTTTCTAAGATGCCATTTGAAACACATCTATCCCTCTCTTTTTCAATACCCAATGTCTCCTCGTTGCTTTTTATAAAAGGCAACTCCTGATACGTTGCTTCAAAGCATTCCATCAACTTGTTCCCCTTACGTATTCTTTTAAAAACAGTATTTATTAAGTACTTACTATGTGCCAGACATTGTACTACGTACTGGAGTACGCGCAAGATAATCAGGTTGTATAAAGTCCTTGTCCCACAATCACAGTCTTAATCTCCATTTTACAGATGAGGTAACAGGTACAGAGAAATCAAATGACTTGCCCAAGGTCACACAGCAGCAAGAGGCAGAGCCAGGATTAGAACCTAGGTCTGTGCTCTATCCAGTAGGCCACACTGCTTCTCTATCATCCCACCTAGCTCTTGCCCTTTTCTTCTCACAAGCAAACCTATTTCTTGCTCACATCTCTACCCTAAAATCACCCACTGCTCATGCCTTTCCCCTTAGCTTTGTTGAAACATGTCTCTCCTTTCCAAATCAGTACCTCCCCCAGGAGTCATTCCAAAATTAAATCTCTCTGGTCAGGTCATCTCTCTTAGTCCACCTTTTGCACTTCAATCAAGGGTATTTATTATGCATAGCCCTGTATTAAGTGCTTCAGAAAGTACAACTGGTAGACCTGAGGGCTCCCTTCAAGAAGTTTACAGTCTAATTTTGTTATTGGTTTATTAATCCAGCTGTGTTTTTGCACGTTCATTCATTCATTCATTCATTCAATAGTATTTGCTTATCTACTCTCGCCTTCTTGTAAGTATTGTTGGATCCTTCTATGTCTACTTGCCTTTCCCCATTAAACTAAACTTCTTGAAGGCAAGGATCATGTTTACCATTCTTCTGGAGGTCTAGTAGGATGATCTGCACCCAGCAGTGCTCATTCAATATTACCAATGATGGTCATATGATTTCCCCCTCATCACAAATATTCATTCAATAGTATTTATTGAGCGCTTACTATGTGCAGAGCACTGCGCTAAGCGCTTGGAATGAACAAGTCGGCAACAGATAGAGACAGTCCCTGCCGTTTGACGGGCTTACAGTCTAATCACGGGCTTACAGTCTGATCTCATGTCTTGATAATATTTTCTCATTGTAAAATGAAAAACACTACTTGTGTAGGGGTGTGGGAAGAAACCAATAGGTTTCTCTTTTTTTTTTTTTGATGTGACATACAGCGAACACTCAGTAAATATGTTTCATTGACTAATGGAAGCAATCTGAGTCATCCTCAAATCCTAGAAAAACCCCTTTGTCTCTACATTGGTTCCATTCTGCCATTACACCCAATCCCATCAAAATATTGAATATTGTGTTTTCTAAAGCCAGAGATAAAGTTACCTTCTCAGGATGCAAAGTTGGGTAGGGAATGTCTCTGTTGTCAAACTGTACTTTCCAAGCACTTAGTACAGTGCTCTGCACTTAACTTCTATTTTTAACCACTCAATCTCCAAGGGCTCCTTCCCCTCTGCCTTCAAACATGCCCACGTCTCCCCCATCCTAAAAAAACCCGCTCTTGACCCCACTTCCCCCTCCAGTTATCGTCCTATCTCCCTACTACCCTTCCTTTCCAAAATCTTAGAACGAGTCGTCTACAATCGATGCCTAGAATTCCTTAACTCCCATTCTCTCCTAGACCCCCTCCAATCTGGCTTCCGTCCCCTCCACTCTACCGAGACTGCTCTCTCTAAGGTCACCCGTGACCTCCTTCTTGCCAAATCCAATGGCTCCTACTCCATTCTGATCCTCCTTGACCTCTCTGCTGCCTTTGACACTGTCGACCGTCCCCTCCTCCTCCATACCTTATCTCACCTTGGCTTCACGGACTCTGTCCTCTCCCGGTTCTCCTCTTACCTCTCTGGCCGATCATTCTCGGTCTCCTTCACTGGAGCCTCCTCCCCCTCCCATCCTCTAACTGTTGGAGTTCCTCAAGGGTCAGTTCTTGGCCCTCTTCTGTTCTCCATTTACACTCACTCCCTCGGTGAACTCATCCGCTCTCACGGCTTTGACTACCATCTCTACGCAGATGACACGCAGATCTACATCTCCGCCCCTGTCCTCTCCTCCTCCCTTCAGGCTCGCAGCTCCTCCTGCCTCCGGGACGTCTCCACCTGGATGTCGGCCCGCCACCTAAAACTCAACATGAGCAAGACTGAGCTCCTCATCTTCCCTCCCAAGCCCGGTCCGCTCCCAGACTTCTCCATCACCGTGGATGGCACGACCGTCCTTCCCGTCTCGCAGGCCCGCAATCTCGGTGTCATCCTTGACTCGTCCCTCTCGTTCACCCCACACATCCTATCCGTTACCAAGACCTGCCGGTTTCACCTCTACAATATCGCCAAGATCCGCCCTTTCCTCTCCACCCAGACGGCTACCTTACTATTACGGGCTCTCGTTATATCCCGGCTAGACTACTGTGTCAGCCTTCTCTCTGACCTCCCTTCCTCCTCTCTCGCCCCGCTCCGGTCTATTCTTCACTCCGCTGCCCGGCTCATCTTCCCGCAGAAACGATCTGGGCATGTCACTCCCCTTCTTAAACAACTCCAGTGGTTGCCTATCGACCTCCGCTCCAAACAAAAACTTCTCACTCTAGGCTTCGAGGCTCTCCATCACCTTGCCCCTTCCTACCTCTCCTCCCTTCTCTCTTTCTACCGCCCACCCCGCACGCTCCGCTCCTCCGCCGCCCACCTCCTCGCCGTCCCTCGGTCTCGCCTATCCCGCCGTCGACCCCTGGGTCACGTCCTCCCGCGGTCCTGGAACGCCCTCCCTCCTCACCTCTGCCAAACTGATTCTCTTTCCCTCTTCAAAACCTTACTTAAAAATCACCTCCTCCAAGAGGCCTTCCCAGACTGAGCTCCTCTTCCCCCTCTACTCCCTCTGCCATCCCCCCTTTACCTCTCCGCAGCTAAAGCCTCATTTTCCCCTTTTCCCTCTGCTCCTCCACCTCTCCCTTCCCATCCCCACAGCACTGTACTCGTCCGCTCAACTGTATATATTTTCGTTACCCTATTTATTTTGTTAATGAATTGTACATCACCTTGATTCTATTTAGTTGCCATCGGTTTTTACGAGATGTTCTTCCCCTTGACGCTGTTTAGTGCCATTGTTCTCGTCTGTCCGTCTCCCACGATTAGACTGTAAGCCCGTCAAACGGCAGGGACCGTCTCTATCTGTTGCCGACTTGTTCATCCCAAGCGCTTAGTACAGTGCTCTGCACATAGTAAGCGCTCAATAAATACTATTGAATGAATGAACAGTAAGTGCTCAATAAATGCGATTGAATGAATGAAACAGTTACAATTTCTCAATCAGTCATAGAGCGGGATTCTTTAATTCCAGCATAAACTCTCAAGACTAAGAACATGCTCAGTCCTTAAGGGTTGGGGTGAGGGGTGTGGAGAGAGATCATGTCTTTTGTTCTGCAGTGCCATTGATTCCTGAGTTGGTTTGGATAAATCATTTAACTTCTGAGTGCTTGGACTCTCAGAATTAACAGAGTTGACATAGTGGGCGTGGGTGTTTGAAGGATGAAAAAAAATAATCAATGCCTATGGAGCACTTAGCTAGGCAATATACATAGCAATCATATGTCAGGTTTTGCTGACAGTAAGCTAAAAGAGTTTTTCTGTCCCTGATAAGAAGGCTTAATCAGTGGTATTTATTGAGTATCTACTGTATATAGAGGACCATACTGAGCTCTTAAGAGAGTAAACCAGAAACAAGAGATTTGGTCCCTGACCTCAGGGGACTTCCAATCTAATGGAGGCAGACAAATCAGTTAGTAGAGAAATAAAGCGTGACCTATTAGATTGTAAACTCCTGGAGAGCAGAAATCATATTTATTGCTAATGAACTCTCTAAAGCAAATAGTACAGTGCTTTGCAACCAATGGATACTCAATAAATAATACTGATTGAGCAAGGGTACAATGAGTAATAGCACAAATTGAAACACTTGAATAATTTAATTCACAATTGATTATACATAAGTGCTGAGGATAGGTAAAATAACTTGAGTGGTATAGAAATCTCTTGCAAACGGCAGGGGGGGGGGGGGGCTGGGAATTCACCAGGGAAGGTTTCACAAAGGTGGTGGGATTTTAGAAGGGCAAAAAATCCCTTAGGGGCTTCCTCAGTTATTTTAGATTATTTTCCTCCTCTTCAGATGTAGAAATTAACTTTTATTCTTTGGCACTTCAATTTTCAAAAATGCATCCTTCTCAAAGGCAGTTACCCTAATATTAGTGGAAGAAAAAGATATCTAGTTGGAGTAATTTTTTATCACTTGCCTGCAGGTGACAAATAATCTTCTTATTGCAACTTTCTTTTGTGTTTGGAAAAACAAAGTGTACACTTAGGATGATTGCAAACAAACTCATCTGGGTAGGATTTCCCTTCAGATTTAATTTTGATTAGGAAAAAAATCCATGAGCATTAGCATTATATTTATATTCTTTAAGGAAACCAGAGAGTTCTGAAAACATTTACTTCACTGACTCCCTTCTGCCTTGTTAAAACTAGGATTTTTGAAGAGAGAAAGCTAAAGTCTTGTTTTGGCTACAAACATATGAACACAGCGAAACTTGAGCTTAAGCCTGGATTTCCCCTATGGTACTGGGAGTCTCGAATTAGCAGGAATTTTACACTGTCCCAAAACATCCAGGATTAGAGATAGGAAGAGGCCTTGAGGCAGCACTGCAGTAGCTAGATTTTCACTGTTCTAAGCACTTGAGAGAGCCAGAAAGAACAGAGTTGTTTACTTGCTAAGTTTGCCCAAAAGTTAGAAGATAAAATATGAAGGAGGTATGTAGGAAATTAAGAGGATAAAGAAGAGAAGCTCAAAATTGCTTCTACTTGTGAACTAAATTGCTTAGTCTTGGTGGCTTCAAAGATGCTGTAAACTGTCACACTTGTTTTTGGGATCATGTTCATCTTACTTTCTGATTTTAATAAGGATGTAGGATAATAGGATGAGTATCATGAGGGAAAAGATCAAACTGGTCAGGCGATACTTGTGTTTTACAGATTTTAGAATACAAGTTTCAATCCATCAAATTTTTTAAACGTCTTCTTAAATAGCTATTTGATGTAACAGATCTTGATGGATGTAGTTTTCTTTTCATAATTAGAAGTGCAGAGAGAAAACTGGTTCATCTCAAACTTCAGAGAATGTTTCAAATAATAAAAAGCTGTTCACATATATTCTCAGGAGTCAGGCAATAAAAGTGAAAATTGGTCTACTAAAATTGATAGTAGGGCACTGGGGGCAAGGTTGGAGCTGGAGGATTTTTTTGAAACAGTTTTTTGCGCCTTGGCCTTTTCAGGGGACACAGATTAGGAAGCGTTCCTTCAGTACGATATACAGAAGACAAAGAGACTTGGGAATGGTTAAAATAAGAGAAAGGACAAAGGATCTAATTATAGAATACTTTACCCTAATGTCTGCCTTGATAAAATGGTATGTAAGCCATTATGCAGAGAGGACCTGGATTTGAGTGTGAACCTGCACTTTGGATAACTAAAGGAAACATGCAGTTAGCACCTTCTGTAAACACAGTGTTAAATTGAATGCTCTTCAGCACGTTTCCTGTGATTGCAGGTGAGCCAGGCCAAAAGGCTCCAAATGAAGACCTACATATTAACACAACCTCAGTGGTCTGGGCAAGGTGTTTTCTAAGAGCAGAAGACAGCGGAGCTGTAATTAGAGGAACAGAAAATAGAACATGGGCCTGGGAGTCGGAAGGTCATGGGTCCTAATCATGCCTCTACCACTTGTCTGCTGTGTGGTCTTGGGCAAGCCACTTCACTTTTCTGGGCCTTAGTTACCTTCTCTGTAAAATGGGGATGAAGACTAAACTCTGTGTGATAGGGACTCTGTAAAACCCGCTTGCTTGTATCCACCCCAGCACTTAGTACAGTGCCTGGCACAGAGTAAACGTTTAAAAAATACCATTAATTAGGAGATTAAGGCCATTTACTAGGAAAAAGCTCGAGGTAACAGTCAACAAGCAGAGTATAAAGGCTGGGGGAAAACGCCTGTCCCTGTTGCTCGCAGACAGCCTGGGCAGAGAAGACCTTCTGATGGGGATGCCAATGCTGGTCTCGGCCTGTTCTCGGCTACTGTCTGTCCTCCGAAGGGAAAGGAGGGATAGCCAGGGCAGAAGACCTCTTGGCCGGGGTTCTTATGCCAGTCTGGCCCGTTAAAGACCTGAACACCAAATGGGACTGATCATCCCACGGGAGAAAATTCTCAATGCCCCTGGATTGAGGGCTTAGTGTCAGAGATCTCATGCCCCTGCGTGGTGGGCTTAGCAGAAGTAGGATCCTTTACTATTAATGTTTTTTCTGTGAATGTTTTAATAATAATAATGTTGGTATTTGTTAAGCTCTTACTATGTGCCGAGCACTGTTCTAAGCGCTGGGGTAGACACAAGGGAATCAGGTTGTCCCACGTGGGGCTCACAGTCTTAATCCCCATTTTACAGATGAGGTAACTGAGGCACAGGGAAGTTAAGTGACTTGCCCACAGTCACACAGCTGACAAGTGGCGGATCCAGGATTCAAACTCATGACCTCTGACTCCAAAGCCCGTGCTCTTTCCACTGAGCCACGCTGCTTTCTTACTGTGATACTGAATGTCATGGTTTACTCTGGTCAGTAAAGCTCAGTCACAACCCCCTATGTCCCTTACTGACTATTGGGACATAACACTAATGAAGACTTTCAGTTGGCAGATTTGATCCAAGCTCAGTCAAGAAGATACCTCACATTTACTCCAGAGCTTTGGTAATAATTGTTGAAGAAAAATGCCAAATGCCCTAACTTTCCCCTTCAGTGGTTCAGAGCACCATCACCACCACCATTAGCCCATGAGACAGACATGGGTTCATCCGACTCCTGTCTCTCATTTAACCCACAACAGTGGCTCAATGGAAAGAGCCCGGGCTTGGGAGTCAGAGGGCTTGGGTTCGAATCCCAACTCTGCCACTTGGCAGCTGTGTGACTGTGGGCAAGTCACTTCACTTCTCTGGGCCTCAGTTACCTCATCTGTAAAATGGGGATTAACTGGGAACCTCACACGGGACAACCTGACTACCCTGTATCTATCCCAGCGCTTAGAACAGTGCTCTGCACATAGTAAGCACTTAACAAATACCAACATTATTATTATTATCATCTCTGGAATCCAACCCTTCCTCTCTATCCAAACTGCTACTTCACTGACAGAAGCTCTTATATCCCTCCTTGACTACTGCATCAGCCTGCTTGCTGACCTCCCTGCCTCTCCCCTCCCGAGTCCATATTTCACTTGTCTGCTCGGATCATTTTCCTAAAACAAACATTAAGTCCTTATCTCCCCACCTCTCAAAAACCAACAGTGGTTGCCCATCCACCGACTTTAAAGCACTCAATCAGCTTTTCCCCTCCCCTCCTGCACTTCTGGTGGGCAGGGATCATGTCAACCAACTCTATTGCAATGTATTCTCCCAAAAGCTTAGTACAGTGCTCCGCCCACATAAGTACTCAGTCAATTCATTCATTTAATTGTATTTATTGAGCACTTACTATGTGCAGACCACTGTACTAAGTGCTTGAAAAGTACAATTCAGCAATAAAGAGACAATCCCTGCCCACACTGGGCTTACAGACTAAAAAGGGAGGAGATGGATATCAAACAAGTAAACAGGCAATACCATCGATTGATTGATGTGTATCTCCTTGTCTGTTATATGGAAAGACCATCGGTGGCTTCCTTAGTAATAATAATAATAATAACAATAATGACTATGGAACTTCTTACGTGTTAACTATATGCCAAGTGCCAGACTCAGTGCTGGAGTAGATAGAAGATAATCACATTTGACACAGTCTCTGTCCCATATGGGGCTCACAGTCTGAGTAGGTGAGAGTAAGATTTAATTCCCATTTTACGGATGAGGAAACGGACACCGAGAAGTTAAGTGCCTTACCCACAGGCATACAGCAGATAAGTGGCAAGGGTGGGATTAGAAACCAGGTCTTCGGACTCTCAGACTTATTCTCTTTTCACTAGGCCATGCTGTTTCTTAGCTCCTGTCCACTTTCTAATCCTGAGGGATGGGGTGACTTTAATGGACAGCATCCACACACCCTTATGTGGCACTGGAACAGTTGGTACTTTTTATTTCTACTCAATTCTTCAGAAGTTTTCTCTGAATTGACTGACTTTTGTTGTTGTTGTTGCTGTTGTTTTTTAATGCCTAACCGCCTCCCCCAACATTTCATCCAAAGATGGAAATTGCCATCTTCTGACCCTGTAATTAGTATCTACCTCCTGGATCATAACACAAAGTCAGAAAATCGTAGTTTTCTGAGTTGATTGGGTTGGATAATGAATAATTAGCTTTGTCACAAATTGTGCCAAGATGAGTTTTAAAGCCAAAAAGCTACTGTGAGAAAAAAAGATGTGTTGATTGGCTTGAATAATAGCCTGAGAGACCTACTCAGGCATCAGGCTATAAAGAGCCCTGTCCCTTTAATCTCTAAATGAAGCCTCCTCCCCTTTGTTCTCAGCTGCCAAATAGAAAAATTGCCCTACAGCTGGTCAATACCTTTCCTCCTGCTTTTTGTAACTGCCATTGGCAGAGGAAACTGACCCTTTCCATCTGAAACAGGAAAGGAAAAAAGTATTGATTGATGGCAGGATAATTAGTTGTGATTTGCACCATTTCCTTAGATGGAAGCTCAGCTCTGCCATTGGGTCCCACCCAGTGGAAGATGGCTGGGGAGGGCTGGAAGCAGATGCCATGTGCTCCCAAAGTGTTTTTTCTGGAGGAGAGAAGGCAAGGGGAGAAAAGAATGATTTCATTACCATATCGAATTTAAAATCGGAGCTGGTAGTTAAATATTACACTCCCAAGTGTTTTCATTTTGATGACAAATGCTGTTCTCCTGGTTCACTTGCTTCAGCAATTCTTCTTTTATAGGTGGCTCTGATTAGTTATCCCGTAGCCAAAAAAAGGGCCTTAAAGTGCATTAGACTTATTTCCTGCAAAGGTATAGAACAATGGGAGAAGCATAGTCCAGTTCTATTTATTCATTTTTTAAGGGTACTTGTTAAGTGCTTATTATGTGCCAGACACTGTACTAAACATTGGGGTAGATGCAAGATAATCAGGTTGGGCATAGCCCTTGTCCCACATAGGGCTCACAGTCACTGAACTCTTTCCAAGTTGTGGGAAGTCTAGAATTTGGGAATGGGCATATCACGGGGTAGATTGTGCCCAGACAGAAGAGGAGCAAGACTGCCAGGAATCACTTTGGGTTTATCATTCTAGTAGTCAAAGCAGTAGTAGCAGCAGCATTTATTGAGCACTTGATGTGGTACAACGTAGCAGGTGATCAAGAAGGGTAGAAAAGTCAAGTGACACATCTCTGTCCACAAGGAGCTCTGGACTTTAATGAATGAGCTAGCACTCTGTGACTGAAACCCAGTTTACTGAGAAAAAAATTAGGTGCATGATTTATACACCTGAATTTTCCACCACAGAGGGCAGAGGTTAACAGCCTATGTATTTTCTCCATGGGCACCTCGGAGGGGACTCAGTGACTCAGTTAAATGTCTGGGCCGAAGCCACAGGATCTTGGGTAATGGCTCCCAATTCCCTACATGATCAACAAGATTTCTCAGAGTCCTTTAAAGGGTTGAATGAATCCACACTCTATATTTCCACTGAGGACAAACTGACAATCCCAGTGTTGTCATCCCACTGTGGTCAGGAGGGCAGAGTCGATGTGTCTTGGTAAACTCACAAAGAGTGGGCAGGGCTGCGGGAAGCCATGTGATGATCACTTGGCAGAAGTAACGCTTCTTGCAAAGTTGTTGCACTTCTGGGCATCCTAGGGGATCAGTCAGGTTCGGAACCCTCACGGTTGTGCTATTAGAGCCCAGTTCACTCAAAGAAGAATTGATTCGTTCTCAGTCCAGAGATCCCACCCTAAGACAGACTAAGGACATCAGTCATTCCGCTTTGTGCAGAAATATTATTCCAACTGACAGGCCTTAGGTGGAACCCATTAAATTCCCACATTTGCCCTGGATGGCAGGAGACGATCCTTTTGCCATGATGGCGACGGTGGCGGCAGCAGGGGAGACAATAGCTGTCAATGTCACCTCTGCTCTCGCCTCACCCTTGCCACCGGGATTTCTTACTGCTACTGCCGCCCAGATCCCGCCATGCCTGGTGTGGTGGCATAATCTCAGAATTTTAGTGATGGTGGCAAGTCTGGATTGCAGTTAGGAGTCCCAAGTGACTAGGATGCCCAAGCAGTCAGGGTGACAATGAGTGCTGTAGTAATCTTGTTTTGTTGTCTGTCTCCCCCCTTCTAGACTGTGAGCCCGTTGATGGGTAGGGATTGTCTCTACCCGTTGCTGAATTGTACTTTCCAAGTGCTTAATACAGTGCTCTGCACACAGTAAGTGCTCAATAGATATAATGGAATGAATGAGTGAATATAATCAGTGCTTGGAGCAACAAAGTAGCATTTTGAATGGAGAAGAATTGGTGGATTTTTCCCTATGTTGTGATGGTAGTACTGACAGTATTTAGAGATAAGTTAAATATGTGGGTTGAATGAGAGATACGAGACAAGGATAATGCCAAAGTTACAGGCTTGGGAGATAAGGAGTAGGGAGGTATTTTCCACAGTGATAAGAAAGACATGGGGAGAATAGGGTTTTAGGTGCAGAGGAGGAATTCTGTTTTGGACATGTTAAATTAAAATATTAGAGATATTCTGAAGCATGAGGAAATGGGGGACTACAGAGGAGAAAGGTCAGAGCTGGAAAGGATGATTTGGCAATCATCTATGTAGGAAAGCAGCACGGCGTAGTGGATAGAGCATGGGCTCTGCCACTTGTCTGTTGCTTGATCTTAGGCAAGTCACTTCACTTCTGGTTGCCTCAGTTACCTCATTCATAAAATGGGGAGTAAGACTGCGAGGCCTATGCAGGACAGGGACTGTGTCCAACCCGATTTGCTTGTATCCACCCCAGCGCTTATATGCCTGGCATATAGTAAGCACTTAACAAATACCATAATTATTATTAATGATAGAGATGACAAGTATTTATAGTATAACTTCTTACTTGGTAGATTATGAGAGTTCAATAAGATGGTGATTTTTAAGGCCACTGCTGGGCTGTAATACAATCCTCAGCAGTAGGAGAAAAATCAATCAAAATAACAGGGCTAACGTAAAGGATGAAACAAGATTTTTGCCTTATGCCACTCTGTAGCCTTAAAAATCACACCCTCATAACAAGAACAGATGGAGGAATTTCTCTTCAGTCATTTCCCAAAGCTCAGACCTTTCCCAGGATACCTGAATCACTCAGCCCAGGTTTTGAGGAGATTGGGATAAAAAGCCACCGCACATTTAAGTTATAAAGGAAGGCTGATGAATCTTTAACAGAACAAAGACTCCTTGAAATCCAGGGACACACAGGTCTGTGATGTGAAATTCAGTCATGATGAGAGATATTCATGAGTACTTACTTCCTGCAATGAAGACACTAAGAGTTATGCTTAGGAAAAAATCATGATGGAAAAATCCTGGTCTTAGGTTTGGGAAAAGCAAGAACAATCCAGCATCCCCAGATTTTCCAAAGGGCTGGGTTAGTCCTGTAGTTAGGAAGCAGAGGTAACTGGCAATGAGAGCAAAAAACATTTCAGCTGCAGAAAAAAAAATCCTGATTCTGAAATAATTAGTTAATGTTTATAAAGCACTTTCAAAATAAAAGGACGGTATTATGTGTGTAAATTATCAGTACTAATAGCAAGCAAGCAACTGTTCTTTTTATTTTATGTGCCCTCATTTTTGAGATCTACTCTCCTATCTCACCATCTAATAAATATGCTTTCATATAAAATTTTTATTTCCATGAGTGAATTATGTACGTATATACAGTGAGAAGCAGTACATATTTGGCACAGTATTATGTTATTTCTTGGGATTGTTTGTGCTTCTTTTATTCTGCCTCCCCAATTCTCGCTTTGCAGATCATATAATATTACAATTAATCTGAGTGGTCACCTTAAATTACCATGAGAACTCAGAATTCTGGTATGACTTTGCTCACAAATACAATGCTTCAGGTGTAATAGGACTAGTAGGATTAGTGGGTCGGGTAGACCTATATACAGAAAAAGACATATGTTTACAAATATCCCTGCATAATAATGTAATAATGTTGGTATTTGTTAAGAGCTTACTATGTGCAGACCACTGTTCTAAATGCTGGGGTAGGTACAGGGTAATCAGGTTGTCCCACGTGGGGCTCACCGTCTTCATCCCCATTTTACAGATGAGGTAACTGAGGCACAGAGAAGTGAAGTGACTTGCCCACAGTCACACAGCTGACAAGTGGCAGAGCCGGGAGTCGACCTCATGACCGATGACTCCGAAGCCCAGGCTCTTTTCACTGAACCATGCTGCTTCCCGTGCATGAACACACAGATACTGCAAGTACCTTATTCCTCTGAAGGATAATTTTAGCTCACCTCTTGCTCAGAATGTCAGAGTGGAGGCTACAGCCTCCCAACATTGTTGCCACACCTTTATTAAATGAGGAATAATTGTGACGATTAATATACGCATTATGTACCAAGTTATCAATCAATGGCATTATAGAGAGCTTAGGATAGATATTTGAGTCTACATTAACTTCTAAGATTGCTACCTTAATATCTTGTCTAAGTCACTTCTCTTTCCCACTCTCTTTTTCAAAGACTGTTTGGGTAGACTTGATATCGTCCTCCCTGCTTCTCTTCTTTTCTTTTCTCTTTAATATGATGTCTCCCAACTCCTCATCCAGCATTTATGAAACTTCCTTCAATAATAATAATAATAATTATGGTAATTGTTAAGCACTTACTATGTGCCAAGCACCGTTCTAGGAACTGGGGTAGATACAAGTTAATCAGGTTGGACACAATCCTTGTCCCATATGGGGCTTTCACTCTTAATCTCCATTTTACAGATGAAGTAACTGAGGCCCAGAGAAGTGAAGTGACTTTCCCAAGGTCACACAGCAGACATGTGGCAGAGCAGGGATTAGAACCCAGGTCCTTCTGACTCCTAGGTGCGTCCTTTATCCACTAAGCCCCACTGCCTCTCACATTACCCTATTTATCATTACCCTATTTATTTTGTCATTACCATATTTATTTTGTCATTACCCTATTTATTTTGGTAATGAATTGTACATCACCTCGATTCTATTTAGTTGCCATTGTTTTTACGAGATGTTCTTCCCCTTGACTCTATTTATTGCCATTGTTCTCGTCTGTCCGTCTCCCCCGATTAGACTGTAAGCCCGTCAAAGGGCAGGGACTGTCTCTATCTGTTGCCGACTTGTTCATTCCAAGCGCTTAGTACAGTGCTCTGCACATAGTAAGCGCTCAATAAATACTATTGAATGAATGAATGAACCCCTCCACATCTCCTTCTTATTTTACCCTTCTTCTCCCCTCTTTACTCTTCCTTCCTCTTCCTTCAATTAATAATAACAATAATGATGATGATAATAATAATACTTATTAAGTGCTTCATTGTGCCCAGCACTGTTCTAACCACTGGGGTTGATGCAAGTTAATCAGGTTGGGCCCAGGCCCTGTCCCACATGGGGCTCCCAATCTAAGTAGGCTCAGTGGAAAGAGCACGGGCTTTGGAGTCAGAGGTCATGGGTTCGAATCCCGGCTCGGCCACTAGTCAGCTGTGTGACTTTGGGTAAGTCACTTAACTTCTCGGTGCCTCAGTTACCTCATCTGTAAAATGGGGATTAAGACTGTGAGCCCCACGTGGGACAACCTGATTCCCCTGTATTTACCCCAGTGTTTAGAACAGTGCTCGGCACATAGTAAGCGCTGAACAAATACCAACATTATTAAGTAAGAGATTGTTTTCAGTCATCACACGAACCCTTCCCACTTCACCAGGAAGCAGCGTGGCTCAGTGGAAAGAGCTTGGGCTTCGGAGTCAGAGGTCATGGATTCGACTCCCGGCTCTGTCACTTGTCAGCTGTATGACTATGGGCAAGTCACTTCACTTCTCTGTGCCTCAGTTACCTCATCTGTAAAATGGGGATTAACTGTGAGCCTCACGTGGGACAACCTGATGACCCTGTATCTCCCCTAGCACTTAGAACAGTGCTCTGCACATAGTAAGCGCTTAACAAATACCAACATTATTATTATTATTCACCAGTTATCACGTTGTTCCTTCTCTGCAATAGTTTTTCATCTATATGTATCAGTCAATAGATGCCAAAGCCCATTCATTTGGAATGGATGTTCACTTTAAAGATGGAACAGAGAGGTATGTGGACAAAGTTTCCTTCTTTTCCCTCCCCTCTTGCCCACTGGAAATTGTGTCTATAAGGTTTTCATTTCTTCGTTATAGCAAATATAGTCATTGCCCAAGGAGCATAAGGCGACACATCTTCACTAACACTGTCAAATAGCATGAAGTGATTCTGGCTGTGGAGAGGACAAGCACCAACAGCTGGATAATAATAATGATGGTATTTGTTAAGCGCTTACTATGTGTCAAGCACTGTTCTAAACACTGGGGTAGATACAAGGTAATCAGGTTGTACCACATGGGGCTCACAGTCTTAATCCCCATTTTACAGATGAGGGAACTGAGACACAAAGAAGTTAAGTGACTCGCCCAAGGTCACACAGCAGACAAGTGGTGGAGCCGGGATTAGAACCCATGACCTCTGACTCCCAAGCCCCGGCTCTTTCCGCTAAACCACGATTTTGCAGAAGACTAAGGGTGGGTCCCTGCTCTAGGAGAGCTCGGAACTGAATGGGAAAGATAACACGCAGCACATTTCCGTACATCTACTGCCCAAGTGAAAGGTGATGAGCAGAGCGACAGGAAGAAGAGTCATAGGACTGACAGTAATGAGGGGGCGGTTTAGGAGAGGAGTTGAGAAATACACATACAGGTTAACAAAAGATAACAAGAAAAAGAAAGGAGTCTTGTTTTGCCTCCTTTCTTGATTCAGACACAAAACAGATTGCACAGTGCCCTGAAGGTCATCAATCTCAAGCTTCGTCAGACTCAGAGAAAAGAGAATTCTGAAGTTGAGGCAGTCCATGGCAACCACAACATCTCTGCCTCCGGTGCTTAGGGCAAACGTGGGAAGCCTTTAGTGCAGTAATGTCCTGTCGAATTTCAAGGCTCAGCAGGATAAACAAGGGAGGTATTAGAACTCCAAAGTAAGCCCACATCATGCCTACCAACTCAGTTGTACTGTACTCTCCCAAACGCTTAGTACAGTGCTCTGCACACAGTAAAATCTCAGTAAATACCACTGATTATTTCTCACAGGAAAAAAAATGCGGAACACTGAGAATGGAAGCAGCTTGACCTAGTGGATAGAGCCTAGATCCGGAAGCCAGAAGGACCTGGGTTTTAATCCCTGCTCCACCACTTGTCTGCTGTGTGACCTTTGGCGAATCACTTCACTTCTCTGTGCCTCAGCTACCTCATCTGTAAAACAGGGATTAAGACTTGTGAACCGTATGTGGGACAGGGACTTTGACTCGATTATCTTGTACCTATCCCAGTGTTTAGTACAGTGCCTGGCACACAGTAAACGCTTAACAAATACCACAATTAATGGTGCAATGCCCAATCAGACGGAAGTATTGGGGTGGTGAAAGAGAACATGGGCGGCTTTGAAATAGCAGGTGGCCAGGAGAGCTCTTGTGTAGCTATAGAAAACAATGGCTACTCAAAACATCACACTTTGAGGCCAAAATGGAACAGAATAATCAGTGTGGATATTCCAAACAGGGCCTGGTGAGGCAAACCTGACTAGCTATGAACAAATATAGTTTTACGCTTACATAATAAGTCCTTTGTATTTTACCAAATAGTATTCCCAGTCTTCTGAGGAAGACAACATCCCGATTTGAAGTTAAATTCTAGTGTTGATTGACTTTTACCCTGAGACTGATGATTCGGTCTCGTTAGAATCTCATGTGTGACATTTATCATCTGTACATTTTCAATCCATCATTTGACAACCATATGTAAGTGGGTATGCATCTAAGCCACACTCAGTGTACGAGCATATGGAGATGTGTACACAGGCACCCACACAAATATGAAGTCTTTCCATTTTTCTGGTGTTTCCCCTACATTTCCGATTATGAGATTCATTTATACAGCAAATGTTAAATTTATGTAACATGAAAAATTGCTTTGCAGTTCCTAGGCTAAAAGAAAGAGGTAATATCATTTCATATAAATATTGTCACAACCCCCTCCTGTTGCCACTGTGAGCATCTTTTTCCTCATATTTAAAGTTTATAGGTGAGTGCAAGGTGCAGGGTTTCTTTCCATAACCAAAGTTTATAGCAGAGCTTCAAATACATATTAATATAGAAGCTGTAATGTATTCTGAGTTAAGCTGTCATAAAATCTGAGGCTTTTCACATCATCACTTTTGAAGGTCGGTGACACAGAGAAAAGAGGCATGTGTATTGGATCATCATGGTAGTTTGTAATACATTGCAATAAATACTGCAATATATTTCATCTTTATATGTTTTTGATGAAGAGGCAAAAGTGCATCTTCTACAGTTGCTTTTCTAAAATTGCTCATCTGTTTGGAACAAGGGTAAAAGATTGAAGCTAAACATTATTTATAGAGACATTACCACTCCTTAGTCAGACCACATGTAAAATGAGAAGAGGATTCTAAAGACATTTCATTTAAGATATTGATTTTTGGAGCTGCACCCTTTGAAGCTATCACCTGTGTATTCAAGATAAATATGAGAAATGCATATATTCTGACAAGAATTGCACATTATATTTTTCTTTATCATTTATAACTTTTTGAAATCTATCTAGAATGTTCATTCAGTTGTTGCACCAACAGTTCTGCTGAAACAGTGAGAGAATCTTGAGTGCACAAAAGTCCTTTGCAAAGTCTAGGAATTCCAAAGATCTTACGTTCTACAGAGGGCTCACATCACTCCCTCATGAAATGCAACCTATGCAATTGCTCTTCTGATTTCTGTCTTGCAGCCTCAAAGAACAAAGATGGAGTTAGTATATGGGAGACTATAAAAGCTAGAAGAGTTTTATTCTACGTTCTTCCTTCGGTTGAGTGTAATTCAATTTATTAATATTGCCCTTTGTTAGGCAGATAATCGTGCCTCTGTGTCTCAGACATCAGTTCCGAACAAGAGAGATAATATGGCTAGGTCCAAGTTTTGAGCGACTCTTTGAGAAATGAGGTCTGAATACGCCCTTAAATTTCTATATCTTTAGGAAGAAGGAGCTATACAAACTTCAATCTAAAAATGCTAAAGAAAACTTAGGGATGTAGGGTTTTCTGATTCCCAAGCCCTTTCTTTGGAAGTCATTAAATTTAGCTCTGGGTGGTCTCAATCAATGGAGTGAAAATCAACTTTCTAACCAGACGGAGGAGTAAAATGTCTTCATTTAGAATTGTCCCTTTTCCCTCACACTTGCCTGCTAGCCCCATGCAATTATTCTATAGACTAGTGGTAGACTCTCAGTATTCATGAAGTGGTCTGAGATTTTAGACTGGATGATACATACGTTAGAAATGATATTTTCCTGGTGAATATGCAAGTAAAAATCTATATACGTCTAAAGATCCACATCTATCAATGGCATGTGTTGAGAACTTACTATGTACCAAGCACTATCTAGGCATTTGGGAGGGAAAAATCCAGTCGAGGTGGAAGAACACCTCTAAAAATACATTCTGACTGAGCAGGTACTTTACGTGCCTAAAGTTTGAGGTGGGTATAGCCAGAAGACACTTCTGTATGTCACAAGAGAAGCTCTCTAGGAAAGTACTAAATTCGCTCTAATACTTAAAAAAAAGTGGCAGGGGTACTTGCCTGATAATGAATTCAGGATAAACCTAACCTGTTGATAAGATCATTACTACTGTCCTACTCTGTCATAGACCAGACAGATCTCCCATTTGGACAGCTGAAAATAGATTCTCCTCCTCCTTTAAAGGCATATAATGAGGAAAGTAATTTACAGTCTAACTTTCTCTGGATAAGTGTTCCCTGAGGATTGGCACTTTAACTCTTTTAGGCCACTAAGCTACTGAAACAATATTTCACTAAACTGCCTTGGAGAGTTATTGCTGTGCATTTGAGAGTGCTTAATTAATACAGTGGAAGAAATAAACTAACAACTTGCCTAATGAAGCAGTGTGGCTCAGTGGAAAGAGCCTGGGCTTGGGAGTCAGAGGTCATGGGTTCGAATCCCAGCTCTGCCACTCTGCTGTGTGACTGTGGGCAAGTCACTTCACAGGGCCTCAGTTACCTCATCTGTAAAATGGGGATTAACTGTGAGCCTCACCTGGAACAACCTGATTTCCCTATATCTACCCCAGCACTTAGAACAGTGTTCTTCACATAGTAAACACTTCACAAATACCAACACTATTATTATTATTATTATTAATAAATACTACCCCTCTTCAATAGGTATCCTATCATTAACCACAATCTAGGAGAAAAATGCCATACTTAAGGTAGTAGAGCAATTCCTTAGCATCCAGATTTCAATATACATAGTCTAAGGTATTACTGGGGTGTGTGTGTGTGTATTTGTGTGCATGCCATAGTAATAATGTTGGTATTTGTTAAGCGCTTACTATGTGCAGAGCACTGTTCTAAGCGCTGGAGGGGATACAGGGTAATCAGGTTGTCCCACGTGAGGCTCACAGTCTTAATCCCCATTTTACGGATGAGGTAACTGAGGCACAGAGAAGCGAAGTGACTTGCCCACAGTCAAACAGCTGACAAGTGGCAGAGCTAGTATTGATAGTAGTAGTAATAATTATTATCTACTTGATGTGATGCACTCTATTGGGCTTTTGGGAAGTACAGAATAAGGGAGTGATACAGTCCCTGCCCACAAGTAACATGTACTAAGGAAGGAATTTAAGTTCATTGCAGGCAGAGAATGTGTGTGTCATATAGCTATGTCCTACTCTCCTAAGTGCTTAGTACAGTGCTCTGCATGCAGTAAGCACTCAATAAATGTGTTTGATTGAGGAGACAAACATACATTTCCAACTAGAATAGTCAAAATAAATAAATTGAGCCAGCACTCTCCAGACCCCAATCAAGAGTGGATACAGCACAGGCCCTGGAGTCAGGACCTGGGTTGGATACAGCACAGGCCCTGGAGTCAGGACCTGGGTTCTAATCCCAGCTTCACCACTTGTCTGTTGTGTGACCTTGGGCAAGTCACTTGACTGTGCCTCAGTTCCCTCATCTGTAAAATGGGGATGAAAACTGTGAGGCCCATGGGGGGCATTGAGTGGGTCCAACCTGATTAGCTTGTGTCGACAACTACACTCAGTACAGTGATTGGCACTCAGTAGATGCTTCACAAATACCACAATGCACACACACACACACAGACTCTCCCATTGAATTTCAGATTTCAGCTTCACTCCTAGGCAGCCAGAGATATTTCCTTCTAACATGTATAACGAAACACACACTCTTCATTTAGAGGACCCTCAGTCTTTACATGAGTTACAGTCGTGTTCATTACGTGTTTTACAACACAGGGCTTATGGGAACATTTAAATAAAGATAATGTCTGGCATTGAGAAGAGATACTGAATTCTGCTTGGATGACTTATGACATGATGGGGAGTACTTTTGCTACATCTTTCATAGATGACAAAAGAACAAAAGGGGTGAGGATGGTGAGTCAGTCACTGCTTTATGAGACACAGTCCTTCAGTAGGCATTGAAGATCCATCTGATGTCCGAAAGAGATGGATTTATAGGTAGATCTGTCAGAGGGCTGAAGGATTGGAAGGAATGAGGCTTTGTTCCTATCAGCCCGCTGAGAAGTATACAAAACATTGTTTTCCTAATAAATACGAAGGTTTGATCTTAATGATAACCAATTCAATTTTCTGAGTTTTTAATGACTTCACCTCTTTTCATTTTTGAATTGAGTAAGCCAATTCAGGCTTGCTCTGTAAAGAAGAACTGCAAGCTGGAAAGGAAGGAAACTACTGCTTTGAAAGTCTCCTCACATACTCTTTATTGGCATTTAGAGTCACCACTATCACACAGGACCAGTATTTGACTTCCTTACTGGATTGTAAGGTTTTTGAGAGCAGGGATCATATCTACTACTACTGTTACTATTCCTCCTAATAATTGTAGCGTTAGTTAAGTGCTTACTGTGTGCCAAGCACTATACTAATCTATAGGGTCAGATAATCAGGTTGAACACAGTTCCCATCCCACAATCTAAGTAGGAAGGGGAACGGGTATTGAATCCCCACTTTACAGATGAGGAAACTGAAGCACAGAGAAGTTAAATGACTGGCCCAAACTGGGATTAGAACCCAGATCTTCTCATTTCCAGGCCAGTGCCCTTTCCACTGGGTCACACCGTTTCCCACATTATTAACTATATTGTATTCACCCAGGTGCTTCGTAGAGTGCTCTGCCTACAGGTGTTCAATAATTACGCTTGATGGTCTAAAGGAAGCTGTACAGTGCAATGTATATAAGTGCTCAATAAATATGGTCGGTTCACTCATTCAATTCATTCACTCATATTTATTAAGAATGTACTTTGTGCAGAGCACTGTACTAAGCACTTGGTTGACTGCAAGGAATCTATATAGTGTAATGCTCAATAAATGGCAGATTTCCTCGAGCTGGGTGAAGTACAGTTCCAATGGTTTATAGGACTGAAATATCTCTTCTGGATGATTCTCAAATTAGACCAGTGTAAACAAAAACCCAGGAGTACCTTGAAATTGATATTTTTCGAGTTGATCACCTGCTCTGTTATATATAGGGCAATCTGATTTCAGGTGCTTTCATGGGTGGATTTTAGTTTCGCAATGAGGCCTAAATTCCTGCAGGTGTATTAATGTGTTCAGAAAGCATCATTAGATATAAATTTAAATTCACCATTCTCAGCTAGGTTTCTGTGGTTGAACATTTTGTTAGGCTTCATATTTTATGCAAACTTAAGTCTGGGTATTGCTGGTTCCAGCCCTAGGAAACTCAGGAAGTGCTGAGCAAATTGATTTGAGAATTTGTGCCATTTCCATTTCCAGTTGCAGTAAAACATTTCGTTGTATAAAAGTCAAGAAAAACATTACCTGAAATTGTAGTTAAATGGGGTCATTTTTCACTCTAACTATGGAGACTGATCATAAAAAGCTAGGGGTCTCGTTTAACAACAGGGCTCTGATTCAGATAAAAAGGAACCTAATTATGCTTCAGTCTCATTCTCATCCTAACCCCGACTAATGTCAATCTTCTTGTGAAATAAAAATGTGGATTCTACAGGGCATTATTAGCCATTTGGGCAAGAGAGAGGGGAACGCCTGTGGAAAAAATGTATTCATGCTACACCGATAGTTCAGCCTGAGTTTGTGCCATCATAAAGGAAGGGGGATGACCAATCTTCTGCCCTTGCATGTCTGTCTTGTGCCTGTTGTCAAAAGAGAATTGCCTGGTGGCTAGGACAATCTATGGTCCCACTGGAAGATGTGAAATTTTGACTGCATTTCCAACAAGCCCAGCCATCGACTCCATGGTGTTAGAATTTCTTCTTTAAGTCACAGGTCATCTCCGGGAGATCTGGGCTTGCATGGCTCTTTCTCAATTTCAGAAAACTGTTTCAGAGGGAACCGTTATGTGAATTCCCAAAGTGACAAGGGAATGTCGGTGCCACCCTCGTTGGGATCAGCACCCTGGGACCACTGGGACTTAAAGA
Source organism: Ornithorhynchus anatinus (assembly GCF_004115215.2). Taxonomy (NCBI): domain Eukaryota; kingdom Metazoa; phylum Chordata; class Mammalia; order Monotremata; family Ornithorhynchidae; genus Ornithorhynchus; species Ornithorhynchus anatinus. The sequence goes on from NC_041731.1 coordinate 11,690,439, forward strand.
CTTGGTGGGCACTGTATCTCCTCATCAAAATTAAGGAGCAGCATGGGAAGAGTTGGGGCACCTTAAATCTTTCTGAAGGTAGAAGCAGTGTGGCTCAGTGGAAAGAGCACGGGCTTTGGAGTCAGGGCTCATGAGTTCGAATCCCAGCTCTGCCACTTGTCGGCTGTGTAACTGTGGGCAAGTCACTTAACTTCTCCGTGCCTCAGTTCCCTCATCTGTAAAATGGGGATTAAGACTGTGAGCCCCACGTGGGACAACCTGATTCCCCTATGTCTACCCCAGCGCTTAGAACAGTGCTCAGCACATAGTAAGCACTTAACAAATACCAACATTAATCCTGGCTCGGCCACTTGTCAGCTGTGTGACTGTGGGTAAGTCACTTAACTTCTCGGTGCCTCAGTTACCTCATCTGTAAAATGGGGATTAAGACTGTGAGCCCCACGTGGGACAACCTGATTCCCCTGTGTCTACCCCAGCGCTTAGAACAGTGCTCGGCACATAGTAAGCGCTTAACAAATACCAACATTATTATTAAACCTGGGCCAAGACTGGGCCAGTAGCACGATTACTATTGGCCTTCCCTGAATAAATCCTCTTTTCTTTTTCACCTCCCTTCTGTGTCACCCTGACTTGCTCCCTTTATTTCTCCCCCATCCCCGCCCCACAGCACTTATGCACATATCTGCAATTTCTTTATTTCTATTAATGTCTGTCTCCCCTTCTAGACTGTGAGCTCATGGTGGGCAGGGAATGTGTCTATTAATTGTTGTACTGTGCTCTCCCAAGTGCTTAGTATAGTACTCTGCACACACACTTGAGTCGCCGCCCTCGACTATCACTCATGCTGCTGCTGCCCAGCACAGGTGAGTTTGGACTTTTATCAGATTTTCTTCCACTCGCTAGCGACTGCCCAAGCTAGGATGGAAAGGGTAAGCTTCTCCTTGACTCTCCCTCTCATAGTGAAGACTAGTAGGGTACTGGAAACTCTCCAGGTTTGACCCTGCGAGGGGCACTGTGCCCCACTTATCTATTTTGCCACTGACTCCTTTCCCACATCCTCCCTCTGGCCTGGAACTCCCTCCCTCTCCACATATTCCAGACCACCACTCTCTCCACCTTCAAAGCCTTATTAAGGCCACATTTCTTTCAAGAGGGCTTCCCCAGTTAAGTCATCTTTTTTCTGACTCCCTCTCCCTTTCATTTGGATCTATATCCTTTGGGTATTGGCTATCCACCCCATCTTCAGTCCCACAGCACTTACGTACTTATCGATCAAGTATTTACTTATGTTAGTGTCTCTCTCCCCCTCTAAGACTGTAAGCTCACTGTAGGAAGGGAATATGTCTACCAACTTGATTTTACTGTACTATCCCAAGTGCTTAATATGGTGCTCTGCACACAGTAAGGACTCAATAAATATCACTTTTCTGAGGAACTTACATTCTAAGATGGGAGATAGAGCTAACCATTTTTACAACTAGAGTTGTCAAAAGAAATAATTAAGTAAATGTACAAGAGATTACACAGTTATGCAGAAGATAAACTACATATAAATCTTCCCCCCCACCCCCCGCTATTAGTCTTTAAAGCTCAGAAGATCTGCAGATTTAAGAACTTCAACATTTGCTGAGAATTGGCTGTGTACTGGAAAGTATGTGGAGGAATCTGACCAAATGGTTTCATAAAGGGTGGATCATCCTGCAACTTTAGATTGCCTTGGGTCAAAAGCTCGCCAATCAATTGATAGGCTACTAGACACTTTAGGATACCTTAGCTAAGGCTACATATTTCTTGTACAAAGGGTGCAGTTATTTCCCTCCCAACATTTGACTGGGGAACCCGTCACCTGTTGCAAAATGTGGTCATCATTCTGAAACGTTTACATGGCACCAATACTGAGTTATCACCCTCATCTTTAAATTGCCTGTTTTACCTTTTCTTTCAGTTTGTAACAGTGACCACAGGGTAACTAATGACACCGGGAATGGATTTTATTAACATTTTATGCCCAAGTCTATTAATGTTATTGTTTGGGCAGCAGAAACATATAGTTCCCCCAGGGTTTTTTTTTTAATCTAGAAAATTTTATTACTATAAAAATTTCATGCCAGCTAAATTTAAGACCTTAAAAATGACCATTACAATGTCTTAAGAATTGACGTTTTAGCAACCATTTATCCAGGTTTACTGATCATCCCCTATTTGAAACTTCTCATGCAAATTAAAAATGGCAAATGGCATATTATTTTAGAAATGCTTGTAAAAAATTGCTCAAACACCAGAGGGATTGAAAAAATACATTTAGTATGGCATAGTGGATAGAGAAGTGTCCTGGGAGTCAGAAGGTGATGGGTTCTAATCCCGCCTTACCACTTATCTGCTTTGGGCAAATCACTTTTCTTCTCTGGGCCTCAGTTACCTCGACTGTAAAATGGGGATTGAAACTCTGAGCCCTATGTGGGACAGGGACTGTGTCCAACCCGATTTGCTTCTATCCTCCTCAGAGCTTAGTACAGTGCCTGGCATATATTAAATGCCTAACAAATATCATTATTATTATTATTATTATTTAATCATTGATTTATGGCAAATACCAGGTTTTGAGACAAGAGGGTTCAATTTCATTGTCCCCAGTGAACACCACCTTTTTTCAGGAAATTCCAAGTTCACACAACTCTCAATGGTTTAGATTGGTAATAATTGTGTCTCTTTTTGAGTCTTATTTCCCTCTTCCACCCTTTGCCTTGACATCACTTTGCTCTTCATTAGCACCTATCCCATGAAAGGGAGGGTGAAAAAGAGGAGGAGACACAATAGAAGGGATGAAGTTTAAATCGGAAAATCCCATAACTCATGGAGGAAGATCTCCAAACTCTGGCGCATTGTTCTCTCCCAAACACATAGTATATTGCTCTGCACACAGTAAGTGCTCAGTAAATATCAATGATTGTTTTTTAAATAGTACTAATTAAACAGCTCATTAGAGCAGGGAATGTTTCTGCTATAATGCATCGTACTTTCCCAAGTGCTTAGTAAAGTGCTCTGCCCATAGTAAGTGATCAATAAATTCAATTGATTGATTGCTTGATTAAACACTGGGGTAAATACAAGCTAATCAGGTGGGGCATAGTCCATGTCCCACATAGGGTTTACAGTCTTAATCCCCATTGTACAGATGAAGTAACTGAGGCACAGAGAAGTTAAGAGGCTTGCAAAAGTTCACACAGCTGACAAGCACAGAATTGGGATTAGAACCCATAACCCTATGACTCCTGGACTCATACTCTATCCACTGGACCACTTTGCTTCTCATTTGATTGACTGATGGAGGGATGGTATGATGGGCTGGAAGAAGAAGGAAAAAAGGCATTAAATATTTAAGTGAGGCTTGGGATAACTCAGAACTTTTATCTCTCAGTTGCTGTATTAGAGAAGGTCAAAACATGGATGAATTATTAACTCCTTCCTATTTTGTAACTTTAGTCAGTCAATCATATTTATTGAGCACTTACTGTGTGTAGAACACTGTACTAAGCATTTGGGAGAGTACAATATAAAAATAAACAAACATATTCCCTGCCCACAATAAGTTGACAGTCTAGAGGTTTGGATAAGATTCTTCCTTTCAATGCTCTTGTTGGTGTAAATTTACTCAGAGATATTAACCACATTTAGGGAGGATTATGATAGTTAAATACCTATCATAAATAATTATAATTGTAAAGAGAGATGTTGCTGGTGATGATTAGAATTCAGGTCTCCTGACTCCCAGTTCTGTACTCTTTCTTCTAAGCCACAGTACCTCCCTATTTTAGGTCCGTGAAAGGCCACATCAATCAGGTGGCCACTTCCACTCTTACTTCTACTGGTGGAAGAAGACCATTTGGGTTGTCTAACATTAGGTTAGGCCTTCCAAATTCATGAAGGCAAGTAACTGGAGAAGCAGCATGGCTTAGTGGATAGAGCACTGGCCTGGGAGTCAGAAGGACATGGGTTCTAATCCCTGCACTGCCACAAGACTGCTGTGTGACTTTGGGCAAATCACTTTACTTCTCTGGGCCTCAGTTACCTCATCTGTAAAATGGGGGTTAAGAGTGTGAGCCCTGTGTGGGACAGGTACTGTGTCTAACCTGATTAATTTGTATCTATCCCAGTGCACAGAACAGTGCTTGGTACATAGTAAGTGCTTAACAAATACCATTATTATTATTATCATAATGTTATAATAATTATAATAATTTGAACATTGAACAGTTGAGTCCTTTATAATTGGTTTCCTCATTGAGGAGGGGTCAGGATTGTCCCCAGAGGGTGGGCAAATTTTGAAGATCCCAGGCTACTGAGAGGAATATCCGGAGTCAGGAACCTCACAAGGATGTGACACTCCATTTGGTGACACTAAGGAATTGGGCTAAGGAGAAGGATGAAAACGATTCTTGGTGGCCTATTGTCATTCTTCCTTTTTCTTTCCAGAGAAGCACAAGAAGAGTGACTGTGGCCAGTAGAAAAATGCCCGAATTCTCAGACCAGTAATTCCCAAACCCTAAAAAGGAATAGAGCTGGATTGTCGTTAACTCAGTTGTTTTGCCTTCATATCAGGGAAGCAATTCCAGGCAAAGTTAGAGGAAATGGCACACAGGAATCTGTAACGTCCTTAGGTTGTCAATTAAAGAATTAATGCAGATAGATATTAACATAACTGTGGCAGGACGTTTGGGCAAGATGAATGGAAATACACCCCATCTCCTTGGTTCTTAGGGCTCACTGGTTACTGCTTAAGTTTCCCCCGTGTCAAAGCAACAGTAAGAAAGATGAGCAACCTTCCAAAGATACCGTTGAATATTCCTTGAGTGATGTCAGAGTAAACCCTTCCTGAAATGAAAAACAGATTGATGACAGAACTCTAAGGAGAGGAGCTAATGCTGAAAAGATCCTTCGAATGTTCTTTAAAGGAAGATCAGAATGAAATACACCTGCCTGTTGTAAACATGCATGGAGAAACATTTCATCCAACATCAAGAGTTCTGACAGAAAGCAAAGTTATTCTGGTTTTGGTATCTTGAATTTCCTTAATGAGTTCTTTCCTGAAACATCCAAGCTATTGCCTTAAATGAAAATAATAACTGTGGCGTTTAAGTGCTTATTGCGTTCCAAGCACTGTATTAAGCACTAGGGTAGATAAAGGATAATCATTTTGGACGGAGTCCCTGTGACACATGGGGCTTATACTCTAAGTAGGAGGAAGAACCATGCAAAAGCCTTAAGCAAGATTGAAATAAAAATGACTGTTTGGATAACACTTGCTAGTAGAAAAAAATCAGACCGACTCCAGAAAAGTACAGTGCAGCAGGCTGAAAGGGAATATTTTTCATTCTTCGACTTCTCCACAGGTGCTTCTAATGTGGACCGAAGTCATCCACCTATTGGGGCTCACAAAATGATTGATTTTGACAACCAATAAATGTTGAGTTCCCCATTGCTACTGCTTGATATATTCCCTATATTGAACTATTCTCATATTTTTGAGCTGCTAGCTTGACTATAATGAAGATCAACCAGAACACTATGATGGATTAGTAACAGTTAAGTCAGCATTTAAATCCAGTTTTAACCATAAAAGTGAAAAGTAGCATGACCTGGTGGAAAGAGCATAGGCCTGGGAGTCAGAGAAGCTGGGTTCTAATCCCAGCTCTGCCACTTGTCTGTTGTGTGACCTTGGGCAAGTCACTTAACTTCTTTGTGCCTCAGTTACCTCATCTGCAATATTTGAGCCCCAAACAGGACAGACTGTGTCCAATCTGATTACCTTGAATCTACCCCAGTGCTTAGTACAGTGACTGGTACATACTAAGTGCTTAACAAATACAATAAAAGGATCAAAAAAGAAGTGACTTTTTAAAAGCGGTATCCTAAGCATCCTTATTTCTTCTTTTTAAAGGGTTGGTTTGTTTTTTTTTTTAACAATTTTAGGTTCCTTTTCTAAGTCACCACTCCCTGTGCTTCCTAACTTGGGTCACTGCAGAAGTCAAGATTAGTGACGCAGACTGGCCCTTGAATCGTCCCTTCGGGAGTATTGGAAGTAGGGATTCTGTTTCTAGAAATTCGCTTATGAATTTGTGGATGAATTCCACAAATGTGTAAGTGAATGTGTCCTTCAAACCTCTGCTTCTGGTAGTGTGTTTCTCAAGGGCTGAAAGTGTTTCTACCTTCAGTGGATAGGAGAATGACCTATTTAAAAACAGACTTCCAGGATGGTAGATCAAACAAAACCATTTTCCATGGAGAGATTTTTTGTCCCTCTAGATTATAAATTCAATGTGGACAGTGAATCTGTCCACCAAATCTTTCATATTATACTCTCCCAAGCATTTAATACAGTATTCTGTATACAGTAAGCGCTCAACAAATGCAATGATCTCTAAGCATAGTTTAATTCAGATCACTGTACCAGTCAATTTGCCTCTGAATTTTTAATTCATGACATGATAGAGAAAGCATTGTTTTCTCAAATTCCTTAGAATATTTGAAGGAAGACCCAATTTGCCTGGCTACATTTTGGATGTGCTTCTTTGCTTTAATTTCTATCTATTGTTTCTTCCTTCTGGTGAAAAGAAAGTATACGGACAGACCTGCTAGAAGACCGACATACTAAGAAAGAGACATCTTAGATTCAAAAAATCTTCTAGATGAAGGTGATTCAGATTCCAGGAGGCCCAAATTGGAGACTGTGAGCCTCAGCACTTACTATAGTGCCTGACACATAGTAAGCACTTAACAAATACCTCAGTTATTATTATTATTACTAACTGGAGCCCCTGGGTGAAAGAAAATGTAGGTCTGGAAAAGGTGGGGGGGGCAGAGAGGAAAACACTGAGAGTCAGGGTGGGGAGAGAGAGAGGAGGGGTTGAGAAATGAAAGAGGGAGAAAAAAGAAAGAGTGAGGGGAAGAAAGGGAGAAACAGAGAGGGGAAACTGTGGGGAGAAGTTAGTTGACTTCTTACATCAGTAGAAGTAAGAGTAGAAGTGGTCACCCCAGCTGATATGGTCTTTCACAGACCTAGAATAAGGAGGTTCTTCACTTAGGAGAAAGAGGAGCATGGAACTGGGAGTCAGAAGACCTGAATTATAATCACTATCATCATTACCATCATCAGTGGTATTTATTGAGTGCTTATTATATGCAGAGCACTGTACTAAGCACCTGGGAGAGTACAAGCATAGAGAAGCAGCATGGTCTAGTGGTTAGTGCATAGGCTTGGGAGATAGAAGGTTATGGGTTCTAATCCCGGCTCTGCCACTTGTCAGCTGAGTGACTTTGGGCAAGTCACTTAACTTCTCTGGGCCTCAGTTACCTCATCTGTAAAATGGGGATGAAGACTGTGAGCCTCATGTGGGACAACCTGATTACCCTGTACCTATCCCAGTGCTTAGAACAGTGCTCTGCACATAGTAAATGCTTAACAAATGCCATCATCATCATCATCATTTACTCATATCCACACCAATACGTAGCACAGTGCCTGGCATAGAAAGCACTTAACGAATACCACAGTTATTATTATTATTACCACACAACAGAGTTGGCAGACACATTCCCTGCCCACAACAAGCCCAGCTCTGCATTGTTCACCTACACAACCTAAAATTTTACTTGGAGATTGGCTCATACTAGCTTCCTGGAAATCTCATACAGCTACAGTTTTACCCTGTCAGTATGATTCTTTGTTTTTTTTTTTCCACAGGAGTGCATCAATTCTTGAATGACTTTTCAAGGCACAAGGCCAGTGGTGCAGAAAGTCTAGTTTGATTCCAGTTCCTTACCCCTGAATAGTTAAGAAAAAGAGCTTGATATCCATGGGGACCTAAAACTTTAGGTCATGTAGGTGAACAACAAGGCAATCCTGAAAAAGGAGTTTTTAGAAAAAGGAAATTGGAGAGGGTCTCACTGTGATTCACACCTGAGAAGAAAACCCCTAGATCAAAGGGCCAAATAGGGAATAATATATCATTTTCCCGCAGCTATTTTCATGCTAAGTAGTCAGAGTGAATAAATGGGCAGAATTCCAGAGTTCTAATGAAAGAGTGTCTCACCTTGAAAAACTGAAAAAATCGGGGTGATTGTGCCATATCAATTCTATGATTGGGAAGGAGACTTTCCAATTCCAGCTCTTACCATTCATTTCATATCACTTTAGTCATTATTCTTACTCATTAGGGCATTTACATAGTGCAAAGCACTCTCCCAAACTCTGAGGAACCAAATCATGACTCCAAGCAACAAGGGACTGGCAGAGAGGTGAGGAAGAATGGAAAGAACAAAGGGATATAATGAAAACAACAATGAGAATAAGTAAAGCTTGAAAATAAAAATATAAACATATATATATATAAATATTTAAAAAGATAGCAATTAAAAAGCATGTGGAGGAATGTCTTGGGGCTCAAACAGAGAACAGAGAGGGACAGAGTAGGACAGAGAAGAGGGACAGAGATAGGAAAGAAAGAGGAGAGAGTTTATGAGGGACAATGAGGAGTTGTTCTTTGGCTGTATTAAGTGCAAGATGTCAGAAGGAAATGAGACAGTAGAGCAGGGGATAGAATATATAGATTTGGGGGTCATAAGCGTGGCTCAGTGGAAAGACCCTGGGCTTGGGAGTCTGAGGTCATGGGTTCTAATCCCGGCTCTGCCACTTGTCAGCTGTGTGACTGTGGGCAAGTCACTTAACTTCTTTGTGTCTCAGTTACCTCATCTGTAAAATGGGGATGAAGACTACGAGCCTCATGTGGAACAACCTGATTAGCCTGTATCTACCCCAGCGCTTAGAACAGTGCTCTGCACATAGTAAGCGCTTAACAAGTACCAACATTATTACATACAGAGTGTAAACTCCTTGAGGTCAGGGATCATGGCTCCTAATTCTACTGTGCTTTCCCCAGTGCTTAGTTCAGTGCCCTGCAAACAGTCGGCATGCAATGAATGCTAATGACTGACTGATAGTTAAAATCAAGGACGTGGATGGACGCCTATAAAGAGTGAGTGTAAAGTGAATAGAACCCACTTGTGTATTCTTTCCCAGTGTTTAATATAGTACTCTGTACACAGAAAGTGCTTAAGGAATACCATTACTACTAACATTATTTCTATTACTACCACTAAAACAAAATTAAGCCCTATGAGAGACACACGGCAGAGAAAAGAAAATGCAGGGAAGGACAAAATTGAGAAGTGGTTGGAGAATTAGAATGCAAAGTAGGAAAGCATCACGCCTGTAAAACCAAGGTTAGAGAGTGTAATTAGGATGGGGAGGAGAGTATGGCCAACTTTTTCAAGAGCAATGGAAGATTCAGGAGAATTAATAATAACAATAATAATGTTGGTATTTGTTAAGCAATTACTATGTGCGGAGCACTGTTCTAAGCGCTGGAGTAGATACAGGGTAATCCGGTTGTCCCACGTGAGGCTCACAGTCTCATTTTGCAGATGAGGTAACTGAGGCCCAGAGAAGTTAGGTGACTTGTTAAGAGTCACACAGCTGACAAGTGGCAGAACTGGGATTTGAACCCATGACCTCTGACTCCCAAGCCCGGGCTCTTTCCAGATAAGAGACATATTTTGCCAGAAGAAGGTTACAGGAATCCTTCATGGCATTACCTTAGTAGAGTGAAGAGAACTGAAGATTAAAAAAAGAGTTGGAAGAGAAGATTCTGTCTTTGGACAAAGTGGATGCAAGGGATTTTTTAATTCGGTTTGGAGATATGGGCACCTTTGAAGGCAGAGGAGAAATAGCAGAAGAGTGAGAGACCGAAGACAGCGGTAAGAGTAACGAGGAAAGTTTGAGCAAGCATGTTGAGGAGGTGAGAGAAGATGGTGTCCCCAACTAAGAGAGATGGAGATTTGAGCAGATGGGAAGTACTTTTAGAATCCTGAATTTGCCAGACATATATAACAGTTTCCACAATAACGATGGATTTGTCTGGACTTAAATATGCAATGTCTCATTTCATATTTCATTTCGAACCACTTATATAGTAGGTGTCAGTGAGAGAGCTAGTGTTAGAACTCAGAGTTTGTAATTCTTAATGTATGAAAAACTCTGGGCAGCGGATTACACTCCCAGTAATATTTAATTAAATGCACCAAAATAGCAGTGGAGTTTTATGGAGTTTTATGCTACAGTTAACTTGCCCTTTTTTTTTTTTGTGGATCATACAAAGCAATGTTTTCTAATTCTCTGTGCTTTCATACAGTGAAAACAATAGCATCTTCCCTGCCTACACCGGTGTTGTACTGATTTTTGATTTCTTTAAAATGTGCGGTAAAAAGTACCTATAATAAAGCATCTGAATTTTTAAAATCACAGAATATGCAAACTGTACTATAATTATGGAATTTGTTAAATGCTTGCTCTGTGGCAAGCACTGTTCTAAGCGCTAGAGTAGCTATAAGTTAATCAAGTTGGACACAGTTCCTGTTCCACATGAGGCTCACATCTCAAGGGGAGGAAGTACAAGAGTGTGAGCCGGTTGTTGGGTAGGGATTGTCTCTATATGTTGTCGAACTGTACTTTCCAAGTGCTGAGTACAGTGCTCTGCACACAGTAAGTGCTCAATAAATATGAATGAATGAAGTATTGAATCCTCATTTTAGAGATGAGGGAACTGAAGCCCAGAGAAGTTACCTTGTTGGGGTAGGGAATGTGTCTGGTTATTGCTATATTGTACTCTCCCAAGCACTTAATACAGTGCTTTGCACACAGTAAGCACTCAATAAATACAACTGAATGAAGTTAAGTGACTTGCCAAGGTCACCAAGCAAGCAATTGGCTGATCCAGGATCAGAATCCACCTCCTCAGGCCCATGTTCTTTCCACTGGGCAACACTACTTCATTATTACTGGTGAATCTATGCGATTTTAGATATAATACATTTCAAGTATATTTATATTTCTTTATCTCATTGAACAATTAAAATAAACCCTCTTTACGTGAACACATTTTCTTTTTAAGTTGATTTTGGGTGTAAAGAATAATGAATGACTCTATTTTCCTAAATTTGAGTCATACCCACATTTACATTTCCTTCCTCTTTCCACCCAGGCAATTTCTAGCTTCAATCTATTTTCCCATATTATTGGGAGGAAAAAACCCATCATACTAGCTAATATAGCATTGATTTGCTGTGACCTTTTATGGAATGAATTTTTGAACAATCACTCTTCTGCTGGGTAAACAGTGGGAGGTCATTTCAGTAACAAGGGTTGGGTTAAATAATGGAACAGGTGACTAGAAATGGTGCATTTACTGGGAAGAACAGGTTTTATGCTGTTACTACTATAAAATGCAATGATTCTAAATAAAAGTACCAAATGCAGGGTAGTCTGGGAAAGGACAGAGATTACTGACAATATAAAGGGCCAATTATAGAGAGATGGCAAAACGTTTTCCAAGTAAATCTTCATTAAATCTAAATTTTAACTAGAGTACTGAGGTGAGACCAAAGCAATAGCATCGAAAGAACCTAAAGCATTTCTCTGTGGTGGACACCAATCCTCTCATCTGTCCCAGAGACTTTGAATGCCCCTTCCAAATACCACTGAACAAGGATGTTGCTTCTGAGCAACTGGAGCCATGGCACAGGGAGATGGGGAAATGAAAATTAAAATATGGGACCTTAAATTTCTAATGTCATTTCCTCAGAGATCAAGCGGAACTGTCAAAAACTGGACTGTCTAGCATAAAAATGGTTGACAGACCACCCTCCATGGTATCCAACTGGGCCAAGAATGAGAAGCATTGTGGCTTAGCACAGTGTCTGGCACATAGTAAGCGCTTAACAAATACCATTAATAATATTATTAGTGGAAGAGAGCATGGGCCTGGTAGGGACGGTTCTAATCCCGGCTCTGCCACTTGCCTGCTTTGGGACCTTGGGCAAGTCACTTGATTTCTTTGTTCCTCAATCAGTGGTTTTTATTGAGTGCTATGTGCAGATCATTTTACTAAGCACTTGGAAGTGTACAATGCAATAGAATTAGCAGACACGTTCCCTGCCTAGAACAACCTTAGAGTCTAGAAAGGGAGATGGGCAGTAATAGAAATACATAAGTAATTCATAATATATAATTTAAAGATATGTGCACAAGTGCTGTGGGGCTGGGGGCAGGGCGAAAATCAAATGTCCAAAGGTTACAAATATAAGTACACAGATAACACAGAAGGGAGAGTTAGCAGAGGAAGGGCTTAATCAGGGAAGGCCTCATAGAGGAGAGGTGAACTTAATAATGTTTTGAAGGTGGAGAGAGTGGTGGTTTGGCAAATCTGGAAGGGGAGGGAGTTCCAAGCTAGGGGCATGATGTGCGAAAGGGGTCAGTGACAAGACAGATAGTTTCCTTATTTGTAAAATGGGGATTCAATACTTGTTCTCCTTCCTACTCTGACAAGGTCTGTGTCCAACCTGATTCTCTTATATGATGAGGAAAACTACTTCAAAGGTTAAAATGCTATTTCCCTCGATGAATGCACCCGCCCATCCCTGGGCTTAGGTTTTTGACTGTTTATTGGAAGAGTGAAGTGGAAGCAGAAAGGAGTAGAAGGAAGATGAAATTCTGAAAGTGCAGAAGAGTGTGGAAATATAGGAGGGGAATTTGGACTGGATCTGAGTTTCATTCTTGATTTCTCAAAGTTATGGCTGTAGGCAGCGGCTGTCGGTATGCTGAATTCTCTTTTTATCTGGTCATCAAGCAGCCCTAACCAATCTCTTGGGAATGATTTGTTCAGGGGATGCCCTAGGAAAATCCATTTATCAGCTGCTAAAACTCAGATGCCCAGTACATGTGGGTGAATATGATTTTTTGAGGTTGAACAACATCAGCCCTGTAAACCATTAACTTCTGTGAAGTCAGATATAAATATAAAATTACTAACTCTATCTATAAAATGTCCATGTCCTATCTCGTAGAAGAACAGTAAAGTATTAATGCATTGAAGGGGATGAAATCTATATCTATATATAGAGATGTAAAATCATTATTACTAATCAGACCTAAAATTATATAATTACTTTGTTCTTTTTATTTTTCTGGAATTAATTCTAACCATTATAAATTTTCAATCATACTTGATTAATACTAAGTAATGCCACTTTCCGAGGAGCTAAATTCCTTGTCCTAGCTTGTAAACATACTTTAGTTTTTCGTCAAGGTATGTTTTATTCGTGATGTATTTTATTTTCTCTGAAGATTACAGATTATTTATTTTGGTCCTTCCTTAATAGAAATTCAATTAAGATAAATTTGGATGCACAGAGGATAAAATGCCAGGTTGTAATTTAGCTGTTACATTTACAGTTTATCCCTGTTCAGTATAAAAAAGCCATCATCTCCCATGATGCAGGGTGAAATCATTATTTACAAAATAACAACAGACATCTTGGTTTGAGATAGGTGCAATTAAATGCCAGGACTTCAGTGAGCTAACGTTGTCCAAAACTGCTTCACAGTGGGGTTGTTAACATTTAAGTGAAAGTCCTTGGTTTAACGTACAGTGGAGGAAGTTACTTGCTCTACTGGAAGCATTTTACCTAGCATCTATGGATATTATCTGGATTCTTATAAGCATCTGTTTCAGGGGGAAAGTAGCATCTTCATGTAGAATCATAAAATCTACTCTTTCAAAGCCACGTGGCATAACACACCATATATTCTCAGGGGCTTTTGTGGTCAGTGAATCAGTGACCATTCGGAAAGAAAGATCATCTGGCATTTATAAACCAAGTATGGACGAGGCTATGAGAAAATGAATGTGAACCACGAATAACATTTATGTTACATCTTCTGCTCTGGCCCTCTTTAACGGTGACCTGGTCTGAGAAGAAGCTTACTTAGAACTAAACTGTAGAGTAATTGAGCTGCCTTTTCATTTCTGGAGATAACATTAATTGGTGAGGAGATCTTCTCTGTATATGTGGGTATGGCTGATTAGAGAGATATGCAAATGATAATCATTCCACATCACGCAAAGTAGAGTGGTCTAGTGGATAGAGAATGGGTCTGAGAGTCTCAACTCCACCACTTGTCTGCTGATTGAGGTTGGGCAAGTCACTTAACTTTTGTGTGCCTCTGTTACCTCATCTGTAAAATGGCACTTCAGATGGTGAGTTGGACTGTGTCCAACCTCATTAATCTGTACTTATCCCAGCAGTGCCTGGCACATAGTAAGTGCTGAACGTATATCATAAAAAAAAATGGGGCTATGTCTAGTTCTTTAATACAGGGATATGCTTACCATTTGTAAGTCCCATCTCTCTTTGGAGACTTCTCTCCCCATTTTCCTGGTGTCTTGTTCTTCACATAGTATGTAACTTTGGCATCCCACCACAGTAGTGTAGGTGTCTTTGTCTGTCTCAGAGATACCCCCATTCGCTGTTCATTTCGGTCAGTTCTTGGAGCTAGAGTTCGATGTTCATTGTAGCTACTGGGATCTTAGGGAACTCCTTACGGGTTTTTGTATTCATCAGGAACTTGCTATTTCTCCTTCTTGATGGTTTGGATCCACCTTTTGAGACAGTGATCATGCTGAAAACTCTGGTTTGAAATTTAGAAGTTAACTGTCCATTCAGCCTTTCACATGGTGGCAATGCTACGTTTATCTTCCAGATCCTGCTGATCCATGTTGCTATATGAGATGCCATTACATAGATTAGAGTCATTCTCTTGATACATTCCTCTTAAATGACAGGTGGGGGGAAAATACATACTATTACATAGAGAATTGCTTATAATACTATGTTTGGGACTGTTTATCATATTTGTAGATGACTCTACTTACAGTGTGATCTTACAGAGTGGTATAATGTGGAAACCAGAAGGACCTGAGTTCTAATCCCAGCTCTGTCTCTTGTCTGCTGTGCGACCGTGGGCGAGTCACTTCACTTCTCTGGGCCTCAGTTACCTCATCTGTAAAATGGGGTTTAAGACTGTGAGTCCTATGTGGGACATGGACTACATCCAACCTGAGTCACTCGTACCTACCCCAATGCCTAGTAATAATAATAATAATAATGTTGGTATTTGTTAAGCGCTTACTATATGCAGAGCACTGTTCTAAGCGCTGGGGTAGACGCAGGGGAATCAGGTTGTCCCACGTGGGGCTCACAGTCTTAATCCCCATTTTACAGATGAGGTAACTGAGGCACAGAGAAGTTAAATGACTTGCCCACAGTCACATAGCTGACAAGTGGCAGAGCTGGGATTCGAACTCATGACCTCTGACTCCAAAGCCCGTGCTCTTTCCACTGAGCCACGCTGCTTCTCTCACACATAGGAAGTGCTTAACAAATATTAGTTAAAAAAAACAACAAACCTTGGTGAGCAAATGTGCTTGCGAAGTCCTCTGAATAGCCGACAATATGTTCCACACTGAAAACATCCTATTTTTTGACTGCATGAGGGTGACTCTTCAATATATGACTGAGAAGATGGAAATACCCTGTAGGAGTAATAGCATTCATTAAACTACATCAGCTATCTAAGTTTATGCACAGAATAAGATGTAGAGTTCTGATGCAGCAAACAGCTGGGGACAGTTGGTTTGTAATTTCTACACAAGTCCAGTGTTCCTGAAGGTATTTGTTAACTGCAATGACATCTGTGTGTCTGTGCTTCTGCTTACAAAAGAAATGCTGCTGAAAAGAAATGCAGTGTGGACAGGTAAGGACAAAAGGAAACCTCTGAGCAAGTAAATGTTCACAATAATAATTATGGCATTTGTTAAGCTCTCACTGTATGCCAAGTATTGTAATTAGCCTCTGGAGTAGATAAAATAAAATTGGTTTGGATGCAGTCCCTTTCTGACATGGGGCTCACAGTCTAAGTAGGAAAGAGGAGGATTTACTCCCCATTTTATAATGAGAAACTGAGGTGCACAAAAGCTAAGTGACTTGTCCAAGATCACACAGCAGGCAAATGGCATAGCCAGAATTAGAACCCAAGTCCTCTGACTTCCAGGCCCATTCTTTCTGCTAGGCCATGCTGCTTCCTTGAAGTCTGCCAGCCCTTCTTAGCAAAAGATAATTCAGGAGAAATGGGAAAATTACACTCACCTATTCTTAGGCATGATTACCAGCCCTGGAAGCCTTAGTGACAAAGCAGTCTTAGACTTGTATGTGTTGGATTATAATACTCACAGCCATCTGTATTTTTTTACCCAGTATCTAACAATAGCACACCAGACCCAAATATTGTATACTGTAGTTGGCAGTGGCAATGGCTGCACTTATTTTTTATGAATTTATAAAACTGGGGTCCCAGCAGACATCAATTCTTTGCTGACTTCCTTACACCCTGTACATAGAAAAACACAGGGGCCTTAACTCACATCTAATGAGCTTTTGCACTGAGGTTGAAGTAGACTATTTTCTATGTTAGAGAATGGATACGCTTTAAAATGGATTTGCTTTGCTTTGGCCTCAGTGACTCTCAGAAAGCTTTTCTGACTGCTGCAAATTTTGTAGCAGTGAAACATAGCAGATATTATAGAAGCTGGTTTATTGAAAGGACAGTCACTCAAATTTTTTACCATACAATAAAGTGACGCTTATGTGCACGGGTAGATAAGACAAAATGAATTTTTGGCTAATAAAATAAAATGTTTAAGACCGATTTAGAAACAGAGCATAGTCTACTCAGCTTAACATGTGAAAAAAATGGATGGATGGAATATTACAGTGTGTGTGTGTGTTTGTGTGAGAGAGACAGAGAGAGAGAGAGGGAGAGAGAGGAAGGAAAGGTTGACCTATGATTTGAGTGTGGAGAGGAGATTACTGTTGGTGAGCTCTTTGTTGGGTGTGTGGGTGAATGTGGCTAAAATCAATGCATTGTAATAATAACAATAATGGTATTCCTCAAGTGTTTACTTTGCGCCAAGCACTGTACTAAGTGTGGGGTAGAAGCAATATAAACAGAGAAGACACAGCCCTTACCCCTATAGAGGTCTCACAGTTAAAGGGTGGGAGAACAGATATTCACTCCCTAGTTTACAGATGAGGTACAGAGAAGGTACTTCCGAGTTCACAAAGCAAGGAAGAGGCAGAGCCAAGATTAGAACCCGGGTTTCCTGACTTCCAGGCCCATGCTCCTTCCATTAGGTCACCCCGCTTTTCCACGCTGAAAGGTTTACAATGTCTTCCACATTACGAGCATTGTACGGATTCCCTCTTGCTGCACTGTTGCATTATTGCCCGCAGAGTGTTATGTCACTCATTTATAGGTCACCATCTTCAGGAAGGCTCTGCCGTAAGAGTCGCTCGTGTTTCTGATAGTTGCACGCCAGTCTGACCTGTCTCCTGCTGCTCTCTCCTGATTCTTCACCGCTGTGTCACATCACTTGAGGTTTTAGCCTCACTGTGCTTTTAAAGTGTTTCTTCTTGTCCACCTCGTTTATGATTTTCCCATTTCAGCTCCCCATAGAGCAGGTGTTTGGGCACCTTGCTGTCATTCATTCTCCTCACATCTCTCAGCCAGTGAAGGTATGTGACAAGTATTGTTCCAGTGCCAGTAGACTGAATACACCCCAGGATCTCTTTGTTTTTGAACAGGTGGTATTGTACTAAGGCGAAATTCCTCTGTGCAGTTTTCTTTCTCTAAATACTTCTCCAGAAAACTACGTAACGGCTTTTTTTTGGAATAGTATTTCTTAAGGGATAACTATGTGCAGGGCACCGTACTAAGCACTGGGTAGGTACAAGTTAATCAGGTTGAATACAGTCCATGTCCCATTTAGGCCTTCCAGTTTCAATCCCCATTTACAGATGAGGTAACTGACAAAGAGAAGTTAAGGGACTTGTCCAAGGCCACACAGCAGACATATGGCAGAGCTGCGATTAGAACTCAAGTCTTCCATGCCTAATTTCCCCTTTCCATATATATTTTTTTTAATTGGAAGGAAGAAATAATGAACTCTGAGGTCAATTTCTGGGTCACCTGTAATAGTGTCACCAACCAGTAGAGAAATCCCCTAAGACAATAGGAATTTGGGTGACAGGGGCAGGAATCAGTTTCTCTTTTTTCCCAGGTGTCTTCAGCTGTTTTCAGCTGGGAGCTCATTCACTCCCATGGCTTCAAATACCACCTCTGTGCAGATGACACCCAAATCTACATCTCCAACCCTGCTCTCTCTCCCTCTCTCCAGTCTCACATCTCCTCCTGTCTTCAAGACATTTCTACTTGGATGTCCTCCTGTCACTTCAAACTTAACATGTTCAAAACAGAGCTCCTTATCCCAAATCCACTGCTTGTCAGCTGTGTGACTTTGGGCAAGTCACTGAACTTCTCTGTGCCTCAGTTACCTCATCTGTCAAATGGGGATGAAAATTGTGACCCCCATGTGGGACAACCTGATCGCCTTGTATTCCCCCAGCGCTTAGAACAGTGCTTTGCACGTAGTAAGTGCTTAACAAATACCACCATTATTATTATTATGGGAGGCAGCATGGCTCAGTGGAAAGAGCCTGGGCTTCGGAGTCAGAGATCATGGGTTCAAATCCCAGATCTGCCACTTGTCCGCTGTGTGACTGTGGGCAAGTCACAACTTCTCTGTGCCTGTTACCTCATCCGTAAAATGGGGATTAACTGTGAGCCTCACGTGGGACAACCTGATTACCTCGTATCTGCCCCAGCGCTTAGAACAGTGCTCGGCACATAGTAAGCACTTAACAAATACCAACATTATTATTATTATTATCTCCCACCCAAGCCCTGTCCACTTCCTGACTTTCCCATCACTGGACGGCACCGGTATCCTTCCTGTCTCACAAGCCCATAACTGGTGCATTCACTCTGACCTCAAGATTCAGGTCCCGTGTCACACCCTCAAACTTGGCAGCCGAGACTAAACTGGACGGGTTGTGACCTTCCGCACTGTCTTGTCTTAAGGTGTCGAGTTGTCTCCGACCCCTATTGACTCAAAGGACACATCTCTCCCAGAATGTCCCACCTCCATCTGCAATTGTTCCAGTAGTGTATCCCTAGAGTTTTCTAGGTAAAAATACAGATGTGGTTTATCTTTGCCTTCTTCCGCACAGGAAACTTGAGTCTTGGCTGACCTTCCACCTAGCGTGCATTAAAAAGAGGACAAAACAGGGGCCTTCACCTCTGTGACTGATGAAACCTAAAAATCTTGGTGAACACTTTAGCCAAGCTTGCTTGGGAGTTTCCAGAGCCCCTTGACTGCAAGTGATGTTCAGGCTATTGCAAAGTCTGCAAAAGGACTATAGTGGTATTGGAGTCACTACCTCATTTTATCTGCATCTATTGTGGCTGAAGTCACGTTTCAGTTTACTTAGGGCACAGGTGACTTTGCTTTGGAAATCTGTTCCGAGAGATTCTGGTCTTAATCTCGATGAGAGTGAAAAACTCAGTTCCCACAGTCAAATCATTCCATCTTTTACTGAAAATGAAATTATGTTGGTATCTTTGAAGTGTTATGGCATTTTTTCATGGTTTCAGTTAGTAAGGAAGCATCTGGACGAATGTCTAAAGATTAGCTCCCCTTACTGATTGTAGGTTTGTACAAGGATGCCATTGCATGAAAAGGAGCATGGGCCTGGGAGTCAGAGTACCTAGGTTCTAATTCTGGCTCTGCCAGTTGCCTACTGTGTGACCTTAGGCAAGTCAGTTTACTTCTCTGTGCCTCAGTGTCCTCATCCATAAAATGGGGATTCAATAGCTGTTCTCCCCACCTTAGACTGTGAGCCTCATGTGGGACAAAGACTGTATCCAACCTGATTAACCTGTATCTCCCCAGTGCTTGACCCATAGTAAGAACTTAAACTTTATAATGATAGTGTTATTATATCTGAAATAATAGTTATATTTATGAGTTTACCATTTTTCATAGTTCTTATCGGGGTTGTCACATCTTCCATAATGTGGCCAGTTTTCTGTGCTTTGAAAGGTTTCCTCTTGGATAGAAGACAAATTAGAGAGTTAATTGCCGTGTTCTTGCCATCTTTCTAAGTCTGTGATGCAGGGGGTTTCATCTGTAATTTTTAGTAGTGCCGAAGATATGTCTTTGGGACCAGAGAGTTTCTCTGGTACTTGTGGCAGTCAGTGAAAAGTGGTGAAGGCTGATCTCCTGCATACTGTCAGCCTGAAATATGGGGAAGAAAAATACAACTTGCACTTGACCCTATGTCAAAAGGGAGTTCCATTCTTTATCCTTTCTTCCGTTACTGCGATAGTAATCTATTTATTGAGTGCTTACTGTGATCAGAGCACTATATTAATGGTGGGAAAGAGTAAATGGACCCTGACTTTCAAAGGGATCACATTTTAAGAATATAAAGGAGAAGAGGGAACTGTCAGGCACATAAGGAAAGTGGATAGGGCATAGGCCAGGGAGTCAGAAGGACCCTACGATCTAATTCCGGCTCTGCCGCTTGCCAGCTGTGTGACTTTGGGCAAGCCACTTAACTTCTCTGTGCCTCAGTTCCTTCATCTGTGAAATGGGGATTAAGACTTTGAGCCCCACATAGGAGAGGGACTGTGGCCAACCTTATTAGTTTGTCTCTACCCCCATGCTTAGCACTGTGCCTGGTACGTAGTAAGTGCCTAACAAATACCATGAAAAAATACCATGAAAGACAATGTCAATCTATCAATGGTATGTATTTTGAGTGCTTTCTGTGTGCAGAGTGCTGTACTGAGTGCTTGGGAGAATATACCTCAATATTCATTCAATAGTATTTATTGAGCGCTTACTATGTGCAGAGCACTGTACTAAGCGCTTGGAATGAACAAGTCGGCAACAGATAGAGACGGTCCCCTGCCGTTTGACGGGTTTATGGTCTAATCGGGGGAGACGGACAGACGAGAACAATGGCAATAAATAGAGTCAAGGGGAAGAATATCTCGTAAAAACAATGGCAACTAAATAGAAACACAGCGATGTACATTTCATTAACAAAATTAACAAAATAGGGTGATGAAAATATATACAGTTGGGCAGACGAGTACAGTGCTGAGGGGATGGCAAGGGAGAGGGGGAGGAGCAGAGGGAAACGGGGGAAAAGAGGGTTAAGCTGCGGAGAGGTGAAGGGGGGGTGGTAGAGGGAGTAGAGGGAGAAGGGGAACTCAGTCTGGGAAGGCCTCTTGGAGGAGGTGAGTTTTAAGTAGGGTTGTGAAGAGGGGAAGAGAATTAGTTGGTTTACCAATAGAGTTGGTAGACATGTTCCCTGCCCAACACAAGCTCACAATCACAACAGGGATAAGTCCCTGTTCTCCCTCCTCCTACTTGCTGCATGTGGGACAAGGACTGTGTCCAGCCTAATTTGTACCTATCCCAGCACTTAGCATAGAACTTGGCATATAATAAATGGTTAATACCACCACCACCATCATCATCATTATCATTAATAAAATGAAGAATTGAGGGAGACATAACAGGAGAGAAAGAGGCACCAGCCTCCCAGAGAATATAAATTGAAGATAAAGTTTTTTGGTCCTGCTGGTGTTGCTCCCAGGAATCACGAGGAGGTAGATAAGAACAGATAGTGTTTCTCCATCTTTCATTTTGCCTCAGTCCTTGCAGTTTCTAGGATCGGCCTCGTTTCTGATTTATTCCGTTCACATTTTATTCTACTAGCAACTTTGGCATTTTTTTTTTCTGTTTACCCTAGGTAACAGGACTTTCAGGAAATCCAGCCTAATGGTGCAGGGGAGGATACACGTTTTGTACAGTATAAATGGACCCTGAAAAACACGGCCCATTGCCTCTCAATGCTCCATATCTTGTTCTAATAGAAGGAGAAGCAGCTTAATTTGATTTGCATTGCAGAGGCTATAAGCAGCTGTCCAACCAAGAGGTTTTCCAGGGGAAATGATTTCAGACAAAATTTTCCCTGTTTGTATACTCCCAAGGAAATCAGGATCTGTTCGGACTAAGCCCAGATAGTGTCACTTGCCATTTTCTGGATGCATAGTAAGGTGTCTTGCTGCTTAACAGGGAGTTGCTGATGAAACAACCTTGTTGAAAACAGTTTTGAATAACTGGACTTAACATCTCATTCTCCTTAATAAATGCAATGTTGTAGTCTCTATAGGAAGCCTATGAAGTGCGTTCTGTCAGGAAGCTAACAAAAGCAACCTATGCCTTCATTATCAGTTGCCATTTGGTGAGAGGAAGAAAATTGGGTCAGATGGTTTTCTTCCCATCCTGCCTGGTATTGTGCTCGGCTGATGTTCCTATGACTCCAGAACCCATCAAGTTACTCATCGCCACCACCAAAGCATAGGCCTTTTTATTTATTTTTGCCAAAATCAAAATAAAATAATGTATTTGTCTACCTTCTCTAATTCTGTGACTTTTTTCAGCTCAGAGACCCTGTTTCTGCCTGGTGAATTTTCAGATGTCCTTGATTTCTCTATTTTCCTATTGTTTATATTTTAGGATGATGGCATTGTGACTCCAGAAATGTTCATGATTCATTTTCAAATCCACTAAGAGAAGTCATGTCGACTAGCTGATTGAATGCATTAGAGAGAAAGATTTCAAGAAATGGGACATTCATAAAGCTCTCTGCTATAAATTCCCTACATCCTGCAAAATCAATCCAACAGACTTAGAGATTTGTTTTTTAAGCACATAAATAAAGCTGGCCAACAAATGAGCAGCCATGAATGTCACATGGGATAAATGAGTGTATGGACCATAAACAAGCTTGGATGGAAATGCTGTATGGCAATTCATGGACGGGCTGATAAATAGGTGAAAATATTATAAAGCCAATATAAATGAAGGAAAAAAGAACCTGACATATTTAAAGAGCTCTGAGTAAATATGCAAAAACAAAAGGATTGGGAGATGGATATGGGTAATGACAAAGTGCGCATCGAGAAAGAGAGAGAGAGGGAAAAAAAGAGAGAATCTTCTTTCACATGCAAGGGTGACAGTCCATGCAGGTGTGAAGATGTTACTGAAAAAAAAAATCTATGCATAACCAACAAGCCATTCCACATTATGTGTATGTAAAGATGGATTTGTGCTGCACTGATACATTTGATAATTTTAGCTCATGTTTTTGCATTTGCCTCATTCTACAAATCTTCCTGAAGCCTCTATTTGAGAGAGCAACTACACACTCCTGTTTGCCGCATCTGTCTCCCATTGACCCTCTGCTCTATCGCACGGTTTAAACACTGCTTTATGATGTCTTGGAAATATATATTCTGTTCTCCCTCACTGTGTATGTTCACCATTCAGCAGCTGCTTGGGGATATGTCACCTATTCTCTTCACATGTCCCGACGAGTAAAACAAGTTGGTTGGGAACATCACCTCACTCTTGATGAGCTAACTCTTTTCTGGCACCTCAAGTGAATGAAACCGGGGCTTATCACCTCTAGGAATACAGTGACTATATGCTCCTTGTGAGCAGGTAAATTGTCTATCAACATCACTGTATTGTTCTCTCTCAAGCACCTAGTAGAGTGCCCAGTAAGCACTCAGTAAATACCATTTATTGATTGAGTTCCTTCATCTCTAGGAGGGAGGGAAAAATCACCTAGTAGGTCTTCGATAAATGTCAACAGTCACAGCAGTAAAGTAAGCAATGAGGTCAGAAAAGATACAAGATACTTGCCTCTGCCACTCATTAACTACTTAATCAACTAATCCATCAAAAGCACTGATTTAGAGGCTCTGGTCTCTTTCTCAGCTTCTGGGATAAGTATTACTGAAGAATCCTACCTCTTGTTCTTTACTTATTGTCCTAGTCACCTCACCTGGCATAGACTAGAATGCTGTGCCTTTGAGGAGAATTTTTTTTTCTGGCAGAAAGCACTGGTTCCAAGTAAAATAATCACAATTTAACAGGAAGAAGGACAAAGTATTAGAAAACAAAACCAAATTTTCCCAATGCCTAAAACACTCGAGAAGTTTCATTCACTCTCTTAGTCCATTATGTACAGGAAGCAGTCAGGGCACTGAGAGACAAGGGGTCAGCAGAAAGACTGAATTTTTCAGAGGTCATTTATTATAGGTACAGTTTCATCTGGCAAAACAATTCTAACACACAGCTATCCTAGAAACCGTGTTTGTAGAAGAGCCCTCACAATTATTCTGTCAGTTACTTTTTCTTGGAAATCTTTGTGGTGCAACCAAGGGAATTGATTTGAACAATGGTACCATCAAATGCTTTCTCACTCAATCATATTTGGACACCATTTTATTGTTCCAATTTCTTTTATACTTTGAACTCTGGGTATACAGATTTGACTAACATCAAACAAAAGGTTTTGCATAGCCATTTGTGTCACAGTCAACCTTTGAAAATGACTGTAAACTCGTTGAGAGCAGGGAATGCATTTGTTATAGCATTATATTGTACTCTCCAAAGTGCTTAGTAGAGTGTTCCACACACAGTAAGAACTCTGTAAATACAACTGACTGACATCTTCACCCAGTACAATACCTGCTTTGATAAATCCCTCCAAAGGGGATAAATGCTATTTGTGCCTCTTTCCCTACCATTAACACCTTGCAGAACATCACATCCCTTTCCTAGAGAGTTTCCAGTTCTCTACCAGTCTTGGTTATGGAAGGGAGAGTCAAGCAGAGGACGATCCATTCCATTTCTAGCTTGGGCAGTGGCTAATGAGGGGCAGGCAATCTGCTACAAGTCAAAACTCAGCTGTGCTGGGCTGTAGTGACATGGGAGAGAGTAGAGGGTGGAGAATCAAGTCAACGGTGCGGAAGAAGGCAATGGTAAACCACTTCCATATTTTACCAAGAAAACACTATGGATACACAACCAGAACGATTCAGATGGAGGTGGGGCATTCTGGGAGAGATGTGTCCAATGAGTCCCTATAGGTCGGAGTTGACTTGACTGCATAAGACAAGAACTTCACATCTCTGGCAAAAGAGATACTTATCCGAGGCTATGTTGTAGATGGAGAATAAGCAGAGGGACATACACAGCAAGAGGTAAGACTAGACTTGCGTGGTGGGATCATATCTTCCAACTTTATTTGGAAGCAGCGTGGCTCACTGGAAAGAGCACGGGCTTTGGAGTCAGAGGTCATGGGTTCGAACCCCGGCTCTACCACTTGTCAGCTGTGTGACTTTGGGCAAGTCACTTAACTTCTCGGTGCCTCAGTTACCTCATCTGTAAAATGGGGATTAAGACTGTGAGCCCCACGTGGGACAACCTGATTCCCCTGTGTCTACCCCAGCGCTTAGAACAGTGCTCGGCACATAGTAAGCGCTTAACAAATACCAACATATATATATATTTATTTTTTTGAACTATTGGTGATAGTATGGATTTCTCTGTGCTTACTGTGTACAGAGCACTGTACCAAGTGCTGGGAAAGAGTACATATGTGGGAATTAGACACAGAGCCGGTCCCTTGTACCCTTCCAACCTTCACTATAGCTGAAGAGACAGAAGCCAAACCCAAGGCTTCTGTATATCCCTGAAAGTATATTAGGATATTTATATACTGTGATATTTTTAATGAGTTCAAATGGCTTGGCCCTCATCACAAAGAGGGAATCTTAAAATATATATATATATATATACATATAAATGCTTCCTTAGCACACCTTCCAGCAATGAGGGTGCCAATTACCAAGGTAAGTGAACTGGTGAATGATATATTTAATGAGATGCATGGGAGGCAGGATGGGGTTCAAAAAGCAAAACCCTGAGTAACTTGAAATAACCCTGCGCATATGGGAGACAGCAGCAGAAGACATATAATGGCCTAATGGATAAAGCACAGGCCTGGAAGTCAGGAGAACTGAGTTATCATCTCAGCTCCGCCACCTGCCTTGGATAAGCAGTTCTCTGTGCCTCAACTTCCTTACCTGTACAATGTGGACTAAATACATCTTCTTCCCCTTTAGACTTGGAGCCCCTGTTGGGACAGATAGGGAATAATCTGATTGTAATTTTTCTATCCTAGCACTTAGAGCATAATAAGCATTTCATAAAATTTCACAGCTATTATTATAACGATTAAAATGGGGGTAATGTCTTAGAACAAACACCTCAAAAAGATACAAAGAAGAAGAAACAAAAATAGCACCAAGTACTACTGATTACTAATGTGGCAATTCAGCAAAAGATACCCATTTTGGACACACCTTATCTAACTCACACAAAGCTGATCAAAGCTCACTGACAACTGCATCATTTTATAACCCTGAAGACATGGCTATCCACTTTAATTCACATCCTATTTAGAGTTCCACAAAGGATTAGCATCATTTTAAACTACAACCCTTTTATCAGGTACCCTACATGAATCAGATCCCAACTGCGGGAGCCAAATACAGGAAATGGCTCATTAGCAGGTCATAAACCAACCTCTTCAACTGGGTGGAGGAAGATTAGATCCGAAAGCCAGGTAAATCACTTAGTACAGTATTAAGCACTTAGTACAGTTCTTAAAAAATACAAATTTATTTATAAATGTGAGTGATCAAACAGACCTTAGGCAAATTTGCCCCCCAGTCATTTACCTATAGAAAACAACTGGACTAAGCCTTTATACTTCCCTGCAGTGTTAATGGATCTTTAGGCATATAAAATGACATGCAAGAAATCCATAAATCAAAGTATTTAAAAGGAAGGGAAGAAAATAAATTGGGAAAGTGCCTGAGGCACTTAAACACTGACAGGAGGCATCATCCTCTTAAAACAAAATAACTCTTAAGGTAGGTTATTACACAGGCCTTAACCAAAGCTATTTCTCCAGTATTACATGGCTTTCTTCTGCTGGGTAACAAGATCAAAAGAACCACTCATTATTTGAGAAATAAGTCATAAACTTTCCAGAGAAATAAGTTCAAATGTAAAACTGATGGAAGCTAGCTGGACCATATCTGGTCAGTTTTTTTATAGTTTTTTTTGTTGTTTTTTAATGGTATTTGTTAAGCGCTTACTTTGTGCCACGCACTGTACTAAGAGCTGGAATAGATACAAAGAGAGTCAGGTGGGACACAATCCATAACCTACATGGGCTTCTCAGTGTTAATCCCTATTTCATAGATGAGGAACCGAAGCACAGGTAAGTGAAGTGATTTGCCCAAGGTCACACAGCAGGCAAGTGGCAGAGCGGAGATTAGAATCCAGACCCTTCTGACTTCCAAACTCTATCCACTAGACCATGTTGCTTCTCAATGTTGTGTGTAATAATAGAAAAAGAGAATTCTAAAATTAGAAGATATTTTAAAAAATAAACTGATCCATCACTTTGCCTCCTGAAGGTGAGAACTAAACTATCTTGGACTGGGGGTGTCTGCTCTTTTCTTAAATGTCTCTAGGGTTGGGCACTCCAGAAACTCTATAGGTGGACAACTGGGAATGTGTCTACCTGCTCTGTTATACTGTACTCTCCCAAGCACTTACTACAGTGTTCTCCACACAGTAGGCACTCAATACAATTGATTAATCGATACCTTCTGATAGACAAGAAGTTCCTAATTGTATTCAACTACAATATCCATAGGCATATATTTTCATCCACCAGTTTCTCCATTCAAGGGCAGGATTGTGCCTATTCTGTAATCATGCTAGCATTTAGTATATAGTTCTTTCTTGGTTCACATTCTTAATTAGTTCCATGAGAATAGTGTTCAAGTGAAAGGTGTTCAATAGACTGTAAGCCCGTCAAAGGGCAGGGACTGTCTCTATCTGGTGCCGATCTGTACATTCCAAGTGCTTAGTACAGTGCTCTGCACATAGTAAGCGCTCAATAAATACTATTGAATGAATGAATGAAGTATAGTTTCCAGTGAGAAACAAAGTGCATTAATGTATTTCCAAAGTAAAACAAAAAAAAAGACCAAAACAAATATTAAAAATGTAATATCACAATAAACACAGTTACATGCTTGAATAGAAATGTAAATAAGTATGAATAATGAACAACTTTAGATTTTCTTAAATGTACTTAAGTAAATTCAACACCTGTCCTCCCCCTTCAAGGACTCACAAGGAACAGGGACTGCTTATCTTCTCTCTATTCCAGTGGTTAGTATAGTTCTTGGCAAGAGTAAGTGCTTAACAAATATTACTAAATATCATACTTGATTTTAAAAGAGCACCCATTTTCTGTAGCAAACTGACATTTTGAGCTAGGAGACCAGAGATGTCATTAATCGATTGGTAAAGTTCTGCCATAATTTATACTAATTTGAAATAAGCTGTAATCACTCTATTCGAGTCAGTCAAATACCTCAAAGCAAGGGGAAAGGAAAGCGCGTAAGCCAGGGTAAACCTTTGGCAGTGTTATGTAGTGACGAGAGCATCGTCACGATTCTGTCATCAAAATGGCATCAGAATGCTGTCATCAAATTCAATAGTGCTATCGGGGAAAGAGAGCTAACAGCTGGGGCTGAAATGGGGAATTGTGGTACAACCACATCTTCAGATGATATACTGTAATATTAATTAGTGTTGATTTTCAGTTGTCCTATAAATTCCTATAAATTCAGCTGTTCTACCCATAAATTCCTGTGTAGAGTCTTAAAGAAGATGTGATAAAAAGGGGTAGATTGAACTGGTCTCCCTATTATTAAGAGAAACCTTCCAAAGCTCGTTGGAGTGATCATTCCAGCGTTGGATTGTGTGGTTTTATGTATGATTTTTCTTCAAAGGGAGACACTATGTCCACTGGATCCAACCCTGGGAACGGCAGGGTAGAGAACTGGTATTTGACAGAAAACCTCTGAACACTTTGCACCTTGAAATATGGAGCATGATAAAAAACAACAACACAGCAGTTAACTCTGTTCTGTTATTTTACAACATCCCTCTCTCGGAGACCAGGATAGTATCAAGGTACACTACCCTTTGTATAAATCTCTTTTTTAAAAAATCCCCCTTATGCTTCTTTTTTTGCTGCCTTCTGCTCATAATCCTTTGCTTCTTTATGGGTCGAGCTGGTAAAAATGTGAGTTACAGTGACAGAACAAACATGATAAATTTCGGCTGCCCTACGAAATTTGTTCACTTGGATTTCTTTGATGGTGAGAATCCTAATGTTATGCGCAGTCTTCTCCATCCATCAGATATAACCGTCGCAGATGGGCCACAGTACTGAGATTTATGTGTGACTATTTTTAGGATTTTAGATTTGGCACCTCATGCCATTCCTTTGGCCAAACAATAATATGCTAATTAACCCACTTGACCTAAATTATAAAGCACTTAGGGATGCTTAGCCAACCCAATTGCCTAATTGGATGAGCATTTTTGACCCTGTAATTTTGTATATAGGGAGTCTTCACTGTGCAGTGAATAGTGTTGGAATGCACCCACTTTTAGTGCTCTGGAAAGGAATTCACTGTTTTCCATGTACTAAGAAAGTCTTCTAACCCTTTTGGGGATTGCTATTCTTCTATCAAGGCTCTACAGTAAAAGGTGTAGCACAACCCTGTACTGCAAAACCTTCTTTTTCAATGATAATTTCTAGTTTTCAGTTGGTTGGGGGGGGTTGGAAAAGAATGTGTTCCACAATCATTCATTTTGGAAGGGAACTCGTGACTAGGGATAAAGGTAGGGTCAAGATCTCCTCCTCCTGCAATTTCCTCCCTATGGAACCAAGCTACAGAAATCCATCTTTAGGTGGCTTCTTTTTCATGGCTGGTTTATGGCCATTTTCCCCAGATAGACTCCTTATTCATAAAGTTTTTGAAATCAGAGAATATGAGTTGTCTAGATGACAGTTAAGAAAATAAAGGGTGTTTACATTTATATCCTATCAATTGCCCGTGATAAAAAGCTTTTTCTTTTTGGATTAATTCATCCTGCTGAACTGCAAAGGGCTTTTGTGAATACAGCACATGGGTCTTATCAGCCACACTCACACACAACGATAAAATCTCGCTCTTAGTTACTTCATCTTCAAACCCCAAAGGGCAGCTCAAAATATAGAAGCTGAACATGAAACACTGCAAACTGCAAGGGAGAGGCGTTTCCTGTTGCTTAACAATCAGCAAGAGAACTTTATGGGTTGCCGGGTGCCTTATATCAAGATTTTAAAGGCTGATTATCCAGGCAATTTAAAACAGCTAAACCAGGAAGAGGTAATACAGGGTGGAAAATTTTCAGTGACACCTCAATTGAATGGTATTTGAGTGCCTAGTACAGTGCTGAACACTGTTCTAAGCACATTGGTGGTACAAAACATGAATATTACATATAAAATCAGTTGCCCCAGTATTCTTTTTCCCTTTTAAGAATTTTAGGTATGTTAAGGGTATAAAGGATTTCTATTATTTGGATGATGTCAGCACAGAGATGGACCTCCACTATTCCTTAATGTATTCTTGAAGAATGCATTTTTGGCCTGAATACCATCTGCCCAATTCTGAATAGAGTGGAAATTCACTCTGAAAAATGTGATGTTTTCAGAAGAATTTAGGTTAGAAAAATAATGGAAGTGGAATTCACCCCTTAAAGTTAAACACTAAATAAGCCACATCTAACAGAAGTGGTAGACTGAATAGCAGAACTTTCCAAGTAGATAATTAATAGTGAAAATTCACTTCAAGTTTGACTCTGTAATCTGATGGATTTTTGGAGAAGGGAAAAGTTTTGCACTGATAACAGGAAAACAAGAAAGAAGAGATTCAATAGCTTGTTATCTGCTAAAGGCACTGGACCTTTTGACTTGTAATCATTTTTTTGGTGCCTCTCAGTGATCTCACCTAGGTTTTCAGATGACCGCGAAAGTGATGGCAGACATTATTTCTTCTCTAAGTTAGGGAAAGTGTTGACTCTTTAGTATCACAGGGCTTGGAATACATATCCAGATAAACCAAATGACCTATTAAAAATGTTGCTCTTATCTTTTTGCATCACATAATTAGTTTTGTTTAGTAATAAAAGTAGTCATTACTAGTAAGAGAAGTACTAAGTTTAGGCAATTAATAATAACGTTGGTATTTGTTAAGCGCTTACTATGTGCAGAGCACTGTGCTAAGCGCTGGGGTAGATACAGGGTCATCAGGTTGTCCCACGTGAGGTTTACAGTTAATCCCCATTTTACAGATGAGGTAACTGAGGCACAGAGAAGTTAAGTGACTTGCCCACAGTCACACAGCTGACAAGTGACAGAGCAGGGAGTCGAACCCATGACCTCTGACTCCAAAGCCCAGGCTCTTTCCACTGAGCCACGCTGCTTCTCCAGCCATGCTGCTTTTGAGACTATATGCAGAACATTTTGCTATGTGCATAAGATGGACCCTTAGAGTATGTGATACCTGCCCTCAAGATCTTACAATCTAGAAGAGGAGACAGCCATTAAAATAGCTTTCAGAAAGAAGGAAGAAGGGAAATGGATACATACTTATAGTTGTTTGTCAATGAATTGTAAAGGTGCTTTTTTAAAAGAGAAACCAGCCAGGAGGGAGTTAGGTCGGCTGTAAACAACACTCTGATCTGAAATAGTTTTCAGCCCTGAAAACATGAAACCACTGGCCTCTACACACTCACTAATGTTTTACTAACATGAAAATCTGACAACTATTTTCTTAAAAAAGCAAAAACCAATCAGAGCTTTTGTTGCCATCTTATACTGTAGGCAGAATTAACCTCCCAGCTCTTCCCCTCAAAAAACAAAACAAAAACCTTTATTAGTGGACAACCTTGGGTCATGGGAAAGAGACTATACTGAACAGAAATTAGGAGAAGATGAAGTTGAGCATTCAGCAGCAATTGGCCCAAAGGAGTCATTTTTCCAAGATCAGTAATCGCCCTAGTAGTCATTAAGGTAGTTATATGATAACACAGCCATTGCTCATAGCTATTTTAGGAAACGATAAGTAGCTGGACAAATACATCTGACTGATTAGTCACGGCTGCCAAGAAATCCAAGATGATTTTGGTCACATTGGCCTAGATAGCCTCTAAGACTAAGCTTAATGGTCAGCTTAGGAGTTAAACAATACGATGCTATTAGACTTGGATTGGCAGGAAAAGGGGCCTGACTGATATTCCGCCAGGGAGAAGTTGGATTTTTGTTTCTTTTTTTAAAATGGTATTTGTGTGCCAAGCACTGGGGTAAATAAAATACAAGCAATTCAGAATGGATATAGTCCATGTCTCACATTGGGCTCACAGTCTTAATCACAATTTTACAGATGAATTAACGGGCACAGAGAAGTGAAGTGACTTGCCCAAGGTCATTCAGCAGACAAGTGGTGGAGCTGGGATTAGAACTCAGGTTTTACTGACTCCCAGGCCTGTGCTTAATCGTCTAGGCCACGGTTGTTCAGTGAGGATCTTTGGTCTTTCAGAAAAAGGCCATTCTAACACAAAGAGAGGAATCAGTGGAAAATGTGTCTCTGCCTCATCTGACAACAATCTGACAACAGTTATTGCTCCAGCCTGTTTCTTCACTGAAGTTAGTGAATTGCAAAACCCCAGAGATTTGAATAGCTTTTAACCCAGGCCAAGCAGAATTAATGGAAAACGAAGCATGCTCACAAAGTGGCCTCATATCAGCAACCCACAATCCCATCCATCATCTTCCGACTTTCCTCAGAGCTCTTCAGTGACCTTATGATTTTACTCAGTGTTCCAGTTACAGCCAGAACCTCAAGGAAAAGCAAGTGGAGTAGGAAGGTGGATTTCATTTCCTTACGCAGTGTCATAGGAGATATGCCTTAAATATCACAGTCGGTTCTTGATTATTATCGCTAACGAAGGGGAAAAGTAGTCCACATCATGCAGTAAAGGTAAAAGAACTTGGGCCCTATCTACTCAGTGGGGGAAGGTGATCCTGATCTTGACTGAGCCAAATGTTTGTTTTATGGATGATAATAATAATAATAATAATAATGGTATTTATTAAGCTCCTACTATGTGCCAGGCACTGTACTAAGTGCTCGGGTGGATACAAGCAAGTCGGGTTGGACAAAAGTCCTTTGTCCCAAGACTGGCTCACGGTCTCAATCCCCGTTTTACGGAAGAGGAAACAGAGGCACAGGGAAGTGAAGTAACTTCCCTAGGATAACACAGCAGACATGTGGCAGGGTCAGGATTAGAATCCACGACCTTCTGACTCCCAGGCCCATACTCTATCTACTCCATCATGCTGCTTATGGAACCTGAAGTAAATTACTGTGGTGAACCGCAGCTATCTGAGGGTTTGGAGCAAAAGCAGGGGAAGAAAAATTATTAGAATTCTGACCTGACTAAAAAAAAAAAAATTAGAGGTAGCAACAAGTCACCATGGAGACCAGAGTATGAACCACTGCCATGGAAACCCTCATACACTTTCTGCCTGTATTTGCATCAACCCTGTGAATGGTCCAGTTGCTGATATTAGCACATTCAGTAGTTTATGGGTGAGGTATGGGAAAGGATGGCAGGGAATTGGCCCACACAGTAAATAAAGCAATGTAGAGATTTGCCATACCAGATATTTACGGGATTCAAAAATATACCACAGGTCAATGAGCAAAAAGGTCTTGGGCTGCCCCTCTCCCCCCAAATTTCTTTCCCTCTCATCCCATCACCTCCTGGCTTAAAATAGCTGTTAGAGCCTACTCAAATATTTTCACATTAGTTTAAATGATCACTGAATTAGAAATCGAAAAACATTTTCTGACCTATGCTAAGACTAGAGTAACCACAAAACCTTGGTCAACCTGTTTCTATCATCTACTTTTTCACCCATAAGGCAGCAAAATTACTAGGAGTATTCAATATTGAGGTGTCTATTAGAGGCAAGCAATTTCAAACAATATTATACTCCTTTTACATTTGATTGTCCTACTGTTCCTCTACAATAGTCAGTGGCATATCTTTCTACATTATCTTAATCACACCTTTGTCCAAAATCTTTAGATCATCGGATTAGCATTTTTGGACAAAGGTTTTAACTTTCCAGGATGGCATTTTGTGCTTCTTAGGCAGTGCAATCAGCTTGTCAGCAGGACGAACTAAAGTCTCACCTGTTAGCTGCATGCCTCATTCCATTTTATTATGCTTTGATTACAGCTTACACCATGTTTTTAATAATAATAATAATAATGTTGGTATTTGTTAAGCGCTTACTATGTGCAGAACACTGTTCTAAGCGCTGGGGGAGATACAGAGTAATCAGGTCGTCCCACGTGAGGCTCACAGTTAATCCCCATTTTACAGATGAGGTAACTGAGGCACCGAGAAGTGAAGTGACTTGCCCACAGTCACACAGCTGACAAGTGGCCGAGCCGGGAGTCGAACCCATGACCTCTGACTCTGAAGCCCGGGCTCTTTCCACTGAGCCACGCTCCTTCCTCAAGAGCTTCCTTAAGAGAAACCGACTGGCCCAGTGGAAATAGCATGGGCCTGGGAATCAGAAGGACCTGGGTTCTACTTCCAGCTCTATCGGTTGCTTGTTTTGTGACCTTGGGCAAGTTCCTTAACGTCTCTATGCCTCAGGTTCCTTAACTGCAAAATGGAGATACTTGTTCTTCCTACTTGAACTGTGAGCCCCACACAGGGCAGACACTGTGTCCTTCCTAATTAATTTGTACCGATCCCAGTGCTTAGAACAGTGATTGACACATAGTAAGCACTTAGATAACATAAAAATAATACTTGTGGTCTTTCAGTATTTACTCTGTACCAAGGACTGTGTTATGTGCCAGGATAGTTACAAATGGATTAGAAACAGTCCCTTTTCCACATGGGGCTCACAGACTAAATGAGAGGAAGAACAGGTATTGAAACCCCACTTTATAGATGAGGAAATGGAGGCAAGAAGAACTTAATTGACCTTTCCACAGTCAACTGGACAACCTGGGATTAGAATCCAGTTTGTCATCTGCAAGCTTCATGATTTCTTCATTTGGTCTGTGCTCTCACTAAGAGTCCTTGTAATATTTTCCTCCGTTACTCTTGGGAGCCAATCCAGAGTGGTCCCAGAATAGTTTCCCCAGTCCACTCATGTCTCTTTCCTTTGGAAACTGGTGATAGTAGTGGAGCTTTGGGTATTGTAGCATTCCTTCAGCAATCAATTTGGGGAGTGAGCTATATACAGCCATATTTGGACATAAATTTACTACTCATCTTCTCAGTTTGGTTAGACCTACTGGCGAATACGCCCTTCTGTATATCACTATTCAGCACCTCTTCACATCCACAATAAACATTCTGTGACTGCTTTTTTGAATTGGCTGGTCAAGAATATGGAGTTAGAGGGCGGGGTCCGCATGGAAGCTGAGCAGGCATTTGACTCAGTGGAAATGTTCGCATGCGGGTTCAGCTCCCTAATTTGATCTATAATTGTTGTAATTGAGGCAGGAGTGAAAGGGAGTTTTTCCCCAGGAAAAGTTGCATTTAATAATACAGCACATCCCTTTGAAATATGTTAGTAGTCAAGATGAATTCGCACCCCATGTACACTGGTTAATTCTTTCCCCAGTGTTTATATCTTCAAAGTAGGCACAGCCTTTATACTTTGAAAAATGAATTCAAGAAGCCTACAACCTAAATTTCACATTCAAGTGCCTGTAGGTGATTTAGTGGATGAATCTGAGACCCCACAATTAAACACTAATGTTATTTGCCCCAAAACCACCACAAGAGAAAAATGGTCACTACTTCCTTAACACCAAGAATCTCTCTGCATCTTCACAATGAATTTCAAAATGGAGCTTCCCTTAAGACCAACTTTATTAAGACCAACTAAAGCTCTACTTTACTAAGCAGATCTAGATGTCCTGCAGCATAAATTAATGACTCATGGAAATTGATGATATAGGAAAGAGGGCATTATGGAAGGGATTTTTTTTTCCCACCAGATATACAGAGCCAATCACTTGGCGCAGTTCTAGCTGGGTCAGCAAGACTAAGCATCTGACAGAGCAAAATCATTTGCCCCCCACTGAGGAAGGCCAGTGAGGGATATGCAGGATGAATTACTACCATATCTTGCTTGTCTCCCACTACACCAGTCATTAGTCCCAGGGACACCGAAGAAACGCCATTCTACCCAGAACTCTTGCGATGTGAAGGACAGAGATCTAGTTTCATCAAAACCTAAAGATGAGATTTCTATAAATTTGCGGTAGAAAGGATCATGTCTTTGGAGGACAATGACAAAAATCGGTGATGCTTGTCAGAGAGGAGAGGGTGGAAAAGTGTAGTGTGTAGCATTCAAGCTTTGGCAAGAGAAAAAAATCAAGGCTTTGTTGGCACTTGATGGTTAATGTTTAGAGGTGTGAGGAAGATGCAGGATTAGACATAAATGTGACCTAAAGCAATACGAAAGGAATAGCTAACTTTTTCTTGTGAAAAATATAAACTGGTCTGGGGTAGGAGATTAGAGCCTGGATTTAGATTAGGGAAACCCAGTTGATTGAGAGGAATTCTGGATCGAAAGGGTGCCAGGTAGAAAATCATGTTAGAGAAGGCCACCCTAAATAGCTTTGATAATACCAACATGGCACCAGTATTTGCACAATCCCTGACTCTGAATAGCAGCCCTCACTGTCACCGTAGGATACCTCAAGGCCCACATGGACAACAAAGAGCCATGTCATCTCCCACAAGCCACAGTACCCAGCTAAATGAGGGCACGTAGTATAGATTCTAGCCCTTAGTGTCTTCAGCACCTCCTAGGTGAATATAGAAGAGATGGAAGAGATGCTGAAGGCCTTCTAGCCTCAGATGCCATTTGATCTGTGGTTTACCAAGACAAATAGGGGCAATGCCATTTAGCAGTAGACTCATACATACATTGGTGACCACTCTGTGGGGTCAGCATGGGTAATAGTCCCTATACTGAGCTGGACTCCCAGGTCTCTGATAAGACCCAACAGTTTCCAATCAGACCAAAAATGGTGGTCATCTGAACTATCAGCTCTTTGAAGCTTATCTCCTTTCAGTCATTTTCTTCTCTAGAATCCTGGCCTCCTTCTCACCCAGGTTATTTTTTTTAAATAAATAGTTAAGTACTTACTATGTGCCAGGTGCTGTACTAAACACTGGGGTAGATACAAGAACAGCAGGTTGGACATAATCC
The DNA here is from genome assembly GCF_004115215.2 of Ornithorhynchus anatinus. Taxonomy (NCBI): domain Eukaryota; kingdom Metazoa; phylum Chordata; class Mammalia; order Monotremata; family Ornithorhynchidae; genus Ornithorhynchus; species Ornithorhynchus anatinus. The sequence goes on from NC_041731.1 coordinate 11,727,465, forward strand.
ATGTCCTACATAGGGCTCACAGCTTTAACCCCCATTTTACAGATAAGGCCCAGAGAAGTTAAAGGACTTGCCCAATATCATACAGCAGACATGTGGAAGAGCTGGGATTAGAACCCTGGTCCTCTGATGCCCAGGCCTGTTTTCTTTCTACAAAGTCAGGGTGCTTTTCCATGTTCAAAATGAAAAGTTGGCAGCTCTGCCTTCCGGAATTATTCCCAAACCTCTTTAGCTCAAGTTTCGACATTCATCCTCTTCATTTACAAATGTCTTTCCCATCCGCAGCGTGGCTCAGAGGAAAGAGCCCAAGCTTGGGAGTCAGAGGTCACGGGTTCTAATCCCGGCTGCGCCGCTAGTCAGCTGTGTGACCGTGCGCAAGTCACAACTTCTCTGTGTCTCAGTTACTTCATCTGTAAAATGGGAAGGAAGACTGCAAGCCCTACGTGGGACAACCTGATGACCTTGTATCTACCCCAATGCTTAGAACAGTGCTTGGCACATAGTAAACGCTTAACAGATACCAACATTATTATTCACGATGCTAGACTATATTTTGCATGAACAGAAACCTTCAAGTCTAGAGGCGACAATAAAACAAGGTCAACATGGATGACTTTCTAGAAGTTTGGTTCCTTCTACCTTTTCCCCCTTCGTGAGTCAATTCCAGATCTCCTGGGGCAGTTCTTTGGTCATCGTCACTGTCTAGAAATATGTAGCATACACAAAAAGTGTACAGAGGATTTAAGTCTTCTAGATTGTGAACCCATTGTTGGGTATGAATTGTCTCTATCTGCTGCCGAATTGTACTTTCCAAGGGCTTAGTACAGTGCTCTGCACACGGTAAGCACTCATAAATACGACTGAATGAAGTACAACAAAATCAAGTAGATCCACTAGATCAATACCGTTGAATCTTTGAAATACTCTGGTTAACCTCCCCCCGCATAGATCCTAAATACTGCTGGAGTTATTTAGAGTCAAACACCTAGCTAATTGGTTGCTTCACTCATCAAATTTGCCAGTTATTTTGCAGAATTATAAAACCGAAGCCACATGGCCTAGTGGGAAGAGTGTGGGCCTAGGAGTCGGAGGACCTGGGATCTAATCCTCGTGTGACCTTGGGGAAATTATTTAACTCTTCTATTCATTCAATAGCATTTATTGAGCGCTTACTATGTGCAGAGCACTGTACTAAGCGTTTGGAATGTACAAATCATGTACAATGTACAATTCTATGCCTCAGTTTCCTCATGTGTAAAATGAGTGAACTCGTTGTGGGCAGGGAACATGTCTATTATTGCATTATATTCTCCTAAGCACTTGGTCATAATAATAATAATGTTGGTATTTGTTAAGCGCTTACTATGTGCAGAGAACTATTCAAAGCGCTGGGGGAGATACAGGGTATAGTGCTTTGCACACAGTAAGCGTTCAACAAGCACGATTGAATGAATGAATGAGGACAAAACACCTGTTCTTCTTCCTACTTAGGCTGTGTGGGACAGAGACTGTTTCTGACCTGATTAACTTGCATCTACTCTACAGATTAGCACAGTGCTTGGCACAAAGCTAGCTCTTCAATTCCACAATTATTATAAAACTCATTTTCTCCCAAGAACTCCTTAATGTTCAAGGAGTGCTCATATTAAAACCTAGTTTATGCCATCATTTCCCATCCACTGTAGGAGAGGTTTTCATGTTTACATTTTAAAAGTTCCCTTTACAACCCAACTGCGCACTTATCTGTGAAAGTTTATTACAGGTACTTCATCTCCTTGAAAGACTGCTAATGACTTGCTAAAAACTGCTAAAGACTGCAATGTTTTCTTGAAAGGAAATAATCCTTCATTAAAATTGTGCAGATTAATATTGAATGCCAAAGCTTCCCAAAATCTAGATTTTCAAGGATAATGCTTTTTTAGGAAACTCCTTCAACCTTTTTGGAGAAGGAAATGTTGTCAAGTGATGGCTGGTAAGATTGAACACTCCCTGTATATCATGCAGTTATTAGCTATCACAGACTATGAAAATATTGCTTCTATGCCAAGATAATCCATGGCTACCTATAGAAATCGTCTTTCGTCTCCTTCATACTACTTGTTCCGCTAATGCGCATCAGCATTTTGGTTGTGCAACACCTATTAATTTAGAACAATGCACTAATTATTTGGATCTGTAAGCTATTCTCTAGGTGTAAACTGGAAAATTTTAGACTGGCGCTCACTTTATGGTGCCACAAAGGGACGATTTACTGTATTGCTGCTCCAGTGCAGCAGCATGGCTGGGAAGCAGCGTGGCTCAGTGAAAGGAGCCTGAGCTTCGGAGTCAGAGGTCATGGGTTCGACTCCCCGCTCTGCCACTTGTCAGCTGTGTGGCTGTGGGCAGGTCACTTAACTTCTCTGTGCCTCAGTTACCTCATCTGTAAAATGGGGATTAACTGTGAACCTCTCGTGGGACAACCTGATTACCCTGTATCTGCCTCCGTGCTTAGAACAGTGCTCTGCACATAGTAAGTGCTTAACAAATACCAACATTATTATTAAATGGTGCCCTAGCGGTTTGAAAGGATGGACTCTGTAGAAGATGCTTAACTTAAAATTAGGAAGCAGATGTTTACTTAGTTCAGGGGAGACACTGTGGGTTGTGGGGGTACTCTATTCACCCTCTTTTTCACAGGAGGGTGCCATTCAATGTGTAGGGTACGGGAAAGCCAAGGGCACGGAGCAGTGTCACATAACTTTAATTCAATATTTTCGGAATGAAGAGGCCTTCCCTGACAAACCCTCATTTCCTATTTTTCCACTACTTTTGTATCGCCCTGATTCACTCCCTTTTATTCACCCTTCCCTCAGCTCCGCAGCACTTATTTACATAACCATAATTTATTTATATTAATGTCTGTCTCTCTAGACACGGAAGCAGCAGAGCCAGACTTGGGGGTCGGAGGTTGTGAGCTCTAATCCCAGCTCTGCCACTTGTCAGCTGTGTGACTTTGGGCAAGTCACTTAACTTCTCTGAGCCTCAGTTACCTCATCTGTAAAATGGGGATTAAGACTGTGAGCCCCACGTGGAACAACCTGATTACCTTGTATCAACCCCAATGCTTACAGCAGTGCTTTGCACATAGTAAGCACTTAACAAGTACCACAATTTACTTTTTATTTTGTTATGTTTTTTAGACTAAGCTTATTGTAGGCAGGGAATGTGTGTTATATTGCAGTCTCCCCAGCACTTAGTACGTGCCCTGCACACAGTAAGTGCTTAATAAATACAACTGATTGATTCTGGTGGCTTGGGAGAACTAGTGCACATTTACAAGTGGCTAACATGAACCAGCCTTGTTGAAAATTCATTCAATTCATTCAATAGTATTTATTGAGCACTTACTATGTGCAGAGCACTGTACTAAGCACTTGGAATGAACAAGTTGGCAACAGCTAGAGACAGTCCCTGCCCTTTGATGGGCTTACGGTCTAACTGGGGGAGACAGGCAGACAAGAACAATGGCAATAGAGTCAAGGGGAAGAACATCTCGTAAAAACAATGGCAACAAAAAGCTAGTTGTGGGAAGGGATTGTATCTATTAATTCTACTGTACTCTCTCCGGTGCTTTATATATAGCAAGCACTTAGTAAATATCACTGATTGAAAAGGTTTCTCAAGGTTAGACAGTTTAGAATGATGTGGTCGATAGAGCATGGACCTGGGAGTCCGAAAGTCATGGGTTCTATTTCCAGCTCCACCACTTTTCTGCTGTGTGACCTTAGGCAAGTCACTTTACTTCTCTCTGCCACAATTACCTCATCTGTAAAGTGGGGATTGATACTGTGATTGATATATGTGATATATACCCCATATATATATATAATATATAATATAATATATATATATTTATGGGGTAGAGCGTGTCCAATCCAATTTGTTTATATCTACCCCATTGCTTAATACAATGCCTAACACATAGTAAATGCTTAACAAACACCACAATTATTATTAGAAAAAAAATCAATCAATGGTATTTATCAAGCACTTACTACACAGTACTATATTGAGCACTTGGGACAATAGAATTCAGTTAGTAAACATGCTTCTTTATTCAAGGAATATACTATTTAGTTGAGGAGAAAGACATTAAGATAAATTACAGGTAAGGGATGCAACCAAGTATGAGGGTGAGTTGATACTAATGAAGACATGTAGCTGCTGGAACAAAGGGGATACCACAGACTCTTTATGTGACTGCTTTTAGGCCTTTGAGAAGACATCAATTAGCCCCTATCCTTAGTAAGTGGTCAAATGACTGTAATTAGGCTACTGATAATAGTATTCAGCTGCCTGCATAGCAATACCCGGATTCGGGGCCACGGCCTACCTCCCTTAATGGAATGTATATTCTAGAAGCACACATGGCTCAGAAATACTACTTCCCCTTAACACGACCACATATTAAGACACCTTTCACACTTGTACAAGAGCCCCTACTTCCCTGCCTAGAGGGTTCAACATCATCCAGCTCCTGAAGGTTTAAGAACCTCAGCAAAACTGAAGGTCTGATCATAGAACCATGTGATATGGCATGGGCTATCTGATCACTCTCTGGGGGAAAACAAAAAAATCTGAGTAACAGGGTCCAGACTTAAATCACCCACTGATGACATTCAAACCACATTAACCTATCCTAACTTCCTTTTTATCTCACCTATATCTTGGGTAGAGAGAAATACATCACCACATGCTGATCCTTCTTGCTGAATATCCAAAGCAGAGAAGTAACACAGTCCACTCTCTCAATCAACCACCCAACTACTTCACGTTTCCTTTTAGCCTCTGGGGCAGTTTAGCTCCGCCCCTGGGGGATGGGAATTTTCACCCTGTAGGCTGAAAGTCAGTACTACTCCAGATTATTCCAATTAGTAAAATGAGGTTATAGGAACAGTGCAATTGTTTTCCTGGATTAAGCCCTCTTTTCTCCGCCTCCCTCTCCCTTCTACGTCACCTGTCCACCTGGATCTGTGACCTTTAGGCTTTTCATATTTGCCCCACCCTCTAGGCCCACAGTCCTTATGTACATATCCATACATTACATATTATAAATTATTTATTTCTATTAATGTCCGGCTCCCCTCTGGACTGTAAGAACATTGTTGGGAGGAAATGTGTCTACCAATTCTGTTGTACTGTACTCTCCCAAGGGCTTAGTTCAGTGGCCAGCAACGATAAAAACTCAGTGAAAACTGATGATGATCATAGTTGTCCTCTTTGTCATCCATTTTAAAGGTGAGGTTTGTACCATCTGATTGCCAAACCTTTCCTTTAACAACTAGGGATTTAGCCTGAGCCTGCTGACATTTTCTGCCACCTCAACCCCATTTACTGATGAAATCCATTTAACACTGCCATGTGAACAAATGTTTCCTTTAGCTTATAGTGAACCTACTACCTTCAAGCTCCAGTGGATGTCTTTTCATTCTAGAGTTGTGGGATTTGATGAGGGACAGTTTGGTTTGCCCTTCATGATTATTCACTGTTGGCTTTGTTTTATGGTACTTGTTAAGCACTTACTATGTAACAAATGTTGTTCTAAGCACTGGGGTAGGTACAAGTCAATTAAGTTATACACAGTCCCTCTTCCACATGGGGTTCACAGTCTTAAGTGGGAGGGAGGACAGGTTTGGAAACCTCATTTTACCGTTGAGGAAACTGAGGCAGAGAGAAGTTAAGTGACTTGCCCAAGGTCACACAGGTAACAATTGGTAGAGACAGGATTAGAACCCAGGTCCTCTGACTCTCAGGCCCGTGCTCTTTCCACTAGACCACTTGGCTTCATGCCCTTTCTCAGCCTCCATCTTTCTAGGCTGCTGAAGTGTCCTAAACTCTTCAGTCTCTCCTTATAAGGAAATTTCTCCATTTCCCCATGATTTACCCTAATAATGAGAATTTGCTTCTGAGTCATTTACTCCCAAATTTCTTGGCAGCCAAAATAAAGTCATTGGCAGGTGATTTGCAATTCACACACAGTCCAACACACAGATGCTCAATAATTAGCAAAAACAAAAATAATAATAAATGTTTTCTGATCTGGGTCATATAGAAAGCCCAAATGTACCTAGTGGAAACTGGCATTTGCAAGATGGAATGGTTTTCCTATTGCCTGAGGGATCCAGGCAAGACTGTGGATTCTGACAGTGTAGCCGAGTGGTTCATTTCTTGTTTGCTCTATCTCAGAGCAGGATTAGCCAGCCATATCAATGGTTTTATCAGGCCAGAGGCCAAATGGTCAGTGTTGCCTGAATTTCAGCAGCTTAATCAGTGTTTCACTCCCAAATATGACCATTTCAAAACAATTTTGGATTTATACAGTTTTGCTTATGGTCATGGAAGCTCACAAGGTCCCAAGCTCATTCATTTGAAACAGCAAAAAAAAAAAAAAGGCTGGAAATCCAGATTACATATAAAAGAACTTGAAAAGTTCAAGATTTCTTCGGAAATACATTTCACAATTTTCTTCGTTTTGTTGACACACCAAAGTTGTATTGAATTAAAATACCTTTTCAATCTGGCCAGAAAGGTTCCTGATGCAAAGTCATTCAAATTCACTGAAGACAGCCACTAGCGACACATAAAGCATTACATCATTTTACTCACATTTCTTAGTGAATTTCAGGAGGTTCTCTGAAGCAGCAGAGGGATGCTCAAGCATTTCTCATATCTACCACTGAACTACTCTACTGTACCTGGTAGAGTACAATACAGTAGAATTGGTAGACATGGTCCCTGCCTTCGAAGCAGCGTTGCTTCGTGGAATGAGCTTGGGAGTCGGAAGGACTCGGGTTCTAATCCGGCTCCTCCACTTGTCTGCTGTGTGACCTTGGACAAGTCCTTTAACTTCTCTGTGCCTCAGTTACCTCATCTGTAAAATGGGGTTTACTACAGTGAGTCCCATGTGGATTGAGTCCAACCTGATTAGCTTGTATCTACCCCAGCGCTTAGTACTGTGCCTAGAACATAGTAAGTACTTAACAAATACCATTAAAAGAGAGTGCTTACAATTTAGCCCTTTAGCTAGAGTTCCCTGAGACCTACTTCAGTGTGAGGTATCTTTTGGTTCTGGGCTATCCCGGGACTCAAGGTGGCCGGGGGGAAGGAGGTATGTTCAGAACTACAGGTCCTGCAGATGGATTGGGACGGAAATGGATCAGGCTGCAGCGAGGTGGGATGGTTCCCCGGAACTGTGTGCTTGAATGGCTTTAACAAACCAAATCAAACAGGGAACAAGTCCAGCCCATTTCTCTCTGTTCTTCTTGTGTGACTTGCTCATGGGACCCAAAGTTCAGGCTCTCTGCGTTCCATACACGCCCCTACTTAGCGCCTCAGAAGCACAAATAGACAGGGGGCCCAAAGAGGCATCCAACTGCTCCTTATGAGGGAAGATGCAGATTGATTACAGATACCCCACATGCAGGAACAGAGAAGGAATCTGCAAAAGGCACTTTAACAAACTTTCCACAAGAGTGGGGCTTGCCCCAGGTTTTCCAGGAATTTTTATGTGTTTTCTATCATTTCCTAAAGTACCCCCAGTGCTTTCCTTTGAGAATCCTAAGCATGCCTACTATCAAAAGTGAAGGCCAAGCAAAGAGGCGATTTCTTTTAAGCGGATCATCTGGACTGCACGTTAGGTTGCCGAACTGTACGCTGGTCACAGTGTGGCAGGTCACCGGATCCTGCAGCGAGCCAGGGGCTGTCCTTGCGATCATTAGTAACCATTAATCAAGATTTTATAGCCTTGCTGGCATTGTCTCTGTATTCCCAAAAGAGCAAGTTAACCTTTTTGTATCAGAAATGGCCTTGCTCGGTTAGTGGATGATACATTCATAAGCAATGAAAATAGCATGTCGAGATTTCGATAGAGTTTGTAAGCATTATGGATGGGGAGGCATCTCTGACTAGACATGTCTGGAAATGATTTGTTCTCAGTAATGCAGAGGGATTATGGTGAGCTGAGGAATGATGTTATTTGAATCACGACTTAAAAACAACTCTTCTACTTGGAAGTTAAATGCAGGCTGATGTAGAGAAATATGGCGTAGGCACAAGTGTTCATATTATTTTGAAAATCCCTTTTGCAAACTCTTGAGATTATTTAACTTCATCTGAGAAAGAAAGAGCTAAAGCCCCAGGGAGTAAACTAAATTCTCAAATTTGTGAACTGAATTCCAAATTCCAAATAGAAAAGTGTTTTGCTTTGGAAGGGAGTAGTGAAGAGGGGAGGGGAAAAGGTGTAGAAAGTATTCGACAGAGGGAAGAATTAAGCATATAGGGACTATGATTTAATAAACATGTGAGAATGTGTTATCTGTTCTCAGGAATGTGTATGGTTTCAATTTGGGAATTCACTTGAGTTTTTCCCTTCCCATCTAATAAGAGGCAGGTAACATCCTCTATAACCAAAGAGAAGGAAATATTACCTCTCCCTCATTCCCAAATTTTTATTTTGTTTTTTGTGGTATTTATTAAGCGCTTACCATGTGTCAAGGACTGTTTGAAGTGGTGGGATAGATACAAGGTTATCAGGTTGTACACAGTCTCTGTCCTGCAGAGGGCTCACAGTCTAAGTCTGAGGGAGAAGGATTTAATCATTTTACAGATACGGTAACTGTGGTAACTGAGGAAGTTAAGTGACTTGCAGACAAGTTACAGAGCGGACAAGTGGAAGAGCCAGGATTAGAACCCAGGTCCTCTAACTCCTGAGTAAGTGCTCTCTCCACTAGGCCATGCTGCTTTTCCATTCTCTTCTAGGCAGACCTCAGAAATGCCCCAGAGTATCCACTGATGCCCCTTGCCCCCAGGCAAAGAGATATATGTGATGATACAAGCAATCTATAGAATTTTTTTCCAGAGCTGACCCTGCAATTTGCCAGAGTCGTTGTATTAGTAATAATTGTGTTATTTGTTAAGTGCTTACTATATGTCACAAGCTATACTAAGGGCTGGGGTAGATACAGATAATTTGGTCAGACGCAGTCTCCGTTGCGCAGAGGGCTACCTGTCTAAGAGAGAGAACAATTATTAATGCCCCTGTAGACTAATAGTTCCTTTTGGGCAGGGACCATATCTATCAACCCTTATTGTATTGTACATCCCCAAGTGTTTAGTACAGTGTTCCGCATATAGTAAAGCACTCAATAAATACCACTGATTGATTGATAATTTCTGTTTTCGAGGTGAGGAAACTGAGAGACTGAGTAGTTAAATGACTTGCCCAAAGTCACATAGCAGGCAATGGAATTCCTGTAATCATTTTTATTGTTAAGTGCTTATTTTGTGCAGAGCAATTAGCTAAACACTAGGAAGAATGCATGGACATTATTGAGGAAAGTGGCCCTTATCTATATGGGGTTTACAATCAATCAATTGCATTTATTGAGCATTTAGAGTGTGCAGAGCCCTGTACTAAGGGCTTGGTAGAGTACAGTACAATAGAGTTGGTAGACACATTCCTTGCCCATGAGTTTATAGACTAGAGAAGCTTACAGTCAAGAGGGTAATAATAATAATGTTGGTATTTATTAAGCGCTTACTATGTGCAGAGCACTGTTCTAAGCGCTGGGGGAGATACAGGGTCATCAGGTTGTCCCACGTAAGGGTCACAGTTAATCCCCATTTTACAGATGAGGTAACTGAGACACAGAGAAGTTAAGTGACTTGCCCACAGTCACACAGCTGACAAGGGGCAGAGCCGGGAGTCGAACCCATGACCTTTGACCCCGAAGCCCATGTCAGACTCATGAGGGCAAGAAACCTGTCTGCTAATTTTCATTTTATTTTCATCACAGACTAGTATAGTCCTTGGTCCATTCTAGTGCACTTTTGGAAATGATACATTCCTGGTTCAGCAAACCTGTAAAATCCCTCTCCACTGGAACCCTGAGTTCCGCTGCCCGGAAATGAGTGAGTGAGTAAATATGAGTGAGTAAGCCTCTCTCATATAGTTTCTGAAGTATTAATAATCACGGGCTAAATATTCCTTCTCATTCTTCTTGAATGATTATACATGAACATCTTATGACTGAAATAAAAAAATGCAAGACTTCTGTTCCCCCCATAGGCCAGGGGATTCAATTTTTACTCCCCGTGGGCTGGAAATTTAAAGGAGGACATATAGGCCCACTGACCCAGGGCCTCTTAGCTAAAAGGGAGCAGCACACGTTCCTCAGAAATGGTTTACTGCATTGACATTTAAAGGAGGCTTTTCTCCCCTGAAAAGAGTCACCTTGTGTGGGGACAAAACACAGATATAATTCACCAGGAGAAAAGCAAAACTCCAGCCATTAATTCAATAACTGAATAGGGTTTTATTTCTTTAGGGCTGTTGATCTGATTCTGTGAGGCACTCTGGGGCACTGAAGCAGTTATGGCAAAACACAAGCAAAGGCCCAAGAGGAGACTGTTGCCCTTTTTCTTTTCTCTTTTTTCTTTTCTCTTAGGTGTGAAAAGACCATGTTTGAGAGAATAACTGGAGTCTCAAGTTATCTCCCTGGGTCTGAGACAAGAATTCTCCCAGACCAGAAGTTGCCTCAAAGAGTGTTGCTCGACAGGGACTACAATCTGTCTTTCTGGGGGGCGGTAGATGGCACAACCAGGAGCTTGGGAGAGTTTCAGAACTCTGGGGTTTTTTTCCTAAATTTACAGATTCTTCTCAAGAATTTTCTTCAGTGCTCTAGGAGATTACTTGAACCACAGCTTTCCCATTTTTTAACAAATGCAATGATTCTTTTCAAGTAATCTCCCCTAACTTCCCTTTTGTTGTCTTCCAGACAAAACAGTGAGGGCAGCAGCTCCCCTGACTAGGACTGTGAAGGATTTCAATGGTCACAATGACTATTTGGCCCAGCAAACCTCTGAACATCAGACAACGTGGTAAGACAACAGGAAGAACAGGACAAATGATTAACCCGATTCATTGGATTCCATTTCATTCATTCATTCAATAGTATTTATTGAGCACCTACTATGTGCAGAGCACTGTATTAAGCGCTTGGAATGTACAAGTCGGCAACAGATAGAGACAGTCCCTGCCCTTTGACGGCCTTACGGTCTAATCGGGGGAGACAGGCAGACAAGAACAATGGCAATAAATAGAGTTAAGGGGAAGAACATCTCATAAAAACAATGGCAAATAAATGGAATCAGGGTAATGTATATCTCATTAAACAAAATAAACAAAATAAATAGGGTGGAGAAGATATATACAGTTGAGCAGACGAGTACAGTGCTGAGGGGGTGGGATGGGAGAGGGGGAGGAGGAGAGGGAAAGGGGGGAGAAGAGGGTTTAGCTGCGGAGAGGTGAAGGGGGGCTAGAGGGAGCAGAGGAAAAAAGGGGGGAGCTCAGTCTGAGAAGGCCTCTTGGAGGAGGTGAGCTTTAAGAAGGGATTTGAAGAGGGGAAGAGAATTAGATTGTCGGAGGTGAGGAGGGAGGGCGTTCCAGGACCACGGGAGGACATGGCCCAGGGGTCGACGGCGGGATAGGAGAGACCGAGGGACGGTGAGGAGGTGGGCGGCGGAGGAGCGGAGCGTGTGAGGTGGGCGGTAGAAAGAGAGAAGGGAGGAGAGGTAGGAAGGGGCAAGGTGATGTAGAGCCTCGAAGCCTAGAGTGAGGAGTTTTTGTTTGGAGCGGAGGTCGATAGGCAACCACTGGAGGTGTTTAAGAAGGGGAGTGACATGCCCAGAACGTTTCTGCAGGAAGATGAGCCGGGCAGCGGACTGAAGAATAGACTGGAGCGGGGTGAGAGAGGAGGAAGGGAGATCAGAGAGAAGGCTGACACAGGGACACTGACCCACCCTTTAGTTGTGGGGAGTTGCTCAGTAGGTCTTCCCTTATTTCAAAAGAACCATCAAAGGCCATTATTATTAGTTCATATCTTGGGAATCTAAATGTCCATCACATCAGTAACTGTTTTGGGTGTCAAACCAACACCTAACATTTCTGTTAGAGACATGGGTCAATGCCAATACAAAGTTTGTATCTTTTGTTTTTGTGTAATGTAAAAAAAATTATAAAAACAAAACACCAAAAGAGAGTAAGCAAAGGTTATCTATTCATTTCCTTTGTGAAAAAGGTAGAGGAGTTATTAGACCATCCATACCATAAATGTGTATACTGTAAATCACTTTACTTGAAATTTGTTTCAATATGTCTAGTACTGAACATGACAACTACAGTATACTGCTGCTCTTCTCTTTTTGAGTCATTGAATAAATTACAAATGAGAAATGAGAAAGACAATCCACTGGAGAAAAAGATTTCATGTGAGAAAATGATCCTCACGCTGCAATACGTACACAAAATATTCAGGGAGAGAAACTAAGAATTTTTTTCCAGATCTATCAGTCTCAAGAACAAAAGTTCTTCCTTCACCCAAATCACATCCTTTGCCCTCAAATTAATTTTCCTTCAAGATGTACGCAGCATGGCTCAGTGGAAAGAGCCTGGGCTTCGGAGTAAGAGGTCATGGGTTCGACTCCCGGCTCTGCCACTTGTCAGCTGTGTGACTGTGGGCAAGTCACTTAACTTCTCTGGGCCTCAGATACCTCATCTGTAAAATGGGGATTAAAACTGTGAGCCCCACGTGGGACAATCTGATCACCCTGTATCCCTCCCCAGCGCTTAGAACAGTGCTTTGCACATAGTGAGTGCTTAACAAATACCACCATTATTACTCTGATGAAAAAAAGTAAAGGTAGAAGTTACATATTGGCAAGAGTGAATATGAAGGCTTACGTATGGATGCATATTATTTCTCTTTCTCAGCATGATGTGTAGCCAGTTATTTTAAAGTAGAGTATGGAAAAACCATTTCGTTAGAATAGGCCAAAATTCAATTCCGTGAACATGATTTTGCAAAGATGAAATCCAGCTAAAAATCTGCTTTTAATGAAGATGTGCTAGATGACACTGGAATAATTTATGTTAACTGTCCTTATGGCTTAAAAAGCGACTCAAAGTTTTGCATAATAAGTCCTACACAAAACTTGGGGAACATTAAGGAGACTCAATTCTAGATTGAGTTTGAATTTTTTCTTTGTTGTAAATCCCAGCCCCAACTAGAAATAAGAGCAGTCAACTGTCTCCCTATTCCATAAAAATCCTCATCAGAATTCTATTTCATGTTTTGTAAGGTCAGAAATATATACATATATACATATATGTATGTGTCTATATGCTAGAAGATTTTGTTTTTATAATTTCTCCCACCCAATATTCAAAACTCTTCACTAGACATTGATGGATTACTCTGCACATTCAGGAATATAAGGTTTCCTGTAAAAATAACTAGTTTCATTAGCCCAGACAATAGTGACCCCAAAAAATATATGATTAAAAAATCATGGTACTTTATCACAGTGTTTCTATTCAGAAAAACCTGCTAAATGACCTTGAAGGATAGTGTTCATCCTTTCACTTCCTCAGTTCCCTCCCCTCTTGCAGAGAATATGTTGTGCTTATTACAACTGGTATTCATTATCATCATCATCCTCCTCATCACTATTATCAGTGGTATTTTTTTATGGAATTTGTTAAGTGCTTACCATGTGCCAGGTACTGTACTAGGTGCCGGAGTAGATACGAGAAGCAGCATGGCTCAGTGGAAAGAGCATGGGCTTTGGAGTCAGAGGTCATGGGTTCGAATCCAGGCTCTGCCACTTGGCAGCTGTGTGACTGTGGGCAAGTCACTTAACTTCTCTGTGCCTCAGTTACCTCATCTGTAAAATGGGGATTAAGACTGTGAGCCCCACGTGGGACAACCTGATTCCCCTGTGTCTACCCCAGCGCTTAAAACAGTGCTCTGCACATAATAAGTGCTTAACAAATACCAACATTATTATTACAAGTTAACCAGCTTGGACATAGTCCACATCCTCATGGGGATCATAGCTTTAATCCCTATTTTGTAGATGAGGTAACTGAGGTACAAGAAGTGAAGTGACTTGTCCAAGGTCACACAGCAGACAAGTGGTGGAGCTGGAACTAGAACCCAGATCCTTCTAACTCCCAGACCCATGGTCCATCCGCCAGGTCAAGCTGCTTCTCACTAGGCCATACTGCTTTATTGAGCGCTTACAATGTGCAAATGGGCAGGAAACATCTTTACCAACTCTAACAACTCTGTTGAATTGTACTTCCCTTGCTTAGTACAGTGCTCTACTCACTGTAAGTTCATTCATTCAATAGTATTTATTGAGTGCTTACTATGTGCAGAGCACTGTACTAAGCACTTGGAATGTACAAATCGGCAACAGACAGAGACAGTCCCTGCCCTTTGATGGGCTTACGGTCTAATCGGGGGAGATGGACAGACAAGAACAATAGCAATAAATGCCACTGGTTATCTGATTGATTGACTGATTGGTATTCCTAGCCTAATGTAGAGACTTGAGTAGAGCAGGAAAAGATGGAATGCCATCTGTCTCTGTCTCTAGAGGGCCTGAAGCCATTCCACTACCTTTCAGATAATCAGTACATGACATGTATCCACTACTTTTTTAACAAAAAACATATAGTCCCTCTGCTCTTTTAATATTGAATGTCCACCAGTTTGTATCATCTCGTCTTCCTCTAGCATATAGAAATTCTTTGAGGTCCGGAATCATATCTTCAATTTTTTCTCCATTTCCTCCAAGGGCACTTAATTGAGCACTTACTGTGTGCAGAACACTGTACCAAGCGCTTGGGAGACTACAGTACAGTAGAGCTGGTAGACAGAAACCTTGCCAACAAGGAGATCACTGTTTAGCAGGGAAAGTGACCAACTTTCCAAATGGTGGAGTCAGGAATAGAATCTAGGTCCTTCTGACTCCCAGGCCTATGCTCTATCCACTAGGCAATGCTGTTTCTTTATTCCCGTGGCTCACGTTAGGCTGGGTTAGACCTGGGCTCAGGGTCAGTTCAACCCGGGCTCCAGAAATTTGGTCTGTGCAATTCTCTACCTCAGAATGTCAGTGGCTTCTAGTTCTCAAGAGATTCAATTAAATTTAGAAAAATCTACTGTTTTAGCTGCTAAAATTCAGTACTTGTCTGAACTGAAGTGGGAAGAAAGTTTTGTGGTTTGACCAGCAGTAGCTGGAAGGAGATTTTCTACTTGACACACTCTAATTAATCATACCTCCCAGATTAGAGAGACTTGACATAATGACACCAACAAAATGCATAGTGGGAATTAAGGTTATTCTAGTGTGTAATGGTAAAATCTAATTGACCCTTCTATAAAGTGATGATATCCAGGAAGGACTGAGACAGATCATTGCCAGAGGAGCACATTCACTGCCTCCCTGAACCAGGAATAGGAAATACATTGGTGATGTTTCCCTAACCCTGAGAATGCCCTGGTGGCTCACAAGCATACAGTTATAGAGACCGATAATGGGATAAAACCACATTATTGTCATCATGGTATTTGTTAAGTGGTTATTTTGGCTCAAGCACTGTTCTAAGCACTAGGGTAAGTTGGACAGAATGCCTGTCCCACATGGGACTCACAATCTAAGTAGGAAAGAGGACAAGCGTTTAATCCCCATGTAAAGACATGGGAACTGAGACACAGAGAAGTTAAGTGACTTGCCCAAGGTAACACAGCATGCAACTGGCAGAGCTGAGATTAGAACCCAGGTCCTATGACTCCTAGGCTTGTGCTCTTTCCACTAGGCCACACTGCTCCAGCTCTTCTAGATTCCCTCTAAGATTATGGCCATATCCAAAGCCCCAAAATTGCCATGAAATATGTTTTTTGGATTATGATATTGATTTTTTTAATATTTACATCTCATGAGAAAACCTTCCATTCAAAAGCTATTTGTGTGCTTGGAAGCACATCATTTTCTAATTAAACTTCATTCATTTCATTTCAACAGACTAACAGAGCTTCTTGTAATCTTATTGCTTGAAAAAAAATCTTGTTCTCATTACTTTATTTGATTTTGTATTCTTTGCTTAGAATATTTAGATCTCTTCCCCCCTTAAAATTATAAGAAATGTCAATGTCTCGATTATTGCTTACTTGAAAATGCTAGGTTATGACAGGTGAGGAATATTAAACTTTGAGTTCTGCAGAAAATTATGAAAAGCCATTAGGTCACCTCCCCAAATTCCATTTACCATGGCATCCATCTCTCTCTTCTTTCCCAGTCTTCCCTGAAGAAGAGGACTCCTGCCTGCTTTCAAAATCTTCCCTCTTAATCTGAACCTCCCATCCCATCCTCTCTCAACTCTTTAAAAATTCTCTTCTCACTTGTCTTCCCTCCCTTGGCTTGTCTTATGCCGTCGAATCATTTCCAACCCTTAGCGACACCACAGACATATCTCTCCCAGAACGCCCTACTCTCCATCTGCAGTCGTTCTGGTAGTGTATCCATAGAGTTTCCTTGGCAAAAGTCTGGAAGCTGTTTACCATTACCACCTTCTACGGCAGTAAACCTGAGTCTCTGCCCTCGAATCTCTCCCGTGCCACTGCTGCCCAGCACGGGTGAGTTTTGACTTGTAGCAGATTGCTTTCCACTGGCTAGCCACTGTCCAAGCTAGGAATGGAATGAGTATGCCTCTGCTTGACTCTCCCTCCCACAGCCGAGCCTGGTAGAGTACTAGAAACTCTGCAGGTGTGACCCTGAGGGTCATCCCTTCCTACCTTTGTCTTTAACTGTGTTTGCCTTCAATCTTGTTCAAGTCCCTCCTATACTACAATAGTCTTCCCTGGAATCAACGACACCCTCCAGTTATCGCCCTTTCTCCTTGCTGCCATCTCGAGCACTTAATACAGTGTTCTGCACACAGTAAATGCTCAATTGATACAATTGAATAAATGAATGAATCTCTTCCCAAAGTCCTCAGATAGGCTGTCTGAACCTGCTGCTTCAACTTCCTTTCCTTTAACTCCCTTTTTGACCCAATATAATCTGATTTCCACTCCCTTCCCTTCCCAGGGGACTCTACTCTCTACTAGTCCTCTTTGACCTTAAACTGTTGACTTCTCCTTTCTCTCTGAAACATTATTAAGCATTATTGGCCCTATTTTCTTCAGCTAAACCTCTTCTGGTCCCTCCCAGCTTCTTTGGTTGGGTCCTCTTTGAAGCCTAATGGTAGGTGACCCTCAAGCCTCTTCCTGGGCCCCAACCCGTCTCACTTAAAATACACTCACTTGGGAAACGGATCCACTCCCTTGATTTTAGCTACCACATATATGCAGGTGACTTCAAAATCCATCTCATTAGGCCAAACCTCTCACTTCCTTGACAAGCTTGCATTTCCTCAAATCTGGGATATCTCCACCTGAAAACTCCTCTGACACCTAAATCTCAATAATAATAATAATGATGGTATTTGTTAAGCACTTACTATGTGCTGAGCACTTTTCTAAGCACTGGGGTAGAAACAAGGTAATCAGGTTGTCCCGTGTGGGGCTCACAGTCTTAATCCCCATTTTCCAGATGAGGTAACTGAGGCACAGAGAAATTAAGTGACTTGCCCAAGGTCACACAGCAGAAAAGTGGCGGAGCCAGGATTAGATACAAATCCTTATTTTTCCTTATCTTTATTGAACATCCACTTGGGGCAATGCACTGTACAGAATAAAGAATTGTCAGGGTTCCTGCCTATTAAGAATCTTAAGTCATTTGTTAAGTGCTTACTATGTGTCAGGCACTGTACTAACCTCTGGGATACGTACAAGCTTATCAGGTTGGACAAAGTCCCTGTCCCACATAGGGCTCACAGCCTTATTCCCCATTTTACAGATGAGGTAACTGAAGTGCAGAGAAGTGAGTGACTTGCCCAAGGTCACACAGCAGACAAGTGGCAGAGCCAGAATTAGAACTCAGCTCTTTCTGATTCCCAGGCCCCTGCTCTGATTCCCAGGCCATGCTGCTGTCAAGAATTTACCATCTAATGGGGGAAAAACGTTTAAATATTGCAGCCAATATAACTGAATGTACAATTCAATATTGTACAACATTGTACAATATTTACTTAACATTATACTATATTGTACAATTCAATCTTGTACAGATTCTCTAGTCCCTACTTCAAACTTGTCCAAATTGTTTATCCAAAACACTTTTCTGCACACCTCTCTCCACTTTCACCCCCTCTAATCCATAGTTCAAATTATTGCCCAGATTGGTTTTCCAAAATTATCTATTGCACACATCTCACCACTTCTCAAGAACCTTTAGTGGTTATCCCTTTCTCTCTGCCTTAAGCAGAAACTACTTTCCATTGGCTAAAGATCCTTCAAAACCCTCCTCTCTCTTACTTATCCACCCTTCTACATCCCAGCTAACATTCATCATTCCTTCCAATGTAACCTTCTCACTGAGCCTCCTTATCTGACCTCTGACCACTGATTACTTCTGATCTCTGACACCTCTGATCAAGCCCTCTCCTTGTCTGGCGTTCCCTTCCCTCCTCTAATCTGTGAGACCATAGCTCTTCTCATCTTCTAAATCCTCTTGAAATTTTACTTCCTCCAAGTGGTTTTCCCTAATTACTTTTTCTTTTCCCCAAGTCATATCCTCCAAACTACCACCTCAACATTTATGCACTCACAACAAACCGCAGACTTTGGCCTATATAGATTAACCTCTATTACTAGTTAAGCATTCATTTAATCACCTCCCCAAGTTTCCATTCTCTTTTTTCTCTTACTTGTAAAAAAATTTTATGTTTCTCCAACCCATTAGATTGTATACTCCTTTAAGGTCAGGGATCCTACTTTTTATTGTATTATATTGTATTCTTCTAAGTCATTAATGCAGTGCCCTGGACAAAGTAGATGCTCAGTAAATACTATTGATTGATTCTGAATGTAACTATGGAGTTTTTAGCACGTTTTTGAGTAGATTGAGAAGAAAATTTACAGGTTTTAGACAACCTTTTCTGGACGCCCCTACTGAGACTTAAGTGAAATTTGGTCTTATGCTGTCGAGTCATCTCCGACCCATTACGACTCCATGGACACGTCGCTCCCAGAATGCCCCACCGCTTTCTGTATTTGTTCTGATAGTGCATCCACAGAGTTTCCTCTGTGATTTACCATTTTCTTCTTCCATGCAGTAAACTTGAGTCTCCACCCTTGTCTCTCTCCCATGCCACTCCTGCCCAGCACAGGTTAGTTTTGACTTGGAGCAGATTGCCTTCCACTGGCTAGCCACTGCCCAAGCTAAGAATGGAATGAGTATGCCTCTGCTTGACTCTTCCTGAGAAGCAGCGTGGCTCAGTGGAATAGAGCATGGGCTTTGGAGTCAGAGGTCATAGGTTCGAATCCCGGCTCAGCCACTTGTCAGCTGTGTGACTTTGGGCAAGTCACTTAACTTCTCGGGGCCTCAGTTACCTCATCTGTAAAATGGGGATAAGGACTGTGAGCCCCACGTGGTACAATCTGATTCCTCCTGTGTCTACCCCAGCGCTTAGAACAGTGCTTGGCACATAGTAAGCGCTTAACAAATACCAACATTATTATAGTCGAGACTGGTAGAGTACTGGAAACTCTCCAGGTGCAATCCTAAGAGGGGTAAGTGAAATCACACTTCACTAAAGTAACAAAACTTTATTGTTATCAGAAAAGAATTTCTCTTTGGCCCATAACACCCAGACTAAATGCAGAAAATGATTGTTTAGTGGATTCTGAACTACCTGAAAATTAGCATAAAGCACTCCCACAATGTGCATCTTGGTAATTTAACTATCCGGTGGGATGACTCCATCGCAACCAAATTCAGCCATAAATTTCCAAGAGATGATGTCTATTCTAGGCTTCAGTGAACAAGCCAGTTTTTGAAAATGAATTTTCTTTTGCAGCACAGCCTCACAAATGGCTTTTATAGCTCATTAGGCCATAGCAGTTCTACCTGGTCCACAGTATTTGTATTGGCTCTCACAAATCCAGGCACCCTGCTAAACCAGCTCCTTCTACCGCTGCTTCTATGGTGAAGCCAAGAGAAGCAAAATATGAATATAGCAATTGCACCCTAATTTTACTCCATAGATTCAATATTGCCAAATTAAACCACACTACCAAAAAAGGGAAGAGAGGTATTATTTTTCTATTAGTCTCACAGCCTGACTTTCTTCAGTCCTACCACCTGGTTTCTTTTAAGTCTAGTGACTCTTTGAAGGGCTGGATGCTTAGGCCAAGATTTGCTTTTATAAATATTTTCATTATTGATTTGAGAATTTCTTTGTGAAATTACATAGAAAAAATGTTTCCTTTCATGAGAATTAAATTAGAATCTAACAGCAACAAGTGGCCTAGTCAGTGTTTTCATTCTCACCATATGGTGAGAAGACATATACACACACACATAAAGAATACATATTATATAAATATACCATAAATATTACACATTTCTAATCTCCCAGTGACATTTCCCTACTGCCATTTTAGCTCTTTGTGCTACCTAAGCACTTAGGTACTCACATCTTCTCCCTTCCCCAACATTAGCTACTATGTCCATATATTTATACTTTATTACTTCCTCCTTCCTGGAATTTATTTTCACATTTCTGTCTCTTTCACTAGATTTCAAGCTCCTTGAGAGCAGAAATCATTTCTACTAATTGGACTGCACTTTTCCAAGTGCTAAGTATAGTGTTCTGTACACCATAACTGTCCAAATACTTTTAATATAGCTGTTCTCCATGTTCAGAGAAAGTGTCACTGATGGTGTCATTCTCTTATATGTAATGCACTTGGCTCAGTACCATTTGACACTCACCCCACAATAGTTTTGTAAATAACTTTATACTCTATTTTACCTATACCTAATCTTTTTTAATGTCTGTATCCCCCTGTAGACTGTAAGCTCCTTGTGGGCAGGGATCGCATCTACCAAATCTGCTGAATTGGATTTTCCCAAGTGTGCATTACATCATTCTAAGCAGAGTAAATGCCCAATAAATACCTCTGATTGATTGACTATAAACCATAAGTAATCCTGAGTCAGATGTAACTTCTGTTGGTAACCTAGGTCTCAAGGCCTACAAGAAGATTGAACGACACTTCAGTTTTGTAGACTTTTAGTTTGGTCTGAAAGCTAATATAGCCCTGCTGCCACTCTCTGCTTTCAGCATCCCAAAAGATCCTTTTGCTTTCTTCATTCAATTTCCTACTTCCTTGTCTATCATTGGCCAGTGTTGCCTAGGTAACGGAATTTCGAGACGGGGTTATCTCTGTTGCCAATATAGATTTTTTAGTTGTGTGTATGGCTATCTTGGTGCAGGGACCTAGAGGACAATCTGTAATGCTTGGCTTATTCAGTGAAGTGCTTTACAATCATTTGTTTGTCTTTCTGGTTGAATGCTTCTAAGGTCCAGACATCTTGAAGAACTGCCTCTAAGACTTTGAATGATGCTCAAAGCCTACTGACTTGGAAAACACCCCTCATAGAGTGGAAGCTTATACTAATACCTACATCCAGAGTTTTTGTTGTTACTTCAGCATGGCTTCACAGACTAGACTGGACAGGATCGGGTCTACTATATAGCCCCTGCTTCACCCCATTGGCCATTGGAATAGATTGGACAGGACGGCCTCAGGGTTGTCACAGCTAGCCATGGCAGCAGGAAGTAGTCTTGAAATCTTGATGGACTCTTCATGCCAATCAAATTTACAAATTCTAGGGTCCAGGTCTACTGAATAGTAATAATAATGATAATAGTAACAATATTTGTTAAGCATTTACTCTGTGTCAAGCTCTGTTCCAAGTGCTTCAGTAGATACAAGTTAATTAGGTTGGATGCAGTCCCTAAGCCAAAGGGGCCTCACAGTCAAAATAGAAGGGAGAACGGGTATTGGATCCCCATTTTATAGAAGCAGCATGGCACAGTGGATAGAGCATGGACCTGGGAGTCAGAAGGTCAAAGGTTCTAATCCTGCTCTGCCACCTGTCCGCTCTGTGACCCTGGGCAAATCACTTCAAGTCTCATGGCCTCAGTTACCTCATCTGTAAAATGAGGATTGAGATGGTGAGCCCCACTTGGAACAGAGACTGTGTCTAACCTGATTTGCTTGTGTCTACCCCAGCACTTTGTACAGTGTTTGGCATATAGTAAGCACTCAGCAAATCCTATAATCATCATCATCATCATACCATAATCACTGAGAAGCAGCGTGGCTTAGTGGAAAAAACACGGGCTTGGGAGTGAGAGGATGAGGGTTCTAATCTCGGCTTCGCCACTCGTCTGCTGTGTGACCTTCGGCAAGCTGCTTAATTTCTCTGTGCCTCAGTTACCACCATCTGTAAAATGGGGATTCAGACTGTGAGCCTAACGTGGGACAACTGATTACCTTGTACCCACCCCAGCGTTTAGAACGGTGCTTGGCGCATCGTAAGCACTTAACAAATACCTTAACAATAATAACAATAATTATTATTATTATCATCATTATAGATAAGGGAACTGAGGCAAAGAGAAGTTTAGTGGCTTTCCGGAGATCACAGATATCAGAGAAATGGCAGAGTCAGGATTAGAAACCAGGTCCTCTGACTCTCAGGCTCCTGTTCTTTCCATTAGGCCACAGTGCTTCCCTCATTTTTTTTCAGTAACTGGGTTGTTGCAAAGATCATGTCGGGAGTACCATCTCGACGAGAGTGTTGCTTAGACCTTGACACTTTTGGCAAAGAGGAAAGATTGAGCAATCAAACATTAGATAGTACAGACACAGCAATGTCATCCTTAGACATTTAGCACCAAATTACAGATTGTTAATGGGGTCTTAGAAACTGCTTCAGCGAGTGATTCCTGTTACAGCTGCTGATTGATCTACGGCATATACCCTCACAGAAAGAGCCAGGGCCTGAAGTAACGCTCTCTTAGTCTTGAAGTAGAGGCTGCTTTTGTCTGAGCCAAAAAAGAACAAAAAATGAACCACAGGGGAGCTGTTGCTATGTGGAGTGTAAATGCCAAGGATGGGGTCAAAATTTGCTTGGGATTGCACTCTCCCGATTTATCAAGATTACAACTTGATTCAGGGGAGTGTCTTGGAACATCCTATTTCAGGGTTTTCCCTTCCTTTGTTACTACATAAAACCTAGGTGAGCATAAGCCACACTGGGCACTATAAAAAACAGACTATAAAGATGTGGTTCCCGTTTTCCAGGAGTTTACATTTTGAAAAAGACATCATTAGGATTTACATGTAAGTGCAACTCTATTCTTTCCTTGAGGGGCAGGGCAATAACTTGTAGCCACCAGGGTGAGTAACGGAGAAAAACTGCCCTGAAATCTTGCTCTCAGGATGTAGTTCCCCTATAACCAAGGCTGGTGACCACTGAGGACATCCCAGCCACTTGTCTGCTGTGTGACCTTGGGCAAATCACTTCACTTCTCTGGGCCTCAGTTACGTCATCTGTAAAATGGAAATTGAGACTGTGATCCTTGTGTGGGACAGGGACCGTGTCCACCTCGATTTGCTCGTATCCACTCCAGAGCTTTGTACAGTACCTGACACATAGTAAGCACTTAACAAATACCACAAGTATTATGACTATTTTTATTAGGAACTCTCACCACAGGAGCTGTGGGAGGGAAAAAGCTATGTCTGTTTCAAGTGAGTACCAAATTTCCCCACGGAGACTTGGCTTACTTCGTTCTCATTGTGACTACTGACTAGAAAAATGATTTGCTTCCCTCACGGACTAGACTGAAAACTCCCGGGGGTCAGGGATCATGTCTACTAGAAAAGCAGCATGGTCTAGTGGAAAGAGCACAGACCTGAGAGTCAGAGGATCTGGATTCTAATCCCAGCTCTGCCATTTGCTTGTTGTGTGACCTAGGGCAAGTCACTTTAGGTTTCTATGTCTCAGTTTCCTCAACTCCAAAATGATGCTTAAATATCTTTTCTCCCTCCCTCTTGCAAGGGGAGCCCTATGTGGGACAAGGTCTGTGTCCAACCTGAATAACTTGTATCTACCCAGTGCTTAGAATAGCATTTGACCCATAGTAAGAACTTAGTAAATGCCGTAACAGTAATAATAATTCTATTGTACTCTCTCAACCAGTGCTCTGCACAGAGCAAGTACAATAAATATGACTGAATGATTGGCTGTTTCATCAGCCATTCCCTGTCACTGTTTCTTTCCAGAGTGCTTGTTCCAGTAGTACCTTTCATTCATTTATTCAATTGCATTGATTAAGCACTTACTGTGTGCAAAGCACTGTACTAAACACTAAACAGAGTACAATATAGCAATTAACAGACACACTCCCTGCCCACAGAGTGCTTAGATGCATGTCACTAAATGCCACTTAGGAATCATATCAACTAATGGGAAAAAAAAAAAGCAAGACTAGATTTTACTGATTAGCAAGAAGACAGGAAATGGAGAAGTTCCCAATTACAAGATAGAAAACGCAAAAGGTATATGCACCTCTTGGATGTGTTGGGGTTTTTTGTGTTTTTTTTTTTTTTGTGTCAGGGAGAAGTGTATATTATGGGACACTCTAACAGTTTCTTTTCACAGTTATGTAGAAACCACTTCAGTGGGGTGAAGAGTCAAGCATCCAAATGTTTTGGAAGACTGCTTAAAAGAGCAGAAATCTTTAAACTCCATTCTGTGGGGAAGTATTTCACCAAGAGAAGGTGTTTTAATTTCTCTCTGGGATGATCTAATCCTTGAACAATGATCATAATTCCCTCTTCTGATGTGTGCATCACTTCAACTGAAGGACTCTTCCATGGTATTATGACATCCTTTTATATTGTATTTTTAAAAGCAACAAGCACGGTGAACAAAATTAGAGTGGAGCTGGAGTCATTACAACCAGAGTGGCATGGAAGGCTGGTTATATATTTGTCTTTCCAGCCACACCTGCTCCCTTGCATGAAAGCTCAGTGTTGGTAGCATCATCTTTAAATAGCTACAGCTGTCCTTCATATCCAAAGATGATGCTACCAACGAGCATCAGGGAGATCCTATTGCGTGTCTGGGTATGACTAGAACGACAGATGCAGAATGGTCAATCGATTCCATACTGTGTGCATAGAAAGACTGTCCTGTGCCACCCTGAAATGCATCTCTCTGGCATCGCCAGTTGCTGTTTAAAATATATGCTTTGTTGTAAGAAAAAAGTGGGGTTTAGGATTACCATTTTTTTTTCTGTTTTCTTTTAGCTTTCTCATTGCAGTCTAGATTCAAGTCCGTATCCCTTTGGGTATCTGCTGTCTACATTATTTTCTGGATATGATATCATTACAGAGAATTAAACATGGTAGAAAGTGATTCTAATATGAAGTAGGATTAGATATGGGCCAAATTGTTTGCTAGTAATTTGGACAAATTCATACACAGCTGGTGCTTCGTATGCCCAGTTATATTCTTTTCTGTCCTGGTGTGTTAAAGCTAAGGACCTAGCCAAATGAATCAGCAAGGTCTGGAATTTTCAAGCAACTTTTGAAAATAGTACTGTCCTAATAATCACATTAATACTTAAATATGTGCACATTGTTTGAGGTATATGTTCATTCTGTGTAGGATGGTATCAAGCAGGTTTTCAGCAGCGAGATGGAAGAATGAGATAGGAAAATGTAAAGTGAAGTTTGTAAGAAACTTTATCAAGGCAGACATTTTGAAATATGAGGAGACCCTCCCCCCAGGGAATTGGAAAGGAGAATGTATCCAAAGAGAAATGTGTTCGTCTTCAAATAATGAGGTTTCATTTGCCAATATTTATAATATCTATCAGTATATGACTAGCCAATGATTAAAGTTCAATATTCATTAACAATGTTTTAATTGTTTTTTTAAACCTTTGCAACAGGCCAAGTTTTTTCTTTCCCCACTTGTTGATAAAATAAAATGTTTTCCCTATCAAAAGGATAAAACCGGATAGCAGGGAACTTTAGAAGTGGAGGACAACACTAGGGTGGATGTCATATTTTCCATTTTTATTAAAATTCTTATCTTCCTGAAGCCATATTTCTCTTATATTTGTATATCTGGCCTAGGATTTTTCAGACTGGGGAGAAATTGGCTTGTTTTCTCTAAACCCTTCTTCAAATATTCTCTGATTTATCACCATACCAGACTTCTACCATGTGATTTATTTATTTATTTATTTTGATCAGTTTATAGGTTAAGAAAGGGAGGAAGATTTGGGCCTGGATTTGGGCTAAGGTCACTAATTAAAAGCCCCTCTCAGGCTTGTACCTGGAGAGTTTCCAGTACTCTACCAGTCTCGACTACGGGAGGGAGAGTGAAGCAGAGGCCTACCAATTCCATTCCTAGCTGGGGCAGTGGCTAGCGAATAGAAGACAATCTGCTACAAGTCAAAACTCTCCTGTGCCGGGCAGCAGCGGCACGGGGAGAGTCTAGGGCGGAGATTCAAGTTTATTGCATGGAAGGAGGCAATAGTAAACTGCTTCTGTATTTTACCAAGAAAACTTTATGAAAACATTACTAAAATGATTGCAGGTGGAGGTGGGGCTTTCTGAACAGATGTGTCCATGGTGTCGCTATAGGTCAGAAATGACTCGATAGCATAAGACAAGACAAAACACTCATTGAAGTGCAGTTCAGATGCACTGTGCTGAGATAGGTTTTTGAGTAGGATAAAGACCTGGCTGATATTTTGGGGAACTTCCTTGCTTAGGGCTCCTGTTTGCAGTAGGTTAGGAAATATCTGACCATCACCAAGAACATGCCCTTGAGATGTTTTCCTAGAAATATGGATAAATTATGATGAGCGATCCAAATTGTCTTACTTATTACCCCAGTATTCAACAGGAGAACCAAAGAGAAAAGGATCCCAACATACGACTTAATCATTCCCTCTCCCTCCCATCCTGGTAGGCATGGCTGAATAATAGTAATGACAGTGGTATTTGTTAAAAGCTTATTCTGTGATAAGCAATGTACTAAGCATAGATGCGATATAACCTGGTCGGACATTAATCCCCATCCCACATGAGGCTCCTTGGGGAGGGAGAAAAGGGATTTAGTGCCCATTTTACAGAGGAGGAAACTGAGGAACAGAGTAGTTAAGTGACTGGTCCAAGGTCACACAGCAAGCAAATGGCAAAGATGGGATTATAAACCATGTCCTCTGACTCCCAGACCTTTGATCTTCCCACTAGGCAGAACTGATTTATAACGTGCCCAGGTAACTAGAAGTCAATAAGGTCATGCTATTGGAGTGAACAGTTCTATAGTGTCGGTAGGTAAATGATCTGCATCGTGTTGATGGCATCCGTCACAAAGAAAAACCTAATCATCTGGCATTCATAAAAATTTAGTTTTTTAAATTAACTTGTTATTCTCCAATGGACTCAGATCAGATTAAGCATATTTATTGGGTGCCCACCGCATGAAGAGCACTACATTAAACCCTCATGACAGTACAGTGGAGATAGAAGATATGATCTCTGTCCGCAATTTACAATTCAAACTAATTAAACCAGAGGCTGTTGCCTAACCAAATTTTGTTTTAGGAAAGTTTAGCATAATGGTGGCAATGTGCTAACATATATTATAAAAATCACATTTTTGGTA
This sequence comes from Ornithorhynchus anatinus, assembly GCF_004115215.2. Lineage (NCBI taxonomy): Eukaryota > Metazoa > Chordata > Mammalia > Monotremata > Ornithorhynchidae > Ornithorhynchus > Ornithorhynchus anatinus. The sequence goes on from NC_041731.1 coordinate 11,754,996, forward strand.
GATCACTGTTCATGAAATACAAAGAAAAATTTACATGTGCAAACTTGATTACCTGATTACCTTGTATCTATCCCAGAGCTTAGAATAGTGCTTGGCACATAATAAGAGCTTAACAAATACCACAGTTTTTATTAATATATATGGAAGTGAATCATAGACAATGATAATTCACCCTCTCTTCCCTCTTCCCTCTTTGCTCAAAAAAAAAGCTGTTCAAGGCCAAATTACCACAAATGAAGAGAAAGACTAAAATTAGGTGGAAAGGCATAGATTCTGAATGTGGTGATTCAATAAAAAAAGAAGGATGCGAGAAAGGGAAACTGAAGAGATGAAATGAAACCAAGAGCAAACAGAATAAAATGGAGGATATTAAAATATGAACAGTGTTCCCAGAGTAATCCCAAAGTAAAGGGAAGGTAGAAAGGAGGTATTAGGAACCAGCAAAAGAAAATATTATTCTTATAGATGTAATGTTCTGGGTCATGCAAAGAAAGAAATTCAGATATTCACTATTTCTACTGCTTACAGGGAACTAATATCCAAAGAAGAGCTTCTTGCTCTCAATCAGTTGATCAGTCTACTGATAGTTGAGTGCTTACTGTGTGCAGAGCACTCTAGTAAGGGCTAGGAATAGTAAAATACAACAGAGTTTGTAGACATGCTCTGCCCACAACAAGCTTACAGTCTAGAGGGCTTTGATAGGAATGTGCTGCTATCATCAGGTGAGAGATGAAATGATACTTTAATATCAAACAGAATCCAGGCAATCTTTCTGATAATTATTGGGCTTTATCTTTTTCAACCCCACTCTATTCATGTATTTAATTAAGGGAGACTACCTCAAGTATGGTAGGATATTTCAGGAGACAGCACAGTTTAGTGGAAAGAGCACAGGCCTGAGAGTCAGAAGATCATTGTTCTAATCCTGGCTCTGCCATTGTGTGACCTGGAGCAAATCACTTCTTATTTATCTGTGCCTCAATTATCTCATCTGTAAAATGTGGATTAAGACTGTGAACCCCATGTGGGACATGGACTGTGTCTGACCTGATTAGTGTGTATCAACCACAGGGCTCAGTACTGTGCATGGCACAGAGTAATTGCTTAACATATACCATTATTTAAAAAAAAAATTAAATCCCTTCACATAATGAGCATCCTCAGTTGTTGTTCTGAGAACTATGCCAGCTTATGGTCTTGCAAAATAAGAACATTTCAGATTGCAAGGGAGTTTGAGATAGCAATGATTTAGAGATAAGTGTATTTGTATTCTAAGCTCTGTAAGGAAATATTAAGGATTTTGAGAGATTTATCAACAGGAATGCTGACAAAACTTTCCCTGTTGGTACTCTTTACCAGTTTTCTTCATTAATTGTCTTTATAAAAAATATAAAATGGTCTGTCTCCTTTGTTGGGTGGAGATTCGAATAAAGCATCAGCTGAGGAATCAGTGGAAGGTTTGGCCTTAGCACTGAGATCTCCCAATTCCTCTACTGGGCTTTTCCAAGTCTAGTTGATATTGTTTCTTCCTGAGGAACTCTGAAGCTTCCTGCTCAACAGAAAATGAAGGCTTGGGGCATTTTCCCCTCTTCATTATACCTGTGTTTTATATCAATTTCTCTCACATTGAAGGCCAGCTTCTAGGCAAAGGGCTAATTTACTGTCAGTGATCATGCCTGGAAGTGTTAAACTGCATAGCTGAAAAGAAAATGTGAGCACATCACTCATTCTTTCATTTATGTTATGGTCACCATTTTAGTGCTTCATAAAGAGATTTCCAGCCAATATTTTTTTTTGGCACAAGTTAGAATTCTAAGTTGAATCTGTGAAGAAAGACAGTCCGTCTGTGAAGTAATTTCTTGTTCATGTGCCATGATTGGCTAAGAGTCTGTAAGATTTACAGCTGAAATCCTGGATGGACTCCACAGGCCTGCCTAGATACTGGGGACTGCCCCAAGGTGATTCAGGTAGGTATGAGGTGGAGGATGGGGAAATCCTGAGATGATCTCTGATGATCTGATGTGTAATGTGCTCTGGTTAACACTGGGCTTCCTGAGATGGGTTTCAGAGGCAGGGGTAGTGACACTTGCTTCCCTTATGAATGAGGACTGTTTTGTGCTAACAACATTAGGTCCTTAGTGTCAGATTTGTCTAGGGTGGAAATGGGACTAAAGGTGAGCATTCTCTTGAGAAATTCAGTGAGGAAAAGCACAAATTCTCACTGTAGAAACAATAGGGAATGTGAACATTTCAAGTTTAATTCAACACTATTTATTACACCCTACAAGGTGCAAAGGATATTATAATAATGATGGTATTTGTTAAGCATTTACTATGTTTTGCAAGCACAAAACCACTTCTTCGAGCACTAACATTGTGGTGAATCCAGATGTCCTGTGGGGGAAAATGTTCCACAATTCTAATATAGCATTCTACCTAAAGCATAGAATGCTGTTGCCAGAGCATATATTGCTTAGATTGTGAGCCCCCCAGGGGCAGAGACCATGTCTAATTTCCATCTGGGTATTCTCTCCCAAGACTTTGTTCACTGCTCTGCATAAAATACCATTAGTGCTAAACATATATATATATATATATATATACACACACACACATATATAAATAATTCAATATATAATATGAATGGTAAGTACATAATATGTATAATGTGTCACTTATAGATGAGAAATATAACTAGATACATGGGTGGTCTGCTGTTTTCTAAATTATGATTTGCTTCAGCTAGCTAAGCCTCCCGGTGAACTTTGTGGGTCAAATTCCACAAATCTTTGAGGAATTCACCCAATAGCACGATAGCTGACCATATAACTGCATTAGCTCCACAGTATCATAAAATGACATTAATGTATACATTCTCTGTCAGAAAGATTCCATGATAAGATGGAATTAAAATTGACCAGTCTACTCCTCCGGTTACTCTACCTGGAGATGAGGTGAACATGCCCTTCTCTGGCTCCCCCTTCATGTCCTCCCTACCGTCAAACACTATCTTCCTTTATTCCCCCACCCGCCCAATTGCTGTTTTCCCTATTTCTCTTCAGCTTCCTTGTGGTCCCCCTCCATCATGGTCCCAGGATATCCCAGGAACTTGTGTCAACCTGGTGGCTAGTGTAAAGTTAAGCTGAAATGATGTACAGTTTAGAAATGCTGTACCTGCCATTCATTGTTACATCAATTATTTTAAGTTGAATTGAAAAATATGTATATTATATATATATATATATATGTATTTCTACCCTTTGTTTCCAAGATGACACTACTGATCATGAAAATTCATCCATGTGTGCGACTGTACATGAAACAACTAATGTGTTACCAACACACAAAACTCTACCTTCAACTCCCAAAGCTGAAATTCTGAATAAACTACCTTTTGTGTTCTCCCATCACAGAGGGCTCATTATCATTCTATGTACATCCTGCATTCATCTTATATCCACATATATAATGATATATGTACTAAATATGATTTATATATATATATATATATATATATATATGATAATGTTGGTATTTGTTAAGCGCTTACTGCGTGCAGAGAGAGCACTGTTCTAAGTGCTGGGGTTTGCAAGTACATTATATGTATATAGCATATTACATCCTTTATGGATAAGATCCTTGGTTCACCAGTGGGTATGTCCATTACAAGGCCTACCTCTGTTTGCAAACCTGCTCTTGGTCTCCTGATCTTCATAAAGCCATTGGTTAATGAGGACAGTCCCTCTCCTTAATGCTGCCAGTTGGCGTTTTTCTTCATTTTTTTTTTAATGGTATTTGAGAAGCGCTTACCTTGTGCCAGGCACTGTTCTAAGGACTGAAGTACATAGAAGCCAATCAATTTGGACACAGTCCATGTCCCATATGGGGCTCACAGTCTTAATCCCCATTTTACAGATGAGGTAACTGAGGACCAGAGAAGTGAAGAGACTTGTCCAAGGTCACAAAGCAGCAAGTGAGAGCCGGGATCAGAACACAGGTCCTTCTCTCCTCGCCCCGACCCTGAATCAAAATGTTCCATGCTAGGAAAACCAAAGAGCTCAGAATGTACTTTCTCAGTACTTCAGTTCAAGTCCGATCAGGGCATAAATTTGGTGTGGAGTATGACGAGACAATTAGTTCAGAGGCTCTACATGACACACTCCCACTTCTGCCCAAGAAAAATGAGTTTGCTCACAGGGCATAATTGCAATACCATTTACAAAGCATGTTCCCAAACGTGCCCCAAGGTTTCGCACATAGGCACTATGGGAGAAGTGCATTTACTTTATACGGAGAACCAATTATTCACGAGTTGCATTATCTCAAAGAAGCCATTTATCACATGGGGAGGGAAGAGATACCCAGTGCTGTTTGGTTTATTGAACATTGTTCTACTGTCTTTTCATTGTTTTAGAAATGTAATTTTAAATGTTCAAAATAAGCATAAGTATGGTGAATATTACCATATTTCCAAGCAACGCTGAATAGACGGATTGTGTTTCTGAATTAGGTGAATAAAAGAAGCTCAAAATTCTTAAAGGGAAGTGAACATCTCATCTAACCTTAAAGTATTTCTTTTTTGCTAAAAGATGTCCTAGAGATGAGACTGGAGGCTTACACAGCTGTTGAAACCTAAATTAGGGGGCATATGCTTTTTTTAAGTTGTGGCACCAAAACTCATTCACAAAACGATGCTCATGATCAGAACAATTTTGACTCTTCTGATGTCTATTTTGGCTTTTGGCTAACTGGAAAATCTGAGAAATATTTTTGTTGGTGAATGAGCAATGATCATCTTTCAATTTAACAATGTTCTGCACTTTTTTTTCTTCTAAATGGTATGTGTTAAGCACTTACTATGTGCCAGGAGCTGTTCTAAGCAGCGGGGTAGGTACAAGCTAATCAGGTTGGACACAGTCCACTGTCCCATGTGGGGTTCACAGCTTTTACCCCCATCTTACAGATGAGGTGCCTGAGTCACAGAAAAATTAAATGACTTGCCCAAGATCACCCAACAGACAAGTGGCAGAGCTGGGAATGGAACCTAGGTCCTCTAATTCCCAGGCCCATGCTCTATCTACTAAGCAAGGCTACTCTCCGATATCCATCTTCCCACCTTGGGGTTCTCATGGACATATACATCTGCTTCTATCTCATGCAAGAATAGGCTCCTCCCAAGAATGGCTTTCTGAAAATAATTAAAAATTACTAATAATAATTATTGTTATTTGTTCATAAGGGGCTCTCTGTTTAGCAGAATCTTTACATTTACAAATGGGGCTTTACAGTAGAAAACTTTCTACTGTATGGGGTCAATACTTTCCTCTTGCTTAGGGGGTCCCAATGCATTTGGGGAACTGAAAGTGTTTACGAGCAAGAGGGTTCGATCCATGTTTAAGAAGGAAAACAGAAAATATTTCTCCTCAGGGTGCAAACATTGATCTGGAGAAAGACTTCAGGTACTCTTGAGAAAATCCAATTGTTCACTCGTTGTTAAAATTTCAGCAACATTTCTCCCTCTCTTCTCACTACATCACTCACTTGACTCATTTTCCCACGGCCTTGCCTCTTTCTCCACAAGATTATCACTCAACTATTTCACGCCTTCTGGGGGCTCACACACAACTACGGAACTAGGATGGCACAACACAGTTTTTAAATTTATAGACAGAATTTCAATATGCCTGGTTAGATGCTCTGCCAGTATTAGGGGTAAATGTCAACAGTGGGAATCAAACTATTTAATTCAATTCCATTCCTCCGTGAGATTGGTAAAATGAAGCTGATTACTTTTGGGAGCTCACTTCTCCCTCTGATTTGGGGTTTGGAAGAATCAAGGCCTACTCCCCAACAAAGAAGCCTGATCTCTCCAATGTCTGCCCCTTCAGATCCTGACTTGGGTCTGCTATTTGGCCATCACTGCAATCATGCTCTTAACTACACTACATCTGAGCGATGCCCTTCCTACGCACAGAAGAAGAGCGCTCTGAATGACAGCATCAGGGAAGGGCCTGTAGGAGCCAAGAAGCGGGTACATCTCTTCTCTACAGCTTTCTTCCCAGCCACCTTCGGTTCCTAGTCCTACTCCACCCAACCTATTAACAGCCCTGTGACCCCAACCTGTACCTTCTCCGGGACAACCTCACAGAAAAGTGAATCGGGCAGACTTCATGGTGCATAACTGCCAAAAATAAGAGTTTGACAGCCACCTCCTGTTCCCAGGGAATTCTACAGATATGTACACGTTCCTCTTCTTACTCCAGTTTTAATATGACCCACAGATCATTTCATTTTCTAAGTAGAGTCTTGGGTATGCTTTCGTCAGTGTTTTTGGCAATGGCTCATCTTTTCTCTTCTGTCCATCCAGGCATGGATTGGGACTGCTGTGTCATACAAAACAATTATTGGGTTTCACTCACTGGCCAGGAGACCGATCCCTCTATATGGGCTGTTCATCAGTTTCAGTTTGCCAAGTACTTTGGCCCCATATAAATGTGAGGGATTAGTGATCGAGAAAGAGAATCCATGCAGGGCGCTCCAACTGTATTAGCAAATGGTTATTAATACTCTGAGAGACAGAGCTCCATTTCTGTGCAATTTCTGCATGTGATGGAGGAATGTTGCCAAAGCAGATTGGGATTCTTGAATATTAACAAATTTGTTTGCTCAAAATTCAGCAATTCTTTAGCAGAGGAAAACCAGGATGCAACCAGGTTTCCAATGTACAGTGCATACAATAGCTCTGACATTACCTTTACAATTTAGTTGAAAATAATGTGTCTTCAAACAAACTCTATTTGTTCATATTGGATGAGTTTTCACAGAATAAGCAGGGTGACTAATTGGATAGAGTATGTGCTTGGGAGTCAGAAAGTTCAGGGTCCACACAGCAGATAAATGTGTGACCTTGGGCTAGTCACTTCCCTTCCTCTGTGCCTCAACTACCTCATCTGTAAAATGGGTATTAAGACGGTGATTCCCCATGCGGGATCCAAACTACATCCAACCTGATTAGGTCGTATTCACCCCAGCGTTTAGTACAGGGCCTGGCCCATAGTAAGTGCTTAAAAAGTGCCATTAAAAAAAAGGAAGCACGGTTTTTAACATATTTTTCCAAAGCGGATTTTTGGAGAGGAGGGAATCCAAATACATCCAAGGCAAATCAAACCCATTTTCATTATCCCGCATCCAGAGAATGTTCTGAGCACCTTCTTCATGTGAAGCATTATACTAAGACTTTGGAAAACACAATGGAAATAAAGGATGGAGTCTCAGCCCTTGAAGACCTTATAGGTTTAAAGGGGAGTCAAAGCAGACCAAAACTGCCAAATATATAATAGGTAAAACAGAAAGGGAATTGAGATAATCGAGAAAAATACCAAAGCCATCAATGTCATGCATAAAAACCACATAAATAGCAGCTATATTCATGAGAACAGAGAAGCAGCGTGGCTTAGTGGAAAGAGCATGGGTTAGGGAGTCAGAGGTCATGTGTTCTAATTCTACTCTGCTGCTTGCCTGCTATGTGGCCTTGGGCAAGTCACTTTACTTCTGTATGCCCCAGTTACCTCATCTGTAAAATGGAGATTAAGACTGTGAGCCCCACATGGGAAAACCTGATTACCTTGTACCTACCCCAGCACTTAGAGCAGTGCTTGGCACATAGTAAGGGCTAAACAAATGCCATCACCATTATTATTATTATGAGCACTGAGGTGGCTGTTGGGAGTCGTGTCCAAAATGATGAGGTGATGGTTGAGGGAATCCTTCAGAGGAGACAGCATTTTTGGAAATATTTAAAGATGAGGAGGGATGTGCATATTTGATGAATTTAGGACTTGGTAGGCAAAGGGGCAGTTCTGGTGGCCCTAGAAGCCAGCCCACTGCAGATGGTGAGGGAGCCAGGGATCCCACTTGTAGAAGACACAACAGAAGGCACTGTACTAAGAGCTTGGGAAAGTACTATACAGCAGAGTTGGTAGATACGTTTCCTACCCACATGGAACGTAGGGTTTAGAGGGGTCGATGCAGATGTATCAGGAGACCCCGAATCATGAGATCTGGAGAAAAATAGGATTGGGTGTGAGTAAAATAGAACCATGGATGCCTGCTGGTGGGACCTCATCTCTATCAGGTGGCAGGGACTGTAAGCTTGTTGCGGGCAGGGAATGTGTCTGTTTACTGTGTTAGTACAGTGCTCTGCAAACAGTAAGTGCTCAAAAATACTATTGACTGACAGGAGAGGAGGAAGGCCTGGGGTGGGAAGGGACAGTTTCTCCGTTTCCCAAGGTATCATCTCACAAAGAGGCAGAAGCAGTAGGCAGATTCTGCTTTCAGCCAGATTTCCATTTTTTTGACAGTCATCACATCCCTGGCAGAATGAAGAGTAGCTGCCTTTGGCTCTCTATACTACCATGTAGCTGTTCATTGGTTGTTACATTTTTGCTATCCTTATACATCTGCTTTTTAATTAGAAATAAGGGTTGATGCATCTCCTTTCCTTCATCCACCTAGAAGAAAAGAAGAGCCCCGTAATTTTGCTTTTGGACTTGTGAACTTTTGAAGCCTTTTGTTCCTATGAAGAACCTGGATTTTTGTCAGATAAAGTGCCACCCTAAAATTAATTGGGTGTGAACTGACTGATGTGATTCTGCTTTCTTTTCCTATTACAGTCTTAAAGCCTATATAGGAAAACCGCATGTCAGCTGTGTGACTTTGGGCAAATCACTTAACTTCTCTGTGCCTCAGTTACCTCATCTGTAAAATGGGGATTAAGACTGTGAGCCCCATGTGGGACACCCTGTTTACCTTGTGTTCCCCCCCAGTGCTTAGAACAGTGCTTGGCACATAGTAAGCGCCTAATAAATGCCATCATTATTATTATTATTTTTATTGGCAAGCTTGAAGACCTTAGGTGGAGTGTTCTGAAATATCTGTTCCTAACATCTGGCAACAGAGCTAAATCTGCTATAGATTCTTTGGATGACTGAACATTTTATTGTGTTGCCAGTCCTCAAACTACTGCTTATACTAGTGAAGGTCAAATCCAGTGAGGGGTCATCGGGCATTCCTGTACAAGGGTGATTTTCTCTCTTTTCCTTTTCAAGAAGAGCAAATAATAATAATAAGCGTGGTGTTTGTTAAGAACTTACTCCTTTCCAAACACTGAGGACATTACAGGTTATTCAGGTCAGTCACAATCCTGGGGCTCACAATCTAAGAAGGAGAGAAAACAGGTATTTATATACAGATTAGGAAACTGAAGCACAGAGAAGTTAAGTGACTTGCCCAACGTCACACAGCAGGCAAGTAAACCTGGGTCTCTTAAATTCTCAGTCCTGGGCTTTTCCCACTAGGTCACACTGTTTCTTAAAATATCAACAGGGTAGCTAGAGGGATCCTCTTAGGGTCACACACATGCAGATGTATCAGGACACCCCGATAGTAATTTTCCAGTACTCTACCAGACTCGGCTACTGAAGGGAGAGTCAAGCAGAGGCACACCCATCCCATTGCTATCTTGGCCAGTGGCTAGCGAGTGGAAGACAATCTGCTACAAGTCGAGACTACCCTGTACTGGAGAGCAGTGGCATGGGAGAGAGTCGAAGGCGGAGACTCAAGTTTACTGAGCGGAAGGAGGCAACCGTAAACCTCTTCTGTATTTTTACCAAGAAAACTCTATGGATACACTATACTGGAATGACTGCAGATGGAGGTGAGGCGTTCTGGGAAAGAAGTGTCCATGGAGTCGCTGAGGGTCGGAAATTACTTGACAGGATAAGACAAGACAAGCTAGAGGAGAATGAATGCTTTAGTAGGGCCCAGACCTTGCTGTCACCTTCTTTCCACAGACCTTGTCAGCCAAAATGTGGAAGAATTTGGTGCAAGGGTGCCAGCAACACCTAGATTTAAATCCCTGCTCTGCCCTGGCTGCTGTTTGACCTTGGGCAAGTCGCTTAACTTCTCCTGGCCTCAATTTCCTCATTTGTCAAATTGAGATTAAATAACTGTTCTCCCCTCCCCCTTAGATTGTGAACCCCTTGTGGGATATAGGTGTCAAGTCTGTTATCTTGTATCTATTCCAGTATTTAGTGCAGTGCTTGTCACATAGTGAGCACTTAAATGCCAAAATTATTATTTTATCGATTTTCCAGAACCGAATCAGTATTTTAGATATTGATTGATGAAGTGGCTCAGGAATTTGATAGAAGAGAGTTGCAATTGATCCTTTAAAGTGTGCTTCGGAAAAATTCATTGACAGTGAAATCTCTATAATTCAGATGAATGGGAGGAAGGTCTTTCTGATTTAGTGGAAGTGGAGAGGTGGAAGTCATAAAAATGCTTTTTGTACAAGCAAGTGTATTATAAGGGTTAAACCTGGCCTAGCAGGAGGGATATGACATCTTTCCTTTCAGCCAAAGTTTGCTCTTTCTCCCTCACTTTCTCTATTTCTCCCCCTCTCTTTTCACTCTTTTTTCCCCTCATTTTCCTCTAGTGCCTGGCTCGCTGCATTACTCTTTAATGGGAAAGCAGATAAATGTGCTTTGTGTTCAGGATACCTAGAGGTACTTTCTGCTTACCTACACTAAGCCTCTTTTTTGAGAGCCTTCTTCTCTTTTCTCCCACAAGGCTCTTTCCTTGACAAAAAGTAAGTAAGGTTTGTTTAGAAGGCTTTCTCTCTCACTGCATCTACTCAGAGACTAAGCCAAAGGAGAATTAATAATAAAAATCAGCCTTCTCCATTGTTTCCCCTTTGATCTGTACTGCACAGAGTGACTTGTAGAATGGCATACCATCATGGCTGTGCTCTGTCCACCTGCCTGTCTGTGACTCTTCGTCTCTTATTCAAAGATGCCAAGACTAAAGGAGAAATGCTAACCATGTGTGTGATATGACAGCCCTGTGCTCAATTCCCACAATGTGTGCAAGTCAAGAATGACCTCTGTCTTGTTGACGTATTGGCCACTTGCTGGATCTCCAATTATTTTCAAATTTGTCTGGATTTACTAATATTCAGAGCATAAGAAAGCTAGCTCTCTTCTTATTGCTCCTTGCCAAGCTGGTCTGGATATCACAGTTGCCTCCTAGCTGACATACCACATTATTTGAGGTGGGCAACCTGAAAATGGTTGGCAAAAGGGGAGGGTAAAGACACAGCAGCTACCGAGTCGGTTACTCTGGCAACTGCCTGCCTGTCTGTGGCATTTTGGAGCAGCATGGACACTAAACTCTGGTTCATTTTGGACTTCAATGATTTCACTAAGGTCAGTCATGAACTACACTCACCATCAAATAGCAGGACATTTTCACCAACCACAGGGTCCTTGGGAAACAGCCTGGCCTAGTAGAAAGAGCATGGGATTGGAAGATGAGCTGGGTTTTAACCCCAGTTCTGTCACCGGCTCACTGTGTGACCTTGGGCAAGTCACAATCTATTAATCAATCATATTTATTGAACACTTACTGTGTGCAGAGCCCTGTACCAGGCACTTGGGAGAGTACAATATAACAATATAACAGGATTGGTAGACATGTTCCCTGCCCACAGTGTGAACTTATAGCTTAGAGGGGGAGAGAGACATTAATATAAAGAAATAAATTATGGATATGTACATAAGTGCTGTGGACGGGGAGGGAGGTTGAATAAAGGCAGCAAATCCAAATGCAAGGCTGATATAGAGGGGAGTGGGAGAAAAGGAAATGAGGGCTTAGTCTTTCTGAGCTTCCTTTTCTTCATCTCCTCTCTCAGACTGTGAACCCCAACATGGCACGGAAATTGTAGAATCTGATGATCTTGCATTTTATCTAAGCGTTTACCTAAGCTCTGGAACAGTGAAAGCACTCAATAAATGCCATAACTGATAAACTCACCTGAATTCCTCACAGTGACACCACCGGATGGGACATAATAATAATAATGTTGGTATTTGTTAAGAGCTTACTATGTGCAGAGCACTGTTCTAAGCGCTGGGGTAGATACAGGGTAATCAGGTTGTCCCAAGTGAGGCTCACAGTTAATCCCCATTATCAGGTGAGGGAACTGAGGCACAGAGAAGTTAAGTGACTTGCCCAGTCACACAGTTAAGTGGCCGAGCTAGGATTTGAACCCATGACCTCTGACACCCAAGCCCGGGCTCTTTCCACTGAGCCACGCTGCTTCTCTGCAGCGTGGACATGTGAGGAGAACTGACAACAGTAGCATAACAAAACAGTTGCCTTATGGTGAACTGAAAGGGGCTCACATGAATCAGCAGGGCTGAAAAAAAAAGGTAAAGATATAGTGAAACCTGGTTTCTAACAGACTAATCAGTGGGTTGCTGGGAGGCAAGTGAGGTGGGCAAAAATCAGGAGGGTGATTGTTCCTTTTGAGCAAAGTCTTTGCAAAGAGCAGGGTACGAAGATGCATCCATAAAGACAGAGGCAGGCCTAAGGTGAGACAAACCCATTAGCACAGCAAGGACATATGCTAGCATGCAAAGCATGAAGATGGCAATTTGGTCAGGCATCAGTCTTTTCAGCCTCATTTGTGTGCCTGGGTGAGTTTTCACCACCAGTAGTCATCTTTGAACGGAGAAGAAAGTTCTCTCACTCTCTGTGCTTTGAAAGACCTGTACAAAATTTCAGGAAATCTAACCAACTGGACTAAACATTGGAAAATTGGGCCCATTTAAGCAGGTAAACTCAGTGTGAACTTTTCCTTCTCAACTGGCAAGTTGGATAAATGTATTCTTGATTGCTACCTTCCAGCCATAGGAACAGCAAAGCCAAGTGAATATCATTTACAGTCCAGTGTCAAGCTGTGTTAGTCAAAGTATCTTGAAGAAATGCCTCTCTTTTACATTATCACGTCTTTAAGCATGCATTGCCTGTTCTATATGGAAACAGTAGGTCTATTTTTCTTGTAATAGCAGGAACTCCTGACAGTCCTTTGTGCTGAAGGTTACATTATTAATGATTGCTGGGAGGATTAGGATAGAAAGGACCATATAATTTGTTCATAAATGTACTTGGCCTTCCAATCCAGTGCAAGTACAAATCAGAGGGTCTAAAGACCAGAAAAATAATTAATTTTGATATGATTTAGAAAACCATCAAGAGTCCGGGTGAAGGCATATAGGGTAGATAACATGGCTTGTTTGGTTTTTCAATCTCAACACATTTTATCTCAAGCAACTTTAGAAATAGAGCCATAATATAAGTACGTTGGAAGCTAAGCTCTGCCTGTAGCCTTAGTTTAGCAGGGCAGGACACGTTGCATACAAACTGGAACGGGCTCATCAGAGCTGTACTCCCGAAACCTTGGACACCCAACAGCGATTTGGAGGTTGGAAGGAACCCATATACCCTAGGCAGAAAGTCCTTTAAGTCCAGGTTGCAATCCATCAGTGGTATTTATTGAGTGCTAATTGTGTGCAAAGTTCTATTAAGAAAGCATAATAGAGTTGGTAGATACCAGCCCTGCCCATGAGGACAAGTCACTTAACGTCTCGGTGCCTCAGTTACCTCATCTGTAAAATGGGGATTAAGACTGTGAGCCCCACGTGGGACAACCTGATTCCCTTGTGTCTACCCTAGCTTAGCGCTTAACAGTGCTTGGCACATAGTAAGCGCTTAACAAATACCAACATTATTATTATTATTATGAGGAGCTTGCCGTCTGTAGGGAGAGATAGACATTAAATTAAGTTTTAAGTAGGAGAAATAGTAGAATATAAGGTTATTTACATAAGTGCTGTGGGGCTGGGGTGAGTATTAATGTGCATTAAGGGTATTCAGCCAAATGCATAGTCAATGGTGAGGGGAGGATGGATAGGAGAAATGAGGGATTAGTCAGGGAAGACCACCTGGAAGAGACATGATTTTAGGTGGGTTTTGAAGGTGGGAAATAAGGGATGTCATTTGGTTGTGCAACTATCAGGTAACCAATCAATAGTAATTACTAAGCATTTAATCTGTGCAAAGCGTACACTAAACACTGGGGAGAGTATAATTAAGTAAATCCACAGGATCCCTTCCCTCATTGAATTTACAATCCAGAGGGGGATACAGACTTTAAAATAAATTACAGGTAGGGGAAGCAAGAGGGTATAAAGATAAGTACATAAGTAGTGGGGGTGAGGGGGCTGAATACTTAAATGCTTATGGGGTGAGAACTCAAGTGCAGAGATGACACGGCCGGGAGGGAAATAAAGTGAGGAGAGAAGAGATTAATCAGGGAAAGGTTCCTGGAGAAGAGATTTTAGTCAGGTTTTGAATATGGAGAGAGTGGTTGGTCTCCCTGGTGGGAAGGGAGTTGGAGTTCCAGCCAATAGAGAGGGTGGAAGTAAGGGGTTGGCAACAAAAGAGATGAGAGTGAACCATAGAGAGTAGGCAGGGTAACTGTGACTGCGGCAGTGAAGCCCTGTCCAAAGTGGGCAGAAGGGTAGAGATCTGACTGCAGTCATCCTTGTGAATTGGCTGAAGTCAGTTTCTGGGCAGATACCACATCTCCTCAGAAGAAGCGGCGTGGCCTAATGGAAAGAGAGCAAGCCTGGGAATCAGAAGGATGTGGGTTCTAATCCTGACTCTGCCACTTGTCCTGCTGTGTGACCTTACGCGTCACTTCACTTCTCTGTGCTTCCGTTTCCTCATCTGTAAAATGGGAAGTAAGACTGTGAGTCCTATGTGGGACAGGGACTGTGTCCAACCTGATTAGTTTCTATCTACCCCAGTACTTAGTACAGTGCCTGGTACCAGACACTGTACATAGAAGCACTTAACAAACACCATAAAACAAACAGAACTGAGGGCTTCTGAAAATAAGAGGTTTCCAGAGAATAGGCCCTATGGAAATCCAACTAATCAGTGACAGGGAGGCAGATGGTAAAATCTGTTTTTTATATTCGTTTTTAGTCCTGTCTCTCCTCCTTTCTCCCCATGTGTTAACGTGAATGCAGAGTTTCAAGTTAAGGTCCTAAGACCAGCAGATTTGGGGATAATTATTGAAAGTGTTTTGCAGCTAATTGTGGCTTTCTGGATGGGTGTTATTAATCTGCAGAATGGCTTTATAAACTACAGAGCCATCCAGTTAGAACAGACTCCTTTTGGCTTGTTTTCTGGTGAATGAATGAATGGTGACTTTTGGGAGTTCACATTATTTTCCAGAAAACTATAGCTGCCATTTCATTTCACAAAACCGATTTCTTATTGCTACTGTATATAAATATATGCAGAAAGGAACGATGCAGGTCTTAATCATTTCCCTCCCTCTTGAACTCCCACTACAACTCATGAGTGCATTTAAATCAGTCAGTGGAATTTATTGAGTGTTTACTGTGTGCAGAGCCCTGTACTAAGCACTTGCCATTTTGATTTCATTACTCCTCAATGATTAGCTTCTAACAACAAATGAGTTAGGGTCTTCTCCTGGAGTGCTTATCTTGTGTGTATAGCACTGTTTTAAGCATATGGGAGCGTGCAATAGAGTTAGACATTCTATAATGGTAAAACATTATAAAAATCTTAAGGGAGGTGGAAATTTAGGTGGAAAATATGCAGGTTTGTCTTGGGAGGAGTACTATCAATCAATCGTATTTACGGAGTATTCATAGTCTGCAAAGCATTGTACTAAGCACTTGGGAGAGTACAATATAGCAATAAAAAGATGCAGTCCCTGCTCACAGTGAGTTTACGGTCTAGAAGACCAACAAATATCCCCAAAAAACACATTTTAAGACATATTACAGAAAAAGAAAGGACCATCCTGAAAAAATGCAAAGATAATGGAAAGAATTTGAAGGGCTTAATGCAGTGTGCTCTGAACAGAGTAAATGTTCAAAAATACCTCTGACTGATTAAGGTCTGTGTAGTTATGATGCCAGGTTGGTCCCCAAATCCCTGTTAATAGGGGGATCACAACTCATTTTACATTAATGTCTGTCTCCCCCTGTACGCTATAAGCTCCTTGTGGGCAGAGAACGTGACTACTGACTTTGTTTTACTGTACTCTCCCAAGCATTAAGTACAGTGCTCCACACAGTAAGCACTCAATAAATATGAGGACAAACCCATGGGACACTGGACTTCAGGCCACCCATATAGATCAGAATGGTTCTACCAATTAGATAGCTTAAGAACGTTTGATTTCTAGTCTGGTGCTTTTGACATTAAGCCACATGCTTAAGCCAAGCAATAATAATAATAATAATAATAATAATAATGGTATTTGTTAAGCACTTACTATATGCCAGGCACTGTACTAAGTAATAGTTAGAACAGATTCAAAAAGGTCCCCTGACCTAGAAAGGTTCATTTTCCTGGCCTCTATCCAACTTAATTTCGAAATGCCCTTCGAAGAGATCCTTATTTAAAGGAATTGGGATAGTCTATGAAATTTTTCTTCTTTCCTGTGTCCGAAGAAGGCAGAGACACCAGGTCAGCCTTGCCCCCCTCCCCCATCGTGTAATTAACATTTTGTATTTTGTGTAATTGGGCACCCAGAGCTTTGTGGGCAATAGAGCACATAGGACTTTCTTCTGGCAGTAGTTTGTGTATCAGCAAAAATGGATCCTGCCACCCAATGTCATGTTGGCATGTCAAACAGTTTCAACTTCAACTTGGTGATGGATTTCTAAGTCCTTCAGTGCCCTGTCATCTTTTAAGAACATCTGGTATGGTTATCTATGCTAATGACTTCTTGGCTGCTGTCAAAGCCGTGCTTTTAAACACGTTAGGTCAATGCCAATTGGCTTAGCTTTAAGGTTCACCACCCTTCAGACCGCTTTGGGAATGAAATTCTATTCTGCTCGACATAGTCAGATGAATCAAGCTGGTGACTTTGTATTGAAAGATATGATTAATAAAGAGGAAATCAGCATGAGGTACATGGTTTGAAGCTTGCTGCCATTTGATAGCAAGAATAGAGTGAAGGAAGAGAAAAACATTTTTTCTTTTTTATTAAGATGAGAGATCATCTCACGGAAGTAAACATCCTAAAGAATGTGAGCTATAGACTTGGGAAGCTGATGAGGAAGTTATTAAAAAAAAGACTGGGACAGACATTAAGACTGGCTATCTTAAAAGGCAGCTGAACTTTCAAGGATGAGTTCATGATGAACACGGTTTAGGTAGCAAATAATTTGTATTAAGCACAGCTTAATCCATCTAGGACCAAATGTGTTTTATACAGTACAACAATCAGAAACTGACCAGAGAGTAGTGTCTTGGGTTTTGGCCCAGATTCAGCCTTCCACCATAATTTCAGATAACTGTATCTTGGACTTATTGTCACTTTATAGTAATTACATTATTTAAGTACTTACCAATGGTCAAATATAGTAAACTTTGAGGGAGATATGACATAAGCAGAGAAGACACAGTCCCTAATAATAATGATAATAACAACAGCAATAGTAATTGTGGCATTTGTGAAGCTCTACATCCCAAGCCCTATATTAAGGAATGGGGTAAATATAAAATAATCCAATTGGACACTGTCCCTATCGCAAGTGGGGCTCACAGTCTAAGTAGGAGGTAAAACAGGTATTTAATCTCATTTAATCAATGAGGAAACTGTGGCACAAAGAAGTTATGTGACTTATCCAAGATCACACAGTAAGCAAATGGGGAACTGGGATCAGAACCCAGATCAATCACACTGTTCACACAGAACAGAAAGAATGCATTTCAGCTGCCTGTAACCATTGTGTGCTCCAATAATTACACTCAGATGAACCCAATACCTTAGTAAAAAACTCAAAATCCAGTAAGAAGGCTGAGTCCAAGTGCACAGACATTTCTACCACAGTCATAATTGCATTTCACCTGTATAGATGCATGCTGTTGAAAGACTTCCCTAATCTCCTAACACCCTTCTGTCCAAAACGTACGGTAAAATAACGTGTTTCAGAAGAAGAGGGTGTACTTATACCAGAAGACATCAAGGTGATTACGAAATACTTCCCAGAAGTAGAGACAAGATATAGACAGACAATAATCCTAAAGAACACTGGTGATGTAATAGCAAAAACATCTGATTCTCTATACTTAAGAAAAGACTTTCATCAGTGACATGGAAATTAATGCCACTGCTAAATTCTGCTACAGAAGTAATTCACTCTTCAGTGATGCATACGTAGACAAAGTAGAAAACCACATAAAGGCCAATATGACTTTTAGGAGACTGACAAACTGAGTTTGAAGATAATTGGAAATTAAGCATCATAGCTTGAGAAGCAGCATAACCTCGTGGAAAGAGCACAGGTCTGGGAGTTGGAGAATCCTAGTTCTGCCACTTGTCTGCTATGCGAACTCGGGCAAGCCACTTAATTTCTCTGTGCCTGTTACCGCATCTGTAAAATAGGGATTAAGACCGTGAGTCCAAGTGGGACAAGGACTGCATCCTACCCGATCATCCTGTCTCTTACGCAGCACTTAGTACAGTGCCTGGTACATGGAAAATTTAAAAAGGTGGGATGATGGTCAACCTTTTAAATGGCCATGAGTCCCAGATTTACCACCAAAATCACATTAATCTTCTCCAGCTACAGAAGTCTGGTGTGGAATAACGTGGAGAGGAGTTGCTCTCTGAGAAAAGTCTTCATGAATCAGTTTGGAAATCAGTATCAGGCCCTAAGAATGGCAAATGCATCAGCACAGTAAAGAACTGGCTTTACCGTGTTCACAGTGAGGAATCACTCAGTCACACCCAAACAAGAATAAAAAGGTCCCATCAGAAGTGTCATCACCTGAAACAAAGGACAGAACAGCTACATCTACACATACACATATAGAATCGTCAAATCAATCAATCAATTTATTTTTCAATGCTGGGAGAACTGAACTTCTTCTAAGAACCACCACTCACTTTCTTAAATAAGGAAGGGTTTCTAGACATTTCAGCACAATATTTATGGGGTCTCATGTTCTCTGTGGGAAAGCGTTTTTGAGTGATATGGGTGAGTTAATGTCATTTTTAGAATTTATTTTAGAATTTCCTTTCCTGACTGTGAAGAGGTTCCCATTTTTAGCATTAGTACTGTTTGAAATAACCTACTTAGCCTGACTCAGAAAGGTAAGTCACAGGATGAAGTGTATCCACCATATGTTCCAATCTTAGTTTTATAAACATTTTGCTCTGTCACCTTTGACCAGCCCCAACATTTTTTTAACTCAAGGCAGTTGCTAGAGAGATGTGGTCATTTCTTCTAGTGTATTGGCAGCACTAGGTAAACAGTTTTTAATGATTATGGAGCATCCTAACAGAACTTATGGATAAGACTTGGTCCTGATGCCAAGGCCAATTGTGAGAGGAGATGATTATAGAGCTAGTGGTCTATCACATTCTCTCATTCCTGCCAGTCATGTTCCTCCTGGGGCATGAAGCATAATGAGCCAGTAGGTAAAATGGGCTTCTGAATATTGTAATAATAATGGTATTTGTTTAGCGCTTACTATGTGCCAAGCACTGTTAATAATAATAATGTTGCTATTTGTTAAGTGCTTACTATGTGCAGAGCACTGTTCTAAGTGCTGGGGTAGATACAGGGTAAGCAGGTTGTCCCACGTGAGGCTCACAGTCTTCATCCCCCATTTTACAGATGAGGTAACTGAAGCACTGAGAAGTGAAGTAACTTGCCCACAGTCACACAGCTGACAAGTGGCAGAGCTGTGCTGGGGTAGATACAAGGTAATCAGGTTGACTCATGTGGGACTCACAGTCTTAATCCCCATTTTCAGATGAGGTAACTGAGGCACAGAGAAATGAAGTGACTTACCCCAAGTCACACAGTTGCCCATTGGTGGAGCCGGGATTAGAACCCATGCCCTCTGACTCCCAAGCCCATCTCATATGCTGCCTTTCCCCTTCATATCTTGCTTATAATGGTTTGCTTATAACAAATAATAATAATGGTATTTGTTAAGTGCTTACTCTATGCCAGGCACTGTACTAAGCACTGAGGTGGATTACAAACAAATCGAGTTGGGCACAGTCCCTGTCTCACGTGGGGCTCACAGTCTCAATTCCCATTTTACAGATGAGGTAATTGAGGCACAGAAAAGTGAAGTGACTTGTCCAAGGTCACACAGCAGGGAAATGGAGGTGCTGGGATTAGAACCCATGACATTCTGACTCCCAGGTCCGTGCTCTATCCACTACGCCAAGAGTGCACGACCAACTGGACAAACAGTAGGGGTTGATTGTAAGGCCCCCGAGAAATGGAGACCATGTCTAATTTCCACCAGTGCTTAAACATTGCTTTGCACATAGTAAGTGCTTAATAAATACTATTACTGCTACTAGTAGTATTTAATAACCTATATATATAGCTCTTGTCTGTCCATCTCCCCCGATTAGACTGTAAGCCCGTCAAAGGGCAGGGACACTCTCTATCTGTTACCGATTTGTACATTCCAAGCGCTTAGTACAGTGCTCTGCACATAGTGAGCGCTCAATAAATACTACTGAATGAATGGATATATATGTATATATATATATATATGTTACAGAGCTCCAGTACAGTGGTTGGAACATAAAAAATATTCAATAAACAACACTGAATGAATCAATTAATGGTTAAAAAACACTGACCACAAGAGTCCTATGAGTTGTAGCTTATGCAGTGACTAAGAAATACCTTGCATTGCATTATTAAATGTTTAGAATGACTTTAAAATACACTATATTTTCAACTAAAAACACATTAGAACACTAAAAACTTCAGAACCAATTTTTCTTCTTTAGAGATTTGACTATCAGTATTTATATAATTCAGTGCTTTGAAGTTAAAAACAGATAACCAAGTATACACAGGTGGAATTAGATTTTCTTTTAAAAATGGTATTTGATAAGCATTTACTATGTTCCAGGCCCTGTACTAAGTGCTGGGGAAGATACAAGCATCAGTCATTCAACTCCATAGCCCATAGAACTCTCCTCTGACTCGCTGTCATGATACACACCTACAAACCTACCTGCTCAGGAAAGGAAGAATAAAATGAGATGCCATGAGATACTGAGACCTTTCCAATTCTTTAAGCATCCTAGAATATTGCTTCTGAAACCTTTGCTATTCCTACCACTGGCCAAACTCTAGTAAGTAGGGATTTAGTGGCTCAGAATTGCTTTCATCTGGCCTGGAGGAGTGGGACCTGTGAAACCAAGCGACGTGCAGAGCTTAAGTGGGTTTTGTCCAGAGTTGTCTGTTCCAACCGTGCTGTTTTCAGCCTGGCACACCAAGTTTGGACAGTGACAAATTCCAGAACCCATAATACTAGGAGAACATCACCTTTATTCTACTAAAATACATTTCTTTAGAGGACCCTTGCGGGAGAGTGCATGTGAAAAGTAAATGGGATACTTAATGACTATTTCTCTTACTTAAGACTCCCAGAAGCAGATATTTTGCCAAATGGGTTCTATTTTTTTTAAATACAACAAGATAGATATTAGTGGGGTGGTTAAATGAATTGCAGGGTCAGTCAGAGAGGGGTTAGGGGAAAATCATCATTGCTTGCCCCCAGAGAAAGTTCCATGAAAGAGGTGGGGATTCCTCGAATGAAGGTAAGAAAAGGGTTGGGAGAGTTGGTGGGAGCAAAATGTCATATCTGATTTTAGGATAATGGGGAGCAGGATCAGAAGGACCAGAAGACCAGAAGAGGGGATGGGATGGTCAAACGAAATGGCGTTAGTGAGTTTGCCTGGGAGAGGTGATAGGGAAAGGTGAGGATGGAGAAATTAGCCAGAGAAAAGGGATTAAAAAGTGGGACAGATGTTGCTGTGGGATCTTGGGAAAATCACTTAAATTATCCATGCCTCACTTTCCTCACCTGTAAAATGGGATTCAATATCTGTTTTCCCTCCTACTTAGACTGAGCCCTGTATGGGTCAGGGCCAGTTCCAAGCTGTCTATTGAGTATTTACCCTGGAACCTTTTAAGTTTTTTTTTTAATGGTACTCGTTAAACACTTTCTTTGTGCTAAGTATTATATTAAGTGCTGGGGTAGATGCAAGATAATCAGGTTGGACACACTCTCTGTCCTACATAGGGCTCACAGTCTAAGCAGGAGACAAGAATTTAAATCCTATTTTACAGTTAAAGAAACAGAGGTACAGGGAAGTGACTAGCCAAAGGCCACAGAACAGATGAATGGCATACCCAGGATTAGAACCCACATCCTCTGACTCCTAGTAAGCGCTTAACAAGTATTATCATTAGTATTAATGAAGAAGAGAAGCACCTTGACCATAGGTAGCAGCAGTTGATCTCCAAGGAAGGAAGGGGATGACATGCTTTAAAAGGTCTACCAAATAATGGGCAACACCATGAAAGGGATAGAAAACAAGGCCAAAGGTAAAATTTTTGCCATGCCATGAAACCGTGTTATTCCTATACCTGGTCTAATTTTTGATATTCTGGTTGCTGCATTTTAGGGAGGACACAACAGAGCTGAAAATAATGTCCAGAAGTTCAATGGGGATGCTTGTGAGGAAAGAGTTAGTACATATGATTCTGAAAAGACAGTTTGAAAACAAATATGATTGAAATCTACCAATATCAGAAGGCAACGGGGCCCAGTGAAAAGAACATGGGGCTGCGAATCAGGAGACTTCTCATTTTTAGCCACTCACCGGTGGCTTCTTTAATCATTTATTCATCCCTTCCCTTAAGGATCATAAGTTCCTTGTGAGCAGGCATCGTGTCCACCAATTCTGTTAGGTTGGTACTTTCCTAAGATTTTAGTACAGTGCTCTGTACATAGTACGCTCTCAAAAAGTACTATCGATTGATTGAATGGCAACTGAAGCTCCACCACGGCTTGTAACCACATCTGATTATCTCTTTTTTTTCTTAATGACTAGTATTCTGCACTTCACCATGGTTTATACCGATGCTTCTGCATTGGCATATAACTTACATTTCTCTTGATTTTTGAAAATCATGATTCACCCAATATTAAGCTCTTACTGAATGCCTAAAGGCGTGAGGCACTAAAAGATAATAAACTGAACAAATGCTGGCCACAACCATTCTAACATAGGTAGGCAAACTATGAAAGGGCAAAAACATTCATTTCTTTTTCTCCATTTGTCTCTGATTCCCTCCTTTCCCTCCCATTTTCCCATCCTCTCTTTCTTCCTCCCCAAAACACCTGACCAGAAGCAGAGGCCAATAAACAATTCACCCACCCCAGAGTTTTCTCCTAAAATTTTTCTTTCTCACCGTTCTCACAAGAGAAGTAACCAATTGTAGCGGGTCCCAAAGCAGACAGAACAGCCGTATGGGGAGTTATTTCAATGGTAATTACAGTGTAATTATAGATAGAAAATTGATTCCACAAAGTGATCTGTTGGGTTTCAAACACATTTATTCACTCACAGTGACTTTTATATCAAATCTTCCCAGTTTATAAATCAAAAGGTCATTTTCTAGCTGCCAGTGCTGTAAATTCCACCTGCAATCTATTAATCAAGCTATGTTCCTTCTCGCTGACATCATCACCAGGAATAAAGATTCTGCAATTGGAATTTAGCTGACAGTATTGTTGATGATATTTGAGCCAGAAAAGAATCCAACTTGCTCCTTCATAATCACATTGACTCGGCAAGGACTAACGGGGCTAAAAACTTGTTTTTCGTTCCTGAAGAAAACAGATACCAAGCCAAAACACCCAAGGAGTAAAAATGTGAAACAAAGCTTTGTGGAAAACACCATATGCCCACTATATGCCCACTATATGCCCACCAAAACTGCCCACTATAGTATTTTTCTTTGTTCATTTTTGCCAAGGCCCAAATGGGGAGGCTGAATGTCAAATAAAAATTACCCAGTTCTTCCGCGGCTCACAGTGTCTTATTCTGGGTCTTGCTCTTGTTCTATTGTTGCATAATCACCAGCCCAAAAGGTACATTTCAGAGCTCAGAAGAACCACGAACTTAATCCTGCCAGATTGGCTTCCTTGAGAGAACGAAATACATTCTGATTTGAAGTCAGATGAAAGATTGGCAGTGTGGAAACAGAACTGAGAAAAGGACACAGTTAACATCCTGTTCTGGGCCAAGTGACCTTAAAAGTGACTCCTTTAACCAACGTATTGATCCGCTATTATCCTGTTTCAGTGAGGAAAGAATTGGGAAAATAATACTTTCATTGTTTTTTGATTCACACACATTTTAATTTTTGACTTTGCTCAAAAAATCTATTTAGGTGTTTCAGATAAGACTGCAGGAAAATTATATTCCACATACAAGTCTGCGTGGGCCACAATTACTCGGTAATGTTTTTTACAGCAGAATCTTTAAGCTTTTTAAATAGTCTAAGACTATCCACCTCATTAGCCAACTAGCAATAATGAGATTTTCTACTAGTACTTCTCATCTCAATTTAAAAAAATCAGCATTTGGCAGAACATGTATAGACAAGGATTGTAAACCATGAGACTGCCTGCTTGTATGAGGCTGCTTATTGGTTCATGGTCAAGTACAATCAGCAATGTTGCTGTCAATATATGGTATATTACTGGGTTTTTGTAGTTTAAGTGACCGTGAACTCCAGATTAATGGTGGTAATTTGTGAGGCATTTACTATGTACCAAGCATTATACTAAGCCTGGGGTAGATTTGAGATAATCAAGTTGAATACAATCCCTGTCCCACAGGGCAGTCACAGACTAAGTAGAAAGGAGAAGAGGTATTCAATTCCCATTTTACAAGTAAAGGAACTGAAGCAGAGAGAAGTGACATGCTCAAGGTCACACAGCAGACAATTGGTGGAGCTCAAATTAGAACCCAGGTCCTCTGACTCCCAGTCCCGTATTCTTTCCACTAGGCCCCACTGCTTCCCAAGACTTGAATCTGACTTTAAATGATGTTTATTGGACAGGATTGAAAGTCCCAGGGTGTCTGACAAACTCTACAGGAAGGCCGTTAGGGGGATTGGTGATTTTAGAAAGCATTTCTTGAAGATTGAGGACTTAACCTATCCTCGAAAAGAAGCATCCAGACTCAGTGATCTCAAGTGTTTTGATGAGCTGATGTTCTACTCCATCCCTCCTCTAGACTTTTAAGCTTGCTGTGGGCAGGAAACATGTCTTGCTACTCTGTAATACTGTATTCCCCCAAGCACTTAGTACACAACTCTGCCCACAGTAAGCACTCAATAAGTACAATTGATTGAATAGCTGACATCTGCAAAGGCAGTAAGAGCTTACAGACAGAGAGAAAGAGAAAGAGTAAAAGAAATCGAAAGAGAATGAGAGAGAGAAAGAGAAGAGAATAAGAGAGAAAGAGAGTGAGAGAGAGAAAGAGAGAGGGGGAGAGTGATAGGGAGATGGGGGATGGAGAGGGAGACAGAGGAAAAGGGAGAGAGAGGGGGAAAAAGCTCCATCTCACCCCACCTCACTCTCACTAGTTTATCACTAATAATGAGAAGTGTGGAATTTGTTAAGTGCTAGGATAGATACACTATATGCAAATTGGACACAGTCCCTTCCCACATGGGGCCCACAGATATCCCTATTTTAAAGATGAGGAAAATGAGACACAGAGAAGTCAAGTGACTTGCCGAAGGTCACAGAACAGGCAAGTGGCAAAGTTCTCCCAACTCCCAACTCCTAGGGCCATGCTCTTTCCACTAGGCCATGCTGCTCCTTTTATGGCAACAGAGTCCCCTATTTGTTAAGCCCTTACTTTGTGTCAAGCACTGTACCGTGTGCCGGGGTGGATACAAGCAAATCGAGTTGTCACAGTCCCTTTCTCACATGAGGCTCACAGTCTTAATCCCCATTTTACAAATGAGGGAACTGAGGCACAGAGAAGCGAAGTGACTTCCCCAAGGTTACACAGCAGACAAGCGGCAGAGTCGGCATTAGAACCCAGGTCCTTCTGACTCCCAGGCCCAAGTTTTAAGACACAATGTTTCTCAACAAAGAGTGTATACTGCTTCAAACTTACCAAATGGGGTTTTCAAAGCAACTGGCCCTCAGTGGTGGACTGATAATCAATTCTGAATGAGTGGAAAGAAATTAGATTATTCCATGAAAGCCAACAGAGAAGAAAATAAAGCCCATGCGTGTACGTTGGCCACCATCAGGATGGGTTCTCCATAAAATCATTTACATACTTCCACTCTGAGTTCTTTTAAAGCCATTTCTTCCTCACTCCTTCATTTCTTACGTACCCTTCCGGTCAGTCACCCTTCTTTGATTACATTGCTACTATATCAACTTCAGAAGGGTATAGTAAGAAAACTTCATTTGAAAAGAAATCCAAATTACACCTTCTCATTCAAGACCTGATTCTTCTTTGAGTGGCTGCTGCTGTCAGTAATAATCTTGCTTCAAGTCTCAGGAGAATTTTTCACCTTGGTCTCGGAGTGAAATGGCTTTTAAACCGAAGGTCGGCTCAGTCGCTGTTTCAGTCAGATCAGGATTTGTCTTGAGGCCTCGCTACCTAAGCTGGATGGTTCTTCAGAGGGGCTGGGAAGTTAAAGCCAAGGGCATTTTGGTTTCAGGCAGATATGAATCAAGCTCAGAGATGTCTTAGGGTGAGCT
Organism: Ornithorhynchus anatinus; assembly: GCF_004115215.2. Classification (NCBI taxonomy): domain Eukaryota; kingdom Metazoa; phylum Chordata; class Mammalia; order Monotremata; family Ornithorhynchidae; genus Ornithorhynchus; species Ornithorhynchus anatinus. The sequence continues at coordinate 11,781,525 of NC_041731.1, forward strand.
ATTCACAGGTTGATGCTCAATATCTAGATCTGATAATGAGCCCTAGATCTGTGTAGTACAATGGAAGATTTATAATCACCTTACAGGAGGGGACAGAAAGTTATTATGGGCTAGAGATGAGAAGTACAAGAAACTAATAGAGCATACACCATTTTTGTCATGAGATGGGTGAACGGGTGCATGGACTGTGAGAATATGCAAATAAAAATTTCACAAGCATCAGGTACCATTTAAATATAGATTGGCATGTCATTGCGAAGTGGACCAGAAGGGTGCTGTAGTGTGGGCTGTCTGTACCGGGGGAGTAAACCAGAGTTAGGACAGTTCTTATTCTGCCTCATTTATTCCACTTCCATTAGGCCCAGCTGCGTCTGAAAGAGACATTTCTTTAGAGGACCAATTGCTGGAGAACTTTCTCTGCTTCACAGACTAAAATCATTTCACTCTGATTTCAATAATGGAGGATTGCTCACCTGGAACTCTAAAATTCAGTCTTGGCCAATGCAGGGCAAATAGCAATATCTGTTAGGCAAATAGAAAAGACTCAAGATATTCTAAATTTTACTCCCCGTGGTTTTCTAAAAGAGACCGAGGAATGTTTATTAAAAAAAAACCACGAGCAAGGGTCAGTAAATTCACACTTCTGAGCTAAACTGAAAAAGCACCTCTGGAAGATTTTGGGATCTGAAAAGGGCAAGTATTTGATTCTCATTATGTTGACTCAATGAAGAATGGTAATCTATTTGTAACTTGTGCGATTTCTTCTTGGAAAATCCAAGGGAGGTGACCCCAAAGTATTTTCCTGAAGAGGTTTACGACAGAGGATGTTTGCTTTGAGCTTTGTTTTTAAGAGCCCTGTGCTTTCATTTTATGTCTCTGAAAGAGAAAGTGAAGGAGATTAGACATAGACTATTTCAATACAATGATGGGGCATGGATTGGGCCAGGTGCAATAAGCCCTGCAAATGGATCGGAGGTTCTAAAGATCTTGAGCAAGTAGCCTCCATTAGGATAAAAGGTCAGAAGATGACTCTCAAGAGTTCTTGGGATAGGGCAGAAATACTAAGGCACCTTCTCAATCAATCAGTGGTATTTATTGAGCACTGTACCAAGCACCAGGGAGAGTAAAATACAATATAGTAGACATGATCGCTGTCCTCAAGGAGCTTAAAATCTAGTATCTTCTTATTAAGTATTTCCAAATAACTCCAACTGGGCTTTCAACTAGTGTCAAGTCTAGGTATCCACTTTAAGAAACTGTGGGACCATTACCTCAATTTTGACTACACCCCATCTCTTTTTTTTTAAATAAACTCTCAAGGAGGTGCCATGAATATAAAATACTCTGGAATATGGTAACGATTTTGTCCCTATGTTCTGAGCCCAGAAACCATTTCATTATTTCATAAATGATGAAAGAAATGTGTATTTAATAATAGTTAACTTGGTCATAAGAAAACCCAGCTAGCTTTACACTGCTATAATTCTAAAATTGATTTTTTTTCACCCATTTTCTCTTTGGAAACAAAATCTTTCAGGCCCATCAGAGTCAATTCTCTGCTTCTCCAAAGTCAAATCTCCTACTGGTTTAGTGATGTGGGTGCTGACCTTTTAGTGTCTATTTAAGATTATTCAGAGAGTAGCCCAAATTACACCCACCTGAAAACTGGCTGCTGTGTTTAATCAGTAAATATTTTGTCCAGTGAATTAGCTCAATTGGGGATCCGGGGCATTCTTCTACTAGCTGCTTATGAATCAATTAGCTAAGTCTCCTGGCTTGTAATAAACCTTATAGAGTGGCCTCTTCAGTAGATAACCTTGTTGTATATAGGCAGATGTTGAGCTCAGCCGTTTATTTGGAAAAACTAGAAACATATTAACTAGAACACCAGTGATAACACTTTTACCTACAGGATCAAAGTGCCTTGCGAGCCCTGGGCAGGGAACATGTCTACCGATTCTGTTATATTGCACTCTCCTAAGTGTTTAGTACAGTGCTTTGCACACAGTGTTTAAAAAATAGGATTGATTCACTGATTGATGCTCAGTGACCTGAGAAGGCCAGTGAATCCCATCCATTTTTGTCACACAGATGCCCAAATTAAATCAATCAAATTTATTGAGCATCCATTGGGCTCACAGCACTGTACTAAGCACTTGGGACAGTACAATAGAGATAGAGAAGCACTGTGACTTAATGGAAAGAGCCTGGCCTTGCGAGTCAGAGGTCATGGGCTCTGATCCTGGCTCCGCCACTTATCAGCCGTGTGACTTTGGACAAGTCACTTCACTTCTCTGTGCCTCAGTTACCTCGTCTGTAAAATGGGGACTACGACTGTGAGCCCCACATGGGACAAGCTGATTCCCTTGTATCTACCCCAGCACTTAGAACAGTGCTTGGCATAGAGTAAGAGCTTAACAAATACCATCATCATCATCATCATAAAAGACACTCTCTCTGCCCACAAGAATGTTACAAGATAATGAGGGGAGACAGACACAAAATAATTAACACACATGAGGAAGTAGAGCTTAAATAATAGGGTATGTAAGTCAATAGGTGCAAAACTGTAAGCACTGTAAGTTAGGACGCTATGACCTGGGAGAACAATAATAATACTGGTGGTATTTGTTAAGTGCTTACTATGTGTCACACACTGTACTAAGCCCTGGGTTGGATGCAAGGAAATCGGGTTGGAAACCGTCCCTGTCTCGCTTGGGGCTCACAGTCTTACTCTCCATTTTACAGATGCTTATCCTGAATGGCAAGGGTCTACAAAAGGTGCATTACTGTATTTCCAAGGACCTAGTGCTGAAGCAGGCAAGCAATTATCAGGGCCATAATCACATCCATGGATACAATTTCACTGACAGAAGTGTGATATTCAGGTCTAAGGAAGACTCTGTCTGGGAAATTATAATTTTTTTCCCACTTTGACTTAACACAATTTTCATAGAACTAATTAAGACACCAACTGGGGTAGAGCAATAATTATAAATGTATTTATGTAGGGAGTGAGGGAGAGTACTGATAGAATTCTGATCTCCACATCAATCTGCAAGTTTCCGAGGCTGATCAAAGAGAGAGTGCTGAATAAATGTGTGTTGTTGGAACATTACAGAAGAGAATGATATATAGTTAGCTGATTCATCCAATATATTTATTTGGGGACAAACAGCTCCCTATTTATTTTGCCTTCAGCCTACTTCAAATAATAATTCAGGGATGGGTTTGATTTCATGACTAAAAATATGATTCAATTTGGATGTGATTGTCTTTGAAATGTACTTAAAAGAATAAATGTTATTTGAACTTCTGCTCCTACTATGTCTGGAAAACTATCAATAGGATATTCCTTTACACTGTTGTTAGTAGTTGAAAGGTGCACTGAGTCATCCCCACTTTCTCCCCAAATCCTTCTATGTCCAGAGACACATATTGTAAGGTGGTTCTTTGTGGTAAAAATGCATTCTGTGGTTGTAGAACAGAATCTCTTTATGTGTCCTCCTCAACTACAGAGACTCCTGTACTTACAGCTGACTTACACACTACTGTTGAATGAGGCAGTTATATTCGCTTTAATAATTGTTGGTGGGGGGTGGGGAGTCACTTTACTGAAAACCAGGAGCAGTCTGTGGCATAGAATGAACTATCTCTGTTCTATTCTTCAACTGAAGACATTACTGTACCCTCACCTGACTGATATTTTTTCCTTGAGTGAGACTATCACATCACATGCAAGTACTTCTGGGCTACGCATAGAAAATCCTAAAAAGCAATTTTATAAAGAATTATATAAAACATTTTGGGGATCTGTCATTATAAGGAATATGGTTTCCCAAACTCATCTTCATCATGAAAACAAAAATCTACAATCAGAAATTATGGTTTTCTTTGAAAAAGAGTTGGTGTTAATAGGTAGATCCAGGTTTAGCTGCTAATTACCTAGCTTTGTTCTAAGTTGACAAACATAGGTGGAAAAATTGAATGTTTTGATAGACATTATGAAAATTATTTTAGAGATAAAATTAAGTGATATTCAGTGCATAGCACTACACCCAGAAATTAAAGCTTTGGAAAGGGAGAAATTTCTTCTAGACTATAAACCCAATCCCTAGACTGTAAACTCAATGTGGGCAGGGAATGTGTCTGTTTATTGGTATACTGTAATATCCCAAGCACTTGTACAGTGCTTTGCACACAGTAAGTGCTCAATAAATACAATTGAATGCATGACAGTAGGTTTCAGCCAGTAGTTGGTAGATTTAGGGAAGGAAAGTATGAAATTACTCACCAACAACACACAGAGACTCTTTAACATTCTGCATCCAGATTCTTTCCAATGATATTATTATCATAGTATTTGTTAAGCACCTACTAAGTGTCAAACACTGTTTTGAGCACTGGAGTAGACACATGTTAATCATGTTGAACGCAGTAAAACAAGGTCTTCTCTGTAAGTGTGGTGCCCAGAACATCAATGATTAAATGCACTATGGTTCCCAGTGCTCCCTCTTCCCTACTCTCCTAAATAAAAATAACACTAAATTCATTCTTTATTAATCATACATATCCACCCAACGTAACATGAATCAGAAAGAAAAGTGAAACAGACCCAGGGGCATAAAGGACTTTTTTAAAAAAGGCAATGTATCCATGCCAGCTGTCTAGAGTGAGAAGGAGATTCAGTGTGGTGAGAGGGAAGTCTGTTTCATTTATTCATTCTACGCAATGTACTAAACCCTTGGGAGTTTATAGCAGATCCAGGTTCTTTGCCATCCAAGAGGTAACAATGTAATGGGAGAAAGCAAATCTAACCCACTCATGTAGCTAAAGGAAATGAACCTTGTACAAAGAAGTTCGGTACTATATTTTTTTTCAGCTACTTGTAATCAGTCAATGGCAATTAGTGAACATTTACTCTGTAAATAATTCTGTGTGAAACACTCAGAAATGGTCAAAAGAACAGAGTTGGTGCTCAGTGGAAAGTGCAGGGGCTTGGGAGTCAGAGTTTATGAGTTCGAATCCTGGCTCTGCCCCTTGTCAGCTGTGTGACTGTGGGCAAGTCACTTAACTTCTCTGTGCCTCAGTTCCCTCATCTGTAAAGTGGAGATTAACTGTGAGCCTCTCGTGGAACAACCTGATTACCCTGTATCTACCCCAGCGCTTAGAAAAGTGCTCTGCACATAGTAGGTGCTTAACAAATACCAAAATTATTATTAGGTCACCCTACTTCACCAGCAACCTTAGCATTTGTTGAGTATCTTCTGTGAGCTGAGAACTGAACTAGCTACTTGGGAAGATATATCAGAAGTAAAAGGCAACTAATGAAAGAAAATGTCATTTGGGCAAGTGGGGATATATGACTACTCTACAGATCTTACATGTAATGACTGACAGAACCTACAGCACTCTGGACTCTTGATATAGATTTCCCCCTAGATTCTTATCTGCAAAGTATTACCTAGGTACATAAGCCTTAATGAACTGTATAGCTAGTAGTCTAATAGATGCAAATCTGACACACAGGGTTGAGTAGATGTAGAAGACACACGTATATTTTAGGGTGCATCTTAGAGGAATGAAGGCTTTCAGTGTAAATGGTTTGCTTTTCAATCTTCATAATGTAATGAAAACATGAACTGTTTTAAGTATCTGTGCATTTGCTATTGTGGCTCCTATCCAAGCTAAAAAGGACCAAGAGATGCAGTCAGGTAACAATGATAAAAGCTAAGATCATTATCTCGCTGCCAGGATTTACTCCACCTCAGAAGCTAAATGGCATATATAGGTTTAGTTGAATGCTGCAATTAGAGTTATATTTTCTGCTTTCATTAAGTACTGGATAAACCTACTGGAGAAAATTCATTTTAATCTTAGCTAATGATATTGACTTTTTTTGAGCTCTGAGCCAATAGCTAGTCCTTTCTTTCCCCTTTGGGAGAATGTCGTCTCATTTCCTTATAGAAGAACACTAAGCACAGTGTGAAGCAATGAGTCATTCACTGGATTCTGAGATGGAAAAGGCTTTTGGATTCCGAGATGAAGAAGGTCTTAGAGATCATCTTCTCCATCACCAGCCGGGGCAATTTGGCCTCTAGAGTTACTCTTGAGTAAACTTGTCAGATGAATTTTAAATGTCTGCAGTTACAAAACTCATGGGAGACAAGACTAAAACCCAGTGATGCTTAATGTTCAGGAATAGATGGTGATATTCAACCTATTGTCTTATATTCCATTTTCATTCATCGTTCCATTTATCAATTCCAAAAGAAAGCATAATTTACCTTCAAAGATCCGAAGATTGGGGAGGCAACTGAACTGTTGACATCAGCAGAGATGGATATTTCTTAATTGTTGTTTGCACCATTAATTAAAATGATTATCATTGTGGCATTTGTTAAGAGCTTACAATGTGCAAAACTATACTGAGTGCTGGGGTAGATACAAGCTAAGTAGGTTGGACGCGGTCCCTTTCCCACATGGGTCTCACAGCCTAATTAGGAGGGAGAACAGGTAGAGAAGCAGCTGGCCTAGTGAATAGAGCACTAGGGGGTAGTGGATAGGTCCTGGGAGCCAGAAGGACTTGGGTTCTAATCCCATCTGCACCATTTATCTGATGTGTGACTTTGGGGAAGTCACAATTTCTCCACGCCTCACTTAATCATCATTTTACAGATGAGGTAAGACTATGGGACATGACTGTGTCCAACCCGATAAGGTTGTATCTACCCCAGTACTTAGTTCAGTGCCTGGCACATAGTAAGTGCTAAACAAATACCATAAAATAAAGGTACTGAATCCCCATTTTACAGATGAGAAAACTGAAGCCCAGTAAAGTTAAGAGACTTGCTCCAGATTACACAGCAGGCAAGTGACAGAGACAAGATTAGAATTTACCTCACCTGATTCCCAGGTTGGTCCCCTTAAACCACTGAAAGATTCCTGCTCCTCTCCTCTTCCCCTCAGATCTTTCTTTCATTTAACCAACTTGATATTTCACAGATCTACATATATATATATTTCATCTGAGTCGATATTAGACAGGGTAGTAGACAGACCAGAAGCGATACCTTTGCCAATTCATCTTGCAGCTACACTTCCTTCATTCAGCCTGTCAGATGCTCCTGGGAAAGGGAGACGAAGCTGGAGGATGACAAATAGGTCCCTCGATTGTTTTCAACACTCCACAAAAAACTAGGACAAAATATCTTAATGTTTTCCTCTTTCCCTTCATCCTTCATTCAACACGGATTTTCTGTCATTTATAAAGGTCACTGGCCTATGAGGAATCAGACAGAACAGAACTTCTTTCTGCCTCTGCAAGTCTGATGTTAAGCAGCGGCAGTAATGCGATGCCGGGAACTAGCAAGCTTGCAACTTATACTTGTCAGAATCACTTTAGTGGGCTGGATTTCACAGCCTCGCTTCTGTCTAATTGTATCTGCCCAGTTGGAGTGTCTTCTAGGTACCAATAACAGAAATTTCATGTAAGAACTCACTTTTGATGACAACGATAACAGGGAGCCTCAGCCACGGTATTGGGCAGACCTCTCAGGATTGTCACGGAGAACATATCCCAGAGAAAATCTTACTAGTCGCACTGTCTGGCTCCATCAAGGCACATGGAATGATCTAGCAAATTTCCCTTCCAGGAAGATGTTTCGAGGGTGAAGGACTGCAAATGTCCCCAGAGTTAATTTGAATGAAAATGAGAGAGAAATGGAAAGTGATTTCAGGGCAAGTGGCCCTGGTTCTGTGTATTCCAAACATAATTCAGGAGCACATTAAAACAGAAAGCTCCAGTTTAAACTTAGTCACTTTGAACAATCCTAGGTTGTTTGGCTATCTGGTATAAGGCATGGTATATGGGAAGCAGTGTGGGTCAGTGGAAAGACCATAGGTTTGGGAATCATAGGACATGGGATCGAATCCCGGCTCCACCACTTGTCAGTTGTGTGACTGTGGGCAAGTCACTTAACCTCTCTGGGCCTCAGTTCCCTCATCTGTAAAATGGGGATTAAGACTGTGAGCCTCACATGGGACAACCTGATTATCCTGTATCTACCCCAGCGTTTAGAACAGTGCTCTGCACATAGTAAGCATTTAACAAATACTAACATTATTATTATTAATTTATGTGGTGAGATTAAGCCAATCATTCAATCAATCAATGGTATTCATTCAGTACTTAAGTCGTTGGGAAAGTTCAACACAACAGAATTGGTAGATGTGATCTCTGCCCTCAAGGAGCATAGTCTACAAGGGAAGAGAGGAGACACGGGAAGCAGCACTGCCTAGTCGTGTGGAGCATCGGTCTGGGAGTCAGAAGGACCTGGGTTCTAATTCCCACTCTGCTAATTGCTTGCTGTGTGACCTTAGGCAAGTCACTTAACTTGTCTGTGCCCCATTTACCTCATCTGCAAAATGGGATCAATGCTGTGAGCCCCATGTGGGACGTGACCTTTGTCCAACCTGATGGACTTTTATCTACCCCAGTGCTTAGAAGAGTGCTTGACACATAGTAAGCACTTAACAAATAATGATAACGATGATGATGATGTAAATATATATACATATATGCAACAGGGGAGAGGGAGATGAACAACCAAGTACACAGGTGACATGGGATTGCTGAAGTAGCAATAGGGGGAAAATAAGATGGGGAGATGAGAAATCAATCTGGAAAGCCCTTCTGGGGGAGATGTGATTTCAGAAGGGCCTTGAAGACAGGGAGAGCAGTGATCTGCCAGATGCGAATGGAAGGACGACATGAGAGGAACCAAGAACATGACTACTCAAAATGCTTTTTTGGTGACTTTCCCAGGATTTATGTAAGTGAGTGTAAAAGTGGGTGCCGGGAGGTAGATTGGACGGCAAGGTTGGCAGGTCAGCTCCAGCCCCACTCCTTCCCATCTGAAATTGTACATGTCCAGCAGCTGTCCTTCTTGGGGAAATCTGGTTCAGGCATCATTTTAATAATGTTATAAGGATGAGGAAAAAATTGGCTGCTTTCTGAAACACATTCCCCAGCTCTGGGTGGCAGCATGGTCCCCTGCTTCCCTGAGCCTGGGGCCTGTCGCTTCCTCTCCTACAGCCCCTGCATTGATCCGGCTCTGATGGGGGTCATAGTTGAGGTAACGAGAGCCACGGTGGCAACAGTCGCACAGGCGGAGGTGTGGAGACAGCAGAGTAATCGGGCTTTGGGGAGTGTTGAACTCCTTGCAAAGGAGTTGAAGGGCAGATGGTGATGCAAGCATTTCCCCTTGGCAATGGACAGGCACAGATCACCTACTACAGCCCTGCCTACACACTTCACTCCCTACCTCCAGCTTGCTCACTATGCTCCGATCTTGTCTATCTGGCCACCGACCGCTTCCCCACTTCCCCCCTCCGGCCTGGAATTCCCTCCCCCTCCATATGCCCCAGATCATTCATTCATTCAACAGTATTTATTGAACGCTTACTATGTGCAGAGCACTGTACTAAGCACTTGGAATGTACAATTTGGCAACAGGGAGAGACAATCCCTGACTACCACTCTCCCCACCTTCAAAGCATGATTAAGGTCACACCTCCACCAAGAGGCCTTCCCCAATTAAGGCTTCTTTTCCCTGTCTCCCTCTCCCATCTGTGTCATTTTTGCACTTGGATCTGTACTTTTTGGACACTTGGTATTCACCCCACCTTCAGCCCCACAGCACTTCTGTGCATATCCATACTAATTTATATTAATATCTGCCTCCCTTCTAGATGGTCTGCTAACTGGGGGTAGGAAACATGTCTACCCATTCTCTTGGTACTCTCCCAAGTGCTTAGTACAGTGCTCTGCACACAGTAATCACTCAATAAATATCACTGATTGACTGACTGGTTTCACTAGTGAATCAGTGGAGGCCTAGGTCATGTTGGGAATGGAAGACAACCTGTAAAAATAATAATAATAATGGTACTTGTTAAGCCTTTACTATACACCAAACTGTTCTATGCACTGGGGTAGATTCAAGTTAATCAGGTTGGACACGGTCCTTGTCCCACATGGAGCTCACCCTCTTAATCCCCATTTTACGGATGAGGTAACTGAGGCACTGAGAAGTTAAACTTGCCCAAAGTCACACAGCAGACAAGTGGAGAGCCAGGATTAGAACCCAAGTCCTTCTGACTGCCAGGCCTGTGCTCGATCCACTAAGACACACTGCTTCTAGTGCTGTCACCCCTCCATGATATGCTTGGACAAAGGCTGGGGGCCAGGTAGACACATTGAAACAGCAGTTGTTACATCTTGTGACCCAGGGTTCTAATGCAGAAGTTCCCCAGAGACAGAATAGAATGTTAAAGGAGTACAGTGGGAAACCTCAGAAACCTAGTGCTTAGAACAGTGCTTGGCATGTGGTAAGCACTTAACAAATACCATCATCATCATCAACACAGCTGTCTGTGATAGAATGAAGGGCATGGTGCCACCTTCCTCAGTCATCATGAGTTTTCTTGTAGAATCTATGCAATAGGTGTGTACCTCTACCTCTGAGATGTGTGACCATGTGTTCTTGAGGGGAGAAATGTACTGGCCTCGCTGGGTTGAGAAGGAGAGAAAAGGCAGTTGGTATAAAAGTGGAGGAGGAGTTGCTTGTTGCAGGGGCATGAAAGGTTCTTGTCAAAGCACCAGCAGTTTTCCAGGAATCTAGATAGAATAATGAAAAATGTGACTCTGAAAAAAAAAGAAAGAAAGTCACCTCTGCCATTGAACAGTGATTTATTTTCCCATTTCATTCAAAAACTAAGGTGATTTGGCACTCCTAAACCAAGGGCAGGGGAAGGAGAGAAAGAGAAAGTGGAATGATCATCCTGGGGCTGCTAACTGAATACTGAGTATCACTAGTGTCTTTTCACTTCAGACTAACTTTTTCATAGTCTTTTGTCATAAGCGACCAAATAAAGTTCTGAGGATTGCCTTTCAAATAAGCATTGCATGTGGCGGTAAATGATTGGCCATTTGTGGAGAAGAGGGCTGCTATTTGGAGGAACAATGATTATGCAGTCATGTGAGGTAAAGGAATCACAAGAGACGAGAAGAAACTGCAACCGAAATAGGTTGATATAGGAACTATTTTAGCATGTCATTTGTATGCCGCTGAGCATATGGATTTTTTACGGTATTTGTTAAGCACCTACAATGAGCCGCACACCGTACGAAGCACTGGGATAGATGCAAGCCAATCAGATTGGACACAGCCCATGTCCCACATGGAATTCACAGTCTTAATCCTCATTTTACAGATGAGCTAACTGAGGCCCAGAGAAATGAAGTGATTTGCCCAAGATCACCCAGTAGACAAGTGGCAGAGACTGGATCAGAACCCAGGTCCTCTGACTCTTAGGCCTGTGCTTTAACTACTAGGCCATCATGTTGTCTCTGATTTCTTCAAACTAATGGACATTTTTTGTGGTATTTAAGTGCGTACTATATGTCAAACACTGTTCTAAGTGCTGGGCTAGCTACCACTTAATCAGGTCAGACACAGTCCCTGTTCCGTGTGGGTCTCACAGTTTAACTAGGAGAGAGAACAGGGATTGAATCACCATTTTACAATTGAGGAAACTGAGGCACCAAGAAGTGGCTTGCCCAAGGTCACACTGCAAGCACTTGGCAGAGCCAGGATTAGAATCTAGGTCCTCTGACTCCTAGGCTCATGCTCATTCCACTAGGCCATGCTGTTTCTCACTCTATTCCTTCCTTTTACCTCATAAGTTATTTTACTGACTGTCTCCCTGACTTGATTATAAGTTCCTCAGAATTCTAGTCTGAGATCTTTCCCCTAGGCCCACTAATTCATGTTCTTCTCAGAGGAGATCGGATGCTTTGTTTCCTCCCACAGCCTATTTCACCACTTAAAATCTTTTCTCTCCTCCTAACTTCATTTCTCAGAGATGACCCAATCAAATCAGATAAATCAGGTTAAGCCCAATGGACTGCTTAGGTCGGAGCAATTCTATTTCATGTGAACAATACCCCAAACCCTGGACCTAGGTAAACCCTTTATCCAGAAAAAATATACTCTCTCACTGTTTTGTTTTTTTTTTAATCTCTTCCTCAGACTAAATGGTTCAATCACTTTTGCTTTTGAAATGTCTCTTCTCTCCTGAAGTTGTCTAGAGGAGACCTCCAAAAAACGACAATTTTGAGTGCTCTTGACACCCAGCATCATTCACGATAATGTAAAACAGAAGAAAGGCAGGAATAATTTTGAGCCATTTAAAGCAGTGAGGCTTGAGACGAGGTACAGTTTTGGTTAAACCATCCAATGGCCACCTCAATGAAATTTTGAAACCAATCTCAATTTACAAATTTATGTAATGTAAAAAATCATTTAAGTGGATGACTCTTCAGTAATTTCTGGCCTCAGTCAGAGAAAGCTGAGGATTTAAATGGGATCAAGGCCTAGATCGCTGGGAGAGCCCTTATCCTCTTGCTCTGAGGGTTTTAGAGCAGATGAATCGAACCCAGAATCTTTCACAAATGCTGCCTGAACCTGCTTCTCCTTCTTTTCCAACTCCTTGCTACTGTGGCTGTTATTCGAATGGTAAGGCATTTGTCTTGAATTGAAGGTGGGCAAGGAGCCCCCATTTTATCACACCTGAGTTCTAATCCCAACACCTTCACTTGTTGGCTGTATGACCTTGGGCAAGTCATTTCACTTCCATGTGCCTCAATTATCTCATTTGCAAAATGGGTACTAAAACTGTGAGTGCTAAGTGGGATAGGGACTGTGTCCAACTCAATTATCTTGTATCTATCCCAGTGCTTAGCTCAGTGCCTGCCACATAGTAAACAATTAACAAATATTTTTATTATTATTACTATTAAGACCAGATTGGTCCCAGACTACTAGGAACTCTTTATCATCTTATTGCTGTACTGTTTTTTCTCCCCCAGCCCCACCCCAGTAGTTTTCTGGACACTATTATCATCTTGGGCTTCTTTCCTACCTCATTTCCCAAGGCAGAGAAGAAGATGCTGGGCTCTGGAAGCTAGGATCAGCAATGTAGAACAAAATACCAATGTCTGCAAACATGTTGGCTGCACCTAAAAGGGAAAAAGAGGTTGAGAATGTTCATTTACCAATTTGATCTGCATAATGAATTCCTGAATAAAAAGAGATGAGTGAAATTTCATTTTGAGGTTTTAAAACTGGTGCCTGGGTCATTTAGCAATTGGAAAATACTAGCAAAGATAAATCCCTTCTCTTTTGATCATTAAAGTTATGGTCCCTTACCAACCATAGCTTGGCCATATTGTACATATATATTAAGGATCTAAAGATAACACCATATGCAGAAAGACAAAATGGGCCTATATGTTCACAAGTCCAAATTATGGATGCTGAGGGACCTGTCTGGTTTTGTGGGAGCTATAATTTTGAATTTCTCAACTCTTTTATGGAAAATAGGTAAAATCCACTCTAATGCTTAGTAGAATCGGCATTTCATAACAGGTTTTCTTTGCCAAACCCTTTAAGCAAAACTTCACCCAATTGCTACTGAAAAAAAGCAGTGTTGCTGATAGCATGTTCTATTTAGTAAATCTTCTGTTTTCGAAAACAGGGTGAGATTGTTTTCTTGACATGAACAAAGCAGTCACTAAGACCATTTCAACTTTATCTCTTATTGGAAATACTCATTCCTTAAGAGCATTTAAATGAGTCCTATATATTGGAGGATTTGCACAATCTTCCATTTCTAACAGGTGATTTTTTATTTTTACCAATAGAACCTTAGCCATACCCAGGCTAGGAATCATGTCATCTTATGTATCACTTCTCTTCTAGGCTTTAATTTATTTATATTAATGTCCATCTCCCTCTCTAGCCTATAAACTCACTGTGGACAGAGAATGTGTCTGTTTATTGTTGTATTGTACTCTTCCCAGAGCTTGGTACAGTGTTTTGTACACAGTAAGTGTTCAACAAATACAAATCAATGAATGAATGAACTTAATGGGAGCAGAGCATTTTCTTGGAATGCTCAGTATGCCTGCCTGGGTTTAGGTCACCCACAAAGGTAAGCACAAATTTCCATTTTGTTTTAAAGAGAACTGGTGAAACACACACAAGCAGAACTTTTTTCAGCTAAAATAATACCTAATTCAAACTGTTTTCTGAAATTTTAAGCCCAAATCAAAGTACATCTGATCATGCTTGCCCGTTGTTATTTTTGTACACTTGAAGTGTGTTTAAATAAGTTAGAGTCACTAAAACGTCTTTAGTTTACTGAACAACAAGCTATACCCTACATCACACAAAACTCCAGTTGTTCCTTGTATACCCAACTGTATTCAGGTTTGGTTTTTTTTTTCTCTTTCAAAATCCCACTAAAATGTGACATCCGTACAATTTGCTTATTAATGAAACATACACAAAAGGCTATGCTATTTCAAACCTCCAGGGTGTCAGTATATTGGTAAATAAATCTTTTAAATAGCTAATAATGTACTCTTGGCTATAATGCTCCCTTGTCTTTGTGTCTTATTTACCTACCAGGCTTATCAGTAACTACATGTTTGCTGAAAATGCTGTTGTATGGACAAATCTTGTTTCATTTGCATAATTCCCAAATGCAACATCCTAAAACTTGGATTGAAGGCATTAATAAGGATTGAGAGAAGCTTAAGTGCAAAGTATCCCTGGGAAATATCTGTTTATTAGACAAAGATAAAAGACTTGATTCAAAGAAAACCCTTCCATTATCTCAAAATAAATGTTTAGTTTTAACAAATGCTTTGAACTAGAGGTATACCAACAGAAAGTTGAAAACAATCTAGTGCAATTGAAATTTCAAAGGGTAGGAGGAGATCAGTGGAAAAGGATGAAGTGATATAGCAACAAAGGTTCATAAAAGGGGTCTGGTCTTTAGGTAAATACTATATTTTACTCTTCAAAATAATCCTCCTTCTCCTCCTCTACTTCCTCCTTCTTCTACTCCTCTTCCTTGCCTTCCCAAGTCTTTCCATGTAGTCCCAATTCAATCCATGCATCCCTTTACTTTCCCATTCTCCAATTAATAATAATGTTATTTGGGCTTGTTACTTGCCAAATTCAGCAGTAGGTATGGGACAATTAGATCTTCCACAGTTCCTGTCTCACACAGCTCACATCTAAGAAGGAGAGAGAACAGGTATTTTATCATCATTTTCCAGGAAATTGAAGCACCAAGCAGTTCAGTGACTTGCCTAAATTACAAAAGCAGGGAAGTGGTGGAACTGGGATTAGAACCCAAATTCCCTGACTGAGTCCTGTCCTCTTCCTAACTGGGTCCTACTGACCAATTGCATACTGTGGATCTTTTTGGGCTTTTGGAATACCGTCTTTGACATCCAACGAATCCTAGGTTCCCACTAGTTAATGAATGGCAGGAATGGGATTAGGTAATTATAATCCTCATATAATCTAAAACCTATTCCTTCAGATTCCATTCCAAGAGTTGCTAAAAGGTAAAAACAAAACAGCTTAATCTCATTCATTCATTCAATCATATTTGTTAAACGCTTACCGTGTGCAGAGCAGTGTACTAAGCACTTGGGAAAGTACAGTACAACAATAAACAGTGAAATTCCTTGCTCACAATGAGCTCACACTCTAGAGGGAGGGAGGCAGACATCTGTACAAATAAATAAAATTACAGTTTTATACATAAGTGCTGTGGGGCTGGGAGTTGTGGCGGGTGGGCGGGGCGGGGGGAGAGCAACCCCATCTAGAATCCGGGTAGGTTTGGTGTTATTAGGTGTTGTCCATTGCAAAATATTTCTAATACTGAAAACTCCCAAAGTTTAAAATTAAAATTTTTGAAAATAACAACAAAAGCTCAGAAAAGGTGACTGTCTATAGATAACTCCTATATTTCAATGGTCAAGAGATTTCACTCAATAGCAAAGAACTTTGTTCCAACTTAAGAGGAATTCTTGAATAATTGCTAAAAGAAATCTTGCTCCTTGAAATATTAGGAAGATTTCCGAGCTTTGTTTCTGGCTGCTTGAACAAAACGTTTGGATATTTCTCTGAAATCTTTTCCAGTTTATTGAGAAGTCTGTACCTGAGAAAGCTAACCTTCCAATTACCTGAGAATAGGTTCTCTAATGAGATTTCTCAAAGGCCATGCTTTATGTTGGGCCAGAAAATCTGTCAGTACAGTTATTCCCCTCTGTTCCAGCTCTCCACCTCTGATCATTGTACCAATCAGGAGGTAGAGATAAACATGGATATTAGCTAAAATCAGAAAGCAGGTTTATTGCATAAAGTTTCAAGAAAGTTAGTTGTAAAGGGAGGAAGAATACTTCAGGCAACTGAATCAACCACCAATTCCAATCAAAGATTAGCTCTCAGAAATATCTGGATATTTACAGTAGTTTTGAAGCTAAACTCCCCTGCTGCTATTGTCATATTTTGCAAGAGAAAAAGTGATGTTACTCCTGGAAGTGAAGTCCAGTGGAAAGACCTGGGAGTCAGGAAACGTGGGTTTTGATCTCGACGATGCTAATGGCAGGCTTTATGTGACTTGAGGCGTGACCCTGATTTTCAGTTTCCTCTTTCCTCCTTTGAAAAATGGGACTGAGCCACCTATCGTCTTCTGCCTAGCAATCAGAGGAAATGGTTTCTAAACCCAGATCTGCCACTTGCCTGCTTAAGGAAGTCCTTCCTTTATATGCTTTGATACTTACCCCAACCCCACAGCATTTATGTACATAGATATATTCTCTATTCTATTATTTTCTCCATCTGTATTTATTTTCATGTCTGTTTTCCCCTACGGACAGTAACTCCTTGAGGGTGGGGATTTTGTCTACCAACTCTATTTTATTGTACTTTCTCAAATGCTTAGTATAGTGCACTTCACACAATAAGCACTCAATAAAGACTATTGATTGATTGACTGTTGTGTGACCTAGGGTGAGAGATTTAACTCCTCTGTTCCTCAGTTTCATCATCTGGGCCTCGGTTTCCTCTCCGTAAAATGGGGATTCAGTATCAGTTCTTCCTCCATTTAGATCTCCATGTGAGACGGGGACTGAAGCCAACCTGATTATTTCATATCTACTCCACCACCTAGTACAGTATTTGGCACACGGTAAGAGCTTAACAAATATCGCAATTCTTATTTTTATTATCATCATTATCATTATTAATAATAATACTACTATTGGACTGTAAGCCCTATGTGGGACAGGGATTATGACCTAATTATCTTGTCTCTATCTACTCCGATACTTAACACAGACCAAGCACTCAACCCTTGGTCTACTATAGGCAGAAATGCATTTTCATCATTCCTGACCTAAATGATGATTGGGCTTGAATTCCTTTACTAGCAAATGCATTCTGGATTCTTGCTCAAAAATATAACCATTAGAATTGATGATCACCATATTTGAGAACTACCCTGAACACCCTTAAGCAGGAAATCATCTTTTCATCCTATCTTGTTATCTTGCTCAAGCAGAAAAACAGAAAATTAAGTACAATTCCCGCAAGATCCTGCATTCAGATGAACACGGATATGAGCCGGAGAAAGCACTTCGTTTGAACACAAATGTCCGTGTCAAAATAATCTGTTGTCTCTTTCATCAAGGGTAGTTTTGTGAACAGTTGGAAGGCAACATATTGTCCACAGGGCAACGAAGACACTCTCTGAAGGGTTTCTCTCAGTGAGACATGGATGAATAGATTACCAGGTGTTACTCTAATGCATCCCTAACACTGTCAATCCCTTCTTTGAAATTATGAAAAATGACAGAGTAAATATAAAAACAATCAAGGCAGAAGTGGTCCGAGTGAAAATGTTCCTGTGATAACAATTGTGCCATAATTCTTACCTGAACCTTGTGGACGCCCAAGGAGCACACCTGCTTACCTGCCTTCTCTTCTCCTCACTCAGTGTTACAATGTAGCTCCCCTCAGAGGGTTAGCCTGCCTCTGGGCAAGATGTTGTTTTCTTATACTGAGCTGTATCACTGTGACAGGGAGAGAATACACATCTCACATTTAGACAAGCCAACTAAATGCGTCTTCGGAATGCAAATCAGGCTAGGGCCTAGCACTACTTGAAAAAAATAGGGCCTCTCCTGCCATTTACCTGCCTTTAGCACTCTCCAGAGAAAAAAGGATCTGTTTTCCACATCTGGTACATAATGGTACTCTTCCCTGGCTCTGAAACCCATAAACAGACCCCCAGTTTTCATGTTAAAACAGTGAAAAGGGAACAGGAAGAGACTTGAATGATCTGTTCAAAGCAATCAATCAATCGGTCGTTGTTCACTGTTTGCAGAGCACTGAATTGAGCACTGGGGAGAGTATGATATAACCGAGTAGGTAGACATGTTTCCTGTTTACAGTGAGCTTCTTTAATTTTGTTCAGAGTGGCAGTGCTGACTTAAGTTGGATTTTAGTGGGACAAAAGCAAGAATAGGTAGGGGGGAGAGAGCTAATTCAAGCCAATGGAGAGGAGTTTATTTTTGATATAGATATAGATGGGCAACAACTGGAGGTCCTTGAGGAATGGAGAGATGTGCAGAGAACAATCCTTTTTACAAAAATGATGTGGGCAGCCTTAAAAATAGGAGAGACTGGAGGCAAGGGTTTCATTGAGGAGGTTGATGCAGCAGTCACAAAGGGATATGACAAGCGTTTGGATCAGTGTGAGGCAGTTTGGATACTAGAGATGTTATTAAGATAGTCTCTCCCCCTTTTCAGGCTTTCTTACTAGTCCACTGAACATATCACCTTTCCACATGCTTATAAAATCACATCAATTCGCTTGCTTCCTCAAAAACCTTCAACGATTCCCCATTGTTTCTGTACTCAAAAAGAGAATGGAACTAAAAAAGCAGTGAAGATTCGAACCCAAAGTGGTGACGCAAGCAAGGAAAAGTAACACTCAGAGATGGTGCTGGACAGATCAGAAAAGGGAGGAATATGACCCACTGCCCGTTCACCTCCGGAGAGGTACCAGTGACACAAGGGCCCTCCTCTCCAGTTTGGCTGTGCCTTTTTTTACAACATATAGGAGAAGTGGCCAATCACAAAAGAACTCAGACAAGTGTGTTTTCTTCAGTGACCAAAGAGACTCTTCAAGCAGGCCTTATCTGTTTTGGGTAAGAAGCAATCTCCTGTCCCCTGGAGTTTGAGGAATTTGCCGATGTGGTATACATCCCACCTGAAATGGGGGACTTCTTGAGACAAAAAACAGAGTCATTTAGTTCAAGAGCTGCTATGCTCAGAATGCTGTTCCAAAACAGTTTCGTTTATAAAGCAAAAACTAACTGTTGCATGCTCACTTTACTTTTATACTTTCTTCCCCAAAATACCAACCTGAGTTCTGCATTCCTCCCAAATGTATCTTCTGACTTTTCAACCATTTCTACTCTCCCACTTCTGACTCACTGAATAATAATAATAATAATGTATTTGTTAAGCACTTATGCCAATGATTATACTAAGTACTGGAGTGGATACAAGAAAATTGGGTCAGGCACAGTCCCTGTCCCACATGGGGCTCACAGGCTAATTAGGAGGGAGAAGAGGCCCATTATACAGAGGAGGAAAGTGAGGCACAGAGAAGTTAGCTAACTTGCCCAAGGTCACACAGCAGACAAATGGCAGAGCCTGAATTAGAGCCCAAGGGCTCTGACTCTCAGGCCCATGCTCTTTCACTAGACTCTCTTGTTTCTCATTGCTTACACTTTTCCATCCCCTTTAGCTTGGCTTAACCATATCTCTTTGGAGTTCATCCAAAATGCCATCTACTCTAAAAAACAAAAGTACTATGTGCCAAGCACTGTACTAAGTGCTGAGGTGTAAACATGCAAATTGGATTGGAAACAGTCCCTGTCCCACTGGGCGCTCACAGTCTCAATCCCCATATTACAGATGAGGGAACTGAGGCACAGAGAAGTGAAGTGACTTGCCCAAGGTCACAGAGCAGACATGTGGCAGAATCAGGATTAGAACCAGGTCATTCTGACTCCCAGGTTGGGCTCTATCCACTACGCTTGGTTGTTACACTAGGGTGCATACCCTGATTAATCCTCAATCTGCCCAGACATGCCATTCTCAAATATTGATTTTTGCCATTAGTTCTATCTTTTTTCTCTCACTCTTTGTTGATGGTGGTTTACTGGCCAATTTATATCCTCCCTCAAACAGTAAACTTCTTGAAAGGAATATTTAGAACAATGCACCAAATGCAATAACAGGTAATTGATAAGCAAACATCCATCAAACTGAGATCAAAGGAACTTTTTTGAGCCTAACTAATTGTAGGGTACCCAGTGGTTTATAACATCATAGGCGTAATTACAAACAAAATCAATGATTTTCACATGACCACTATTAGTCTAAATTACTTATGAGACTTTGTGGTTAGCTAGTGGATTTCATAGTACAAATTAGCAACTCATCCTTAATGTTGGCAGAACACCGATCAACATATGGAATGCTACGATTATGGCGGTTCATTTATTGATCCAATTGTATTTATTGAGTGCTTACTGTGTGCAAAGCATTGTATTAAGCACTTGGGAGAATACAACACAACAACAAACACATTTCCTGCTCATAACTAGCTCACAGTCTAGAGGGGGAGACGGACATTAACATACATAAATAAATAAGTAAATTAAATAAATTACAGATATATACATAGGGGGGTTCACCATGCCCTATGGAATTTTGCCCATAAGGAGCTTCCAAGCGCTTAGTACAGTGCTCTGCACATAGTAAGTGCTCAATAAATACTATTGAATGAATGAAAAAGGAGCTTACACTCTGAGGGCACAAATATAAAAATATTTACAAATGGGGTGATCAGGATAAGTAAATTGTTCAGTTGAACACATTGTATATATATATAAATTCTTACATACATAATATGAGTTTTGAGAGCTGTTATAAATAAGTAAATATGTTAAGGCTAGAGATACCTATTGTATTGGTATGATGAGTTTAGAGAGTTAAATAGAGGAGGGTTTGTTGAGGGAAGTGAGACTTTGGGTGGTTTGGTAGTGTGGAGATGTCATCTGTCTGCAGGGAATGTGTTTGTTATATTGTTATACTGTACTCTCTCAGGCACTTACTACAGTGCTCTGAACACAGTAAGCACTTAGTAAATATGACTGACTGGTGGAAGAGAGTTCTAGGATGGTGGAACTAAACTGTGAACTCTTCCACTAGGACTGTAAACTCCTTAAAGGCAGGGATTATGTCCACGAACTCTACTGTGCTCTCCCAAGCACTTAGTAGAGCACTCTACTCTCACTAAGCAATTGATAAATACCACCGTTGCCGTGACTGAATAACTGGAACGATAAGAGCAAGAAGACAGCAGTGGGAGAGAGGAGAATGAGGTATAGCTATGGCTTGGGAGGAATGAGGAGAGATAGTTGGAAAATGGTGGGTGAAGAGGGCTGATATGTAAGATAGGAAGAGTTGGTGGAGAGACCCGATGTCAACTGTGACAACTGCTTGCTGTGCCAAAACCACTTAACGTTTCTTCATTTTCTCGTATTTATCCACTGCTAGAGAGTCGAGTCTCCTGTAGGTCTAGATTTTCTGGGAGGGAAATTTTCAAGTGTCATAGAGAAGGGCAAGAGATGTTATGGTGGTTTGTTGTTCATTGTTTTAGGTAATTTTCATCTTTGCTCTGCTTTGTACTTGCTCGGCGACCCCAGAACAAGTAATTTAACCTCTTGCAGTCTTAGTTTTCTCACTAAAAAGCTTGGTTAATCATATCAACTCTTCTCCTGAGGATAAGAGAATAGATTATTATTAATTGAAAAACACTATGACAGACTGGGTAGTATAAAAGATAATAATACTTTTATAAAAGATGACAATAGCTTTATGAAGAATTGTTACATGTAATTAATGGCATAAAAATAGGATTATGTTTGATTGTATCACGGTTATACTCAGCAGTGTACTGGGAAAAAAACACCACTCTTTTTATATTAATTTAATTATTTGCTGAGGTAATGGTACTAAATTATGAACAGAGCACCAGCATCACTCTATTAAAAAGGTAATGTGAGAAAGCTGACTTCAGAAACCAGTTTGGCATCTTGTTGCTCTCAATCAATCAATCAGTGGTATTTACTGAATGCTTATTATTTGCAGAGTACTGTACTAACCACTTGGAGAGTACAATGCAACAGAATTAGCAGACACATTCCCTGACCATAACAAGCTTACAATCTAGAGGGAGAAACAGTCAATAATATAAATAAACAAGTAACTCCCCACTGATGGTAAGAAACCAAAGCTCTTCTGGATCTGTTGCTTGGAGTATCTGCACTCCCAGATTAATGTAATCGTCGATCGAAACATGGCACAGCAAACATGATGATATGGCAGCTAAAGGGAGATGAAGGCAATGTTTAATTCTATCTAAAAACTCTTTAATTTAATTTTGAACTCACCCAGCTTTAGTGCTGAACTTACATCAAGCTCATTCAAAATGCTCATTTGAATTTATTCAAATAACCTCAGGTGACATTTCTTTCAGTTCGTATTTAAATTGTTCGGATGGGGTTGTGACACAATATCTTATCTCTGGAGTTGACTTTCCTAGACTCCTTTCATCTGAGGAGTTCCAAGTTCTTACATCCTCAGGGTCTCAATGGGAACCACTGTAATAAGATGACAAGAAAGAGAAAGATAAACATGAGTTTTCAAATGAGATTTGATATAGTCTAGGGTAGCAAGAAGAGTCAAGATGGTGGAAAAGTCATCAAATTTATTTTTACAAATATGTGTGCTTAAAAGTGAATATATTGTCAATGATTTTTCATGCTGCTTGAATTGAATCTTGGGAAATACGTTGTCTCTGCTTTGAAGATAAATTTCTGTAGGGAACAAAGTCAAATCTAGACTATGTTTAAGTTTGGGAATTAGGCATCATTTAAAACCACACCTTGGACTTTTCTCTACTTTGACTGAGTAACCTGGTTTGACCTGCTGTGCCTTTTTTTCTACAAAACTAAAAACGTGCTGGAGGAACTATTTAAAGTGGGTTATAGATTTAGGACTTTTTTCCTGATTTCATGAAGTCCAACTTTTCTAAATGCATAGATGGAGGATGGGGTGCAGTGAGCCCATTCAAGAATATGAAAAGCAGTTTGGCCTAGTGGATTAAGCACGGTCGGGAGTCAGAAGAGCTAGGTTTTAAACCTGGTTCCGCCCCTTGTCCACTGTGTGAGATTGGGCAAGAAACTTAACTTCTCTGTTTGCTCAGTTACCTCATCTGTGAAATGGGGAATAAAACAGGAAGTCCATTTGGAACACCGATTATGTCCAAGCTGATTATTTTATATTTACCTCAGTGCATAGCACGGTGTCTGGCACATAGTAAGTGCTTAACAAACACTCTTTAAAAAATACTTCCAATGACTTTAGTAGTATTAGTGGGAGATGCTGTACTAGTGACTCCTACTTAGACTGTGCCCGGACTGTGCCCGATCTGATTATTTTTGTATCTACCCAAGTACTTAATACAGTGCCATCAATTATGATCATTGAAGCAGCATGGCCTAGTGGATAGAGCACGGAACTTGGAGTCAGAAAGGCATGGGTTCTAAACTCAGGTCCGCCATGTGTCTGATGTGTGAGCTTGATGCAGTCACTTCACTACACCAACAGTTTCCTTATCTGTAAAATGGGGATTAAGACTGTGAGCGCCATGTGGGACAGGGGCACTTTGCCCAACATGATTTGCTTGTATCCACCCCAGCACTTAAAACACTGTTTGGCACACAGTAAGTGCTTAACAAATATCATGATTATTATTATTATAATCATAGTAGTAGTAGTTAGAGTATCATTTTTTGAGCATCCATTTGGTGTGATGCATTGCACTAGTTGCTTGGGAAGTACAGAATAAAGGGATACATCCACTCCTTACAAGAAGCTTTCACTCTGATGGGAAGCAAACATTGAATGATCACAAGTAGAGTGGTCAAAATAAATAACTGAGTATATTCATGGGTATTAACAAGGGTGTGAAGAAGTCCTCTAGACTTTAAGCTCTTCGTAGGCAAGGGATGTGTCTGCCAACTCTCTTGTATTGTACTCTACCAATCAATTAATCAATCATATTTATTGAGTTCTTACTCCGTGTTATTAAACACTTATTATGTGCAGAACACTGAAAAGCGCTCAGGAGAGTACAAATATAATAGAGTTGGTAGATATATTCCCTGTCCACAATGAGCTTACAGTCTTCCAAATGCTTAATACAGTGCTCTGCAAATAGTAAGCACTAATAAATTATTGATAGACTAATTCATAATGATGATATCGTACAGAGCACTTGGAGATCAAAGTTGGTTGGAGGAGGTGGAATTTTTAGGAGGGCTTTGGAAGGGAGGCAGAGAAGGGAGGGAGTTCTAAACTGGATAACGGGTGAGATGGAGGGGACACAGCCATTTTAAAATACGGGGTCAGAACTCAGCATCTATTTGGCCCACAGTCCATAGTTGTTCAGAGACATTTGAAGGGTTATTACTCAGCAGGGAGCCATACAAGGAGGTTGATGAAGTTTCGATACAACTTCAAGTCTATCTTAAAAAAAAATTCTGGCATTTTTATGGTGTGTGTGTGTATGTGTGAATGTTCTTTGGTAGGACACACACACACAGAATGACTCCTCATTCTGGGACAACCTAATGGGAATTTATTTTCCAGTATTTTCCACCTGACCCTATTAAAATACATGATGAAGAATCTAAAAAAAAACACAAAATACTCACCTAAGGGCCTGTGCAATTTCAGCCTAGGTAGATCTATCTTCCCAGTTGCATCTCCTACAGATCGTAATTTCCCGAGGACATGGACTGATGGCTGATGATGAAGTGTTTACTGAATGCTCTATTTGCACAGAGCAGTGCACAACATACTTAGGATATTACAAAGATAAAAATTTAGATATGATCTCTTCCCAAGGACCTTACAGCCCACTAAGGGAAAAGAGAGAATACAGAAAATGTAGGAAATGTAAATTGAAGACTTTACATTTAATATTTAACTTTTGGTTATTAGTAACTAGAACAGGAAATGAGGGGCCACCACTCTCCTTGCTAACACTCCCACTCTAGGCCAGGGCCTTTGGAATAGTAACATATTTTATTAAGCGCTTACTATGTGCAGAGCATTGTACTGAGTGCTGGAAGAGACTACGGGGGTGGGACTTGAACATGGTCCCTTTCCAACATGGGGTCTCTCAGGAAATCTACCGAAGAACCCAGAGTAGGTGACTCAGAAACAACATCCACATTCACGAAAGAACAGCTTGAGAATTTCAGGCTTTATTGACAACACCTCATTACCACTACTTTTATTCAGGAGAATGTGATCTTTGATGTTTCTATCGATCTTTAAGATTGCCAATTAGAGATGTGTTTTATAATGCAGGAATTTCTGATTGCTGTGAATTAGAGTGAAACCACTCACTAATTCTCTAGGTCAGCTTTAGTCTCAGGTCAGGTA
The DNA here is from genome assembly GCF_004115215.2 of Ornithorhynchus anatinus. NCBI lineage: Eukaryota > Metazoa > Chordata > Mammalia > Monotremata > Ornithorhynchidae > Ornithorhynchus > Ornithorhynchus anatinus. Next base: position 11,807,051 of record NC_041731.1, read on the forward strand.
AAGAACCTGCACTGCTTAACGTAGCGTGGTGTATGGTAACGTCCCTCGACGCAGCGTAACATAATATAACATCTATTAACGAGCTGAAATAGCTTGAACCAGATGTAGGCTATTAGACAAAATTAGTGATTCAGATTTCCAAGAGGTAAACTGCTCCCTTTTATGCCGATGGCTAAAACGAAAAATATTAAATCCACTGCTCGTGGTTTCAGTCTCTTCAACCGAATGAGATGTTTTGTGATTTCCATAAGCCCCAGCGATATAATGCTCAAAGCTGAAATGTATTTCATGACAGATTGACAAAGAGGGCAGATTTTTTTTTACATATTGTAGGTGTACAAAACACAAGGTGAACATTAAGCTTATGGTTTTTGCTTTTGCTTTAGAAGAGGTGCAATATGTCCACAACATTTTTTGGATCTTTTTCTCCACCAGTTGTTTCACAGTCTCTTGCATTAGACAGTTACGTTCAAAATGTGAAGATGTGTATGTATGCACTGTCATTGCTTTCAATTATCCCATTTCAGTTCACGGTATGATAGCTGTCAAAATGTTTACTTTTGGGACTTGAAGATGACTTTAACAGGGAAATTTTATCAATGTGTGGAAGTGTGGCTAATAAGACTGACGTGTAAATGACAATCTCTTCCTAATCAGATGCATGTAAATTCTGTCCTTTGCTGTATTGTTCCATTTGCTAACCAAGTTACCTGCCCCTGACCCTGTTTTAATTATTTCTCTTGGTGGCCCAAACTTCTTGAAGCTAAGGAGAGTTGCCTCATTATTTGTTGTGACACATTGATCACACAAACCTTTTGTGGATGCAGGTGATTTCCACGTGTGCTGAGTTCTGGCATGTTACCCAGGGTTTTGCTTTATTGTATCATTTTTTTTTTATCTGTTTTGCTTGTTTTTCTTCCTCTAGTCATCATTCAGCAGCTGTCTGGACCTACTACAGTCTTCGATTTCATCATGTCTTTCCATCTGTTTCCCACCAATTCAGTGGAGCTGCTAGAATCATTTTCTCCACCCGGTGGATGTACCGAGACCATTCTTTCTCTTCTTGTCTTGTCAACTCCCAGGCCTGGGCTCTATCTACTAGGCCACATTGCTCCAGAGTGGGACATTAAAGTCACACTCTGCCAGACAACCTCCAGAAGGGCAAACAGTTATACCCCAGATTACCATCACTCAGGGGTGATAACCTTTCATTCATTCAATAGTATTTATTGAGCGCTTACTATGTGCAGAGCACTGTACTAAGCGCTTGGGATGAACAAGTCGGCAACAGATAGAGACAGTCCCTGCCGTTTGACGGGCTTACAGTCTAATCGGGGGAGACGGACAGACGAGAACAATGGCAATAAACAGCGTCAAGGGGAAGAACATCTCGTAAAAACAATGGCAACTAAATAGAATCAAGGCGATGTACAATTCATTAACAAAATAAATAGGGTAACGAAAATATATACAGTTGAGTGGACGAGTACAGTGCTGTGGGGATGGGAAGGGAGAGGTGGAGGAGCAGAGGGAAAAGGGGAAAATGAGGCTTTAGCTGCGGAGAGGTAAAGGGGGGATGGCAGAGGGAGTAGAGGGGGAAGAGGAGCTCAGTCTGGGAACGCCTCTTGGAGGAGGTGATTTTTAAGTAGGGTTTTGAAGAGGGAAAGAGAATCAGTTTGGCGGAGGTGAGGAGGGAGGGCGTTCCAGGACCGCGGGAGGACGTGACCCAGGGGTCGACGGCGGGATGGGCGAGACCGAGGGACGGCGAGGAGGTGGGCGGCAGAGGAGCGGAGCGTGCGGGGTGGGCGGTAGAAAGAGAGAAGGGAGGATAGGTAGGAAGGGGCAAGGTGATGGAGAGCCTTGAAGCCTGGAGTGAGGAGTTTTTGTTTGGGGCGGAGGTCGATAGGCAACCACTGGAGTTGTTTAAGAAGGGGAGTGACATGCCCAGATCGTTTCTGCAGGAAGATGAGCCGGGCAGCGGAGTGAAGAATAGACCGGAGCGGGGCGAGAGAGGAGGAAGGGAGGTCAGAGAGAAGGCTGACACAGTAGTCTAGCCGGGATATAACGAGAGCCCGTAATAGTAAGGTAGCCGTTTGGGTGGAGAGGAAAGGGCGGATCTTGGCGATATTGTAGAGGTGAAACCGGCAGGTCTCGGTAACGGATAGGATGTGTGGGGTGAACGAGAGGGACGAGTCAAGGATGACACCGAGATTGTGGGCCTGAGAGACAGGAAGGATGGTCGTGCCATCCACGGTGATAGAGAAGTCTGGGAGAGGACCGGGTTTGGGAGGGAAGATGAGGAGCTCAGTCTCACTCATGTTGAGTTTTAGGGGGCGGGCCGACATCCAGGTGGAGACCTCCTGGAGGCAGGAGGAGATGCGAGCCTGAAGGGAGGGGGAGAGGACAGGGGTGGAGATGTAGATCTGCGTGTCACCTGCGTAGAGATGGTAGTCAAAGCCGTGAGAGCGAATGAGTTCACCGAGGGAGTGAGTGTAAATGGAGAACAGAAGAGGGCCAAGAACTGACCCTTGAGGAACTCCAACAGTTAGAGGATGGGAGGGGGAGGAGGCTCCAGCGAAGGAGACCGAGAATGATCGGCCAGAGAGGTAAGAGGAGAACCAGGAGAGGACAGAGTCCGTGAAGCCAAGGTGAGATAAGGTATGGAGGAGGAGGGGATGGTCGACAGTGTCAAAGGCAGCAGAGAGGTCAAGGAGGATCAGAATGGAGTAGGAGCCATTGGATTTGGCAAGAAGGAGGTCATGGGTGACCTTAGAGAGAGCAGTCTCGGTAGAGTGGAGGGGACGGAAGCCAGATTGGAGGGGGTCTAGGAGAGAATGGGAGTTAAGGAATTCTAGGCATCGATTGTAGACGACTCGTTCTAGGATTTTGGAAACGAAGGGTAGTAGGGAGATAGGGCGATAACTGGAGGGGGAAGTGGGGTCAAGAGCGGGTTTTTTTAGGATGGGGGAGACGTGGGCATATTTGAAGGCAGAGGGGAAGGAGCCCTTGGAGATTGAGTAACCTGAATTGCTTAATGCCACTTGTCAGCTGTGTGACCGTGGGCAAGTTACTTAACTTCTCTGTGCCTCAGTTACCTCATCTGTAAAATGGGGATTAAGACTGTGAGCCTCACATGGGACAACCTGATTACCCCCAACACCGAGAAGAGTGCTCCACACATAGTAAGCGCTTAACAAATACCAACATTATTATTATTATTATTATTATTATTAATGCCTTACCCTAGGCATATTATTGGCTGGCCCCAATGCTCTGTCCTTCCTCCCCACAGGGTGGACAGTAGTGATTCCAAAATGATTTTTTCCTTGAAGAAGCTATGTCCACAGTTTGGGTAAGATTTTCAAGATCTGAAGAGACTTCTGAACAGATTACCAAGAAAGGGCTGAATTTTGGAGAGAACTTAATTTAGAAAGGGATAATCCAGTTGTCAGTGAGTCATTTAGAGGAATCACTGACAACAAGAATCTCATTAAACTTCGATGCATCCAATGCATCATTCCAATGGGCTGAAACAGATGAAGAAGTTATGGTTTTGCCAGCACCAGCTAAAATCTTGGGATTAATAAATCTCATATCACTTGCCACGACAGCAGATGATCTTCTCAACGTGACCCAAAAAGAGGAGTTCATAGGAGCTTAATGATATTCCAAAGGATCAGGCCTGCTGTAAGATGCTTTATAAAGAAAAGCAGGAAGCTATTCAGCCTAAATTGGACAAATTATTTCCTAAAGTTGTAAAGTCTATATTCCAGTCATCAGAACAAACTTCTATTTCTTCAAAATCCCGTAAAGACTCATAATCATATTGCAACTCCTTATTTATTTAATATTGTAATATATGTTTTGTATTACTTGAATAAACAATTAAATAATAGTTTAGTGATATTTAAAGGTCATGAAGGATAAAGGACATGAAGGCATTTTAGATTACTTTTCCACAGGTCTGGACAGCTTCTAATTCATAAAACACAAATTTCTGGGAAAATGTATCCCACAGTTCAACCATTCATGATGCAACTATATATTTAAGGAATATAAACCAGCTAGATTTGGGGGTATTTCGGCACTAGACTTTTGATCCAATTTCCAATTTCTTTCTAGCCTTTAAGTCTTGCTTAAATGAGGAGTGTTTGTGTAGAAAAGGCCATCACCAATTGTTGCATTGTACTCTCCCAAGCACTTAGTACAGTGCTCTGCTATAGTAAGTGCTCAATAAATACTACTGATTGATTGATTACATTTACCTCCATCTTATTGATGTCAATCATCAGTTTGGAACATTTTCATGATTCTGAATTGCAGGTTATCATCACCTCCATATCTTCATATACTGTGCCTCTATTGCAGGTGTCAGCATAAAAGAACTCCCAGTTGAGTCATTCAAAGACTGTTTTGATGATTTCTGCCTGTTTTGAAATAAGAGTTTCCCAGCAGATCCTAAGATACTCTGATACCAGCTTTCTGATTTCCAGATTTGGCTTTGCACGGCTGCATTCCCTCTCACCCAAGGAGGTCAAAGGAGAATGTGAAACTATTAACTGAGCTGTGAATGAACAAAGGGGTTTTTAATATTTTCTGCCTAGTAGAACAAATTTGAGCTAGTCAGACAGAAGCGCGGTGTTGAAAGTAGCCCAGAATAGCTTGGAACTCAGTTTCAGAAAAGTCTTGAAATTTCCTTTCCAAAGTGAAAATTGTTTTGCTGTAGCAGTCATTTTGGCTGGAGTGGGGCAGGAACTCCATCCACTTGAGAAAGGCTAGGGAGGAGCTGCTGTGCCCATTCCCACCCCAACTCCTGCTGTCCCTTGGTTACCAGAAAACTGCAGCCCTTCTCTCCCACTCTGATTTAATAAAAATAATAATAGTAATTATAATTATGGTACTTGTCAAATGCCTACCATGTGCCAAGCACAGTTCTAAGCAATGGGGTAGATACAAGTTAATCAGATTGGTCAGTGTCCCTGTCCCACATGGGACTCACAGTCTTAATCCCCATTTTATAGATGAGACAACTGAGGTGCAGAGAAGTGAAGTAACTTGCCCAAGATTACACAGCAGACAAATGTCAGAGCGAGGATTAAAACCCAGGTCCTTGTGACTACCAGGTCTGTGCTCTATCCACTAGGCACACTGCTTCTCTTCACCCACTTTACCCACTGCTTGATTTCACCCAGGAGGCATGCCCACCTTGTACTTAGAGCAGACCTAGCAGTTACTGCTATGGGGAAGGGGACTCAAAAGGTTCTTTAAAATTGTCTCACACCCAAACTAGACTGACCCTCGAGAACCATCACAGATGGGACATAAGCTGTGCTTCAGAAACAAACAGTGTTTGAAGAAAAGGTTAATTGTTCCATAAAACAACATAAAACTGCATATAAATCAGGAGGCAGAATCAGTCTAGCAAACAACTCATGCAAAGAAGAAATAAATACCATTATTATTTTTAATAAAGAAATGCTGTATTTACCTTCTCCTGTGGAGGCATTCCATCCTCAGAACGAAGAATCTTGGCACAGAAGGCATAATCAGGCAATTGCTCATTTCAGGTTTTCCAAATCTGTAAGGAGGAATTATTAAATGTACAACAATATTAGCATTCTCTTTATAACAGAGGCACCAAGCTATCACAATCACTGCATGTGTATCCACCACAACTAACGTCAATGACTTGATGGAAAGAATTGATAATAATAATAATTATGGTATTTGTTAAGTGCTTACTATGTGCAGAGCACTGTTCTAAGCAGTGGGGTAGATACAGGGTAATCAGGTTGTCCCACGTGGGGCTCATATTTTTTTTTTTAAATCTAGATAGACTCAGTAGAGCAGTGCTGATGTCTGACAAGCTTTCTATCATGGGAGATTTCAACATACTTTTAGGCAGTGATGCTGAGATGCAGAGAAAAATCATTTGATCTTGTGGGAGAGCCAATAAGCAATCATCTTATCCTAATCAGTATCATAGCCCCACTATGTACATCACTGAGGCTCCAGTGGTCACATCTGAAGCCACATTATTCCCCTCCCCGCATCCTCCCGACATCCTTTCTATCCCGATATCACCCCGAGGGAATATCCTAGTTCTGCCCAAATGGGACAGGAAGAAGCTGGCTACAGCCACCTGGCCCTGGGCTCCTGCCGATGGACGTATTCCCTCCTTCCCTATCCGTCACTGCCAAGAACATGTCTCCCTCTCCATCTGTTCAAATACTGGGACTGCTCTGACTATTTGAACTGAGGATACCCTGGACCGGATAAATGTGGAGCCTGAGGACTATTCTCTCCCAGCAGTAATGTACTGCTGCTTTTCTCGTAATTGTTGTTGCTGTTTTATATTGAATTTGTTCAGTTATTTCCTTCTCGATGTCTGTCCTCTGATACCTTTCAGATTTTGAATCCCCCGAGGCCCAAGCACTGTGATTGAATCGATAGCCGTGTACTTTTCCACAGTAGTAATTGTGGTAACGGTAGTTCTTAAGCCCTTACTTTGCACGTAGCACTGTATTAAGGTCTGGGAAAAATTACACGTGTGAAAATTGGACACAATCCCTGCCCCTCAAGGGATCATCCTAGATTGGCTCAAAGTACTTAAATATATAATAATGTACAAATGACAATTTGAAGATGGAGGAAGGAGTTCAAGGCAGGGTGAAGGGTATGAACAATTGGTCAGCAAACAGAATTGCGGGCAACTTAGTGTAAGGAATCAGTTTTGGGGGACAAAGAGTGTGAACGGGGCTGCAGATGAATAAGGAGATTCATAGATATTTATGTAGATAGATGTAACTAAGGAGTAAATAGCTCATATGACACTGCTCTTCACCAGATTTGATATTCACACCACCCTCAGCACTACAGCACTTAGGTACATATCCTTTCTCTCTGCCACTTCTCCTAGCTGTACTTAATTTTAATGTCTGCCGCCCACTTTCTGCAAGTTCCTTGTAGGCAGGGATCATATCTACCATATCCACCAAGCCCAAATGCTTAATAAAGTGTTTTGCAGACAATAAGAGCTCCACTAATACCAACATTTGATTGACGTTGTGTGGTTACTTTGATGGTTTGCATCAGGGTTTTTGTTTTTGTATCATGGATTTTGTTCACGGTTTGTGTCATGGAACAAGACTGCTCCCATGCCTTCCTGCAGTCAGGCTGCACGATCAAATGTTCTCCAATCTCTTTGGTGGATATTTATATAAATTTCTGGTAACTGTTGTTTCTGTAGAAAAATTAGGAAAAAACTACTATTATTTGGATTTGTGAATATGATCGATGTGATGTATGAAGGCCCATTATCCACTGTGAAACAGTATAGATTCTAACAACTTCATGTTTATGTGCTCCCATGAGCAAAACAAGAAAAATTACCCTATGAGTATAAGCATTAAAACCCTCTCATAGTAAAAAAGGCAATTGAACATACCTTCTCATTCAATATCACCAATTAAAATAGCAATTCATTTTTAGCTCTTCATTGAAAAAAAATCAGCTACTAGGTTGTGCAGTATTGTCTCTTACCCCTTGGCCTGAATATTAACACCGTACAAAGTGGTTTGGGTAAACTTTTTCCATCATACACAACAATTTTGCCACCTAATTTATAATAATTGCCAGGTGGATAATTAGTCAAAGCAAGGTCAGAGGGGCTAAGGTGACCTGAAATGTGATTTCTGCAGACAAAAAATTCTAAAGCTGAAAAAGTTTACATCAACTTTAGACCAAAAAACGTACCATGATCTTACAATTGAAACTACATAAACAGATTGTCTCATGCACTGAATGGTACTTTCAATAAGTATAACTCATCAGAAATCTGAGAGAGCTGTGTGTTTGGACTGTTCACTCCAAATGTCACATAGATGAAAGATTCAAAAATATGAGTCATTTTGAAATCTTCCCTTCCTCTGGCCAGATATTCCCTTTCTGTCCACCAAATCACACTCTTCTCTCCTTTAAACATTTGAGTCTCACCTCTTCCAGAGAAACAGCATGACTAGAGAAGCAGCGTGGTTCAGTGGAAAGATCATGGGCTTAGGAGTCAGAGGTCATGGGTTCTAATCGCTGCTCCGCCACTTGTCAGCTGTGTGACTGTGGGCAAGTCACTTAACTTCTCGGTGCCTCAGTTCCCTCATCTGTAAAATGGGGATGAAGACTGTGAGTCTCACGTGGGACAACCTGATTACCCTGTATCTACCCCAGCACTTAGAACAGTGCTTGGCACATAGTAAGTGCTTAACAAATACCAACATCATCATCATCATTTGGTGGAAAGAGCACAGGCTTGGGAGTCAGAGGACGTAGGTTCTAATGCCGGCTCTGTCACAGTCTGCTGTGTCAACTTGGGGAAGCAACTTAACTTCTCTGTGCCTCAGTTACCTCATCTGTAAAATGGGGATTAAGACTGTGAACCCCACATGGGCCAACCTGACTACCTTGTATCTACCCCAGCGCTTAGAACAGTGCTTGGTACATAGTAAGCGCTTAACAAATACCATCATCATCCTTATTATTATTCCATAGAGCTTTTCTAGTCACAGCTAGTTCCATTCATTCTATTCACTCCACTTCTACCTTACCTCTGAAACAGAAGCACGGTGCTACAGTCATCGGTGCAGGTACCCCTACTTGTGACTGACCCCAATTTCAAGAAAGGTATATTCTATAGAAATTATACATACAATTGCCTGATAAGCGACTTCTCATGGGAGATTTTAATGAAGATTTCCAGAAGCCACATGGCTTAGTGGATAGAGCTTGGGCCTGGGAGTCAGAAGAATCAGGGTTCCAATCCCAGCTCCGCCACTTGTCTGCTGTGTGAACTTGGACAAGTCATTTCACTTCTCTGTGCCTCAGCTACCTCCTCTGTAAAATAGGGTCTAAAACTGTGAACCCCCATGGACATGGATTGTGGCCAGCCTGAGTAGCTTGTATGTACCCCAGTGCTTTGTAAGCGCTTAGTAAACGCTTAACCAATACCAATAAAAAATTCACATACGCTCAGTGATGGTGAATCATGGAGAAAAATAATTGAACATGATATCGGTACATTGATCACTAAAGGAAGGCTCACAGCTCATGGGCAGGGAACTTTTCTGTTATATGAATACACTATACTCTTCCAAGTGCTTAGTACAGTGCTCTACACACAGTAAGTGTTCAATAAATATGACTGGCTGACTGACACCAGCATTGAAGCAATGCTTGTCACAACTCATTTCTCTGAGTTTGAACATTTGAGGAGAAGGGATGACAGCGGGACTCTCAAAATAACTATTATATTGTCGGCTGAAATGGGTTATACAGAAGAACCACTCTGAGACACAAAGAAGTGAAACTTCAAAAGAGGTGGCTTTTAATAGTGGGGAGTTGGGAGGCAGAACAAACGTAGGCTTGGTGTGCAGGAATCAGAAATGGTCAACTGCCTGGGAGCAGAGGGTCTTTTGATGGTAATTGCCAAGCGCTTATTATGAGGCCCTGTACTAAGCACTGGGATAGATACAAGGTACTCAGGTTGGACACACTCCATGTCCCACATGGGGCTCATAGTAGTAATTCTCATTTTACAGATGAGGTAACTGAGGCACAGAGAAGTGAAATGACTTGCCCAAGGTCACACAGCAGACAAGTGGAGGAGCCAGGATGACAACCGAGGTTCTTACTCCCTGGCCCGTGCTCTAACCACTAAGCAAATCTGCTTTGGGAGGAATTTGATACCAAAGGGAGAAAAGACAATACTAGAGACTGTGGGTAAAAGGTGATACATGGTAACAAGGGACAAGTCTTATGGGATTCCATAAGGTATTTCAAACATGCTTTACTGTCAGTATCCACACTTGCAAAACTGTCAGTGGTGTCTTTGAACTCCAAGTTCAGCTAAATATTATAATAATGTTGGTATTTGTTAAGCGCTTACTATGTGCAGAGCACTGTTCTAAGCGCTGGGGTAGGCACAAGGGAATCAGGTTGTCCCACGTGGGGCTCACAGTCTTAATCCCCATTTTACAGATGAGGTAACTGAGGCACAGAGAAGTGAAGTGACTTGCCCACAGTCACACAGCTGACAAGTGGCAGAGCTGGGATTCGAACCCATGACCTCTGACTCCAAAGCCCGTGCTCTTTCCACTGAGCCGCGCTGCTTCTCATATATGTGTATTATATATTTATATATTATATAAAACAGCTACATAAATGGGCCATTACCTTCAGCTTCTATCTTCCATCCTGCCATTTAGACATGATATGACAACCATGCAAGGAAAATAATTCTAAACAGGCACTAAAATAGGAAGATCAATGAGCATTTAAATATATGCATAAGCACCTGAAATACCTCACAAACACATTTTTTGCCATTGACTCTCTAAACACATCTTGACCTGTTTTGGGAAAATTTAACATATCTCAGTTTATGAAAAATGATATTAATTCTAGAATCCTCTCCTGCCTTTATTCTTTTTGTGCAACTACCAATTACTCCTCAGCCTCCACCACAATCACTTCACATTTGTCATTTTAAAATCCTGGTGGGATCATTATGTTCTCCATAGTGCATAGCACAGTGCTCTGGGCACAGAAGGCACTGAATTAGTGCTATCAATGGATGATCTTTGTTGTCATTTTTAACTCTTGAGGGGACTGCTGACTAGCAATAACCTCATGAGGTGCTAGTGAAATTATAAAACACTTTCTGTTTGAATTCTGAGAGCCACTGAAAACGAACCTGGCAATTTGCTTTTCCTTCAAGGTCAAAGAAATATCTCTCGACAGACTGCCTGCCTTGGCCCTACCTATCCGATGTGCCTATTTAACGTGAAGTTTACTACCTGGTTTGAGGGGGTCACAAAAGACAGGTCAGAGGCTAATGACTGAAGGAACTAGATAAGATTAGAGACCAAAAAAACCAAGATTAATGAATAAAAAAAAATCAATAAACTTATAAACAACAGTTTCAGACCTTAATGGAAGGATTTAAAGCACACTGTTTTCTTAATGGTATTGTTAAGCACTTACTATGTGTATAAAGCATACTTTGCCTTTATGCATTAGCAGAGTGGGGTTCACAATGTCCCTCACTGCTTTTGAACTATTTTGAACATATGGAAAGAACAAGATATTTGAATTGAGATTCTACCACTTTGGCTAAGACTTGATTTCTGTCTATTTATTTGGGAGTTATTGACTAGAATGTATAAACCCTAAGTCACAAGCTGATTATACATCAACACAGTAATTCTTCATCCGGTTTATTGCTGGCAGGCTTGAAATTGAAATGCCATCCTCTGTTATGAGGAACCAGCCGTTTAGGAATAAGGGCAGCCCAGAACAGTTTGTGAGAGGCTCGCTGATATGGGGGGTTGGGGGGAATGATTTCTTCATATAGCCAAACAACTACAGACTGCCATTTGTTCTTCTCTGGAATGAGTATTGTGGAGTTCTTGAAAAAATAAATAAAACTTGAGGAGACGTCTTGAGGTATTCTCGTTACATGAACCTCCAAAATGTTTTTTAGAGTATTCCCAATAGCTAAAAATCCATTAATGTTTAAACTGTTCTGGCAAGAGAGATTTGAGAGAAAAACTCATCTTGCTACCAACTTTCTAGACCTAGGTAAAGTGTACAAATCTTTAATCTACATATGCTTTGTGGCCAGAAAGGGTAGATAGAGTCAGAAATGGACTGGGTTTGATTGGGTTTGGTACAAAGTGTCCTGAAGCAGGTACACGGTAAGTCTGCAAAAATCAATCAATAGCATTTATTGAGAGCTTACTGCGTGCAGAGCACTCTGCTAAGCACTTGGGAGAGTACAGTGCAACAGAGTTAATAATAATAATAATAATGGTACTTGTTAAGCACTTACTATGTGCCAAGTACTGTTCTAAGCACTGAGGCGGATACGGGTTAATCAGGTTGAACACAGCCCCTGTCCCACATGGGGCTCACAATCTTAGTCCCCATTTTACAGATGAGGTAACTGAGGCCCAGATAAGTTGTGAGTTGCCCAAGGTCACACAACCGACACATGGCAGACCTGAGATTAGAACCCAGGTCTTCTGACTCCCAGGTCCGTGCTCTAACCGCAAAGCCACCCTGCTTATCGGAAGATACGTTCCCTGCCCTCAACCAGCTTGCTAGTAAGGTAGGATTGGCTTTTTTTATGATTTGTTAAGCACTTACTATGTGTCAAGCATATTCTAAGCACTGGGGTAGATGCAAGCTTATCAGGTTGGACACAGTCCCTGCCCCACATGGGGCTCACAGTCAAAGTTATAGCTTCATGGTACCATTGAAGTTGTCATTTCTGATTTCTACTGAATAATTCATGGAAATAATTCCTGAGGTACTTATGGAAACACCAGAGAAAAAGGCAGAAATCCAGCCAAGATCTCCTCCTCGAGAACCTGCTAACTGAAGATAGTGATGGAGAGATGAAAACATGCATTCCACATTGTCTAAAAAACTCTTTCTATTTTCCATAATTCATCCTAGTTAAGAAAAAAATGCAATATAAAATCCTCAATTATCTTTAAAGAGATTGTCCCTGTTCCATTTACTGTCTAAAGATTTCAGGAAGAACTTCAGGAGGAAACCAAATCTGTTCTACTCATTTATTTATTTTCTGAAAAGAAGCTGTACGAGCAGGTGGCTGTTTAATAAATGCTATTTGATGATGATGCAGCAATTTCAGATACTGAATTCTACATCATTAACCCAGATCTCCCAAAGCCTATTTAGCACACATACTGGATGATCTCCAAAATATGGTGCTACATGTCAATTCTTTCACTGTGGATATTAGAAAGTAAAGATTTAGCAATTCAAGCTAAATGTAGACCTGAGTGGAGTCAAGTTTAGTAATATAGCAACAATATAATTTTTCAGTCAGAAGAGATAAAAACAGCTCACAAAAGTGTTTGGTACCTCACATTTCTGAAGACAAAATAGCTACTAAAATATATACACAGATGCAGATGGATTAAACACCTCCTGAAGTACAGTTGCTGAAAAGTAAATTTAAACCTGGCAGTGTCTTGAAAAATTAAATGTTTGAAGGAATATTTATATTTTGGTTAATTTTGTAATATCTGTGTTCTCCATTAACTACAATAGAAAAGGTTACGATTAAGTGAGATGGCAATACTGCTAGACAGTAGAAATTAAATTAAGGATTGCAGTCAGTGCCAGGTGAAAATGACCCTGTGAACTCGGGACTGAGCATCCGGTCTATCAATCCAGCTCTGTTCCAAGGCTCCCTACTAATAATTATGGTATTTATTAAGGACTTGCAATGTGTCAAGTACAGTACTAATCACTGGGGTAGATACAAGGTAACCAGCTTGGACATAGTCTCTGACCCACATGGAACTCACAGTGTAAGTAAGAGGGGGTAGGATTTAATCCCTTTTTTACAGATGGGGACAATGAGGTTCACAGAAGTAAAGTGACTTGTCCAAGCTCACATTGCAGGCAAGTGGCAAAGTCGGAATTAGAACCCAGGTCCTCTGACACCTAGGCTACATTCTTTCCACTTGGCCATGTTGTTTCCTACTAGATAAAAGGCTTACCTAGGGAAGAAGCGAGACTGTCATTTAGGATTTCACTCAGCGGGCAGAGATAAGAAGTCCAGGATGCCAGACTGCTTTGGAATCAGGCCAGAGACTGCATGGCCAATTAGGTGGTAAAATTAGGACATTTTCTCCTTTCCTCCACTAGCGCAGGTGTCCCACTGCATCTCTTGCTCCAAGACCTCAAATTTCATTTTAAATATCATTTATTCAGGCAACACTATTAAGTACCCACTATAGGAAAAGCACTGCATTAGACATCATGGAAGAGGAAGATGACGCTCCCAGACACCTTGCCCTAAGGGAGTCTATAGTCAAAAGAGGCAGGGTGGAGGGGAGCACTAGAGATTGTATCATATGATGGGGGGAGGGAGGCGGGGCTATTCACCCCCCATCATCTTGAGATTGATAGACTTGATAGGACACCCAGACAATCTCAGAAGCCAACACCACCATCGTCTTGCAAATCACAGCCTTGTCTCAGCACTTGGGAGACATCACAGATACAAATACACCAACAAAATCAGGCTTAAAGCACAAATGGTAGAAAACATAGAACCTAAAAGGGACATCTGAGTATAAACAAGTTTTAGTCATATAGACACAGAGATGTACACAAATTCTAGATGGATTGAGGATTTTAAGAAAAGCAGCATGGTTCAGTGGCAAGAGCCCGGGCTTGGGAGCCAGAGATCATGAGTTCAAATCCCAGCTTTGCCACATGTCAGCTGTGTGACTGTGGGCAAGTCACTTCACTTCTCTGGGCCTCAGTTACCTCATCTGTAAAATGGGGATTAAGACTGTGAGCCCCACGGGGGACAACCTGATTACCCCACATCTACCCCAGTGCTTAGAACAGTGCTCTGCACATAGTAAGCGCTTAACAAACACCAACATTATTATTATTATTGTTATTTAATTTGACCCAAGTAAATTTAAGTTACTCTGGGAAATGTTCCTGGAGAAAATAGGTTATTAGTGGAGGACTGAAGAAGGGGCGTGATGAGATTTGGTGGATAGGAAAGGGAAAAAACCTCCAGGTGATTTGCATGTCCATATTTCAGGTGGGAAACCTTTCCAGAAATGACACTGAACAGAGCTTGATTTGGAACCCCGCAAGTTCAATTATCCTTCTCTTCAGCCCACTTCAGCTTGTTAGTAGCACTACCTGAGGTAACATCCTCAACAGTCAAAATCTGTCTGTAGCCACAGATAAATCAGGATATAGTTCACACAGCCTTGAGCTGATGTACAGTTCCATTGCACAAGGGAGTATCATTTTCTTTTAGTACACACTGATACATGGCACTCATAGAAAAACCCAGAAAGTTTAAATAGATGGGATAATATGTCACAGAAAAACAAACATTTGGTCCACTGACGGATAACAGTAACTTTTGTGTTTGGCTTTTTCTCCACAACAGTAGGTACAGAAGTCTCTTGTAAAGTCGTAGAACAAAAGTAACCTTATCCTAGAGGGATGAGAAAGTCTGCTTAAATTGCTTACTATCTACCCTTGCAACAGAAATGTCTGCAGGCAGCTAGATGAACCACAAGTTTGCAAAGATGATGAATAAAGGGACTCAGTAGTTCTTGTCAAGACAAACTGTTGCAAGCAGAAAGACGAAGGTTGTAATCACATACCTATGTCGTGCAGCTTCAGTCGGTCCGATACATTTCCTCCGGACCCTAACAATGCGGGACTATTACGGGATGCCCATCTGTGTAGGAAAAATCACCGATGTGATTGTATAGCATTTCTTTCAGAAATGATTATAATAATCAGGCTTTGATGTTTTGATAAAAAGCAATTCTTGGAGCATTTAAAAAAATAATTATGTGAGACTTACAATGGTAACATTGCAGTAGTTTCAATCAATTTAATGATTCTATTCTGTCGTTCAATTAAATTGCATTAGCAAGTGTAATTGGTGGTCCTAGAAAAAAGGCTGAAATAGATGATATTTTAAAGCATACAAAAGGAGCTTGTGCAAAATGAAAAGGTACCTAATGGATGGCCTGCTGAAACTGTTGTATTTTCATTTGTAACTGTTCCCCCAAGGGAAACTTTCACCAGAATTTTATCTCAAGTGCCTTAGAAATACAGACTTAAAGAGGCAGTTACAAATTGGAATGATACAGATCTCAACTAAGCAAGCAGAGCAGATGAAACCCTGATAAACTCCTCTCTCTGTCTCTGTTGTTGGCAATCCAAAGGATTCCAGGTATTGCTTTCTTGACTGCCTAAATCATTTCTGCAACTGGTTGTCACGGCTCTGGTTAATCTAGGGTCCTTTAAATCCCAGCTTCAGAGAAATGCTTTGAAAATCAGCTTGTCATCATTTCTCAACAAATATAAGATGAGAAACACTTGATTTTAATTCTAGTGCCAGTGACATGACAAAAAAGTACAAAGTCTGAACTTCATGCACTAATTAGGTGCTCTAGGACTCAAAGAAGTAGATAATCCAATCCTTAGTAGCGATTTAAAAGCATCCTTAAACAGTCACAGGGAAAAATTTATACATGATGCAAATCCAACACTCCACAGTTAGGAAGTCTTCAATCTAGATTATTGTTACAATTCACCGTCGCATGAGAAGAAATGATTTAGGACAAGCCAGTGTGTGCCACTTGGGTTATAAAACTAGTTAAGTGGTTGACTTTCTAAAACGTTGCACTCAAGCTGTGGCTATGCTACGACTTGATACGTAATTACTATGGAAAAAACTTTTTTGAATTTTTGAATATGATATAGCTACATTGAGAGTTGAGATCTGGGATTGTGTCTACTAACTCTACTGTACTCTCCTAAGTGTTTAGCATAGTGTTCTGCACGGAGCAAGCACTCAATACATGCCTCTGATTGACTAACCACTGATTAACCCACATGCTGCTGAGAAGCAGCATGGTGTAGTGGATAGATCATGAGTTTGGGAGTCACAAGATCATGGGTTCTAATCCAAGCTCCAACCCTTGTCTGCTGTGTAACCTTGGGCAAGTCACTTCATTTCTCTGTGCAACAGTTCCCTCATCTGTAAAATGGGGATTGAGACTGTGACTCCACCTGGGACAGAGACTATGTCCAACCCGACTTTCTTTTATCCAACCCAGCGCTTAGTACAGTGCTTGGCACAAAGAAGCATTTAGCAAGTAACCACCATTATCATTATTGAATTCAACCAGGATGAAAAGCAACAAAAAAATCTATGGTTACAAAAACACAAAAGAAAATGTAATCAAGTATCCTCCTTTTGTACAATTCAATGATTGCTGTCCAGCTGGACCATGTGATAAAACTGACTAAATTAAGTTTCCCGTTGTACAATAAGGGATAAAACCTTCCAAATATTGCTCAGCAATATAACAAATCTTTCTCTGCTAAACACTGTAAATTCATATGAAAAATTAAAGAAAATACATAGGATCACTTCATATTTTACAAGAGAAGTAAAAAAACCTGCTTTTTTATGCAAAACAGACAAGATGGACACATACAGATTACACAAATGACTGCCCATCTCTCTTAAGAAAATGACTAAAAATAAAATTAAAATAAATCCCATATCCATAATTATGTTTTAGTAGTAGGAGTGTTTTTAGTTAGCTTAACATTTGTTGCAATGATAATAAAATCTGGAAATTAAATTATCAGTGAATAGAAACCACATTAAAATTTGTGAACCTCTGTTTTCACTAGAAGTAGGAAATACTTAGAAACTGAAGAAAAATCAATTTATCTTATTTTTGCCTTCCTAAGCTTTGGAAAGAATGTTTGGTGATATTAGAGTTTTTGTGCTCATCCACATTAAGCTTCAAAAACCAAGACAACTTGCTTCTAATGTATCCACATAAACTAAATACTTGCTACCAGCTTCTGAAAACTGCATTACTAGATAAAAGGGAACAAAATAAGGCTTGGAGTCCTCTTTGAAGAGCTGGTTGGTAATTTAGCATGAGTTTAGATGATTTGAATATGTAATGCATTCACTGTACTCCTCAAAAACTTTTCCTTTTACCCCAAATAGACATGGCAAAGCCATATGAATCTGGTTAAAACTACCTTGAAATCATATCATCCCCTTGAAAGAGGTTTATTTTGATCAAAGTCTTCTAGTTCTATTTGATTATAAATTGACTTCATTGTCTCTTAAAACTTGACATCAGATGATTTCCGATCATAGAGGAAATTAATTCATTTCTTTGAATGCATTTCACACCCTTAGTTTTTACAGGAAAGGGGCAAGAGGATAAACATGAGCTGAACAAGGAAGAAAAAGATCTTGAACAGTTATTTAGCTTCAAGTGAGATCAGAAGAACAAAGATAGCTCTATAAATTTTGTTTCTACCATCTCACTTCTGATTTGAGAAGCATTAAACTGCCTTACCTCAGAAACCAGAAAAATGAAAACAGAATATAATCGATACAGGATTCCTTGAAAACAACTGAGTGGCAGATTGTAATTGAAAATTAATCCTAATTATTAAGGTAGTGATTGTTCGTTAAAGGAGAAAGTCAAAATAGGAAAAACCTCACTCCCAACAAATAGATAAAAACCATCTTACAGGTTTGGGGCAAGTCATTCTTCATCTTCAGAAGTCCCAGGATTTGGAAGCAAAAAAGGCCAAGACATCAATAATATTTTTGCCATCTATTTTTAAAAATAACTGTATAAAAATAACTTAAATAGTGGAGGGTGAACCAAAAAACACAAGATCTGTTAAACCATGTCATACTTTCTACCTTACCTCCTTTTTTAAGATTTTTCTGTTAATGTTTTAAATTGCTATCCATGAAGTTTACAACACAACCAAATGTTTTTTAAAATATCAAAACATAGGTCATGCATACCTGGCTAGCTATCAATATTTTCAAGGATGCATCACCCCATGTTGGCAAGTTTGAATTATTTTTCAGGCAAAAGAAAGGTGCACTTTAAATGCAGAAAGGAAAAATAATTACAATAATCAGTTACCATGGAGTTTCTAAATACACCTTAAAGACACTTGTTAGAAAAGTGTCACTAATTAAAAATGTAATAAACTTAAGTCTAAAAATATTTTAATAAATCTTCTAATTAAGACTTTAAAAATTGTTATATCTTAGTATCTTAACACCAGGTGGTTCTGAAATACATCATCGATGATTTAATAAATGGAGATAAAACATCGGTACCTTCAACAAAGCCCTCTTTTCTGGCTCCTTCCTGTGTTGGCTACGCGCGTAGATCTGTATTGTTTCAGCACTTGATATTCACCCTGACCTCAGCTTCACAGAACATATGTACATATCCGTAATTTATTTATTTATATTGACGTCTGTTTCCCCCTCTAGACTGTAAGCCCTTTGTGGGCAGGGAATGTGTCTACCAACTCTGTTGTACTGTACTCTCCCAAGCATTTAGTATGGTGCTCTGCAAACAGTAAGCATGGAATAAATACCACTGATCGATTAGCTGTCAAGATCATTCACAAACTGAATTTGCCAAATGGATCAATAATCCCTGTCACTAACCCAAGTTCTAATTCTACTCCCAACCCCAAATTAATGTTCACCTAAATGCTAACCCTGACCCAGTTTGTCAGGGATAAAATCTTGACAATTTAACGTGCTGTTTTTGATGGACTGTATCTGTCGCTGCCTGAACATTAGTGACAATTTTTGACAGCGTGTTTTCAATCGATCATCCCAATGTATTATTATGTGCAGGGCACTGTACTGAGTTTAGGAGAATACGATAGAAGTAGTGGATCTGGTCCTTGCCCTCAACGAGCTTCCCATCAAGTGTGGGAGATGGCCATGAAAATAAATTACATGTAGTAGAAGCAGCTAAGTATAAGAATCAATCAAATGTACTTATTAAATGATTAGTGTACTACGGGAAATAAAAATTAATAATTGTAGTATTAAGCACTGGGTTAGATACAAATAGGCAAGTCAGAGGAAGTCTCTGTCCCACTGGGAGCTCACAATCTAAGTAGGAGAGGGAAAAGTTCTGAAATGAATTCCCACTGTAAAGATAGGGAAACTAAGCGAAGTTAAGGGACTTGCCCAAGGTGATACAGCAAGCAACTGACAGAGCCAGGATTAGAACCCTGGTCCTGTGACTCAGAGCCCCAGGTTCTTTCCAGTAGGTCATGCTATTTCTTCTGAATGTAAATGCTAATAGGGTGGGGTTCATATGATGTGAAATGAATGAGTGGATGCACTTTGGGTGTTGTTAGAACATCTCTGAGGATTGGTAAAGGTTAGATTCCACTAATATTGCCCCAAGAGGAGAGCCATAGAAGTTACTCAGAAGAGGAAGAGGTGAAGCAGTGTTGCCTAGTGGAAACAACATTGACAAAAGTTGGGAGTCAGAGGACCTGAGTTCTATTCTCAGCTCTACCTCTTGTCTGCTGTGACTTTGGCCAAGTCATTTCACTTCTTTGCATCTCAGTTACCTCATCTGTAAAATGGGGATTAAGCCTGTGAGGATCATGTATGACATGGACTGTGTTCAATCTGACTCTCTTGGATCCATCCCAGCGCTTCAGTACAGTGTCTGACACATAGTAAGTGCTTAGTAAATGCCATAAAAAAAAACCTCATTGTTTCGTTTGTCCAGGAACTTGTAGGACCCGGGTGAATGGCAGGAAGATGCTCATATACAAAGAGCTTTCCCTGCAAAACTGTCCCTTTTGCTATTGGGAGATCATTTTTAACATTAGTGAACTTCTGAAATTCTACCTCTGAGCAAATAATCTGTCCTTGATGCACTATTACAATCAAAGGACAAGGGGGAACAGCATGAACTGTGGAAAGAGCATGGGATTAGGTCTCAGGAGCTCTTGGTCCTAATCCCATTTCCACCACATCCCTGCTGGGTGATAGGCTTGGACAAGTCACTTCTCGGTACCTCAGTTACTGGATTTACACCGCTTAAAAATATTTCTGTTTTGAGTTGGTTAAAAGCAAATAGACTGTTGGACTATTAAACTAAAAATGCTCTCAACTTTATGGGTACCCAGTGTTTACTACAAATTAGAGTGTGAAAAAGAACAATCAAGAGGAGAGACCAAAATAAGAGCGGGAGGAAGAAAAATAGTGGGAGGAAGAGAAGGGATGATGTGATAATGACACCTGAGGAGGGTAGGTATATCTTTCAACGATGAGGCCTAGAGGCTGCAGATGCGTTTAATATTCTCTTTCGAATAAAACTTCTCTTGAGGCAATGTAATGCTGATGATTTAGCTTGAAATGTTAATGGGAATGCAGAATTTGAATTCAAAGGTACCTCATGAGGATGTAACTATTACAGAAGGATGCAGATGTTTAGTATGGACAGTGATCAAGCTGAAAGTAAACCCCAGAGAAATGTGGTAGAAAATTCAGTGGTCATATCTGTACCGCTTTGGATGGATTCTTTGAGGAAAATGAGAAGCAGCGTGGGCTAGTGAAAAGACCATGGACCTAGAAGTCAGAGGTCCTGGTTTCTAATCTTGGCTCCACCACTTATCCAGTGTGTGACCTTAGGCAAGTCACTTAACTTTCTTGTGCCTCAGTTACTTCATCTGTACAATGGGGATTAAGAAAGTGAGCCTCTGTGGGACAGGGACTGTGTCCAACCTGATTATCTTGCATCTACCCCAGTGCTTAGTTCAGTGTCTGGCACATATTAAGCACATAATAAATGCTATTGAAAAAAAAACACCCTTCATTGTGCCCCAAATCTGGGCTGAGCCAGTCTTTGGGACAGAGTGGGCACTAGTGGCACTTGCAAATACCATGAAATAACTATAGCCTAGGCAACAATACCCTAAGGCTTTCAAACCACGTCACCTGAATTCTGCTACCCAGGCAGTGCATTGTTCACCGAAGCATGGATAATAAGGAGAAAAAAAAATCAAATATCAAGTTCCATATCAAGTCGTTGGTCCTCAAGGCTGTTTTGGTATCCAGTCTTCTATAAGGTCCTGCGGATTTTTGATGGACAGAGAGTTATTTGTTCTAATAAAAGAAATGATTAATAACTCAATATTACATACTTTTGAAAACATATGTGGCACTGCTGAGATAATAATGCAGACTGTAAACCCATCAATGGGCAGGGACTGTCTCTATCTGTTGCCAATTTGTACATTCCAAGCGCTTAGTACAGTGCTCTGCACATAGTAAGCGCTCAATAAATACTATTGAATAAAGTATATTCTTTTTTAATATTGACGCCTGAGTTTTTTGTTTTCTTATTAAAGATTTTACTCAAGTGCTTTGGATTTTTTAATTGAGTTGGCCTGGTGAATATCCCAAGGATTCTAGTTGGAAGGCTATGGAGAAAATATATATCGGGGATGGTGGCCTGTTTGATATCAGAGGTAGTTAGCTGGAGAGTTTTCCTGGTACTGAGGGCATCTGCTTTAGAAATTTGGTAACCAAAGCACCGCAGGGGGTAGAATCATTCTGTATAAAGAGTTAATGCCTGATAGTCACAGCCCTAATAATGCCATTTCTAGCATAAAAAGGGTTTTCTTGCTTGGAACCCAAAGCTATCCAATTTAGTGTACTAAATGAACTCATATCATATCCCATTATTGAAGAAAATGACCACCTGCCATCCCCATATGCCAGCTTCAATTTTTAAATCCTTCTGTTTGAATATCTTGAAGCTCATTAATATAACAGTGCATTCCATAACCAATGTATGAAGGGGAAGAAAAGATTTTGGAAAACTTATGGTAAAATGTCATTTCTTTTGACGACAGCACGTGTGATGGATACAATATTTATTGGTATAAATCAGTGCAACATCCAAGAGTATTTTTGATAGCTGACAATTTATCATTCCAGATTATTTTTTCATTCCTAACCTGAACATCTAGTCAACTGATATTGCTGTTCTCTAGTGAAGATAAAAGGTTGGTTGCAAATAGTCAATACAGATTAATCAGTGATGGCATATAAATCCAATTATATGTATAAAATAAAGTTATTATCTAGTCAAAGAAAAGCCATCATATATGGAAGAGGTTTTACATTTGGTGCAGAAGGATGGGTGTCAGAAGGTATTCAAGCAAATACTTTGCAAAATATACTAGATTTGCAGGGATTGAAAAGAACAGTTTTTTCTGAACACCGGTTTCCATGCAAACTGGTCAATATTAGCTTTAAGCCACCATACAAGTCCTCACCCACTAGAAATGTATCTCATTGCCCCAGCCTACCACAATTAAGTTTAGATTCAGCAGAAAAAATGAAACACATAACTCATCAACCCAACTAGATAATATCACAAATGTTTTTATATACTGTATATGACACAGGCATAAATGGAAGCGGAATAATTTTTCTACTTAAATTGGATATTTAGA
The DNA here is from genome assembly GCF_004115215.2 of Ornithorhynchus anatinus. Lineage (NCBI taxonomy): Eukaryota > Metazoa > Chordata > Mammalia > Monotremata > Ornithorhynchidae > Ornithorhynchus > Ornithorhynchus anatinus. Next base: position 11,829,986 of record NC_041731.1, read on the forward strand.
GAAGCAGTGTGGCTTAGTGCAAAGAGCGTGTCACTGGGAGTCAGGAGACTAGGGTTCTAATTCTGGCTCTCCCATTTTTCTACGGTGTGACCCTGGGCAAGTCACTTAACTTCTCAGTTTATTCATCTATTTTTCCCTCCCCAATATATGATAGGGACTGAGGCCAACGTGATTATCTTGTACCTACCTCAGTGTTTTGTACAATGTTTGGCATGTAATAAGCACTTAAATACTGCAATTATTATTAATTTCAACTTACTAGAGTAGGCCTGGTTGGCCATTAGAACTTCATGTTATGTGAACAGGCACAGTGGCTTTAATAATGGAAGCATCTCTACAAAAGTGAAAACACCCCTTGGGGCTATTTTGCTAATCCTTTGCTGAAAAAATCATTAGTCCAGAAAGTGACAAGAAAATAGGTAAAGCGATTTATTCTATATTTGGATTGTGTTTCTGCCTATTTGCTGGGCACTTAACCTCATTCCATTCATTGACGTTTCTGTGCTGAAGCACCAGTTGTTTGGGTTTCAGTGCTTTTTATTCTGGCCACCCTGAAGTTCAAAATTTAAAAGGAGGGTTTAAGATGCCGACAAAAGCCGAAGCAACTTTCTAAGCCACAGCTCCCAGGGTTAGCATTGGTTTCCAGGAATCATGAGAAGTCACATGGCCTAATGGAAAGAACATGGTCCTGGTCTAATGCCAGCTCTGCCACGTGCTTTCTGTGTGACCTTGGGTAAGTCACTTAACCTCTCTGTGTTTTAGTTCCTTCATATGCAAAATGGGGAATCTATACTTGTCCTCTCTTCTACTTAGACGGTAAGACCATAGAGCTCATGACTGATTAACCCGTGCCAATTACCTTGGGCACACCCTAGTGACTGCAAGCTAAGGAATGCCCATCTACACAAGAGAAATACAGTTTTCCATTCAGTCTAGACAGACATCCCTGTGAAAACCTATCCAACCGTGCTCTCCTTCTAAAAAGATGAAACAATACATATTAGGGACTTGGTAGAAACGCTCACCCAATTTCACTGAGAAGCAGCGTGGCTCAGTGGAAAGAGCCCGGGCTTGGGAGTCAGAGTTCATGGGTTCGAATCCCAGCTCTGCCACTTGTCAGCTGTGTGACTGTGGGCAAGTCACTTAACTTCTCTGTGCCTCAGTTCCCTCATCTGTAAAATGGAGATTAACTGTGAGCCTCACGTGGGACAACCTGATTACCTGTATCTACCCCAGCGCTTAGAACAGTGCTCTGCACATAGTAAGCGCTTAACGAATACTAACATTATTATAATCAAAATGTAGATTCGAGCCCTGCCCTCAAGGAATTTTCACTAAGGCATTTCCCATTAATGATTCTAAATTTCATCCCCATTCCCAACATTGAGACTGCTGTCTCCAAAGTAACCAATTATCTCCTTCCTGCCAAATCTAATCTAATCTACATCCTAATCTCCTTGACCTTTTGGTTGCCTTTGCCACTGTGGACCACCCCTTTCTCCTGGAAATACTTCTTATTCTTGCTTTTTCTGACAGAGTACTTCTCAAGTTCTCCTCCCACCTCTCTGGCAATCCTTCTCATTCTTTTTAGCCAGATAGACCTCTGATGTCTGCCTCCCACTTCTTTACCGTTGCTGGACTTCGACTTAAAGGGAGAATAGGAAACCATCATTGAGAAATATATGTTCACCTGGAATGAGGATATTAACAGATGCCGTAGCTGATTTTCCATCCCAGAAGCTCAAAACTCAACCGTCTGTAATATGTGGTTAAACTGCCAAATCTCAGGACCCAACTGTTCTGTCACTGCCTACAGAAATCTAAGTGTTGATTAGAAGTCTCATAGTGATTTCAAAGTGGTTTTAAGGAGGAAACATCCAACTGAAAAGTCCCCAAGACTCCCAGCTAACTTTTCCTTTACATCACAAGATGCATTTATTTTCCAAGCACTAATTAATGCTAACTGAAATAAAATTCCATTTTCTACCTGTGCAGGAGTCACACAGGCAATACTTTAAAGTGTTCTTAGTTAAAGAATTCCAAATTTCTTCTTGACCAAGGCCATACAGTCATAATGAGATAAAGGAAAATGACACTAAAGAAAATGAGGAAAAGATTATTAAGAGGAACATTTTCAGGCATGAAGTCCTGCATTATAAATCTCTTTACCATATGAAAAATGGATTCGTGAAAGAAACTAGTAAAAACAAAGTGAATTGTAGTGTATCTATGGATTCCTTTAGGAGTTTCACAGTGCAATGATTTTTGCAGGTTCTGCAGATTTAAGGTGCTGATGGCATTATTCAAATTGTTGAATAGAAGTTCTCAAAGACTGTTAACTTAAGAGGTAAGAGTCCTTTGTACACAGGAAATAGGTGGTGTCATTTCAGATTTGCTGATGCACAGTAATTAAACATTGGACCAGATTCTCACGCTCTGAAAAGCCAGGGAAATGATAGCACTGAAGTGCCAGGAATGGGTGTACCCATTAAAGGAAAGGATTCTAGCTTAATCTCAAAAATTATTTCATTGCAAATGTGGTTCCCAAACCAAATTGACCATTGACATTACTTGCTGCAAGTACAATACTCCAGGAAAAGCAGAAGACAAGGCCCTTATGAAACTCTCTGGAATCACCACCACCAGGTGAAAATGAAGATTCTGTATTGAACAACCGTTTTACAACTGAAAATGCTAAACCCAAACTTTAGACTTGTCATGCCACTGAAAAAGTCTTCACGGGACCCACTGGAGTTCTACTTTTACCTGTTGTGTATTCATGTCTGCATGGGGGAAATAGGATGACTCAAATAAACACAAAACAGCCAAAAGTAGAACTCTATTGGGTCCCAAAAGAGCGTGGACCTGGGAGTCAGGGAACCTGGGTTCTAATTCCGATTCTACCAGTTGCCTGCTGTGTGACCTTAGGCAAGTCACTTAACTTCTCTAGTTTCAGTTTCCCCTTTTGTAAAATTGATTTGAAATACTTATTCTCCCTCCCTTTTAGACTTTGAACTCCTTGTGGGACACGTACTGTGTCCAACCTGATTATCATGTACTTACCCTGTCACTTTGGTACAATATTTGGCAAGCACTGAACAAAGAGCTAAGGTACTTATTAAGTGCTCACTATGTGCCAAGCCCTGCTCTAAGGGTTGTGTTAGGTGAATTCAATTGCTGCTTTATCATCAGTAGGCAGTTTATTATTCAACAAAGCATATCTGGACCAAGCTTCAAGCTGGGCTGCTATTCCTCTGAAAAGCAAACCAAGAAACCCAACATCTCCTATGGGAGACTGGTAGTGCAGTACCCATGTGGTATGAAGCTGGAAATCTACAAACCGGTCATGTCCTCCCCTCTCCAGGCCTGCAGGGTGGTCATAAGGAATATGTTCAACACATAATGAAGCACAACCTGCAGCCTTGCTGAATTGATGTGGACAGATGGGAAGCATCAACAGCCTGCAGATAACTGGCCTCGAGCAATCAAGAAGGAGACAACTCTGTTAGAGGAAAGTATTTTAGATTCAGAGAGGAAAAGTCAAAAGAAGTGCCAGCCACTGCAGGTAGCAAATGCAATAGCCCAGCTAAAGATGACATGTTCGTACAGAATCGCCATGTGCACATTGGGCTCTTCAGCTAGGCTGCTGCATATGGATAAAACGTTATTTTTAGGGATGCCTTCTTTAATGCTGAAGGACAACTACGTATACGCCCAAAATATTAGACAATAAAAAATACAGTGTGTGTGTGTGTATGCACCTTATTTCATAAGGATACTGGATACAAGATTTTGGATTATGCGCTCTGGTTAGAACCATAAATTGATAGATTTGTATATGAAACAGATAAAATCTGTTAACCAATTTTAATGAACTTTATGATCTAGTTCAATGAATTTTAAATCAATGGATGAGGGTGTTTTTCTGTTCTAAAAGATTTTTTTGGATATGTCTTAATTGTGAATATTGATACAGCTTAGTCTTGTGCTAAAAATCTTCAATTTCCAATAGGCAATTACTCTAATGTGTTTTATGGGTGTCTCCCATGTGGTGAGAATCAATTTCAGTATAATGTAATGTGGTTTACATTTAGAGTCCTCCTTTTCTTGGTTTCTCTCTATTTCTCCAAACACTCAAAGATTAGGTTTTGCTTCATATCATAGACAGGAAAAATAACAATGTTATAGACATTTAACAACACTTTGTAGTTTTGCACATAATCTTTTCTCTAGTATCAAGCATAGTAATAAACAGGTTCTTCAGGGGATTGGATTTGCAAATTCAAAGAACTTGTGTTAATGGATAAAAGAAAATAGAGATTGTTGGGAAGAAGAGTGACATAGTCTTGCAGCCTTAGAGTCAGAATATAATGCTGACTGGAACAGATTTTGAACACGGAATGTAATGGATCAGTGGCCAGTTGGCGTGACAATATTTCAAGGCAACATTTTAAATATTAGATTATAAAATACATTACCACTAGAATTTTATTTTTTTAATACATACTTACCATTAAATTTACTTTCAGTTTTCATTTTTTCTGTTTAAAACTGAGAGAAAATGGACATGATTTAGGTTATTTTTCACACTAATGCTGCATAGCGTTCTATAATGATTTGATCCATTTCACTTCACCATGGAGGGATTCCAAATACTTTTACATTACGTACAATAATGCTCAAAATATTTCACTTCATTGGACATGGATATACTCAAAGTGGCTGACCTCTGGCGCTAAATGAAGAAAATCTGCTTAAACTACAAAAACGATGAATTTCTACTAGGTTGGGCCATTAAGTGCAGCCTGATTTATACCCTGTAATTCTGCTGTGTCTGGCAGGTACCTGGGCTCCATGGGGGTGGTGGGGGTGGTCAAAGAGAAAAGTAGTGTGGCCTAGAGGATAGAGCACAGGCCTGGGAGTGAGAAGGACCTGGGTTCTCATACCAGCTCCGCCACTTGTCTGTTGTGCTACTTTGGGTGAAGGAAGAGGCTAATGAAGGTGGACATAGAGGGCAGAGAGGGTGAGTGCTTCAGGTTTACAGTTATTCAAAGCTTTGGAAACCCCTGGCCCAAAGTATCCCTCACTTAATGGAATATTTTCCCACCCGGCTTCTTCCGGAGAAGAGGGGCTGCCTAACCAGAGGAAAGGCGAAGACCCGGCAGGACAGCACAGGGAGCCATGGATTCAACCAATCAATCGTATTTTCTGAGTACCTACTTTGTGCAGAGTGCTGTACTAAGCGCTTGGGAGAGGCCAATATAAAAATATAACAGAGTTGGTAGACAAATTCTCTGCCCACAACAAGCTTACAGAGAAGCAGCAGAGCCTAGTGGATAGAGCAAGGGCCTGGAAGGCAGAAGGACATGGGTTCTAATCTCAGCTCTGCCACTTCTCTGTTGTGTGATGTTGAGCAATTCACTGCATCTCAGTTCCCTCATCTGTAAAATGGGGATTTCTGTGAGCTCCAAGTGGGACATGGACTATGTCCAACTTGATTAACTTGTTCCTACCCCAGTGCTTAGTACAGTGCCTGGCAAATAAAAGCACCTACCCATCAAAGGGCAGGGACTGTCTCTATCTGTTGCCGATTTGTACATTCCAAGCGCTTAGTACAGTGCTCTGCACATAGTAAGCGCTCAATAAATACTATTGAATGAACGTAAAAATACCATTCAAAAAAAACAAAACAGTTCAGCCTGGTGTCAATAAGCAGGATATATCCTTATATATCCCATTATTTTTGTCATTCCCCAAAACATCAGTTTGGCCATTTGAAACTTTCTGAACCCTGAAACCACTTTCTGAATCCACTGTTCTCGCAGATGAAGGACATCACCCATTCCCCAGATACCAACTCTTCATTTAGGGAACAGATTTTAAAATTGGGAAACATTTTCCAGGTTCAGACGTGAAGCTTCGGTGCTTTCAGGTTTATTTTAACTTAGCAAAAAAGTTGACGTCTAATCACAAAGAACACAAAAAACCGAAATAGCTTTATGAAAGAGGTTTGTGAAACTTCCTGGCTTCAAAACAGTTGTTGGCAGGCTGCATTTCATGAACCAGAAAGACAGATAAATATTTCTAGAAATGTTACAGCAAAATATATTTTGGTGTTGGCTGATTTTGAGACAATCAAATGTTTGAAGTATTTTGCCGTATTCCAAAACATTAAGTCTATGATAGTAATAGTCACAGTCCACTAAAACCTCCTATCCAGAATGCCGTGTGTATTTGGGTACTTAATAAATATGATTTAATAATGATGATGAAGTTGGCTGCTAATCATCCACATTTTCTGGAGGCATCTCATGGGTTGGTAAAGTGTTCCTCAAGGAGTACTTTATTATAGGTCTTGTTCCACCTCCAGATACAGTCATGGCTGAAGGATACCCTAACCCCTAGCTCTAAATATCCCTGACCCTTTTTCCAATCTTTATATCTGAGCCAATCGTTCTCATTTATTGCATCCACGCAGTACTGGCAGAAGAAAACACAAATACTCTCCGTCCATATCTGTGGCCGTGCAGGGATTGTGGCCACTCGTTCAAAATGTAGTTGGTTTCTTACTGAGTGAGAAATAAGTGTATCAAAGAAGAAATGAGAGGCAATCTTTGTGATATCCTGTAACCAAATAAATATTGGAGAAAAGAATATTTTCAAAGTCTGTAATGCATCCAGGCAGCATAAAAGAGGAAATTAAACTCGCGTTATCATCTGGATACTTAATATTTGATTGAAACAATTTAGTTAACTATTAAAATAGGGTTCACTCATTCATAATGGTGGAAAAACACATTAAAGTAAAATTAAGGTTGAGAAATTAAGCATATAAAAGTCCGGATACTGAAAACCAAAGGTTCTTTCAGCAACCCTAATGTGGCCATATTGAAGATTTTATATATTTCATAACCTATATTTACTATCACATAATCATTTTTCAATTGCAATTAAATTAGTCAATGATTAAAGGAATGAAAATGTACTTCACAAAGGGAACAGGGTCCAGTTCATGTTGGAGTCACTGTCCCTACCTAACTCGAGACTGTAAGCTCATTGTAAGTGGGGAATGTGTCTGTTTATTGTTGTACTGTACTCACTCGAGCACTCAGTACAGTGCTCTGCACACAGTAAGCACTTAATAAATACAATCGAATGAATGAACTCTACTGTTTCATCTCTGTATAGCACAGAGCTGTCATTTTGGCTTTGAGGATTATATTACTATGGGTGATTTTTATTAGTGTGGCTGGATAAACCAATGAGTATCTGGCAATTCTTCTGCTCTGTGTCCTTATCAAAATAGCTACTTGCTACATAATTTCATTTGTTAACTACAGTGCTTGTCACTGTTTCCATTATTTCCTTTTGGAGTCACTAATAGGTTGGAACAACAACTTACCCTCTAGACTTTCAATTAAATCTGAATCCTGATGCAGACACCCAACTTTCTTTAAGTGCCCCAAGGACACCAAGATTGTTTTTAACTCCTTGTCTAACTTTGAATCTTCTGTCTGGTAAGGAAGAGACTGGTCAGCAAAACAGTTCGTTCCTGTGTGTAGATCTGGCACTAGGTGAGATCTGGGAGCGCTGATATTCTTCATGGCTCTAACAGTGATGGACATTTCAAAGAGGCTTAGAGGAAGAGACATCATCAGAGGTTGGTGTAGAAATCATTCTTCCTACTGCTTTACCCTTATTATTGACAGAAGAGTTAAGAAGACTATTGAAATGTTCTTGTCACATTTTTAAGATTCCTCCTACATGGCATTTTAAAAAATATGGCACAGCATTTGTTAAGCACTTAACTATGTGCCAGGCACTGTACTAAACACTGGGGTAGATAAATGATAATCAGTCCCCTGTAGACTGTAAGCTCGTGTGGGCATGGAATGTGACTGTTTATTGTCGTACTGTACTCTCTCGAGCACTTAGTACAGTGACTGAATGACTGACAGGGTGGACACTGTCCATGTCCCACATGGGTTTCACAGTCTTACTGCTCATTTTACAGATGTGAGAACTGAGGAACAAAGAAGTTAAATGACTTGCCCAAGGTCACACAGCAGAAAAGTGGCAGAGCCAAGATTTGCACCTAGGCCCATGCTCTATCCACTAAGCCACACTGCCTCCCAGCAGCATATGATGAGCGTGATAATTAGAGTCTGAGAAGCCACACTTCACACCCCTTAAAAACGACTGGGTTTCTCCACCCCTTCATATTTTACTGAGAAGAAAGTTATGTAGGTTGAAATGTACTTCAGCCAAACAGATAGTAATATTCGTGCAAAGGCTTTCATAAATACTTTATATCTAAAATGTGGTTTGTGAGTAGCAGTCATATCATTACAGCATCAACTTGAAATTCATCATGCATGCAGATTGTTAACTTAGTATAAATAATGCACAAAAGCAATGCCTTTCTTTCTCACTTGACATCAGGGGCTTCCAGACTGAATGATCCAATTCAGATCTTTGTCCTCCTTTCTTGTCAGGTGTCAGATGGATCAGACTGGTGAGCCGCAATCATGAAAAGAATACTTTTTGTTGAGCAACGGAAACTTTGAGAAGATAATGACTGTGACACTTCTTAAGCTCTTACTAGGTACCTAAGCCCTGTTCTAAGGACTGGGGTAGATACAAAATAATCAAGTTGGACCCAGTCCTTATCCCACATAGAGTACACCAGATAAGTTGGAGGGAGAACATGTACTGAATTCACATTTTACTGTCGAGGTTACTGAGGCACAGAGAGGTCAAGTGACTTGCCCAAGGCCATGTAGTAAAATTAAAGATAGTGGCCTGACAGCAAATCTATCACAATGGATGGGGAAGTTTGGGGAAAAATTAATTTGTTGTTGGGTCTTGTCTTCCCATGTTTGGCTACATTAACCCTAGAGTTTCCCACTTTGGCACACAGCTACTCACAGCATAGCAATGCTTCTACTGAGTCTGAGTCTGGAGTGCTCCCGAGTCTGGAGGAAAAGCCTGGCTCATGATCCCCAGGACAGGATTCTCAAACATTCCAGGAGTTGGTATATAGAGTTACCCTTATTTATATCGCTATTTATACAATTTATATATAGATAAATTACAATAAACAACATTAATAAATGAACAAGAAATTGTCCCCATTGTTATAGTAAGCGGAAAAGGACAATTAAGCTATCCTCATGACAATGAAGAAATATCAAGGTGTTATACCCCAAAGCACAGCTATGGATCTTATAGATTCTAGGAATGCAATAGGACAATGAATTACACAAATTATAGAATTTAAATTTCATACTGGAGAAGCACAATGGATGCTTGACTGGGCCACCCACCCTGTGTAACATGAAGAAAGTAAGGTCTTCTCTCCTCAGAGATTCCTCTCTCCCTCTAGATGCTTTTGAGATTTTGATGGTGGGACAGAGCGCTCTGACTCTAATCAAATGCTGAAGTTTAGAAAATCCATGTGTATGTGCTGTTTATGACTGAATAAGTATTTGCAGTGCCTTTTGGTCTGCTACTTCAGGCAAATATTTTACATGAATCACCAAGTATGGCTATATTCCTGCAGAGGACTGTCATCGCCTTGAACATATAGCACGCTTATTATAAATCACATCATTTTCTTTCTTTGCCCTATAGATTCTATTTGCTCTTCAAATGTTCCAAAGCATTTCATGACCTTTGCATTTTGGGACCTTCTTTGTACCTCCCTTAGATGATGTCCTTTGGATGCGGGGGAAATGTTCTCTGTCTTTGAGTCTCCAACTGCTTTCATCCTTGTCTCTTCTAGCCTACAGGCTGTTCTGTCGTATTTAGGCCAGGCCAGCCTCTTTAGCCTGGTTTATGTCAATTCTCCTAGCTCAACGATGGGCCAAATAGCAATATTTTGGCCAGACTAGATCTGGATATTCAAGTAGTAATAAACTAACTGCTATTCTTCTGACCAAACTAGGGTTTTTTAGAGAGAATGCATTTGCAGTCTGTTCTTGTGGCAGCAGTTAGAGCTGCTATATTTGTGACCTGCCTCGGCTGAATGTCGCAGGCTGAAGCCTGTCTTGGTGCTCAAAGAGTGCATTCCCACTGCTTACTGTCAGTGCCGCTCTTCAGCCTCCACTCTCACTGCTCTGGCTTTCCATAAATGCAAAACTGCTTGGTGGCATGCATTGGAAATTCCACAAGTCTGCCAGATCACCCTGGTGCCGGCCATTCTGTATTCCATTCTGTTTATATGTACACATATACACAGATGGCACCCATACACCCACAAATATATGGCATGTTTTGCCTGTTTATGCTAATTCTTTAGGTTCTCTTGTAGAGAAATCACCAACCTTGACAAGTGCCAAACAGTAAACTCTGAAAAAAAGCTAGAGTACTTCACATTCCCCAGTTTCTATTAAAAATGAATGTAGGTGGTTCTTTATAGATCTAAAATGTTGTTAGAAGAAACAATCCTTCACATACGCTGGAGCTATCATGATGCTATCACAAATTATGGATGTGTGGTGCTGAGTATTATTTAAAAGTCTTTGACTTTTTTTGAGATGTCAGACCTTTTCTTCTTAACAGCATTTTAAGAAACACAGTAATGGAAACTAGTGGGTCATTGGCTAAATTACTCACTGACTGTAAAATAGGCACACTCAACAAATCATACATATTTCACGTTCCATTGATCGGCAGTGATATAATCTATCACTGTTGTGACTTTGGGTACAACTCTGATATCTGTTTTGTATTAGGGAGGGGGAAGATAGTTTCAGTGATCATGAGCTGAGATTTGGGACATTCTTTTGGTTAGAAGTAGGCTGCAATACTTCTAGCATTTGGTCATTTAGCTTCCCAGTACTCTGATGATCCTTATCTATGTTTTAGAATCTTTATCCAGCCATGCATTTAAACCACCCATAGTGACAAAACTGTCCAATTTTGGTGTCAGTGTGAGTTCTCCAGGTCCTACAGAAAGGTGTAGGTCATCAGTTGGTCACACGCTTCTGGGCAGCTATGGGAAGACAGAGTCTACGTGCTCTTCGACTGCAAATTCAACATCTGAGCAAAGTCACCCTGAGGAAGGAGGTTCCATTAAAAGGAGACATATTCAAAATCAGCCTCTGTTACTTCTCCATCAGGTAATCTAATTTTGATCAAAACTATGACATCCAATGCGGATCTAATCAGTTCACAAATGAGTGCCAATCTTTTGTGGTAATTGATTTGTTCATCATCAAAAAGTATCATGACGGTCCATGATATAATGGCTATTTCCCATCAAACAGATGAAAAACAGATAAGCAATCAGTTTTCTAGGTGTTATTGCCCTTCAAGGCTGAGGTTCATACGGTACAGTCTTCTGGGGATCTAGTTTTGACTTTGGGGCAGCAGATGATTTTTCCAGCCCATTTCCCATCTGGGGTAGGCTGTTCCTAAATAAGGCTGCTCAGAAACCCAGTATGTCATTGAACATAGCTGCTGCTTCAGCACAGGTGGATGGAGATCCTGAGCCACCTGCTAACTGGACTTTTGTTTAAGGTAGGACATGCAGCCCCCCCACCATCTGCAGGATACACACATGAACACATATGAAAAGCAGCATACCCTAGTGGAAAGAGCACAGACCTGAGATTTAGAGGACTTGGCACCTGACAAGCTCTACCACTCGCTTGCTGTGTGACCTCGGGTAAGTCACTTAACCACTTTCTGTCTCAGTTTCCTCATCATTAAATGCTCTCTCTCTTACATAGACTGTGCGCTCCATATGAGACAGAGACTGTCTGATCTGATTATCTTGGATCTACCCCAGCATTTAGTACAGCACAGCATGGTGGATAGAGCATGGGCCTGGGAGTCAGAGGGTCATGGATTCAAATCCCAGCTCTGCCACTTCTCTGCTGTGTGACCTCGGGCAAGTCACTTCACTTCTCTGGGCCTCAGTTACCTCATCTATAAAATGGGGATTGAGACTGTGAGCCCCACATGGGACAGAGACTGTGTCCAACCTGATTTGCCTGTATCCACCCCAGCTTTTTAGTTCAGTGTCTGGCACATAATAAGTACTAAACAGATACTATCATTAGGATTATTATTATTACAGTGCTTCCATTAATGAAGATGGTTTACTTAGAGCCGTGCATCCCCTGTGATCAGTAGCAAGGTGTTATGAGATGGGTGATCCAGTTAGGGGTGTAGTCTGTGTCTGAGGGACATAAAAACTCTGTGTACCCTATACAAAAGCAGACCTTATTGTATGGCACTCACGTTTGTCATGAAAACTACTGGGCTATTTTTCTTTAGCTCGATATTTTAACTTATTTACAATCAATAAGTAGTACTTATTGAATGCTTGCTCAGTGCAGAGTTAAGTGCTTGGGAGAGTATTTTAGATCCCAAAGAAGCTTATAAGAGGAGACAGGCACTAAAATGAATTGCAGGCACTAAAATGAATTTGTGTCCTTTGGACATTGGGTATTTGCCTCAACCTAATTCCCACAGCTCTTATGTGCATATCTATAAATTACATTACCAATTATTTATTTCAGTGTCCATCTCCTCCTCTAGACAGTAAACTAGTTGTGGGCAAGGTCTCATCTACCAGCTCTGTGGAATTGTACTCTCTCAAGTACTTAGTACAGTGCTCAAATACCAGTGATTGATACCACTGACTGACTACTTATGAAAAAGATGTAGCGGTGATAACTAAATTGGACATTGGAGGGTGACGGGGAAGGGGAAAGGGCAACAGGAATAGATAAAGAGATCTGGAAAATCACGCAGTAATATGCCAAATTGTACTCTTCTGGACTGAAAGAGAATACAACTTTCCCAAAGAGGGTAGTTTATTTTCCCATAGCAACTGGGGGAATATATTGTGTCTGTGGTTTGAACACACTGAATGACTTCCAATTATTTTTTAAACTTCTGAATTTCAATTGAACCCTGAAGGCAAAAGCAACTTGAAAGAAATTACTTTTCTATTTCATGTTCAATTAAGTTTTGGAGTTACAGATTTTAAAATTCTGTTTTTATATCTATGTAGATTTTGAAGTTTGGAAAATAATGTGTGAAATTATTTAATGAAAATTAAATCAACTCATTCTCTCTGGGGTAAAGATATTTGAATACCATCAATTTGTTTTTCAATGGATGTGGAAGGTGCATTAATCCTTTGATTGTGTTTAGGTTTTCATAGGTGTGGACTGGTCCATTACATCAGTAAATACTATCATTTGACATATTAATATATTGCATTTTATGATATTTGTTAAGCTCTTACTATGTGCCAGCCACTGTACTAAGTGTTGGGATTGAACATAATACTTTCATTGTCTGCAGGGAACATGTTTGCTAACTCTGTTGGATTGTGCTGTCCCAAGTGTTTAGTACAGTCCTCGACACATAGTAAGCACTCAGTAAATACTACTGAGGATGATGTAGACAAGGATCATGTCTATTTACTCTATTATACTCCTTCAAGTACTTAGTATAGTTCTTTGTGCATAGTAAGTGCAAAATAAACACTATTGGTTGACTGCTACGTCTGTGGATCTTTGCCATATTCACAGCAAGGTGAATAGTGGCAGTTTAAACCTATTAAAACTTCCTTTGGAACTTTATGACCCCATTTATTCAGAATTACGATTCAAGGGGAATAAGATTACAAGGCAATTCAATTACGATAAGTGATATTCAAAAAATGTTTAAACAACAATTGAACATTTTTGAAATTAGCCACATTATCCCATCTTTATGCCCATTACACATTCATTTGGATTTTTATTATTTCTACAATGTCTATCTAGAAATTACTTTGTGCAGAGAACTCTACTAGTCACTTGGGAACGTACAATGGAAGTAAAAGACACCATTTGGTCGTTGCCTTCATGGACCTTACAATCTAAGGGGGGGAGGGGGGCACATGTAGACCTAAATTATATCCATGCAGCAGAAATAGGAGGCGAATATTAATAAATATATGAACAGAGTAAGTGAATCTCTAAGTGCTAAAAGTGCTTGTATCACCATGTGCCAAATACAGTATTAAGTGCTCCAGTAGACGCAGATAATCGGTTTGGACACAGTCCCTGTCTCACACGGGGCTCGCAGCCTAACAGGGAAGGAGAACAGGCAAATAATCACTATTTTACAAATGAGAAAACAGGCCCAGAGATGTTAAGTGACTTGCCCAAGGTCACCCAGCAGGAGGATTGTGGATGCCTGTGTTCTTTCCACTAGGCCACACTGCTTCTCATTAAACATTTACAATGAGCCAAGTAGGGCCCTAAATCCTGGAAGTTGAGTGGCTAAATACAAGCGTGTCCAATCAGACACTGCCCCAGGGGTTCACAAACACAAACAAAGATAGGAGGACAGGCACTTAGGCAAGGAATCAAGGTAACCTCAGCAAACACCAATTAAACATTTAAAAAGTATTTAATTTCAAAAAATGAACATGAAAAACTAGTACAAAAAGTAAATGAACTGTCCGGCAGATTTCAATCTTTAAACCGTTTTGTGACAGTTTATTGACTATAAAGCAGGATTTTGGGGGTTTCTTCAGAAAATCTAGTACTCCTAGTTCTTCTAATACTTGGTTACTAATACTTGGTTATTAGTTCTTCTAATAGTTGAGTTCTCACAAAACCCCACTCTAAAGAAAACTTTTGCTATAGTATCCATGTGTCCAAAGCTGCACACAGAAGCATGTGCAGATTTGTTAGCTATTTTTATGACATCAGACATGCACTGTAGACAAACATTCCTTAATTCCCTAACAGTATTCTAGCCAAAACACTACAAAAACATCAATCAAATAATGGTACTTATTAAGTGCTTACTGTGTGCTTACTGTGTATTCATTCATTCAATTGTATTTATTGAACGCGTACTGTGTGCAGACAGTGTAGTAAGTGCTTGGGAAGTACCTTTCGGCAACAGATAGAGACAGTCCCTACCCAACAACTAAGTGCTTGGCAGAATACAAAGAGTCTGTAGATAAATTCCTTGCTCACAATGAACTTAGAGCCTAAAGGGGGAGACATAGCAAGAATAATAAAAATAATTGTGGTATTTGTTAAGAGCTTACTATGTGCCAGGGACTTTACTAAGCGCTGGGGTGGACACAAGGAAATCGGGTTGGACACAGTCCCTGTCCCACATAGGGTTCACAGTCTCAATCCCCATTTTACAGATGAGGTAACTGAGGCTCAGAGAAGTGAAGTGGGTTGCCCAAGACTACACAGCAAACATGTGGTGGAGCTGGAATTCGAACCCATGACTTTTCTAAATCCCAGGCCTGCGCTCTATCCACTCTGGGTGAATGCTGGATATATGAATAAGCCAGTGGCATCTACATCAAATCAGGAAGCATTAGTCATGTATTTCCTCTGAAAAACTGCTTAGACTAACGAGAGGAGGAGTGGATTATGGAAAGATACTTAGGGGGAACTAACAGATGGAAAGTTTCACTCACTTGCACCACAAGTTGATCTCTCATTACCTTGATAAAATTCTTCTGAATTAGCCACGTGCAAGCCATGCTGATAATTCAGTACAGTGCTTTGCACACAGTAAGTGCTCAATAAATATGACTGAATGAATAATTCTGTAACAAAGGAAATGAAAGTGGACAGTGATTCTTCAAGGTGCATAATAGAACACCATGCTCTAATGCTCTACGCCCATTAGCCTGAAATAGGTGTTTCCTGTTCCTGATGAGTGTGAGGAAGATTGGGTAGGGAGAGGATAATCTCTGGGGAAGTACTCTCTTAGAGGGATCTGTTTTTAAGAAAGGCAAAGTCACTTTAACCATGGAGTGGTGAAGAGGGGCGATTCAAGCTAGCTTTGTATACAAGGGCATATGAAAAGCAGTGTGGTCTAGTGGATAGAGCATGGGTCAGGGAGCCAGAGGGACCCGGGCAGCGTGGCTCAGTGGAAAGAGCCTGGGCTTTGGAGTCAGAGGTCATGGGTTCGAATCCCAGCTCTGCCACTTGTCAGCTGTGTGACTGTGGGCAAGTCACTTAACTTCTCTGGGCCTCAGTTACCTCAACTGTAAAATGGGATTAAGACTGTGAGCCCCACGTGGGACAACCTGATTCCCGTGTGTCTACCCCAGAGCTTAGAACAGTGCTCTGCACATAGTAAGCGCTTAACAAATACCAACATTATTATTATTATTAGTTCCAGCTCTGCCTCTTGTCTGCTGTGTGACCTTGAACAAGTCACTTAACTTCTCATGCCTCAGTTACCTCATCTGTAAAATGGGGATTAAGATTGTGAGCCCACTGTGGGACAGGGACTATGTTCAACCCTATTTGTATTGATCCCTGTGCTTAGTAAGTACTTAACAAATACCAGAATAATAATATTAATTATTATTAATAGGTACATCTACTACATAGTAGATATACTATACCTACCTAAATGCATATGCCTCCATCCATATGCCTGTACACATTATATAATTATACGGTATGTACCTTTATACAAATACCCACACACCCCTACAAATACATATCTCTGTCCTGAATTATAGGTGTAAATACAAATGTTATTTCTGGCCTGCATCGAACAGCAAAAATGAAATTCTCCAATTTTTGGAAGGCCTTTAACATATTGATATTTGGAAGAAAGGATAATTAAAACCCTGCTGCTTCTAGCTGTAAAGAGCATTTAGCTTTTTAATCCAGGAGTCTTTCTATTTGTGAGTCAATTATTATCAATATTATCTTGTCTAATTCTGCTCATGTTGTTGCTCATTTAAAGGCATTTGCTAACCTTTGTGACAATCTTTTTCTCTTCTGGGCTTTTATCTAAAAGCTCTTCAGAGGAGATGAGTCTCTTACATCCTCATTTTCTGGCATCTGACTACAGAAATACACCTCTTCCTTTCCCCTACACAGCAGTTGGTCTTTTCAGTCCTTTGCAATGACATTTTTAAATGCTCAGAAGTGCCATTCTGTTTTCTCGGAGAAGCAAACTTCTTTGACACTTAATGGAGTTTTTTTTTAACTCAGCTTTCTTTTAGTAGTATGAATGCCACCATGACTCTTTGGCTGCCTATCAATTCTCAGGAGGGAGGAACTGGGTCTTTCCTAATTTTTCTGGTTCTACACCATCCCAGAAAACCAGGGTACCAGGCTGCTATCCCACTTTGGTTACTTCACCCTTGCCATGGGTAAATTTCTCCCCACTGTGAGCATTATTCTAAGAAGAATTACCTCTTCTCTCTTCCCTGCAAATCCTGTATGGGGACAAGTCAGGAGAACCAGTATGGCTTAGTGGAAAGACCACGGGCCTAGGACTCAAAGAACCTGGGTTCTAATCTGGTCTCCGCCACTTGCCTGCTGTGAGACCTTGGGCTAGTCACTTAACTTCTCAGTGCCTTACTTTCCTCATCTGTAAAATGGAGATTCTGTTCTCCCTCCTTCTTAGACTATGAAATCCATAGGGACTATGCCTGACCTGATTAACTTGTATCTATACCAGTCCTTTGAATAGTGATTGACACATAGTAAGTGCTTCACAGATACCACAATCATTGTTATTATTACATTTTACTCAGTTTCTACTTTTGTTACAAATCAGTCAATGGCATTTATTAAGCACTGTGCACAGAACCTTGCGTTAAGCACTTGGGAGAATACAGTACAACAGAATTGGTAAACCCGATCCCTGCTTACAATGAATTTACAGTTTAGAGGGCCAGGCATTAATATGAATAATTTATGGATATGTACAGAATTACTGTGGGCCTGAGAGTGAGTGAATACCGAATTCCCAAAGGGTAGAGATCCAAGTGCAGAAGGGAGATGGAATCAGGGAAAAGAAGGCTTAATAGAGGAAGGCCTCTTGGCGCAGATGTGACCTTAATAAGGTTTTGAAGGTCGGGAGAGTGATGGTCTGGTGTATACGGAGGGGGAAGAAGTTCCAGGCCAGAGAAGGGTGTGGGAAAGGAGTTGGAGGCAAGATAGATGAGACCAGGGCACTGTAAACAAGCTGGTACTAGAGGAGTGAAATGTGCAGGCTGGGCAGTAGCAGATCAGTGAGGTAAGGTAGGTTAGGACAAGCTGACTGAATGCTTTAAAGCCAATAGTAAGGAGTTTTTGTTATCTGCGGAGGTGGATGGGCAACGACTGGAGGTTCTTAAGGAGTGGGGAGACACAGATTGAATGTTGTTTTTTTTAGAAAAAATGATCCAGGCAGTAGAGTGAAGTATAGAGTGGGGCAGGCCACCTGACCAGACCCAAACGTCAAGGGCTACCCATCAGGCTCTCCCTCAGCCAGTATATTTTTGGGTTGATATATTTTTTATGGTATTTAGCAAGCGCTTACTATGCATCAAGCACTGTTCTAAGTGTTGGGGTAGATACAAGTTAATCAGGTGGGTCACAGTCCCAGTCCCCACTTTAAGCTTGAGGAAACTGAGGCAAAGAGAAGTTAAGTGACTTGCCCAAGATCACACAGCAGGCAAGTGGCGGAACCGGGATAACTGGAGGGAAAACCCCGGCATGGTTGGAAGTACGGAGTCTAGAGAAGCAGCATGGTATAGTGCTTAGAGCACGGGCCTGGGAGTCAGAAGGTAATGGTTCTAATCCCAGCTTTGCCACTTGCCTGCTGTGTGACCTTGGGCAAGTCACTCCACTTCTCTGGGCCTCACTTACCTCAACTGTAAAATGGGGATTGAGACTGTGAGCTTCAAGTGGGACAGGGACTGTTCCCGACCTGGTTTGCTTGTATCCACCCCAGCATTTAGTACGCGCCTGGCACATAGTAAATGCTTAACAAATGTCATAATTATTATTATTATTAGGATGGGGTTATTTGAAAAGTTGAACTTCTGTCAAGTAGTTCCACTCCCTTCTTTTCTCTCCCTCCATCCCAGAAATGGCTCCCTTCACAACAGTCTACCTAAGGCTCCATTTGCCTCGCCCTGGCTCTAACTCCCTTAATAATCGAGTGTACAAAGGTCCCGCAAAGTGGAGCAATTCTCCTGCTATTCCCAGCAGGGCCCTTGTGAACAGATTCAACACTTGCCTAGAATCAAGTGTCAACCTCCAAGCAAACACCTTGAATCTATCAATCTGCCATATTTATTGAGTGCTTACTATGTAGTAAGTGCCTGGAAGAGACAATATAACAGAGTTGAATGACATATTCCCTGCCCACAACAAGCTTACAGTTTAGAGATGAACTTATAGTGAAGAACTGTCTTGAACTGTCCCTTCATGTTAATGCCCCAATCAGGTAAAAATCTTAAAATTTTACCGCAATGTCTTTTGATTTGAAAACAGCTGGACCATCTAGAACATATTTTTCCCGGCCTTACACTTTAAGACATTCTCTCAACTCTGTATTTGAATCTTACTGAAGCACCCAGTTAGGTTTATTAGCACACCTAAAGCTTGCCACTGTGAATTGAAAATGTGCCAGTTTTCTCAACACTTCTCACTAACAGACACTTAATGAACTTGTTTAATACTGTCAATACAGAGTTGACTGTGGCAATAGTATTTGAAAGAAAAAAAATCTATCAGAGCCAAAATGCACACTGAGGAGCAGGTAAAAATAGATTCTATTTACACCTGGAACATTCCAACATGGATTGGGGTGGGAGGGTAAGGAATACATGGCTAAGGTCACCTGGATTTGGGTCCTTTGAGAAAATGGCATTCTCCCCACCCTCAGCCCAACAGCACATATGTACTTATCTATAAATGATGTATTATAAATCATTTATTTATTGAATAGTTGCCTCCCTTTTTAGACTCTAATCTGGTTCTGGGCAGGGAATGTGTCTACCAACTCTGTTGTACTCTCCCAAGCACTTAGTTCAGTGCTCTGCCCAGAGCAAGGGCTCGATAAATCCCATCGACTGATTAATCGGCACTGTCATTTCCTGGGAGTATCTGAATTTTTACAAATATATTGCCGATGGACACCCAGCCTCATGTCTTTTAGAAACAGGGCTTGAGTCAACATCTTCCCCTTATATCTTACCACATATAGAGGACATTACCTCTCTGGTTCATTCATAGATACTGGAGCCTTTTGTAATCATGCCTCTTCTCTGAGTGAGGAGAAAGTGATTTCTGGTGGCCCCAGGTTTTCAGGAAGCTTGCAGGGGAGGTATCCTGAACACTCACTTTCCTCAAGATCCTGGCAGCAGCTACAGAAGAAGGATTGATTATACCACTTGCTTCTCTTTGCCATAGTCTCTGGGCTACGACAGCCCCTGCTGTGGATGAGCAGATTCCCTCAGGTACCTGAGCTCTGGAATGGGTCCAACTTGTAGCTGCTTCCTCTCTATCACCTACTTTTGGTCAGGGTTGAAGCACTAGCTGATAGATGAATCACTAGGAAGGTAGATTTTTACATCTTTATTTGTAAGTACAAGTAGCAACAGCACAATCTAGTGGAAAGACCTTGGAACTCAGAGTGGGGAGACTCCCAGGATGGAAACCCACTGGCTTGCAGCCTGTGCTCTGAAGGAAATCACTTAAGTTCTCTGAGCCTAAGTTTCTCTCTCTAAAATGGGGATGATACCAAATCTCCCTCCTTAGAGAATGGCCCCCCATGTGGCACAAGCACCATGCCTGATCTGATTATCTTGTATCTACACAGCACATCGTACTGTGTGTGGCACATAGTGAACACAATAATTACCAGAACGAATATCCGTTAAGTACAGTAATCCACAAAATTGCAAGGCGATAACTATCTGGTTTCATAAGGATTAGGCCCACGTTTATAGGATATCTTTTGGGCAAATCATTCCTTTTATTTCTCCCATCACAATTTTCTTACAATAGAAAGTTTAACAATACGTTCTCCCTTTACTTTCCATGGAACTTGCCATGAGAAGGGGGAAGGGAGGAATAGCCATAGATCTTTTCAGTCCTGGGGGAAAAGGATGCATGGTACGCGGGGTGCGGCCGGGAGGGGGGGAGGGGGGGAGGAGGGAGGAAGATAAACAACTTTATGCAAAAAAACCCAGCTATTGAGGGGTTAGGGCTGAGTCACACTCCAAATATGCTAAGGCACAAACCAATGAAAAGATATTTGCAAAATCATTTGAGTATTTTAGAAATAAATAGCCTGTATTTTCTTTTATCTCTGGCTGATCATATCAAAGCTCTGTATGTTCTGGTAATTTGCTTTCATTCATTTCATTCATTCATACTTATCGGGCAGTCACTGAGCTTGGGAGAGTAGAGTGCAACAATAAACAGACACATTTCCTGCCAACAATGAGCTTCTAGTCTTAATTATGATTCTACAAAAGGGTTTCATTTAGAGTATACTCCTCTAGACTGTAAGCCCATTGAGGGCAAGCAATGCTTCAACCACTTCTGTTGTATTGTACTCTTTCAAGCATTTAACAAAATGTTCTGCACACAGTAAAAATCAATGGTATTTATTGAGCACTGGATTCAGAGATCCATACTAAGCTCTTGGAAGAGCCCATTATATATTGCATTTTGCTAAAGGAACTTTTTACGCATGTTTATGGTTTCAGAAAATATTTTTTCTTAATTTTATGAATGATTAACAACCTCAAATCATTATGTCTTTGATTTCGATTATATTTGGTCAGATTATCTTGAATCTACTTCAGCACTTATTACAGTTCTTGGTGTATAGGAAGCACTTAAATGCAACAGTTATTATTGTCTCAACCAAAGCAATACTTTAAGATTTAAGATTCCTCCAATTGCCTAAACACTCCTTTTATTCTGCTCCTATATATTTTTATTTGTTGATAAAATCATGAGCTTTTAGTCAAAAGAGAATTGGGGTTTAACCTTTGAAATACTGTAATGTCAAAAACAGAAATGCATAAGTGAATCTAAGAAAGGTAAATATGCAAGTGAAAACGTAAGCATGAGGATTTTATTTTCTTTCAATATGTTGTAACACAGTCTTCAATCGAAGAGAAGAATGAGTTGGGGAACATAGTTGTTTAGATTGAATGCTACATAAAAAGGAGTTTTGGCAAGTGGATGGGGTTATGGAAAGGCTGCATGACATCCAGGATCCAAAGCCTTGTAAAAGAAAAATTCATTCTTTAAAAACACTATTCAGAACTTTGAAATTCATAAAACAATTTTTCAGCATGGATGAAGGTGGATGGGGTGGAGTAAAATGGTGTTGATAAAGAGGGAAATGAATTCTGTAATATAATCTCCAGCTGTCCAGGGCGTAGACATCCCTATAAAACAGTACTTTGCAAACCAAAACCTGAATAATATGTGTGCATGAGACTTTGTATACTCATTTTATTCTCTTCCTTGGTCTTCCTCGGTCCAACAATCTGTCCATAACCAATGCTAAGCACTATACCTCAAGTTTTCTCTGTGTAACTTCAGTTTCACCTTTCCCTTTGATCCTGAGCATATTCCTTCCCCCAAGCCTCACTATTACCTGGTTTCTCTAAACTCCAGCTCTCATGGTCCTAGTTGACTGTTATCACAACTTCACTCCTGACTTCATCAATGTTTTACCTTTGCTCAGCTCCCCTCATGTCTACCAACTCTGTTAAATTGTTATATTGTACTCTCCTAAACTTTTATTACAGTGCTATGCACACAGTAAATGCTCAATAAATATGACTGACTGATTGATTGAGCAACTACCAGTCATTTCCACCTTTCTCCAAGCCCAGAGACTTCCTGCTTTCTTTCATCTCTTATTCACCTCCATTTTTCTCCTCTTCCTCATTCTCTGTCCTAATATGGCAGAGCATCATTAGAGCTAGGAAATACAAACTGGCAGTAGCCTTGACTATACTTTGAAGGATGATGCTCACACTTCTGGTGTTTAATTTTTGAAAACAAATGCAGAACTATGAATAGAAGAATATGTGTTGATTAGAGTGAGACACTTTGATTCTCAATCAGATTTCAAAAACATGTTAGGAAGTAATTTAATCTTTCACATACTTGTGATGATTTCTTCCTTAAAAGAGGTGAATAAATATCACAGTACAGGTACAAAACAATCTTACTATTTCCTCCTAATAACTTTCTCACTTAATACCCTGAGACCAAATCCTTTGCAACATCTTAATCATGAACTGTGGAAATGTTCACATCATAAAGAAGATTGTGATTCATCATGTTATGATTCTTCAATAATAGAGAAGATGACTTCTGAAAGAAAATGCCGGTCTTAAGAACTAAATCTTTTGTTCTTGATTTTTACTGTCAGTTTTGGCACAAGAAGCTTTGGGAGGAGTAACATGGCCTAGTGGAATGAGAACAGGCCTAGAGTCAGAGGACCTAACTTTTAATCCCAGCTCTGCCACTTGTCTGCTCTGTGACCTTGGGAAGTCACTTAACTTCTCTGTGCCAGTTACCTCATCTGTAAAATGGGAATTAAGACTGTGTTCCCCATGTGGTACAGGGAATGTGTCCAACCTGATTACCTTGTATCTACCCCAGCACTTATTAGAGTGTCTGGTACATAGTAAGTGCTTAACAAATATCATTAAAAAAAACACCTGCAAACAGTATTGGTATTTGTTAAGTGCTTTACTATGTGCAAAGCACTGTTCTAAGCGCTGGGGAGGATACAAGGTGATCAGGTTGTTCCACGTGGGGCTCCCAGTCTTCATCCCCATTTTCCAGATGAGGGAACTGAGGCACAGAGAAGTGAAGTGACTTGCCCAAAGTCACACAGCTGACAAGTGGCAGAGCTGGGATTTGAGCCCATGACCTCTGACTCCCAAGCCCGGGCTCTTTCCACTGAGCCATGCTGCAAGAATGTGAGCTGTACATGATTTTCCATTAAAATGCAAAAAAAAAAAAAGAATGAACTTGATCTTTACAATAATCTTATTCAAGTTACAGGGTCAACTTTTTGTTTTCATTTGACAAAATTAAATACAGACGTCACATCCGTTAGCTTCATTTTCTGTGTAGCACCAATTTAAAATGCTATTTCATATGGAAAGCTCTGTCATTGTAGCATTTTTTTATAATCCTGGAAATAACTGAGAGATTGAGTTATGGTGGTTACTATGCTTTACCTGTGAAAATGTGCAAGAAAAAGCTCTAAATCAATTTGAGATGCCACATTGTTCTGAATATATTCACCTAAGTCAAACCTATCCCCTAAAGAATTTTGAATGGCATTATGTGAGAAAAATAAATGCTATGAGTTGAGAAGTAAATGTGCTTATTTCTATTTGCAGACCAGCAGATACGCTATTTCTCTCAACTGTTACTGGGAGACCTAAAATAATCTGGAAAATTGGATGTGTAAATACACATCCAGAACAACCCAACTTCATATTGCTTTTAGTGTTCATGCATCTGAGCATCGTTGCTCTCCCAAAGTATTTTAGAATGGTCTTAAATTATTAAAAGCCCACTTAATTCTAAATTTTACCTATTGAAATCTATGAAACGTAATATTTCCATTATCCTGAAATTCTCATGGTGTGAATGGCCTACTCTTCACAGATATTTAATTGTCTCCATTAAACGTTTCACATGATAAATGTTGACGTTTTTAACTTTTCCTAGGAACGCCTGGCAGTAAAGGTACATGTGAGAAATGTCTAGATTTATGATATTGTACAAAGATAAGATGCAACATATGGGGGCATTATCCAGGCAAATACCTAACCAATAAAAATCAGCAGAGGGGAGGGTTCATTGTAGAGGCAAAACCTGGACTATTTTGCCTTCACGCTCTCTGGGAAGAAAGGTTGCATTGTCTTCTCTGTGGATTTCCCACAATACATTACTCGTCCTATGGTTCTGAGAGTACTCATTAAATGGTTTAGCAAATCCCAGCAATTATATCCCAAAGCTACCCTCCAATTCTCTGGCCACCTTGGTTGCGATGGTCCTTTTGATTCCCGGTATCTTTTATTGACCTCTTTGGCAGATTGGGGCAGAGATTAGTCACAGCGGTAACAGCAGATCTCCCAGAGTGGTGCTGGTTTAGGGTTGTAAAGGCTGGAAATATTGCAATATCTTTTTTTTTTCCCCTTCAGAAATCTTAGCCACCCCCACCCCCGCCAACTCTGCAACTCCTGACTCATAGCCAGGCTCGGGACTGAAAGATGAGACAAGAAATAAAAGTAGGAGCAGTGCCTATTGCCAGGGGCAGGCATTAGGTTTGTAAGAGTATTAATTTGTCCCATAATGGCTAACTATTTCCAAACACCACAGCACAGAATGTTGCTGACTGGGATAATGCCAAGGCCCCACTTGTAATAGTTGTTTTACGATGCTTTTATCTTACACCGTTGCATTGTTTTTCAGGTTTTGCTAATAATGTGTCTTATGGTAAAAACTTTAATCGTTTGCCTTAATCCAAAACAGACTTTTTTGAAGTACTAATTGCAATCCAAAAGGATATTTCTCCCCAGTATGCCCTCCGGTTAGGTTTGGATGATCACAAGAATGGTAAAATTCCCAGTGAGTGTTACATTACAGAGAAGGGAAATTGAATATCAGTTTTCGCAGCCAAACTCATCTTTTCCTCTTAACCAATGTCCCCTCTCCCCCACAACTTTCTCCCTTGAACCAACAACCTTACCAACCCTCTTCGTCACAGACACCACTATCATCCCCAACTCAACTCTCATCCACTTCTTTTTCAAATGCCACAGGCAGAACACGTGCAAGTTGAGAGACCTTAGAAAACCCACCAAACTTTTCTGTTCATTTTCTTGTTTTCTGGCCAAGTGTCACTCACTTGCTGTCTATACTATATCAATAATAGGATGGTGTAACATCCTATTTTATAATTATTTTTTAAAAGATTTAGATCCAATGGATTTTACAGAGACTAATAATTTTAGAAGTAGGATTTTGGAAAAGTAATGGAGAGGGGAGGAGAGCCCAATTGATCTAAGAACTTCCCATCTATTAAAATCAACCATTCTTGGATCAAGGGTATGGCTGGAGGAAGTTTCTTCTTATCCAATGAAAATTCCTCTTGGTCACATAACTTTTTAATGTTAACATCTCTTCTTGTGTGCTCTTGTCAGTCTCTCACTGCTTTTCTCATACTCTTCTACCTGGTTGCTCTCGCCTGCCTTAATGAGCTCCTTTCAGAGAGCCCCTGAGTCCTGCTAAACATCCTATTGAGCTATTTTTCACCCACTGGTGGAGACTTGGTCTGAATTACAGCTATAATGACTTGGTTAGGAATATTTTAGCAGTTTGGAGTGGCATGGCCTAGTGGAAAGATCACGGGCCTGGGAGTCAAAGAAGCTGAGTTCTAATCCAGGCTATGACACTTGTCTAGTGTGTGATCTGGGGCAAGTCCATGTCTTAGTTTTCTCAACTGTAAAATGGGGATTCAATACCTGGTCTCCCTCCTCTTTAGACTGTGAGCCCCATGTGAGATGGGGGCTGTCTCCAGCCTGATTAACCTGTATCTACTTCAGTGCTTGACTCGTAGTAAGAAATGCCATAATTATTCTTATTATACAGAAAGTATCTAGCTTTCATAGAGTTATACAGATCCTTGGAAAGGATTTAGATAAAGACATTCTTCTTGGGAAAGGAGATTTTGAAGTCTTCTTTTTCCATTTTACAGTTTCCCAACTGAAAGCAAACAGTTCATAAGTATCTGTGGGCTTTATTAGAAGAGACCAATAGTTTAAGAAGTTTTCAGTGGTTTATTTTAAAGATCTTAAATGAAGTTTCTCTTGCACCTAGGGATGAAAAGGAACTTTCAATTTAGTTCCTTATGGTTTTCTAAATAACAGTGCTTCTAACTGAATTCTTTCAATAGGACTTTCCATTTTGAGCACAATATCATATCAAGCAAACATAATGTCCAGAGTTAATCTCATAATAACAGCCACTGTGGCATTTGTTAAGAGCTTATCATGTGCCGATCAATACACGTAGTGCTAGAATAGTTACAAGATAATTAGGTTGGAGCCAGACCCCAACTCCCCCAGGGCTCATGGTCTAACTGGGAGTGAGAATAGGTAATTAATTCCACTTTACAGATGAAGAAACTGAAGCACAGAGAAGTTGTGACTTCCCCAAGGACACAC
The DNA here is from genome assembly GCF_004115215.2 of Ornithorhynchus anatinus. Taxonomy (NCBI): domain Eukaryota; kingdom Metazoa; phylum Chordata; class Mammalia; order Monotremata; family Ornithorhynchidae; genus Ornithorhynchus; species Ornithorhynchus anatinus. The sequence continues at coordinate 11,857,002 of NC_041731.1, forward strand.
AGCAGGTAAATGGTAGAACCGGTAATAGAACCCAGGACTCCTGACCTCCAAGCCCATGCTCTTTCCATGCCAAACTACTTCTGTACACTTCATGCCCAAGGTCTTTGGGTTGTGGAGAAATGTAAGGCAAATAGAGCTGTAGACCTCTGGTACTACTTTTGCCTGCCAACCCCACTAAATGCTGAACATTAGGAAGGCAGTAATTGTGGTGGTTAGTGTGGCTGCCGCTGTGACTATTAAATAATAATAGTGGTATTTGTTAAGTGCTTACTATGTGCAAAGCATTGTTCTAAGCGCTGGGGGGATACAAGGTGATCAGGTTGTTCCACGTAACTTGAAACTCTACTCTTCTAGCCGCAGCCCCCAGTGTACTTCTCCCTGCTCTCATTATTTCTCCTCTCCTTATTTTTTATGCTATTTTAGTGCTCTTATTGTTTTCCTTTTGTCCAGTCTCCTTTTCCCCAACAGACACTTACTCTCCCCCTCTTCAAAGCCTTATTGAAATTTCATCTCCTCCCAGAGGACTTTCCTGACTAAGCCCTCCTCTCTTCTTCTCCCACTCCCTTCTGCATCACCCTGACTTGCTCCTTTTATTCATCCCATCTCCCAGCACCACAGCATACAGCATGGGAGTCAGAAGATCATGAGTTCTAATCCAGCCCTGCCACTAGTCTGCTGTGTAACCTTGGGCAAGTCACTTCACTGGGCCTCAGTTACCGCATTTATAAAATGGGGATTGAGACTGTAAACCCCATGTGGGACAGGGGCTGTGTCCATCCCAATTTGCTTGTATCAAGTCCAGCGCTTCGTACAGTGCTATATTATCACAGGTTGGGTGGTTACAGCCCCAAGCAGTTTTGATTTTTTTCATATTTTCCTGTATTTTAAATTTAGAACTAAAATAAACACGCTTTGTCTTTTAAGTAGAAAAAATCAGTTGATTCCTGCAAACTATCATTTCCTCCTCTTTCCCTTCAGTAGGCCCATGCCTGCCAAACTTATCTGAATACAAATCTAAGCTTGTTTCTATTTTTTCCTCATGAAAAGTGTTTCCATTTATAGCTTTAATATTTCATATTAAAGAACAGGCTCTGTTCTTTAACAGTTGTGCAAAACCACTGGAAGGAAGGGTGGCCTGGTGGAAAGAGCACAGGGGTGGGAATCAGAAGACCTGACTTCTACTTATCCACTGTAAAACTTTATACAAATCATTTACCCTCCCTGTGCCTTAGTTTTCTCTTGTTTAAAATAGGGCTAAAACACCTGTTCTTCTTCCCTTTTAGGCTGGGAACCACTCTGAGGGACAGAGCTTATGTCTGCTCTGATTATCTTGATTATCCCAAAGCTTAGTACTCCAGTGCCTGAAGCATAATAAAAGCTTAATCATACACACACACACAAAAAAAAATACACACACATATACACTCACTCACACACTCCTGACCCCCACTCAGGGATGGATGGAGGGCAGTGCAGGATATGATTGCATTTTATAAGCCCCTTTGCTTGGCACCTTGTTAGAGCTCAAAAAATACCATTATTATTAAAACAAAAGGTAAGCATTCCTATAATAATTCTGTGTAAAAATATGGGTCAGTCTGTACATCACACGAGGCAAAGTCCTCTCATAAGCAGTACAATTATGTGGCCAATAATTAAGATGAGAAGTGCCAAGCCAAATTCAGTCACAATAAAGAAAGGAATGTGAGGTTACCTCTCTAGATTGTAAACTCGTTGTGGGCAAGGATTGTGTCCACCAATTCTGTTGTATTATATTCTCAGTAAGTGCTCAAAAAATGTCATTGAAGATTATCTTGCTGATGATTGAACTTGGGGAAGTTATCCAACTATTGTACTCACTGCAATGTCAAAGTTTGGATGAAAAGGACCAGTATTTTATGAGCCAAATCATCTGAAGTGTTTATAGACAAGGAAGACAACCACAAACAGAGGCAAGTGTCGCAAACATCAAATACGATGGCATGACAAGAAACAACTTCTTTGTGAGCACAACATAGACAGGTTTTGTCAGTTCCTCACACACCTAACCATATAAGCATTTCACCCTCAGTGGTGCCCTCTCTGAGAACTATTCATTCATTAATTCAATCATATTTATTGAGCACTTACTCTGTGCAGAGCAATGTACTAAGTACTTGGAAAGTACAATTGGGCAACCTATATAACTAGGCTGGCTAGAAAAATGCTACTATTGCATGGGAGGTCTCTTTCTTTTGAAGTGTTAAACTGATCCTTGTAAAGAATTTAGGTAAAGATATTCTTCTTGAGAAAAGGGATTTCAAAGACTTTTATTTGTCTTATAGTTTTCTGGATTAAATCACATGAGCATTTTTAAGAATGTTTGGGCTCTATTAGAAGAGAGCAATAGTCTAAACAGTGTTCAGTGATTCATTTTAAAGGTCTTAAATGAAATGATTACCCATTTTGGGTGGCTTTGAAGTCACTGGTGAGAATGGATCAGGCCTGTGTCAGTTATTATTTTTCATTTCCTATAGCCAAAGGAAATATTGCCATAACTACACCCCTCAACCCAGGGAACACTTAGAGCTGAACCGGTAAAGAGACCAAATGCCTCCACAATCACTAGCTCTGGATCAGGCTCAACATATTTCAGAGAAATAGCAGAGTCTACCATTTGCAGTCTCGGTGCACAATCCCCCTATTCTGCATGACCTGAACCTCTTGGTGGCCTCTTCACATTTTTTGATATGACCAATATATGATAGGGTGTAATAAAAGCCCAGGACAAAGAAAAAGTGGGCGGTCAAGCCAGATTTGGGACAAGAATTCATGAATGGACAATCAGAAACTGACAGCTAGCTGATAGGGTGAAACTGGATTTCCTCACAAGCCCCAAATCCCCTGGGAAAGAAATTGAATTGGCCACTTATCTGCAGGAGCTGAGCTTTTACAATTCCACCAAAGCTGACATCGGAGATTATTTCATGAGTTCCTGGTCATACATGAGGCTTCGCTAAACTCTAAGGAGTGGCTGATGCTGATCTACCTTTTGGACAAAGAACTGTGTCTACCAACTCTACTGGGTTATACTCTATCCTGTCTTTGCCACTTGTCAGCTGTGTGACTGTGGGCAAGTCACTTAACTTCTCTGTGCCTCAGTTCCCTCATCTGTAAAATGGGGATTAAGACTGTGAGCCTCACGTAGGACAACCTGATTACCCTGTATCTACCCCAGCGCTTAGAACAGTGCTCTGCATATAGTAAGCGCTTAACAAATACCAACATTATTATTATTAAGTGCTTAGTACACTGTTCTGCATTCAATCGTATTTGAGCGCTTACTGTGTGCAAAGCTCTGCATACAGTAAGTGCTCAATAAATACCATTCATTGACCTACCACGGCACTCAGATAGTGATCCGGTCTTGGAATCAGGTGGAGCATCACTGAAGCATGCAGGATGGCAAATTCAGATCGTCTGATGCTAGTTCCGTCAGCCCAAGCTCAAGGCAAGACTTGGCATATTAAAAGGCAACCTATCTGTTGCCACAAGGAGGTTCAGGGCTGTGTTCCTACTGTCAGACCTGGCAGGGATCCTAAACATCTGCTGCAGAGCTTCCTGCTGGCACAGGCAGATGTGATGGAAGCCCTCATATTTCTTGGGGACTTCTTGGCTGCCTCCTCCTTCTCTGTTGGAAGCAGTGTGGCCTAGTAGGAAGAGCTTAAATCTAGGAGCCCGAATCCAGTAACTGAGAGATAGAGCTGCCACAGAAAGCTTGAATAAAGAAGTAGTGGGGTCTAGTGGCTAGAGCCCAGGCCTGAGAGTCAGAAGAACATGGGTTCTAATCCCGGCTCCACCACTAGTCTATTGTGTGACCTGGGGTAGGTCACTTCACTTCTCTGTGACTCAGTTACCTCATCTGGGAAATGGGGATTAAGATCATGAGCCCCACGTGGGACAACCTGATAACCTCGTATCTACCCCAGTGCTTAGAACAGTACTTGGCAAATATTAAGGACTTAACAAATACCATCATATTAAAGAGCATGGGCCCCAGAATCCAAGGACAAAGACTTTAATCCTGACTCTGCTGCCTGCTATATGACTGTATGACACATCATTTACTTTCTCTGTGCCTCACTTCCTTCACCTGTAAAATGAGTACAAAATTCCTGTTCTCTTGCCCTCTTAGACTGTAAACTCCACATGGGCCAGGGACTGTGTTTGATCTGCGTAGTACTTTGCGCATTGTGCGTACTGAAATACAACAGTTCAAGAGTCCTGACTTCCAGTTCTGTGTTCTTTCCACTATAAATCTAAGGGTATCCTTCAAATTTCAGCGAAATTATTATCAAGATCATTCAGAGAGACTGAGGGAAAGACATCTTGATTTAAGTTGGCCATCTGTAGCTCCTAGAAGGTATCAATTCCAGGTAACAGTGGAGTTTGCTTTATAATATTTAAGAGCAAAATTTCAGAAGCCAATGAGAGTCAGAGTTATTTATGGGAAGAAATGATCCAGAAGAATGGCCTGAAACTTCTTCTTTGAATTGTTATGACAAGTGAGTTTAGGTTATTGATGGTATTTTCTTCAATACCTTCTCCTGCTTTTGATCTATTTCTAGCTGGGCCATAAAAAGACTTGTGTAATAGTGTATACAATTTCACCCTATACTTCAGTTTAATATGCAACTGACTTTCTGGTGCAATCAAATCTTCATGGAGAAGAGTGAAATCTTGAGATTTATGCTTTGTAGAATTACCGGATTTTTTTCCAACAATTCCGCCTATCAAAATCAATAACTGAGAGGCTAGGAATGCACAGAAAGCAAATGAATTAAGAGATAAATTTTAAATCATTTGCAATTGAATTAAAGAAGGGACTGGAATTTTCTTAAAATCGCTGGTCTCTGATTGGGCTTTTGTGTTCAGTCAGTTTAACTGTACTCATGTTTTCATTATACAATTTGGATACAGCACAGTAGAAGAATTAGGGAACATTATTTCTGCAACATGAATTTGTTTTGGGTATTACATGATTCACGAGACTGCATAAGCAGACTCCACGTAGGGAGACATGGTTTTGCGAATGTCTGTGGCGTCCAACGTGACCTAATGACATTAAGATTCTCAGCCTCTTAGGGCAACGTTATAGTGCTTAGTAAAGTAAAATGGCAAGGACTGGCAAGGACGAAAGCATTTTGGCAGAAATAATAGAGCAATTTGTATCCAAAAATGTCAGTCTTTGTGGTAGAATAGCCCCATGATTTATAAATGTTATTACTTGAGCACTCACTCATCTATGTACCCACTTCTACATTCTTCCCCTTATTTGTAAATTATTTTAATGTCTGTCTCCCCCTGAATAGACTGTAGGGATCATGTCTACTAATGGTATTGTATTCTCCAAAGAGCTCTGTCCGATTCTCTGCCAACAATAGATGCTCAAGAAATACTCTTGATTCCCAAGAGTCTTCTATCCAAAATGCACTATGGAAAAATCAATCAATCAATGGTAATTACTGAGTGCTTACTGTGTGCAGAGCACTATAATAAGTACTTGGAAGAGTACACCTTGAGAGAACTCATTATGGCGGAACTGACTCTTTTGAATGACACTGATCAAATGTGAAGTTTTCTAAAGAGTTTGGACACTTATATGACAGAATTATCTATAGTGAAAAGCAGTCTTAGCATATTACTTTTAATCATTTTCATTAAATCCATACCTGTCAGCGGGTATGCGTCTACATAGGTCAGATGATCCTGCACTCAAATGTAAGAAATGTGAAAGCAGTGTGGCTTAGTGGATAGAGCATGGGTCTGGAAGTTAGAAGGACCTGGGTTCTAATTTTGGCTCAGCTACATGTCTGCTGTGTGACATTGGGCAAGTCACTTCACTTCTCTGTGCCTCAGTTACCTCATCTGTAAAATGGGGATTAAGAGTGTTAGTCCCATGTGGGATGGGGATTGTGTCCTACTTGATTAACTTGTATCTATCCTGGCACTTAGAACAGTGCTTGGTAAACAGTAAGCGCTTAACAAGTACAATAATTATTATTAATTCCTAAAAATATCACACATCTTCCACGTTTGGGATCCAAGTGAATTTTCTACAGGGCCATGCACAACGTGGGGACCCGATAAATATTACTGGATGATGATGATGCAGGAATTCAAAAGTGTCTAGAATACGTAGTCCCTGAACAGATTCAGATTCAACTTATTTTGACAATGACCTTCTTCAGAATCGTTCTCTGTCCTGCCAAATCAGGTCACTGGTTTCAGAACCGCACTGGGCTCCAGCAGAGTAGTTTCCTTGGTTGTAGTGCAACCAGAAGGGAATCTTGTCTCTTTCATTAAGGAACACTTTGTAACAGAGGAAACCAACTGGGATTCGGCAAAGTGGAACACTCTGGAAGTCTCAATTATGGAGTTAAAATGATCTTACTTTGGATGACAGCTTTTAATGTCTTTACCCAGAATACCTGCAAACTGTTTTTTTGGTATAAATCCAACAAATTAAGCTGTTTTTGAACTGGTTGTTTACTGTCAGCTAACAATCGATTTTGTGAAGTGATAATATAAGACCACTTGGGAAAAACACCAACATGTTAATCAATTCAAGTGCCCATAAAAACATACACACTAAAATAGAATTATTTCTGTGTTCCCAACTAGTTGTCTTATGTTTTAGATCACTTTCCAAAACCGGTAAACAACCTACACATTGGATTAGCTTCCTGTGATTTAAATCTTCAAATTTAAGATGTACTCTATTTTGGAGGTGAAGCAGCTTAACGTGCCTTGAAAGTAGACCTCAGTAAGTAATGTGCTATATTCCATTCATGACAGACATCTTTTTAACCAAGAAGAAAGGAACTAAGTGCTTAGTACAGTGTTCTGCACATAGTAAGTGCTCAATAAATCAGATTGAATGAAGTGAAACCATGGCTGTTTTGCACTGCTAAAATTTACTTGCATTATGGACCCCAACTCCATGGGATCCCGACATTTTACATCTAAACTTAAACCAAATAAAAGTATTATTACCCTTTTATTACCTTTTCCAAAGGGAAATTAAATGTCTATATTACATCAAAGCACCACAGTTACTCGACTGAACCAACGTAAAGTTGGTCAATGGATTTTTTAAAAATTTATTTCCCTTCATTCATAAAGCAGTCATAGAATTGCAATTCATTTTTCCACACCTTGCAAATAGAGGATACTGGCTGGATATATTTTAAAGTTCTATTAGTCCAATATAGGGGATAACCATCTGTGACATCATAAAAGAAGCCATACAGACAACTATCAACATGCAAAATGGTTTGCAGATTTTAAGGAGTGAAGCAGGAAAATATATAAGACTACTGATAGGAAATGAAATTCCTAAGGAATCTTTGGAAATAAGCACAGTGTGGGTAGAGAACAGGTCTAGCAGCACCAGAACAATAAGCTACAAAACTTCCCTTATTGCTTAATTAACATTACACACAAATACTAAACTAGGTGACACAGAGGCTCTCTACCAACTCCAAGCATTCAGTACAGAGTTGTGCATTCAGTAAGCGCTCAGTAAATACCACTTTACCATAAGGTCAAGTTAGATTCTGGAGCAGAACACCTTTAAACAGTGCTTTTACATGGAAAAGGGATGGAAAAAGAAGGGAAAAAGAGCCTCCAAAACAAGTTACTGACCCTTAATTTCTAGACTATTGGCACACTGGAAGTGCTTAACAAATACCATAATTATTATTATTATTATTATTATCTACCCCAGTGTTTGGAATGAGGAGGAGGAGGAGAAAGGGAGGGAGGAAGAGAGGAAGAAAAGGAGAAGGAGGAGGAGACCACCACAATAGGAGTTACACATCCCATATGCCACAATTAAAATGAGTTCTTAAGACCCCAGAATTATTTGGAGGTAGCTTTAAGCTCCAACGAAAGGCAAAAGAAGATGATTCAAATTGACCAATCTCAGGCAGATGGCTTTCACTTTCTCGTGAATCAAATCCCTACCTTTTTCCTTACGTGCTTCCTCAGACGTAAGCAGGCTAAGTAAGTCCGCAGGCTAACACTACTCCTGGGACACTATTTCTTTCCCTTCTAGTCTGTGGAACTTTGAGCTTCAGAAAAAGATCATTTATTACTCCACTATTGCAGCCTGGTAGAGACTTTCACTTTGTCACCATTATACGCCTCACCCTGGGCTTTGTTTCAGAGAAGGCCAAGCAACTTTCATAAGAATCTCTGTCATTATGAAGCCCGAGGCAACTAAGGGTTAAATGTCATATTTCTTCAGTGATTTAGAATGGTGGATGAGTGGGAGGGAGCCTGTGGGAAATGGTGGTAGGTGCTTATCACATTTTGGAAATTATTTACTTATTAATACAGATTTTGCTTTTATACTTTGAGGGAAACATGACCTACTCTGAGCAGAGAAAAATGCATTTTAAGTAGATGAAAATTTGTCATCCCATCATCTGCCAGCAGTTGTCAAATGGATTCTTATAACAAACTGCTTACAACCATACATTTAACTGCTCCTTACCGACAGTTAACCACTAGTTTCTTAGGTTTTAACTGTGTTTTTTTTGTATTTCAGGCTGACAAACCAGCCAAAAGATGCCAGGAACAAGAAATCCCCTAGAGATCACTGTTCCAATGATCAATATTTCCATTTTTATCATTTTGCTGCCCTTTCAGTGTCCTTCTCAGGAATTCTGGCTGAGAAAATGAGAAGCTTCAACTCTGATACAACTGGAGATATAAGCAAAATACCAAATCAGACAACCTCAGACCAAATCCTATTAGAAATCTTCATTTGACCAAATTAACTCACAACCCAGACATCACAACTGGAAGAGCACAGATCTGGAAGTCAGGAGACCCTCATGCCAATCCTGGATCTACCACTTCCTTGCTGTGTGACCCTGGGCAAGTCACTTAAACTCTCTGTGCCTTAGTTTCCTCACCTGTAAAATGGGGATGAAATGTCTACTCTCCTTTTGAGAGCCTCATGTGTGATGGGAACAATGGGATTGCATCTACCCCAATGCTTAATAAGCAATTACCAAATATGATTTTTTAAAAATTTCATTAAATTCCCAATCTCTCAGAACTTAAAAAGTCATGGCTTTGAAAAGCTATCTTTCCATTTGAAGGAAACACTAATTTTCCAGTTTTAACCTGTAATCACTTGTTTGCACTTCTCAAGTACCTAGTACAGTGCACCACATCAGGTGGACACTAAATAACTACTACTATTATTATTTCTTGCCTATTTTGCCTTTAGTTCAGCTAGATATTTTTCATCTTTTCTTTTCCTTATCAAATAATCATCTTTTTTTCTGGATATGCATAACCCCATTAACATTTTTGAAAGACAATAAAACATTGCACTTTAATCTTTCAGAAGCTCCTAGTATTGAGACTTAAAAGCAGAATCATTATTTATAATTTAATCAATATTGGCCCAGTTTTTCATCCTATGTACCTCAGAGAAAACTCTATGGGAAAAAAGAAAGGAGAAGGAAAATAAAATGGAAAATAATTCATAAATAGGTATAGGCCTTATTTGATATGGTAATTAGGGCTATGAAATCGGCTAACTTTCAACTGGAAATATTGGTTTTGAGCATATTTTTCTCCTATTAAAACCAAGCAATTGCTGCTGTCAAATACAATCGACAACCAGGTCACTGGTCAATGGAGGCAGCATCACCTATATCTTTGTGCCAAGAAGTCATGAATGTGGGCCATAGAAGCCATAATATCGACCGAAATAATATGCCATTCTAGGCCCTTAACCACTTTAAAACTACATCAACAACTCTTATTGAACCTCTTTCTTTTTCACCATGAGACAGAACCTCCAGTACAATTTCGAAGAATACTTAAAAGGCATCTCCAAGTTGTTTTTTTTTCAGGGCATATATAAACAACTGGGCAAGCCTTGTTAAGTGTCTTTCTAGACAAGGCTAAGACTCCAGACATCTCTGAATGTTTAACTCTGGTTGCTTAAATAAAAATTAAATAGAGACTGGTAAGTTGATTTCTGTTTGTGAGGATACCAACTCATACTTACATAAATCTGAGGGAATGGTATTTTGAATAAACTGGTGTGATTTGTATTCTAAAAGAGGTGGAAATGATCTAATTACACTTTACTTGAAGCAGCATGACCTAGTGGAGAGAGCACTGATTTGGAAATCAGTGGACTTGAGGGTCTAATCCTGGCTCTGCCACTTGCCCGCTGTGTGACCTTGGGGAAGTCACTTAACTTCCCTGTGCTTCTGTTTCCTCAACTGTAAATGAGGATGAAATTCATGTTCTCCCCCCTAGTTTGACTTTGAACCCCATGTGAGATAAGGACTGTGTCTCATTTGATTAACAGCTCTTAGAACACTGCTTGACATAGCAAACACTTTATACCATTATTATTATCATTATAATTATTAATACTCCACCTATCTTGGTTCCCAGTGCTCTGTATCTCCTCCTGAAGATTGTTCCCGGCTTTTATCTTCAAGTCTTCCTGTTTCACTGGCCAGAAGCCTCCATACCCTATTTCCCCCCTCTGCCATCACTTCCACACTTCCCTGTCACTTAAGCGCTCGGCCACCATTCACCCGTCCAGTTGAACTTACGGACATCTCTTTAAACTTTATTGCTTCCCCCTCCCTGTTATTTATTTTAGTATTTGTCTCCCCCTTGAGGACATGGATCATGTCTCCTAAATCTACTGTGCTGTATTCTCCCAAGTGCTTAGTTCTCTTGTACAGAGTAAGTGCTCAATAAATACTATCTATTGATGGATTTATCTGGGCCCTGGAAATGTGTTAGGGGAGAGTCCAGCCCACACCAGGAAGGCAAGAACATTTGTCCAAGGGGCCCTCTGGTACTTTCTATGTCACTGCCACTGTTAACACCATCACTTGGAAGAGGTAAGCCTTTCCTGCTCCCCAAATGATGATTTTGCCAACACTGGATAATTTTTCCATTAATTTAGATTGTTACAGTAGAATAAAACTTCTCCTTTGAAGTTAACTACCATCCCAGTTCCAGAAAGCAGTGATCCATTATCTTTTATTTTGTTGCCTAGTGAGATTTAGTTGCTAGTATTGATAATTTCATAAAGATATTTCATATAAATCCCCCGAGACCTCAGTTAAATGGGCAGATTTTAATGAACCAAACAGATAAATTAATTGAAATCATTAAGGAAAGAGAATAAATTAAGAAACGTGAACAATTTTTTAAAAAATCTAGAATTTGGTGACTGCAGATTTTCTGTTAGTGTCCGGTGGCTCCAGCCTGCTAGATGCATTCCTAGGCAATCATAGCTATTTCCCTGTTTTACACTTTTAAAAATAGTATTTGTTAAGCTCTTATACTATGTGTCAAACACTGTTCTAAGCAGTAGGATAGGTACAAGTTAGTTGGGTCGGACACAGTCCGTATCCCACATGGGGCTCACAGTCTAAGTAGGAGGGAGAGCAAGTATCCCCATTTTACAGTTGAGGAAGCAGGCCCAGAGAAGTAATAATAATAATAATTATTATTATGGTATTTGTTAAGCACTTACTATGTGTCAGGTACTGTACTAAGCCCCGGGGTAGATATAATGTAATTGGGTTGGACACAATCCCTGTCCCTCGTTGGGCTCACAGTCTCAGAGCAAGCAATTGGCAGAACTGGGATTAGAACCCAGGACCTTTCAATTCCCAGGCCTGTGCTCTCTCCACTAGACCATGTCACTTCTCCAGCAGCTTCTCATGTCAGTCAATCATAGTTACTGAGCACCAGGACTATGATAAAGATGAAACAAAAATAGAATTAAGTTTGTTTGTGGAAAAGGTTTCTCTCCTATTTGATAAGCATCCTTTTCTCCTTTGGCATAAACTATAAACTCTTACCAAGTGGAAGTGAAACCCCTTCATGCCAGAGGAGAAAAGGATGCTTGCTTATCTGACCCATTTTGCAGCCAAAGTATGCCTATATGCAGGCTGGGCATTCTTTTTGGTGACTGGTGAAATAGATGACTGCATTAACAGTAAGGAATTTGCTAACATCTCAATGAATATAAAATACCAAATATAATCCCAAACCTGTTGCCTTTTCTAAGTAAAGATTCTTCCTCAGTTTTTGTTTAAAAACTAAGGTAAATAACCTTCGGAGAGACTTGACTAAACGGATTCTAAGAATATCTCAATACAGTGATAAATGACAATCCTTTAGAACTGGGAAGATTGCCAAAGGAAGTAATGGATTATAATGAGGAATGTGAATACAGTCTATTTTAAATATCTTGGCTCTGTTTTTCAGTTGCAATTTATATCATTCATATAAACATTTGACAGCTTCTTTCTTACATTTAACTAGCACATTTCCTAGGCTGTATCGATATAGTCCAAAGGAAAGTGGAAGGTGCAACAATTAGCCAATAACAAACAAATACCGATAAACATGTCTTTAAATATACTTCTAGATCTGAATTATATATGGCAAAGGAGTTGATTCACACATGCACACATGGCCTTTCTGGAAGAGAGGGGCTACATTCTTGCAAAACCCGATATAAAAGAAAAATGTGTGTTGTAGGAAAAGAAGCACTATGGCTTAGTGGATAGAGCATGGGCCTGGGAATCACTAGGACCTGGGTTCTAACCCCAGTTCCACCATATGTCTGCTATGTGACCTTGGGCAAATCACTTAATTTCTCTGGGCCTCAGTTATGTCATCTACAAAATGGGGATTAAGACTGTGAGCCCCATGTGGGACCGGAACTGGGTCCAACCTGATTAATCTGTATCCATCCCATTGCTTAGAACAGTGCTTGGAACATAGTAAGCACTTAACTATCACCATAATTATTATTATTATTGTAATCCTCCCCATTTTGATACCCCACACATTTGTGTGGGCCATTGCTTACAGTATAGCAGTGCACTCAACTCAAACCCTCTCACGCTTTGGGACGAATGCTCCTAAATCCCTAGGAATGGCCTAAGCAAAACACTTGTTGAAGACACCCTTTATGACAAAAGACATATACACACACACATATCCTACGCATGCAGGCAAATGTATCCATAAAGTCCAAATCAGACTGACGTATATCAATTACCTATGAAGACAGATTCTTGCTAGCAAAATATATTCGTCCCCTAGATAGCTTGCCTCTTGGTATTTCTATCTTTGAGAAGACAACTTGAGGAGTGCCACTCTTTCCCAATTGCTGCCCTCCATGCTGTTCTGTGCGATGAAAACATCTCCCAACAAATTACCTTAGATACAATGTTTCTACTAAATGTCTTTAATGTCTTATGTCTAATGTCTACTAAATGTCTTTAAATGTCTTATTCTCCCCTCCCAGCAGGTATGTGCTTTAGGAATCCAGCTGCATTGGTATTTGTCTAGGGGAAAGAGCATTGGCTTAGGAGCACCGATATCTGGATTCTAGAATTAGTTTTACCACTTGCCTGTTGTTCAACCGTGGGCAAGTCACTTAATCTCGCTGTGCTTCAGGATTCTCATCTTTAAAATGGGGATAAAATACCTCTTCTCCATTTTAGGTTGTGATCCCTGTGTGGGACAGAGCTTAGCACTGTGCTTGGTACATAGTAAGTGCTTAATATAGTAGGTGCTTAATAAATACCATCATCGATCTTTATCATTATTATTCTATGTCTCACCTTGTAGAGGATTGCTTCAAAGTTGGTCAGCTAACTGCAGTTCCGAATCTTATTGTGATTTGTTCTGCAACTGATGGTGATTATGGTTTGTAGGTGACAAGTGTAACTGATCCAGAAGTTGCATATGCGTTCTTTGGAGTAGGTCCAATTCTCACAGACATATGGTTTATTGGACTTGAGTTTGGAGCCTCCTGCCATGCTATGGCTTCACTCTGTCTTGCAATCTCCCAAAGTCCACATTAATTGGCCTCTGTTTCCTATCATCTCTACCTATCCATGCTTCATTAGCAGAATTCAATGACAATTTTAAGTTCTATGTTGCTTTAAAAATCTTTGGTTTGTGTAGGGCTCCGCGGGTGCAGGTTAGTGCAGAGTATTGTTAGTTCGTATTTTGTACTGAATCTACAAAGCATTACATAATAATTTACAAGGCTTCTTGACTCCACGCTTCAAAAGCAGTCATCTGCTTCTAAGCAGAGGCCTCAGAGATCTTGAATGATGCTCTGAGCCTTTTGAATTAGAAATGTTTCTCAGTTGCTCAGAACTGAATTCTTACTCTGGCTTCCAGATCTCTTCAGGTATGCCAACATAGAATAGTTTTTTTGTGTGTTTTTTGTTATGGTATCTGTTAAATGCTTACTATGTGCCAGGCACTGTACTAAACACTGGAGATGATACAAGCAAATCAGATGGGACACAGGCCACACCCCATAAGGGGCTCGCAGTCTTAATCCCCATTTTAGGGATGAGGTAACTGAGGCTAAGCCAATTGAAGTGACTTGCCCAAGGTCACACAGCAGACAAGTGGCAGAGCCAGAATTAGAACACAGGTCTACTGACTCCCAGGCCTAGGCCTGTGGAGGTTGAATAGTAGTTCGTCGACGTTCCAAATGGACATGCTTCTTTCCAACAGTGAAAGCAAAAGACAAAAACCAGGGTTCCTTCAACTGTGAGTCAATCAATCTTTTCATCATTGAGTAGCATATCTTGGTGAATTTCTCAGGATAGCTGCATTTCATATCAACTTCCAGAACCCTGGCCAGCTGATGGTGCACAGTGCTTTTATAAAGCCAGTGAACACAGTAGGGAAATCTTGGAACTGCTTTGTGTACTTTTATCTGTCATGTTCCCAGGATCATTTCTCCCAAGCTACCGCACTCTGGGAAAACTTTTCAATTGAAAACAGAGTCCTTTTGCACTCTAAAGAAGTGGCATCAAGAGCCTTACTACATAATGACAACTATATATTTTTAAAAATAAACATATTTATCACTGATAGAATAAATCAGTTCAATAAACATTATGGAGTAGGGGTACATGACTAAGTCATGAGGTCTAATAATCAGTGAAGCAGGGGAACTGATTGTACACATATCCAGTAATATACACATGTGCACATTAATACATAGGTCATTTCCCATAAGGCTATGCCTTATTGATATTTGACCTGACGCTCTAAAATTGTTCAAGATGCACCCATACTTCCTCAGTTGTGGAGGGAGATTAGATGAATGATTTCTATATAAATGAACTTGTCAAGTCCTATCATTCTCTACCTCACTTCTTGTTAGGAAGATGACTACATATTCTGGAAGATAATATTCATGAATTCTCACAGTCCATTGGTAGAGAGAAGAGCATTTCCATTATAAAGATCACTTAGATTAATGGGTACAGTTTCACTAGTATTCAGAAGCTGATTTTATAAAGAACATTTCAAAGAACTGTATTTAAAACATCTAAACAGTGCAGGCAATCCTATAATTTATGGTTATATTCTTGATTTCCAAAATTTTTCAAAAGGTTTTGAACAAAAATCATCCTCTTGCTGTATTTTAGCACTTTTAAAATTTAGGCAGTGATAGGAAGAAGATTAACCTCAAAGTGGCTGAAAAAACCCAAAACACTTCCAAATCTTTCTCTCAGATGCAAGACTCAAAATCACATCTTCCTTTCAGAGGAATATCCAGTTGGATCTAATAAACAGATAAGATTGATGAGAGGGGAAGGAGAATAAGATGGAAGAATTATCTCATTTGAACTACTAGGTTTCCCCTTGATGTGGTGGATAGACCACAGGCCTGGGAGTCAGAAGGTCATGGGTGCTAAGCCCTGCTCCACCACTTGTCTGCTGTGTGACCTTTTATGCCTCAGTTACTGCATCTGTAATATGGAGTTTGAGACTGTGAGCCCCATGTGGGACAGGGACTGTGTGCAACTTCATTTGCTAGTATAATGATGTTGGTATTTGTTAAGCGCTTACTATGTGCCGAGCACTGTTCTAAGCGCTGAGGTAGATGCAGGGGAATTAGGTTGTCCCACGTGGGGCTCACAGTCTTAATCCCCATTTTACAGATGAGGTAACTGAGGCACCGAGAAATTAAGTGACTTGCCCAAAGTCACACAGATGACAAGTGGCCGAGCAGGGATTCAAACCCATGACCTCTGACTCCAAAGCCCGTGCTCTTTCCACTGAGCCACGCTGCTTGTATCCACCCCCAGAGCTTAGTACAAAGCCTGGCACATAGTAAGCACTTAACTAATA
Organism: Ornithorhynchus anatinus; assembly: GCF_004115215.2. Taxonomy (NCBI): domain Eukaryota; kingdom Metazoa; phylum Chordata; class Mammalia; order Monotremata; family Ornithorhynchidae; genus Ornithorhynchus; species Ornithorhynchus anatinus. Next base: position 11,873,232 of record NC_041731.1, read on the forward strand.
CCATCATTATTCTTCTTATTAGTCATCATTATAGAACCACTACCAGGGCTTAAAAGTTTTACATAATAATAAACTATTACAAAGTCTACATTGTATTATCAGTGATTTTCTGAACATAACAGCCCAATTCCACATCAATATGTTGTGATATTTCCAGAATTTATCATAATTTCCTGACCGTATTTTCTAAGGAAATCCTGTCTTTTAAGGAGGATTTCCTCTGCTAAATGAATGTGCACTCTATTTATTCAGGTCAGCTCTCCAAATACCATTTTGCTTCCATAACATCATAGCTCAGGAGTAAAATGCTTCCCAATGTTAAAAAGAATGAAAGAAATTCAAATATTTTCCAGTTCATTGTACCTCACACTGCAAAAAAAAAGAAATATGAAGTAAGTGCCCCATTTAGAAGAGGTTCGTGTCAAATTAGGATGAATTAATAATAATAATAATAATAATTGTGGTATTTGTAAACCACTTATTATGTCAGGCACTGTACTAAGCACTGGGGTGGATACAAGCAAATTGTTTTGGGCACAGTTCCTGTCCCGCATGGGGCTCACAGTTTCAATCCCCATTTTAGAGATGAGGGAACTGAGGCACAGAGAAGTGAAGTGTCTTGCCTAACATCCCACAGCAGATAAGTGGCAGAGCCAGGATTACTGAGACATTTGGTGGAGACAGGGCTTTGAAAATATAACCAGTTGAGGACAATTCAACCCTGAGAATGTTCAATCAAGTCCTTGGGAAAACCATTTCTTCAGAAGCCCAGCAGAAAGTGTTCAAGCAGACATCTTGAATTGCATCTTGAATAAGGACAGTTATCAAAAGGCAACATAAGGCCTTACAGCAGGGTGTTGGGAGACTTAATGTTATTATAAATATGCATTATTTGCTCTTTGCATACCAAATTCACTTCTTTTAACACATATATAGCTGGCTTGTCTGCTGATTTGTTAAACTTTGGGATGATACATTAGTTGAATGAAAGCAAAAGAATCCTCCTTCATTTTTTACTTGGTTGGTGTTAGATGTGTTTCAAAATTGTTTGATGCAGCTGAAAACAGTTCTGGTTTCATGATTTCAATAAGTATTTTCTATTTGAATAGAAATAAAATTACATTTCAGAGCAGAGTTTGAAGGACCCCATTTTTACAGTCAGTTGCTTACAGAATTTCATGAATTTGGGGGAAGTTTAATGATTTCTCAAGAAATCAGAAGACTGAAAAGGATGACTTTTATTGCTGCATTGGCAGAACCACGGCATATTAGTGGCTACTATGAGGGTATTATCACTATAGTTAAATGTGATAAGTATTATATAGGGTATATACACTAGATTTTAAACAAAATGTCTTTCATCTTTTACTGATGCAATGATAATAGAGTCTAGTGGTCTGTGGCAAGAACATGTGATCAACCTCATAAGGAAATGAGAGACTAAGGAAAATACAAAAAGTCAAACCCTTCCATTTCATTAATAAGATCACTCTCATTGTTTTCAGCTCTCTCCTCCTTTCCTTTTCCAGCATGGCTCATTTTGATTCATAGATGAGGAGCGATTGCTTTTCTATAGCAAATCATTGTCACCATGAATTTATTTATTGAGCACTTACTATGTGAAGACCACTGTACTTAGCACTTAGGAGAGTGCGATACCATAGCAGACATGTTCCCTGACCAAAATGAGCTTAGTCTAGAGGGAGGAGATAACAATATACGTAATTCATTTGCTTTCTGCACTAGGTTACTCTTCTGTATGATAGCAGACAAATGCTCTAGTCTGATTGAATTCTAGAAATGTCTCCTAATAACAATTTATTCTCTGCTGTTTTCTCATAGCAGAATGCAACCCAGTGTGTTTCTCAGTATTTTCCACTAAGGTAGTCCAGAAAAGAGTGATCATTTACGTTGTTCTCCAGGACAACCCGGAGAGGTCAAAGGCAAATTTTCTCCTTCGTACCAACTTTCTCCTGGTTTAAAATTAAGCCCTACGAATCCAGAAGAAAAGGGGAACCCAGACAAAACTATGGAAATACAACCTAATCTCATTTGTATGAAATAGAAACATCCTCTGTAAATGAAATGCATGTAGCACTTCCTGTAGTGTCTCTGGCCTGGAACTCCCTCCCCTTTCATATCCGACAAACTATCACTCTTCCCACTTTCAGAGTTTTATTAAAGTCACATCTTCTCCAAGAGGCCTTCACTGACTAAACTCTCATTGCCCCAACTTCCTTTTCCTTTGGTATCGCCATTGCACTTGGATTTGTACCTTTATTCACCCCTCCATCAGCTCCACAACACTTATGTACATTTCCATAATTTATTTTAATATCTATCTGACTTCACTTCTAGATTGTAAGTTCCTTGTGGTCAAGGAACATGTCTACCAACAATAAGTACTCAATGAATACTGATTGATAACAACCCTATTATATTCTACTCTCCTACTCAGTGTGGTGCTCTGCACATAGTAAGCACTCAGTAACTACAACTGATGGTTAGCGTATATAAGTTCACATAACAGGTAGGAAACATTCCTGCAGGAAGATCTTTGAAACCAGAGTCTTAGCAACTGAAGACTGGCTATTGTTCAGAACACTACCATTGAGGTTTTGACAGTTAATGAACACGGGCACTGGACTAAACTTCTGAAACAACTTTTTTTGGATATTTTTTTTTTAAATGGTATTTGCTAAGCGCTTACTATGTGCCAGGCATTGCACCAAATAAGCACTAAGGTAGATTTAGCCTAATCAGGTTGGACACAGCTTCTTTCCCACATGGGGCTTGCACTCTTAATCCCCATTTTACAGATAAGGAAACTTAGGCACAGAGAAGTTAAGTTACTTCCCTGTAGTCACACAGCAGAAAAGTAGCAGAGCTGGGATTAGAACCCAGGTCCTTCTAAATACCAGGGCCTGTACTCTCTCCACTAGGCCACATTACTTCTCAAATTCATTGGAGTTTTTATTCCCCAGAACAAGCACCTTGTGGAATGAGGCCATGCAGGCCCCAGTATTCCCTCCAGAAAAATACAAGAAAAGAATCCTCTGGGGATGTACCCACCCCTTTTATTTCCCTAATAATAATAAGGGAAATAATTTCTCTAATAATAATAAGGGCTAACTCTGTGAGAAGCACTGTTCTAAGCACTGGGGTAGATAGAAGACAATCTCAAAGTGTTAAAAGCAGCAATGATCAATTATTTGCCGACCCAAATTCCTGTTGATCCCTAAAGAGAATCACCTTCATTACACAGGAGAACATTCCCTCTGTACAGTCATTTACTGGAGACTATTTCACTCTGAAAACCATTTGAACTGTCATTTTTCATTGACCCCCTAAATATACTAGAAATGACTCTATAGCACTTGAAAAACTCTCCTCTGGAGAACTGTATCATTTTACATTACTCAGATGGACTCCAAATGCATAAAATGGGCATTATAATTTATTGGCAATTCCCTCTTCAAGTCAGAAAAGATTAAGATGTACAGCATTAAAAAAAAAGAGTAACTACAATGCCTGGCAAGTAGTAAGCACTTAAATACCTTTAAAAAAATTGATTGGCTTAGTCTAGTCAAGTTGTCCTAGTTGCAGTTAGTCAATCATATTGCCCTGGGGTAGATACAAGTTACTCAGGTTGGACACATTCCCTGTTTCATATGGGGCTCACAGTGTTAATCCCCATTTTACAGATGAGGTAACTGAGGTACAGAGTAGTTAAGTGACTTATCCAAGTTCACACAGCAGACAAGTGGCAGACCCGAAATCTTAACCCACGACCTTCTGACTTCCAGGCTTCATCACTCAAAACTTCCAGTGGTTTTCCATTTCCCTCTGCACTCAACAGAAACTCCTGACCATTAAATTAAGATCTCTCTACCAGTTGTAAACATTATTATTTTTCTACTCTCTTCCCACACCATTCCTACCTGGAAATCACTCTCAATGAGCCCATTCACCACCAACTCCCCACTTCTCTGATCAGATCTCATTATTCACCCTTAGGGTATAAATGAATATATTAATTTTCAGTTGTTTTTTTTTCTGCTTGAGCACCTATTTGGTGTTAAGCACTACAATAAATACTGGGAAAACATATGCAGCTGACAATTAGGCATGCTCACAGACTGAGCGAGTGGTTGGCCATGGTCAAGTAAAGATAAATTTAAGTTTATTATTCAAATTTACTTGAAAGCAAAGAAAGAAAATCAAGATGAAAACCAAACAGTACAGTGTGCTGCACCCAGTAAGCGCTCATTAGGTACCACTGATGAAATGCAAAGGAAATAATGAACCAGAAACTTCTGCTGTGCTATTTTACATATAGAACAAGTCAAGAAAAGTGCTGGATTAAAAACTTCAGCCAATATCCAGTTGAAAGTTCTGTAAAGGCCACAGGGATCATGCCTAAACCAGATTCCCAAAGTCAAGAATTAACCATCATTACAATTTGGAAAAAAACAGCAACAGCTGATACCAAAGCTGAGGTTTACAGAATGGTATTTGAAGCCACTAAGATTTAAAGCTGAAAATTCAAAACTTTAATTCCATATTGCATGGAGCAACTCACCATGAAATCAGCCAAATACCATATAAGCCCTTTCCCCCCTGCCCAGGTTTTTCCTTGGCAGAAGAGCTTGGGAAAAGGTTTAGACTACAGTGACTCCGAGGTATTCACCTGGTATTCCTTTTTACCTCAGGTAGTGCTGAAACAAAGAAAAATCCATTACCTCATGGAAATTCTTCTGTCTTGGATGCAGGAGAGAAGACTTACAAGAGTAGCAAAAACAGCACAAAAAGCAAAAGTACACTGTTTCTCCAAGCTCTCCCTGAGGCAACTCTGCTTCACCCAAAGGGGGTTGGAGTTTTACCCCTATTGACAGAGAAGGCAACTTCATCTCAGAAGATCCAATATCTTCTGGGAATTGTAGACAAAACCGGCCCCTTTCCACTGTGCTCTTGGTAGTTTGCATTTCCTTTCCTGTCATTCTTCTGGAAATCCTGTTTAAAGGGCTTGAAAGTACAACCATTCCAGTTCTGACTTTAGCAACTAACAGCAAAAAATCAGTTTCATGCTCCTCAGAGCTTGGCACATAGCAGTTAACAAGTATGATCTTTTTTTCTTGTTACTGCCTTGGCCTTCTATACCATCTTTTTTTCTTGTTACTGCTTGGCCTTCTCACTTATGTCTCTGTTTCCTGTCTCTACCCACTCCAGCTCTTATATCATGACTGCCCAGATGATTTTTCCTAAAGTGATCAGTGCATGGCTCCTGACTCCTAAAGAACCTCCAGAGGTTGCCCATCCTCCTCCACACCAAACAGAAGCTTCTTATCATCAACTCTAGTGCACTCAATCACCTTGCCCCCTCCTAATTTCCTACTACAAGCCAGCTGGCAAGCTTTGAGCCTCCAGTGTCAAACTTTTCACTTTTTCTCAGACTTGCATATTTCATCACCAACCCCTTGCCCATGTCCTCCCTCTGGCTTGGAATTCTCTCCTACTTCATATACGACAGATCACCACTCTTCCCACCTTCAAAGCTTCGTTCAAACCTCATCTCCAAGAGTTCTTCCCTGACTTAGCCCTCATTTCCCCTATTCCTACTTAGATCTGTGCACTAAGCACTTGATATTTAACCCAGCTTCAGTCCTACAGCACTTATTTACAAATCCACAATTTTTCATAATATCTGTTTTCCGCTAGACTGTAAGGCCCTGGTGGGCAGGGAACTCTGTTGAGGATCTGAGTTCTAGTGTAGCTTTGTCAGTTGCCTGCTGTGGGACCTTGGACAAGTTACTTAACTTTCCTGTGCCTCAGTTATCTCACCTGTAAAATGGGGATTAAGAGTGTGACCTGCATGTGGGACATGGACTTTGTCCAACTTTATATATACCCTAATGCTTAGTACAGGGCCTGGCACCAAGTAAGTACTTAACAAAATAGCATTAAAAAAACAAACAAAAACCCTATTGTATTGTACTCTCCCAAGTTCATTCATTTATGCATTCAATTGTATTTATTGAGCACTTACTATGTGCCAAACACTGTACTAAGTGCTTGGGAAAGTACCATAGCTAGTAGAGAGCTCTGCACACAGTAAGCACTCTATAAATTCATTGATTGATCGATTATAACAGAGGCAGAGAGGATTCTTTTAAGCTTCAAGTAGTGAAATCAGGCTTTGTTTAATTTTGTTGCCTTAGGTCCTAATGTATATTTTGAAATCGATCAGTGGTACACATTGATTGCTTATGATGTACAAAGCACTGTATTAAGCACTTGGGAGAGTATGATTCAACAGAGTCACCAATGAAACATTACATCAGATTTACTTAACCTTTGATAAGGCCATTGAGGTTAACTTATCTTTTCGGCTCAGCTAAATAAGTGCTTAGTACAGTGCTCTGCACACAGTAAGCACTCAATAAATCTGACTGAATGAATGAACCGGGACAGAGCCAGATTTTGTAGGCATTTCAAGTTGTTTGGAGAAAAAGTCTCCAAATTATGAATAGTAGGCAAACTATTTACTGAAAAAGAGAAGAAGAGGGTCAATGAGGTGGATGAATTATAGGAGCAGGAACAAATTCTTCCAAACTATGTTGGGTGGAATAGATTATATTCGGGACTTGTCCCCAGAAGCCCTGTCCCAGTTGAAAAATTACACATTCAGTCTAATTAGGATGAAAATGGTGAATTATTATTCTCAGCAAACTAGTTTGGCTGACAAAGCTTATGAGCATGAATATAATTGGTTTGTCCCTAACTTTAGTAAGGACAAAATGGTCCTTTTAGAGTGCTTGAACTCTTTAGATCAAGTTTATTGAATTGCAGTGAAAATAACCTAGTTGTCTGAAGTGAAAAGTGAGGCATATAGGGCCCTGCTCTCATCAGGCTGCACCTAGCTGATCTCAGGGGCGGGGGGAGGTTATTTATTACAGGGAGAGGAATCCTGAACACTACCCACCCCTACACACACCCATGTAATCCCTTTATCACTTTCCCTCTTTATTCTGCAAGGTCCTTGTGGTCAGAGATGGTGTCTACTTACTCAACTTTAGTGTATTTTCTCAAATACTTACTAGTACCCTTCACATATTCTCCTAATTCTCCTAATACCCTGCACGTAGAAAGCACTCAATAGATACCACTGATTTTATCAATCATTCAAATGTACCTGGGAGAGCACAGGAGAAGCAAGTCACATTCCATCTCCCGTCAAGAAGAGCATAATCTAATGAAAGAAACAGGCTGGTGGACAAAAATGATTTGCAAACAATACAAGCAGGAGGAAGAATGGGAATATGACGGGCAGTAGTTCAAGCAGCACAAAGAAACAGATTAATGATTTAATATAAGTATACACTCTATGCATACTGAGGATAGGAATTAAATCTTTTAATGCACCTATCAAAAATGAAAATGTTCCTGCCACAAATAAATTAAATTCAGGACCAATCCATTCTCAATTTGCTGCTTTGGTTACAGATAAAGCACAATGTTTTGAATTAAGTCTCTCCCAGAAATACTAAAGCCAAGGTAATAAAGTGGGGATTTAAAGGTTAAGAAAAACAGAGGTAATGAGTAGATGCTAGGCCAATGCTATATTATGGTGAATGTCTTAGAAATATTCATGTTCTTTCCAAACAAAAAGCACTAATTGAGAAACAGTGTAGTTTAGGAGAAAGAGCATGGGTCTGGGAGACAAAAGACATAAGTTTTAATTCACACTCTGACACTTGCTTGCTGGGTGACCTTGGGCAAGTCACTTGACTTCTCTGTGCCACCATTTCCTCATCTGTACAATGAGGATTAAATACCACTTTGCCTTTGAGCCCCATGTGGGATAGGGATGGTGTCTGACCTGGTTATTCTTTTATCTAACCCAGTACTTAGTGCTTAAAGCAATTAATAATAACACTAATGATAATAATAATTGTAATATTAGTTGTTTTTTACTATATGCTAGAGTAGATACAAGATAATCGGGTCCCACAATAAACTCAGTCTAAGGAGGAAAGAGGACAGTTATTGACTCCCCATTTTGAAGGAATTGAGGCTTAAAGAAGTTAAGTGACTTGCCCAGGTTCACACAGAAGATATGTGGCAGAGTCAGGATTAAAACCCAGGTCCTCTGACTCCCAGGCCTGTCCTCTTTCCACTATGCCACACTGCTTCTCTGATTCCCTAAGAAAAAACACAATTCCTATTATCAATAATAATAATGATAATAATATATGAAACAGGGATTTAATATTTAAGAAGAAGCATAGATACTGAACCTATATTAGAACCAAGTGAACTACGTAGCAACCTCCATGCTATTTTAAAGGAATAGGTACTACCTGGGAGATCACTCCCTATGTAAGTCCTGTGACAAGGAAACCTGGTCTCTGTAGGCTAAAAACCCTGGACCCACATGTGCTCAGGGATGATTTCCACTTTCCATTTCACAGGTTTTTACAACCTGAAGCAAATTATATATTAGAGCTTTCTGTAGCACCATTTTGGAAAACAAGAAGCCTGGCTAAATCCACTTGGTATCCAGACCACTCGTACAGATATTTGCATACATTTTAGGCAATATTTTCTATGGAAATTCTGAAGCATTGGATACCAAGTATCCAAAAATATACATCCAAACAATCAAGGTTCTGTAATGAACTGTGCGGTTTGAAATGATTAACAGTCACAAGTTGCTACTAGAACATTGCGTATTTTTCAGACCATAATTCAAATTAAAAGAGCTTTCAAATTGCCTTTTAGATGTATATATTTTGTCAAGAATTCACAGGACTTTCATGAAAGGAGAGGTATTGTAAATCTTAAATTGCAGTCTTGGGTTAAGAAAGTAAAATGAATTATAATGGCACAAGGCTTCTGTACTCCCTTCAAACACAGTGTTATGTAGAAATTGAAGGAAATTGAACTTTGACTTGAAGAATTATTAAATTTGAAAGCATTTTTTGCTAGCACATATATTTTTTCCTAAACCATGTTAAGAGTTTTTACAAAAAACAGTCAAAATTCTGCCAGTCCTTTTTTTTTTCCCTAAGCAACTTACCTTGAGACAAAATGAATGCTCATTCTCTTCTCCAGGAAATACACAGGTCTTTGAAAGAATTCACCAAATAGTACGTGTTGCTTCAAAATCCCAAGTACAAAACAGGTGTACTGAGAAGCTGATTAAAATGATGAAATTACCTATTAATTATTATGGTTCTCATCATTATAACTACTTCTTGTAGTTATATTTTTGTCACATATTTTATGTATTGACTTTTATTAGTTTCCACAGATATAGGCTACCTTGAAGTGAAATTGCAGCAGTCTGCAAATCACACAAACATCCCGGGGCTCTGCTGCTGGTGGGTAAGTTAAACAACAGCCTCAATTCTTAGGATTAGGTGGCTCGAATTCATATTATCCTATTTCATGATTGCTGTCTACACTGGGTTTTGGCATTCCAAACACCAGAGCGCTCAGATACATAGATCCTAAGTTTTGTCAAAGGTACAGGGATGAAAAAAAGTACTTCTGTCACCTATCTTCAGAGAAATACTGATGCCTCCTCTCCAATAATGATAATAATAATGATTATAATAATTGTGGTATTTATTAAGGTCTTACCATGTGCCAAGTACTGTACTAAGTTCTGAGGTAGATACAAGATGATCGGGTCCCTCATGGGGCTCATAGTTTAAGTAGATGGGAGAACAGACAAGTGAAGTGACTTGCCCAAGGTCACACAGCAAGTTCACAGCAAAGTCGGAATTAGAACCCAGGTCCTTTGATTCCCAGGCCAGTGCGTTTTCCGCTAAGTCATGCTGCTTTCAGAATGGAATCTGTTTGTCATCACTTGGGTTTTTCCTTTCTGTCCTTTTGTCTGTAACACTTCCTTCAGATACTCAAAGAAGAGTATCTGAACAATATCTTTTTGGAGATACAACTCTTCAGGTCTGATTCTGCCTCATTTTCCAAATGGATTTACATTTTCTAACCACTTCTTTCCTTCCCTTTGTCTCAGTTTCAAAAGCCCTACTGTCATAAACCTACTTCATATTAAGCCTCCTTGGCCAGATTCAGAATGAAGGGCTCTTGGAGTTAACAAAGTGGAAAGAAAGAGTTCCTCTAAATTGTGCCAATGGAGAAAGAAGACAATCCACCCTTCCCTCAGATTTCTTTAGCAATTTTATTAGAAGCAAGCTTAAAACCCTTAGGTGTTAGCTATTATTATAACTCAGTTCTAATTTCGCTCACATAGTGGATTACTCGTTGACCGAGAATCTGCTACCGCGGAAATTCTGTTTCACCTCTCTCTATCCTTTCTCATCATGCTTCAGAGATTTAGCATTATTCTGGAGCAATGGAGCAAACAGAGAGTTTTCTACAGTTGACACTTTTCTGTAAAAATATTACAGATATTTTCACAGCCAGTAATAAATGTGGATGAGCAACAATTTATATGTACATATCTGGTTTTGAATATACACTTATGTCTTCACTATCTACTTAGACACAAACATATGCAGTAAAGTTTTAGGACAAGACCTTAAGGAGTGGTTAATCTGATATTCTATATAACTGGAAGGCTTTTATTTTCATGGAAAACCTTTAAAGGTGTTCAATTTGCTATTTTTGCTACTATAGCATACCTCATCCTGCATCAAACATGGAGTAGAGTGTAATATTATGCTTAATTCTGAAAACGAACTGTCTATTCCAAGATCTGGTCTTTTGGAGTTGAGGCAGTTCCTTGTCAGCTCCTAGTAATCAAGGATTATGAATCTATTATACTGTACTTTCCCAATTACTTAGTATAGTGTTTTCTATACAGTAAATGTTCAATAAATATGAGTAGCAGCCTGTCCTACTGGATAAAGCATAGTCCTCATAGTCAGAAGGACCTGAGTTCTAATCCTAGCTCTGCCACTTATCTGCTGCTTGACCTTGGGTAAGTCACTTCTCTTCTCTGTGCCTCAGTTACCTCATCTGTAAAATGGGGACTAAAATTGTGAGCCCCATGTGGGACAGGGACGGTGTCCAGCCTGATGAGCTTGTATCTACCTCAGAGCTTAGTCCAGGGCCTGGCACATAGTAAACTCTTAACAAATACTATTAAAAATGAAAATATAACATTGGTTGGCTGAGGTTCTGGCATGGTTGCAAGATGATAAGCATCCATGACCACAATCCTAAATGTAGACATTGAAAGTCTCAAATAACTTCAATGATCATATTCATAAAATTGAAGGTTTAAACTGGGGTGAGTTGGAATAGCCCTCTGGAAAGCCATTTTGTTGAGCATTCTGATTGGTAGGATATCAAATATTAAAGCTTTTTCTGCATAGATTGCATATCCTACCCCAGTACTTATGTAATACTTGGCACAAAATAAGTATTTAATAAATACTACAATTATCATTATTGTTATTTATAATGATAATAGGTCCAAGCACATAATTCAGAACAAAGGAGGAATAAGCTCATGGTTTATAAAGAATTCACTTGCTCTTAAGGGCATATAGCTGAATTCTAAGTTAGTAATATTCCTAAATATATAGAATACGGAGGAATTTTTAATGCATCAGGGCCTGAAAAGGGTAACCCTAGGTTAGTGATTCAATCATTTGGGACTTTTATTTTCCAAAAGGCGAGGTAGTCCAATGGTTCAAATTACGTCAATTAATTAATCAATGGTGTTCACTGAATGCTGTGAGCAGAGCACTGTACTGAACACTTGGTAGAGTATAATACAATGGGGTTAGCAGGCACGTTCCTTGCCCACAAGGATCATACTGTCTAAAGGATGAGACAGACATTAAAATAAAATACAGATTTCTACAGAAGTGTGTGGGGCCAAGAGTGGGATGAATTTCAAGTGCTTTAGGAGTAAAGGTCCAAGTGCACAGGTGATGCAGGAGAGGGTGGGAAGGCCTCTTGGAGGAGATGATTTTTTAATAAGACTTTTAAGGTGAGGAGAGGGGTACTTTGTCTTATAGTAAGAGGGAGGGAATTCCAGCCCAGAGGGCAGATGTGAACAATGAATCAGTGGCAAGATAGACAAGATCAAGGTACAGTCAGTCAGTATTTGGTGTTAGATGTGCAGATTAGGTTCTAATGGGAAATTAATTAGGTGTTGTAGGAGCAGGAGAGGTGATTGCTTGCTTTAAAGCCAATGGCAAGGAGTGTCTACCTGATGCAGTGGTGGATGAGCAACCACAGGAGTTCTTGAAGAGTGGGAAGACATGGACACGCATCATAACAGGCAGACTGAACTTTTGCAAATATTAAGAATTTAAATCAAAGCTGCAATTTTAGAACTCCAGTAGATTCTTTTCTTAGAGAATGTAATAAGCAATGTGGTTAGTCTTTGGGGAAGAAAAAGAATCTCCTGGAAGTTGGTGGATTGGATTTAAAGCATCCCGGTAAAATATTCAAACAGCTGAAGTGAACTCATTACAAATTCAACTGATGGCAAACAACAACAGACAAGGTTATGTGACAGAAATTTGGTCACCATGGATCAAATAAACAAATATGACAATGCGGCATGAATGAAATATTCATAAATATAAATAAAAAGGACTCATCAGCCACAAAGATGAAGAAAACCTCTTCCTGCTGCAATGGATAATATGTTAAAGCAAAAGGAAGTCAAAAAAGAAGCGGGGAGATCAATTAATTAAAAATGACAGCAGCAAACTGGACTGACTTACTGCAAACAAAAAAGGATAACTGAGAATTCATAAAGACAGGCAAGAAAAAATGGCAATATAAAAATAAAAAGAAACAGTTGAGATTGGCATATTCATTTGAAACTGGTGCTCAACCAAATGATATATCATGACTTTGCAGTCTGAAATATGAATCAGAACTCTGCAAATGTTCACAGGAAATATTCTGCTTGACACTGCAAATAGTAGTGAAATCCTGGCATTTACTGTTGGAAGACTATCCAATAGGGACACAGAGTAGCTTGTGGAAAGAACACAGGCCTGCGAGTCAAATGACCTGGGTTCTAATCCTGGCTGTGCTATTTACCTGCTGTATAACCTTGGGCAAGTCACTTAACTTCACAGTGCCTCACTTACGGCATTTGTAAAGTGGGATTTAATCCTCCTCTCTCTAACTTAAACTGTGAGCCTCATGTGGGACAGGGTTTGTGTCCAACTTTTATCTACCCTAGAGTTTAGAAAAGTGTTTGACACATAGTAAGTGCTTAATAAAATACTATGTCACTAAAAAAACACCATACTACAAAAAAACCCCATCTTCACAATTTCATAAATTTCCTATTCTTCATGGATTAGTTGAAAAGGCATTATTTGAAATGTTGTTGCCACTTTCAAAAACTCTATTCTTTCCCTGAAATAAAGGTACAGTTATCTACTCTCTTCAGTGGACCCAATGGATTGATGTATCTGCCAGGTTCTCTAGATGTCCTTGGTTTGAAAGTGGCTTCTTTAGCCTTAGAGCGCCTCAAATTTGATGACCCACAGTATGTTCAATGCAGATATATAGGTAGGGTGGTGGAAAGATTCATTCAATAGTATTTACTGAGTGCTTACTATGTGCAGAGCACTGTACTAAGCGCTTGGAATGTGCAAATCGGTAACAGATAGAGACAGTCCCTGCCCTTTGACAGGCTTACAGTCTAACCGAGGGAGACAGAGAGACAAGAACAATAGCGATAAATAGAATCAAGGGGATGAACATCTTATTAAAATAATAGCAAATAAATAGAATCAAGGCAATGTATATTTCATTAACAAAATAAATAGGATAATGAAAATATATACAGGACTGGGTGTCAGGTGACCTAAGTTCTAGTTCTGGTTGAATTGCAAGTGTGCTGTGTACCTTTATCCATCTCTCTTTGCCACAGTTTCCTTGGTAAAGTGGAAATAAAACACCTGTTCTCCCTCCTTCAGACTATGAGCCTCGTGGGAGAAGAGACTGTGTCCAATCTGACCAGCCTATAGCAACCGTGGCATTTGGATTTAGCACATCGTAAGTGCTTAATGAATACCACTATTATACATTAATCAATCAATCAAATTTATTGAGCACTGTGTGCAGAGCACTATACTAAGTGCTTGAGAGAGTACAACACAACAATATGACAGACATGATATCCTGCATATCAAGTATACACATGCATACCCACAGACATACATACGATGTATGAGTAATAGATCTATAATTGGTGGAATAGATAGAATTGAAGGACATCTGTAGATCACTCTCTCAGAGAGAGAGGGAGAAAGATTAGCCTATAGATACCGTTTATCCATGAGAACGAGGAGCAAGTTTCTCCAGGAGAGAGGTAGGGGTGAGAGTTTGCTTCCTTCACCACTGAGGAGAATATCGGTTAAGGACAAGGCCTCCTTACCTTTCTTTATGCTTTGTTAGTTCAACTGGAGTTCAATTAGAGTGCATTTTGCCTCTGTGGAACATTTCCGCACAATCACAAGACGATCTTTTTTAAGGCATTTTATTAAACGCTTAGTATGTGTGGGACACTGTACTAAGCAGGGATTGATATAAGATTAGCTGGTTGGAAGCTGTCCCTATCTCAGATGGGGCTTACCCTCTAAGTAAGAGGGAATTAGGGGGCTCTGCAAAACAAACAAAAAACAACTTAACCAATGGTATTTACTGAGTGCTTACATTGTGTAAAGTATTGTAATTTACGCTGGGAAAAGTACAACGCAACAGATTTAAGAGACTTGATCCCTGCCTTCAAGGAGATTACAAACTAACAGGAAAGATAGATGCTAAAATAATTTACAACTGAGGGAAGTAACAGAATTTAAAGATATGTGCATACATACTACCTGGTTTGAGGGAGGGTTCAATACGCTTTTTCCTTTTAGCTTTTTAGCCAATTTAAATAGGTGGACGTGCCCTCACCATGAAGTGATCAGTTGTGTGGATAAGGTTGTTCAGGGCCTGCTTTTGTTCTTCCTGTACAATGGATTTGTTTCTGTTGTCTTATCAATGGAATAATCTCATTCTAACTAGTCCTCTCTTTGAGGGAGTTTTCTTTAGTTTGAAAGTGGATGGAATTGAGAGAACAATATTTTGATATGCTATTTTTGATGTTAACTGGTAAAAGCTGTTACAGTACGTTAGAGAGCTTCCATTTATCTCCAAAACTGGGGAGCCCGAGTGTAAGTTAATATTTTGTGCATTGCATTCCCTGAAAGAAGTCCCAAGTTCTTTACTAATCAGCCTCATTAATCTTCTCTACGTGACTGTGAAGAGTAGGTAGGAAGCATCTACTTCCATTCACATGGTTCAGATTAAGAAGCGGAAGCCAATAAATGGAAGAATCTTCCCAGAGTCATAGCTTCCAGGCCTAGCTGCACCCTCCGATCTCATTAGGCGATTTTCCAACTCAAATTTCTATAGACTGAATTACACAGCTATTCTTCTTCCCTGTCTGTGGGCAGGGTAGCTAGATATTTTGAAGGCATTTTTCCTTTTTTTAATCTGAATCCCTCATGGAGGAAATATAACATTAGGTGCCGATCCAATATTTGTCAAGATCGTGCACCGCAGATGGGAGTAAACCTTCCGGATCTCCCTGACTCTCAGCCCACTCCAGGTTCTCTGATGCCGTATTGACAGATTCTGAGGGGGCTTTCACAGTTCCTTTCTCTCCCCTCCCATCCGGCTTCTGCCCTGGTAATCCAGAACCTGCCTGCCCCGTAGGGCAGAATGGCAGATGGTGTGAAGTTGGCAGTTAGCAAAGCAGCTGTGTCTAAATATAAAGAAAAAATGTATTTGATTATTATTATTACTGCTAATAATGATG
The DNA here is from genome assembly GCF_004115215.2 of Ornithorhynchus anatinus. Classification (NCBI taxonomy): domain Eukaryota; kingdom Metazoa; phylum Chordata; class Mammalia; order Monotremata; family Ornithorhynchidae; genus Ornithorhynchus; species Ornithorhynchus anatinus. The sequence continues at coordinate 11,889,070 of NC_041731.1, forward strand.
ACGATGATTGTATTTGCTAAGCACTGGAGTAGACATAAAATAATCAGGTCAGAAACATACCCTCCGCCACATGGGGTGCACATTCTTAAGTAGGAGAAGCAGCGTGTCTTAGTGGGAAGAGCCTGGGCTTGGGAGTCAGAGGACGTGGGTTCTAATCCCAGCTCCGCCACTTGTCTGCTATGTGACCTTGTCACTTAACTTCTCTGTGCCTCAGTTACCTCCTCTGTAAAATGGGGATTAAGACTGCGAGCCCCAAGTGGGACAACCTGATTACCTTGTATCTACCCCAGCACTTAGAACAGTGGTTGGCACAAAGTAACCGCTTAACAAATATCATAATTATTAAGTAGGAGTGAGAACTGGAATTGAATCGCCATTTTACAGATGAGGAAATGGGGGCCCAGAGATAAGTGACTTGTCCAAGGTCACACAGGGAGGCAAGTGTCAGAGCTTTGTTCTTTTCACTAGTATATACATAATACATATTCACCTGCTTTTTGGATTTCTTGTTGTGGGCAGGGAATGTGTCTGTTTATTGTTGTACTGTACTTTACCAAATGCTTAGTACAATGCTCTCCATAGAGTAAGTGCTGAATAAACAGGATTGAATGAATTAATTAATTTGAAAGTGGCACTGCTGAGCAGGGGACACTAACCATAATAATGATGGTATTTGTCACTTACTATCTGTCGAGCGTTGTACTAAACTAATCAGGTTGGACACAATCACTGTCCCAGATGGGGCCCGATCTCTTAGTCCCCATTTTACAGATGAGGTAACTGAGGCAAAAGGAAGTGAAGTGACTCACTCAAGTTCACACACAGACAAGCGGCAGAGCTGGAATTAGAAACCAGGTTCTTCTGACTCGCAGGGCTGTGCTCTATCCATAGGCCAAGCTGTTTCTCAATGACTGCATTTGTTACCGCCCCCCAACCTCCGCAAATCTCTGGATATCCAACAGCCCATCCCACATTGTGCCCATATTAAAGTTGTCCTTTGCCACATAAATGCACTTCTCACTTGCAGCTTCCATATTCAAATATGCCTCTTGCTAATTGGATTTTTTGTATTCGATTTCTACCTATCTAATAATGGAATATGCATAAAAATGCACTTGCACACACTCCTAAATTAGCTGACAAATGTGAGATATCATCAGGACCTTAAATGCATACATATTGCGTGATTATATTTGTTGTTTGCTGTCAAGTGGGCTCCATGTGAAGACTGCATCGAGGAATATGAACAAAGTCAAATCCTGAGGCTCATGAGCGTGTTTTAAATGAAAGGAGAGGTGACCAATCAAATACATGATGTCCTCAGGAAAGGATTTTTAAAATTTTGCTTGAGTCCTCTTGTTCAAATGAATTGATATGTAGCACCTGATATTCATACACCAGCTTGAATATCTATTCATTACTTTATTTCTAAGGTATTCAACAATCTGCTCAAGAAAGTTCTCCTGGGTTTCATTAGGTTAGTTTAAGTCATACTTCAACTCTCATTTTCCTGATTGAAACCAACCTTCTCTTACTTTGTGGGGAGCTATTCTATAGTGAAACTTAGCCCTTGAGAAGATGTGGCTGTAATAAAGTTCCAGACATTTATGATGATTGAAGATCCTGAATAGACTATTCCTGGAGAGAATGGACCAGATTGTGAAATCTGATTTTTTTGATTTAGTGTGGGAACGTTTTGCTTAGCACAGAAGCTGCCTCTTATATATCTCCTCCTCTTCATAGGTTTCAGACTGATTATGATAATCATTTTCTGCGCTTCCCTCTTCATTTTTAGCAGTGGTGAGGGGAAGACATCCTTTTCTGTTTTTTAAGTAGCTCAATTATTACACCAAGGATCTCATTAGTATATTTGCTACTATGATGTGTACTCCTCCTGACCTTGTCATGACCCTTACATCCTGCCATGGGAAAAAATAAAATTGATGCATCTTAAAGCACTGCAGGGGAACTTGATGGCATTAGTCCTTGTTATTTTAAAATGTGGAACATCTTTTACAAATTAAAAAACCCCCAAGATGCAACTCTTCTAAGTCTAAATGTTGGCGACTTATCCCTGCCCAATCACCTTAACCTTTGGTGTCTTATGAAATGAAGGAAGATGATCACCACCCACCTCAATGACTCAGAGTTGAAGACTGGTCTACAAAGGTAGACCAGGAAGAAGAAAGTTCAATCACTGGACTAGTGAGTTCATGTGGTGCCACTTAAAGATCAAGATTCAGATCAATTTAGCTTTATACAGAAAACTATAGTGTTCCACCTTCTTTATGACTGTGAGACCTGGATTTACTACAATGTCACATTTGACTTCTACACAGTTAATTGGACTTTGCACAGTTACCAAAAATGGAGACCTGAAAATAAAGACTGACCATCAGCTCAAAGCAAGAATGGTCATGCCATACTTCCCTGGTCTGGACATGTGAGGATTTTGAACAGCAACAGAATACCAGAATCGCATAGCTTCATAATGAAGAGAAATGGAGCATTTGCAGAGTGAACAGAAGAAACACTACTTCTAGATTTATATCACATCTGTTGCCGATTGATATTTAAATTGTTAACCAATAAAAATGAGCCAAAGCATCCCAGGACTTATACTTGCTCCCTGGTAGTTAGTAAACATTTTTTGAAGAAGCATCATGTTTCCCAAATGATTAGGAATTCTGTGTATGTACTCTGGAACAGAGGATGCACTGGTGTACAGATCACTAGTTTTCTGAAAGAGTTAATATTCCTCCCTCCCAAAGTGTTTTATGACTCATAAGGTGACAGATTCAGCAGTTTTCTGAGTGATCACTGGAGAATCAATCAATCAGTGGTATTTATTGAGTCCTTACTGTGTGCAGAGCACTTAGGAGAGCATGGTACAGTAGAGTTGGCTAACATGATCCCTGCCATCGAGGAGCTTAAGTTGCAATCCTTAGTACAGTGCTTTGCACTTAGTTCAGTGTTCAATAAATACAGTTGAATTGAATGAATGAATCCTTAGTGTTACCCATCATTTTCAAGTATTATAATTTCTCCCCAAGAAGTAATATTACAAACTCTCAGAATTAGGCCCTACATAAAAAAATCCTGCTAAAATACCCATTTTCAGACTAAATGTTATTTCTGCAGATGTTTTAATTCGTCATTACCATCATCATCGTTGTCACTTTTATGGATGATATTTTAAGACTATGAGTGTCAAGTGGGACAGGAACTGATGTGCCCAACCAGATTAACACGTGTCTACCCCAGGACCTAAAGTAGTGCTTGACACATAATAAGTTCTTAACAAATATGATAATAATAATACTAATTAGAATTGAGCAGCTGCTGCAAATGAAAGGCTATTCTAAGCACTTGGGAGAGTAGAGTCTAACACGGGGAGATTGACACATTTACAAATGGTGGGAGTAAGCATAGGACCAGAGATCTAACAAAGAAGGGTACAACTGTATCAGGATGAAATAGGAAAATAATTGCATAAGGAAATAGATATACAGATAAAAATATGCATTCTAGGCATCAGAATCCTATATGAGATGGAATTCAAGGTCTTCTTTATTTATCCAATCAAGCAAATTAATTCCTGCCTAATATGTTTTGTCCAGGAAAGTTTATCTCAGATTAAATCTTGAATTTTGCACCAGTGAGTTGCAAAGCTATGGAGATAGGGGGGTGAAAAGAGGGACAGATAATTAGTAGTGTTTCTAGTAAGAAAGGGTGGTACTGTGACTGATTTGTTGTATGTTTTTTTCAAGGGACATTTATAATTCCCAGTAGCTACTTTGCTGATGAACATTATCATCCATTCAATCAGAACAGCGAGAGTCATTGTTAACCAGCAGCCTCCCTGGAAGGCTTTGTTCTGCTTGTGACCCTGTTTGAAAGGATCATGCCAATTTGGGATGGCAGAACCACTAAACCAGATTGAAAACTCTGTGTGAACCATCACTCATCGGTGTGTCATTTTCAACCTTCCCTGGTGTTTAAAAAATGAACCTTAAAAAATCACTCCACTGATTTTTCTCTGACTAAAGTGACATTTTACCTAAGGAAAACTTCGGATTCTATTTTGGATACTGCCAAGTCATTATTTTCTGCTTAATTCTTTTGGTTCATATTAGTATTTCATCTAGAAAATGATGTTATACTTGGGACTGGCTAGTGTATAAAATCATTATTACTTTGATTAAGGCAGAGGAGGAAAACAACAAGACTTCAGTCTAATTCAATAACATTTACTGAGACTCTCCAGTGGAGAGAACATGATCCTGGTGCCTAGGATAGTACAATTAAAGAAAAGGCCTGGAGATACAGCCATTACGCTTTAGTAGATTTCCCCAGGCTTAAGTTGCCCCACAAGTGATCCAACCCATTCTTATTCAACTATCTAACCAACTAATGCACCACAGCAAGATGACAAAACAGACGAAAAAGCTATGCTCTCTCCATCACCCGCTAAGATTTGGAGATTAAGTAGTCTTGCATCAACTTAAGAGAAAGTACATGAATTTATAAAAATGATTGGAGAACACCCTGGTGAATAGAGGATTTCAAAGATTTGAAGAAGTGTTTAGAAGGAGTTGGCCTGCTACAAGGTACTTATGAAAAGAAGAAGGTGGGTGTTCAACCCATATTAGATAAATTCTTTATGAAGATTGAAAAATCATTACCGCAGTCAGCAGAACCAGCTCCTATTATTGTCGAGCACTGAAATAATGCACAATTCTACTACAACTCATCATTCCTAATAATATTTTGTTATAATGTTTAAATGTTGTGCTTTGGATTATTATAACAAAAAAATTAGTTTAATGATGCTGAATGTGACAGCGCATAAATGAATTTTGATCATTTTTCCAGGGGTTTTGTAATGGATCTAAAATCATAACATAGAAGTCTATGGGAAGATCATATCTCTCTGTACAAGTCAATTATGATTCAGGCACATTTACAGTGCACCTTCACCTGGCATATGGGGAGTTGACCCTGTACTTAAGCATAGGAGTGGAGAGACAGAAGAGGGGGACTCATCCTCAGGGTCAGGATAGTAGGGGGCCCCAGGAAGAAGGGTAAGCAATAAATGAGGGGAGAGGGTGGCAGAAGGGATGTGCTTGTCAAGCCAAATAATCAATTCGGGAACCTAATAAAGTAGATAAAAATCTATGGGAAAATCAACACCACGATACTGCCACTCATGATTCATCATGTGTTTGAGCTGTGTTACGGGGCATGCCTGAATACCTAAGTGCTAGGTGCAAGTGTTGGGACAACATTACCAAAGGTGGTGAAACTTAGTTGAAGAATGCCTCCTAAGATTTTCAGGAAGAATTAAATTGGGGGAGGAATATGACAGTGTAGTTTTAAACAGGGAGGGAAGGAAAAGAGCACATGCAGTGGGTTGGAAATGGGAGGTGCTTGGCCATCTTTCTGATGGGGCTCTAGTGTTGTTTTTGTGGACAGACCTGGCCTCTTCACTTTTCAAACTCCAAATCACAACACTGCTGTCATTTTCTTCATTTCCTCTGACTCCCCAATCCACGTGGAAAGGGATCAATGCACCCTTTTCTTGAGGATAGCACCAGAACATCATGCTATGCCTTAACTTGGGGGCCGGGACATTAATGGCCTAGTGTCAAGAACACTAGGAGGCAGAGGATCTGAGTTCTAATTCTGGCTCTGCCACTAGTCTGCTGTGCGATCTTGGGCAAGTCACTTCACTTCCTCTGGGTCTCAGCCCCCTCATCAACAAAATAGGGATTCAATACCTGTCTACCGCCCACTTAGACCGTGAGTCCCATGTAGGCCCTGATTATCTCGTATCTTCCCCAGCGCTTAGTAAAGTACTTGAAACATAATAAGCACTTAAAAATCACTACTATTATCATTCTCCAACTCTAGACTGTAAGCTCACTGTGGGCAGGGAACATATCTCCCAACTCTGTTATATTCATTCATTCATTCAGTAGCATTTATTGAGCGCTTACTGTGTGCAGAGTATTATACTAAGTGCTTGGGAGAGTATGTAATAGCAATAAACAGACACATTTCCTGCCCACAATGAATTTAGAGTCTAGAGGGGGATACAGACATTAATATTGTATTCTCCCAAACTCTTAGTACAGTGCTCTGCACTCAGTAAGCACTCAATATATATAACATTGATTGATTTTTGAACTCGTGACAGTGTCCAGGGGAGGGAAGGCTGACAATACTCTCAGTAATTTTGCCCTCTTTAGGGCTGCCATGGATGATGATTATTTATGTTTATTAAGTGCTTACTAAGCACTGTAGAAAACACTGGGGTAGAGATACAAGATAATCAGATCAGACACAAGCTCTTTATTGCACTATAGCTCAGTGATCAATGCCTCCTTAAACCAGAAGTAACTCAGAATTAAGTAAGGTTTGAATGGGCTGTGCAGATTAAGACATTGTCCCTCATCCATGATATATGATGTAGATGAGGGCAGAGCAGGGTATGCTCCCCAGGAGGGCACATAGAATAGTCTATTCTCAAACCACAGGCTACATTGCTAAACCCAGCTAGCTTTTTCTCTATGCAAATCATTTAACTCTGGTAACTGGGCAAGGCAATCTGGATGTTCACTGCCCCCCATCATCATTACTGAGCGCATTCTTTGTGCATGATGAGAAAATCAAATGAAAAAGAGCTGGAAGGAAAGATGGGCTAAAAAAGATAGCAAGAGATACAGAGACAGGCAAAGGAAAACAGAAAAGGAGGCAACACAGGGAGGGAGACACAGTGAGAACTTCATTTCGAGAGGCACTTTCTTTTTTAATGGTATTTGTTAAGTGCTTACTATGTGCTGTTCTAAGCACTGGGGTAGATACAAGGTAATCAGGTTGGACACAGTCTCTATCCCAATCACAGTCTTATCCCCATCTTATAGATGAGGTAACCAAGGCACAGAGAAGTTAAGATCACACAGAAGACATGTGGTAAACCGGGATTAGAACCCAGACCTTATTGATCTTCCTACCTCATCTGTTCCCAGCCTTCTGACTGCCTCCCACCCTGCTTCCCAGCCATTCTTCCTCTCAAATCCTAGTCTGAGGGAGTACAGCCAGACAAATGAGAGAGGAGATGGTTGGGCAAAGACATTGAAAATGGAGCTAAAATTAGCACATTCCTGGAGGAGAATAGGTCCAGGTTATTGCTTGGTGTGGAATCAATCAATCAATGGTATTTATTGAGTGCTTACTATCTGCAGAGCACTCTCCTAAGGTCTTGGGAGAGTACAAAACAACAAAATTAGCAGAAACGTCTAGAGGAGGGAAGGTGATAATCCTGAAGACAATCCTATTAGTAATCACACTTTACATTTCAATAGCACTTAAGGTTTTACAAAACACTTCTAAATTGCATATCTCAGTTTGTTCTTATAACATCAGCATTAGGTAGGGAGAGGTAGATATTACTGTCCTTACTTCACAGAGAAGGAGATGGAGGAAAAAGGAGGGTAAATGACTTGGCCAAGGTCACAGAGCAGTCCATGTGGGAGAGGTGGGACTGGAATAAGGACACAGACTCCCAGAACACTTATTTTTTTACCTCTACTTCACATCTATGAATAGTTTTCTCTTCAGATGAAAGATGGGGAATTCAAAGATTAGTATGTAAGTGTGGCTGACAAGACCACTACAGAATGACATCCTTCTACAGTGAATGCATGTAAAAATTGTCCCTGACTGCACTGATGCGTTTATTCCCCAAAATGCCCGGCACTGTTTGCTTTTTTCCATGCAGTGTCTCATTCTTCTCGGGGCTTCAACTCTGAGAAAAGGACATTCTTTGTGATTGCTGAATTCCATATTTACTTGCTTTCTGCAGCTCTCTCCCAGATGGATACTGCTATGCTACACCATTTGAGAATTCATTGCACTATTCTTTTGAAGAATTTCTTCTGGACTGTAAACTCCTCATTAGACTTTAAGCCCCTTGAAGAGAGAGGTTATTTCTAGCAACTGTACTGTACTCTCCCAAGTGCAGCATGGCATAGTGGGTAGAGCATGGGACTGGGAATCAGAAGGTCATGGGTTCTAATCCTGACTCCATCACTTGTCTGCTGCATGAAGCACTTAGCTCTGCACACAGTAAGAGCTCAATAAATACGATTGAATGAATGAATGAATGAATGAATGAATGAACTTCTCTATGCCTCAGTTACCTCATTTGTAAAATGGGGATTGAGACTGTGAGCCCCACAAGGGACAGAGACTGTGTCCAATTCAGTTAATTTGTATCCACACTAGGGCCTCGTATAGTACCTGGCACATAATAAGAGCTTAACAAACACCATTATCATTATTATTATAGTGCTCTGATTGAAGTAAGTGCTCAATAAATACCAAAGATTGATTGATTGACTGATCACTCTGTCTATATATACCACATTTCAGTTCACCATAAAGCAGATTTCTGGAAATCCTTACTAAACCAGGTATTGGTTCACATTATATCACTCCTACTGCCAATAGTAGAAGAGGGAGTTGGTTTTTTTTTTAAATAAAGCTTCACAGATGGCACTTGAAAGAAAACGACAGAGCTGGCTCACACTGCTTGCTGCTGGATCAGAGAAATTTGCCACTGCTCTTCACAGCTTGATGACCACCTCTTTGCAGTGAAAACAATACCTATAACTCCACAGCATTTCATCTCTGGTAGTACTATTCTCCTCAGCCTTCTCTGAGTAGGTGCATATGATCATGCATGAATAAAGGATGAGTGAGAAGGAATAGCAAGTCATTTTAAGATGGCTATAGTTCCTGGACTTCAATCTGTGACAAGAGCCAAGGAGAAGGATGGACATAAAAATAATTCAAGAAGGTTGTCATCCCATCTTATTCTTGTTGAGATGCATAAAGGAAGTGGAAAATTTGCCAAACAAAATGCCAAACTAAAGATAATGTAATAAAAATCTTGTTTCATCAAGAGACTTGCATAGAAGCAAGCACATTTAATGAGCATTTCGAGTGCTCAATTAGTAGAGTGGCAGAGCTTATTTTAAGTAGACATCTTTTTGCACTCAGTGTGAATTTTTAATAGGCTGCCACCTCCCCCTCCATTCTCTGAAAGGAAAATGGAAGGACAGAACAGTTTGAAAAGGAGGTAAGACTCCATGATATAAGCCCAAATGGACACTTAATAAACAGATTTTTCCAATAATGTCAGTAAAATAATGAATGAAAGAACAAACAAGAAAAATTAAAAAGCTTAAAGTAAATGTGGTATGAAAATTTGCTCATTTACCCTAAAATAAGCCTCTATATTAAAAACTTCACAAAAAATCACTTGTAATGCTTCTCCTACTGAAAAATTCTGTTTATATTTTTTACGGGGGAAAGTACAACTGTCTCTCCATTTGTACATGCTTCTTTTTAGGAGGAAATTTTTTATGTAAGAAATATCAAGATTCTAGAGCTGTACATTGCACTTAAAGCTGTCACTCTTGAAAATGAGGTCCGATGTATGAGGCCAAGTGTGGCTGAAAAGACAAATGCAAGAATGGAGGTCTGTTCTACACTGTGAGCGTGGTAATCACAGTAGCCGTTGTTTAGCACTTACTGTATGCCAAGCACTGCACTATAATAATAAGAATGATGATAATAATAATGATGGCATTTGTTAAGCGCTTACTATGTGCTGAGCATTGAGCTAAGTGCTGGGGGAAACAAGGTGATCAGGTTGCCCCATGTGGGGATCACAGTCTTAATCCCCATTTTACAGATGAGGTAACTGAGGCCCAGAGAAGTTAAGTGACTTGTCCAAAGTCACACAGCTGACAAGCGGTGGAGCTGGGATTAGAACCCATGACCTCTGACTCCCAAGCCCAGGCTCTTTCCACTGAACCACACTGTTTCTCACTAAGTGCTAAAGTAGATACAGTATAAGCAGATACACACAGTCCTTTTCCTACATGGGGATCCCAGCCTGAATGGGAAGGAGATTTGATCCTGTCTGCTGTGGGACATGTCCACCAACTCTCTTATAAAAAGTGTATTCTCCCAAGCACTTAATACAGTGATCTGCACACAGTAAACAATCAATCAATACTATTGATTGATTGATTGATGAACTTTACACATAAAGGAAAAGTCATTCATATTTCAAACCACAACCCCTAAAGAAGCTAAGTTCATTTATATAATTATATAATAATAATTGAAAATATACAAAAATTCATAACTATATCCTGATGATTATATATAATATAAGCACAGAGTTGACTTGTCCCAATGAAAAGCAGCTACTTGTCAATAATGGTGCTAATTCATAGTTCCACTAGCAAATTTACACTGTAAGCCCATTGTTGGGCAGGGATCGTCTCTATCCGTTGCCAAGTTGTACATTCGAAGCGCTTAGTCCAGTGATCTGCACATAGTAAGTGCTCAATAAATACGATTGAATTAATGAATGAATGAAAAGTCACTACAGGATAGAACAGTAGCCTTGGTTTCCCTGTTTGTTTTCCATTACATTTAATAAAGAATCACATGTCACTGAACTGCCAATGATGATTCCTATATGCTGTATCTTGGGAGCATCATTAGTAAAAGCTGGTTTCTCAGCCAACAGATTACAATGAATTTAATGACTAGCTTATGGAATCTTCATTCTCCATCTATTGGCACTAGAAACCAGATCTTCTACATCCACTGGAACCTGTCACTAGCAAAGATAGAATAAATCCATTTGGCCACTTTTCAGTACATGATTGCGTTAGTCTTCGGAAGCTGTAAAGCTATTCAGAGAGAGTAATGAAGAAAAGTTTAAGTGGCTACAATTGGAAAATATCTTGCACATTACTTCTTATTTTGTTTCTTCCTTTCAAAAATGCCAGTTGAAGGAATTAAAGGAGTTAAAGGAAAGCAGAATCTATGATTCTTAACATAATTATGAGGAACTTAATTTCTGTCCATCTGATCAGACAGCAAAGTGCTTTGCTGTGACAATTAGTCTGGCGAAGATAAAGCTTTCCAAGTCAGCCTGCAAATAATAAACCCTGTTTCCAAAAAAGGAATAACATCAGCAAAACAGAGCTGAATGTTGTCTCTGAATTCAGTTATCTGGGGATCCGTCTGTCCAGTGACACAAGAATAGCCATGAAGGTAAGAAACCACATCAAGAATGTTAGTGTATCCTATGGAAAGTCCAAAGACAGAGTGTGGCTCTAACATCATTCATTCATTCAATTCATTCTTTAATTCCATTGTATTTATTGAGCACTTATTGTTTACAAAGCACTGTACTAATTGTTTGGCACTGTATGTCACATCTCCAAGAAAAAAGATGAAAAATCTGACTGAGGGATTCCTTTACTGTCCATTGCTGGCGAGATCCTAGCCAAGGTATTGCTGGTCCTGAAGAATATCATTGACTAAACATTCCCAGAATCACAGTATGGAGTTCAGATTAGAGTGGTAGCCAGCAGCAGTCATCTTTGTGGCACATCAGTTGTGGGAAAAGTGTAAGGAACAACATCAAAACCTCTATAAAAGTTTTAAGTAACCAAACTAAAGTATTTGACACTGACCATCCCTGACTCTGGAAATTACTTAGTAAATTCCTCCAAGTACCCAGTACAGTGCACTGAACAGGTCAGGAAGGTGTGTGTGTGTGTGTGTTCAGGCCACTTTTATACATATAATATGTACATATGAAGATATATGAATGTGCACATGACTATATAAAAAAATATGTAAGTATTCATAGAAATTTCCGCCAATTTTATGAAGGCCTGGCACAGGTTGCCAGACAAATGTTTTCTAATTCACCAATATCCTGCCCAATCACAAATGAAAGTGATTTCAGTGTATAGAAATGTGAATATATATTTCTATACCTGATCATTAAGTTGATGTAGAGATAAATTAAGCTAGATATCAGTAAAGTGGTCTAATTTCTTAAAGGTACATTAGTTTACTAGTTATCTTTCAAAGATTATTTTATTTTTCTTTTGGTTTCCATTTCATGTAATAGATCAAATAATATTGTACTGAGAGTAATCATTCCGATGAGATTTCGCTCATGTTCTTTTGCTTTATTTCCTATTAAATGTGGCTAGTTATGCAGTATTTTTTTTATTACATCCGTGAATGGATATTCTGTTTTCTCTGTGGAAAAGAAAGTGAGGAAATACATTTTATTTTAGCCCTCTAGTGATGGTTTCTAATACAGTGAATACTATGATTCTGGAAAGCTTACCTCTGGATATGATTATAAAATTCATATATTGATTACTCTCCTTTACATTTCCATCAAAGCTATTGCCAACCACTTTTACTTCACTCTTCAGTGGATCCTGGGGTTGCTGTCTAGATACTCCTCGATGAGTACAGTCAATTTGCAGCAAGTGTCAGTTCCGATGGCAACCCATTATAAGAAGCAGCATGGCCTAGGAGAAAGAGTTTACGCCTGGGACTCAGGGGCGGTGGGTTCAAATCCTGGAGGGGTGTGTAATCTGTGAGACCTTGGGCAAGTCACTTAACTTCTCTGTGCCTCAGTTTACTCAACTGTAAAATTGTGATTAAAAAACTTTTCTCCCTCCTAGTTAGTCTGTGAGCCTCGTGCAGGACAAGGACTGTGTCCAAGCTAATTATCTTGTACCTAGCCCAGAGTTTAGAACAGTGTTTGACACATAGATACCATTAAAAGAAAAAGAAACTGGAGAGGAGCAATAGGAGCGTGGAATTATATGCTACCACACTTCTATCATCACCTTCCCTATAGGGGAGTAGCTTAGGGTAGAAAGGGACAAGGTTGGAAGGGGCTGAGTAGGAGAAAGCATCTTCTCTCTTGTGGTGCAGGATACTCAAAGCAAAAAGGATATTTAGATGGTTCTTTAATTGCCTAAACTTTTATAAGGTTGCTTCCCAGCCCAGTGAAGCCCTGTAGCTGGTTAGTTTCTAAAAATGGCAGGTAGACTGAGGGGAGAAACTCCCCAGAGCACAGAGATTCTTTTACTAGAAGCCTTCCTAAAGCCATAATAATAATTATTGCATTTGTTAAGTGCTTATTATGTGCCAAGCACAGAACTAGGCCCTGGGATAGAGACAAGTTAATCAGGTCGAAGAGAGTACCTGTCCCACAAGGGGCTCAGAGTCTAAGGAAAAGGGAAAACAGGTATTTTTTATGGTATCTGTTAAGTGCTTACTATATGCCAGGCACTCTATGTACAAGCTCTCGGGCAGATACAAAATAATTAGATTGGACACAGTTCATGTCACATGGGGCTAGCTTTACAGATGAGATAACGGAGTCACAGAGAAGTTAAGTGACTTACCCAAGGTCACACAGCTGACAAGTGGTGGAGGCTGAATTAGAATCCAGGTCCTCTGACTCCCAGTCTCATAATCTTTCCAGTAGGCCAGACTGCTTTGCTACTAGACCACACCTCCTCTCAATCTCCATTCAGTCCATTAATAGTATTCACTGAGCACTTACTGTGTGCAGAGCTGTCTCCTAAACACTTTTAAAATCTCCATTTTACAGATGAGGAAACTGAGGCACAAAGAAGTTAAGTGACTTCTGCAAGATAGCACAGGAAACAAGTTGTGGAGCTGAGATTAGAACCACGGTGTTAATAATAATAATAATGGTATTTGTTAAGTGCTAACTATGGGCTAAGCACTGGGGAGGATACAAGTAAATCAGGTAGGACACAGTCCCTGTCCTGCATGGGGCTCACAGTCTCAATCTCCATTTTATAGATGCGGTAACTAAGGCACAAAGAAGTCAAGGGACTTACCCAAGGCCACACAGCAGACAAGTGGAGAGTCAGAATTAGAACCCATGACCTTCTGACTCCCAGGTCTGGGCTCTTTCCACTAAACTACTCTGCTTCTCATCATGATTAATTCAGAACACTCCAATCATTTCAATCCACCTGCAACCCTTGCCACACATATTTTACTCCTCTCATCAGCATTTATGTATGTATATAACTTTACTTACATACTTATTTATTCAACTATCCATCCTGATAATAAAGATGATGATGGTGGTATTTGTTAAGTGTTTACTGTGTGTCAAGCACTGTACTAAGTGGTTGGGTAGATAAAGATAACCATATTGGATATAATCTTTGTCCACATCACAGTGTAAGTAGGACGGAGTTGGCTTTGATCCGCTTTTTACAGATGAGGAAACCGAGGCACAGAGAAGTTAAGTGATTTACCCAAGGCAACACAGTAGACAAGTGGCAGAGGCAGAATTAGAACCCAGGTCCTCTGACTCGGAGGCCCATAATCTTTCTATTAGGCGATGCTGATTTCTGATATAAAGGAACTCTTTCCTGATATAAACTTGTATATATAACAACTCCTACTTGTACTCTCTGACAATAATTTTTGTATGTTTTTCACATTAGATTAGGGCAGGAATTGAGAGTCTTGCTTCAAATGTAGTTTCACAGGTGCTTAGTTCAGTGGTTTGCCCACAGAAAATGTCCAATAAATGTCACTGGTGGCTTGGTAGATGAATAGAGTGGCAGGTACAAGAAACAGCATTTGTTTCCGCTTTCATTTTTCCAAAGAACCTGGTGAGAGTCTTTGAAGCCAATGGTTAAGAGTTTTTGCTTAAGGCAGAGGGAAGTTAGTTACTGTTGAAGGCTTTTGAGGAGGGGAGACCCTATGTGCTTACCAGTGTTTTAAAAAGCTAATCAGGGCCTCCTTTCCCCTCCTTTAATTCATTCCATGTCAATTTGCCCAAGGCAACACGTCCTAAACAAATGTATTTATGTAGCCGTTTCCACAAACCTACAGTTGTGGAGAAAGCTGGCTTTGCCTAACATATATATTTTTTGGAAATTCTTGCATGTGGAAAGCCAATTTAGCCAAGTAAATGTAAAAGTTGCCCAGATTTACACCTTTTTTTGTGATTAATCTTTCCTAAGCTTTAGGAACAGTTTGCTTTTAAGCAATCATAATGAGGTACTTTTTCTGAACCATATCAACTAATGACATTGGAGCAGCCCTCCAATTAAGGGTTTCCCTATGTAATTTAGTCTGAGTTGAGGTATTACTGCATGCCTCATTCCTTTGGAAAATTTGCAATGGATATTTACCAAAGGAAGCAGCATAATGTGTCATTATATCTGAATTAATTCTTAATGTTGACAGATGGTGTATGAGGAATCTAATGCACGAAATGCCCTAGAACAAGGAGATAATGTTTGAAAATATATCTCCTCTAATGAGGTGAATATTTTCTGTTATGACCCATTGTTGAGGCACTATACTATGCTGACATTTTCCACTTGTCATCTCCATGGTCTAGAAAGTGATCTTTATCTTCCTTCTACTTAATAAGCAATGAAGCTCAGAGAAAAGTAAAATTCCATTGCAATATATTTCTTGCTATTTCAAACTGAATCAAGGAATAGAAAGTGGGATTTGGGGAGAGTATTCTTGAAGACTGCAAGCTCCTTGTTGGTAGGCATCATATCTACCAACTCCGTCGTATCACACTCTTCCAAGGGCTTAGTACAATGTTTTTCACGCAGTGAGTGCTCAGTAAATATCGTTGATTGATCGATTGAAAGAAAGGAAAACAAAAGAAGCATTAGGGGTTACAGCACTTTTAAATATCCAACATAATGTCCAACCACTTGGAGGTATGCAAGAACAGAATTCCTTGAAATTGCTTTCCATTAATTGATCACTGTAGTACTACAGTCGCAGGCATATGCACTACAGAAAACTAAAACTTCCCTTTCTTTAAAAAGATCTTCAAAAAATTTCGATAGAAACTGGATACTAAGGTTACTAACTAGCATTTTTCCTTCCCTCCTCCTCTCCCCACTCCTACACATATGGTTTGTTCACTGTCTTGTAAACACTTCTAAAGAGTTGGGGATTCTATTAAACTCTCTGGGATTATACATAACTCTCATTGGACTAATGATAATGATACCCTTGAATCAAGTGAAAATAATGATATTTATCTTTGTTCAAACAAATCCCCAAGATCATTTAAAAGACTGATTGCCTTCATTTAAACAGGATGCTATTATTTATTATTATTTAAAATCCTTACCATGGGCTTTAAAGCACTCAATCACCTTGCTCCCTCCTACCTGACCTCCCTGATTTGCTACTATAACCCAGCCCACACTCTTTGCTCCTCCATTGCCAACCTACTCGCTGTACTTCATTTTCATCCATCTCGCTGCTGAGATCTCATCCACGTCCTTCCTCTGGCCTGGAATGCCCTCCCTCTTCATATCCGACAATCACTCACCCCACTTTCAAAACCTAATTGAAAGCACATCTTCAAGAGGCCTTCCCAACTAAACCTTCATTTCCTCTTCTCCTACTTCCTTCTGTGTCACCCCGGAACTTGGATTTGTACCCTTTATTCACCCCTCCCTCAACCCCGTAGCACTTCATGGTGTAGTGGATAGAGCATGGCCTTGGGAGTCAGAATGTCATGGGTTCTTAAACCGGCTTTGCCACTTGTTTGGGCACCTTTGGGCAAGTTACTTCACTTCTCTGTGCCTCAGTTCCCTCATCGGTAAAATGGCGATTGAGACTGTGAGCCCCACAGAGACTGTGTCCAACCCAGTCTTTGTATCCACCCCAGAGCTTAATACCACAGTGCCCAGCACATAGTGAGCACTCAACAAATACCACAATTAGTATTATTATTTGTAATTTATTTATAAACATGTCTGTATCCCCCTCTAGACTGAAAGCTCACTGTGGGCAGGGAAAGTGTCTACCAACATGTTTTTTCTCATAGCAAATAGAAGTGATCTTTAAGTGAAAGGAGGGAGAATGCATTTCAGTTGTTTAAAAGTTGTCAAGGTTACTGACCAGATGGTCTTGTCAAACTTTCCTTCTTTTTCTTCCGTGAACTGTCTTTCAGAATGAAATACAAAATAATATATTTCGGGACTGAGTGTAGGATTCAAATCCATTTATGATTAACTACTGAACGGTCTTTCCCATTTGAACTTCAGGCATTCATTTTTTTTTCTATTTTCTATACTTTAAATTATTTAAAGAGATAATCTATTGATTCTTAAGGTGACAGTGCAAAAATGTACGGACAATAAATTAGTCCTATGCCTTTCTTTACCCTGAGCTACTTTAAGCTACCCCTAAACCATGAATCCTGGACTGCTTGAACAATTAATTTTTGTAGCATCATATTTGTGGGTGAAACTGAATGAAAACACCTGTTAAAACACTATTGATTTTTTACATGATATTCCAAGAGCCATTTCCTAATATTATAACATTAAATGAAACATTTTAAATAAAATCATTTAAATTGATTTTTTCTGAAAAATTGAAATATTAAAAATATACTATATAGAATAAAAATATCAATCCTTTAAAATAAAATAAATATGCTACTGTAGTTGTTCAGCACTTCCTATGCACCAAGTACCGTACGAAGCATTGGGGTAGATGCTAGATATTCAGGTTCCACATGAGGCTCACAGTATAAGTAAAAGGGAGAACAGATATTGAATCCCCATTTTGCAGATGAGGGAACTGAAACACAGAGAAGTTAAACGACTTGCCCAAGGTCAAACAGCTGGACTGTGGTGAAGTCAGGATTAGAAATTAGAACTCAGGACCTCTGAATCCATGTTCTGTGTTCTTTCCAATAGGCCATACTGCTTCAATACTTTAATGGTGAGTATATAAATAGATGAAAAGTCTGAAATAGAGGGTAGTTCCTCATCTCTTATACACCTTCAATCTGTGTTCCTCAAGAATTATGAGCAACAATTTAGAGGGAAAGTAGATTTGGCATTTTGGCACCACGTATACTGGTTTATTCATGATTCTGATGTGTTTTTCTTCCCCTTGAAGACAAGATAAGGGGAAATAAAAATTCCACATTTATTATTTCCATCGTAACTAGACCAAACACATCCCATCTTCCGGAGCTCAGCAAATTGGGGAGAGATATTAAGGCAAAGTACACTGATATGGTAACTGTCTATCATCCAAATCTGATATAGGATAAAAAGTATGAATCAGATCATCAAAATGAAAAAAAGTCATATAAAATATATTTAAGCCAAGATACTATCATTTACAATAATCTTTTACAATCAAATTGATAACTCTAGTGCTGGGAAAGGATTCTAAATATCTAAGTCTTCTCATGCTCCACGTTTATAAGCCAAAACAATTGCTTCTCCAGAGTCTCTTCTTTATTAAAATCAAATCATGCACTCTATCACAGGACACATAACTTACAACCTTGATTCGGGGTTTGAGATGATGCATAGATCTGGCAGAACAGCATCTCAGCAGGACTCTTAGGGGCACCATGGAGCTTTTGCTTTAATAGGCAAACTTTGGTAATGTTAGCCATGAACCCATGAACATTCCCTTTTCCTCTCTCCCTGAAAAACAAGCAGTTCCATTTTTTGGATGGTATTTGTTAAGTGCTTACAATGTGCCAGGCACTGTACTACATGGTGGAGTAGATACAAGCTTATGAGGTAGATCCGCAGATATACTTGTAGGTACACAGTCCATGTCCCATGTGGGGCTTACAGTTTTCATCCCCATTTTACAGATGAGGTAACTGAGGCACAGAGAAGTGAAGTGACCTGACCATGGCCACACAGCAGATAAGTGGAGGAGCTGGGATTACAACTCTCAGCTGCTCAGTGGAAAGAGCACGGGCTTGGGAGTCAGAGGTCATGGGTTCTAATCCCGGATCTGCCGCTTGTCAGCTGTGTGACTTTGGGCAAATCACTTAACTTCTCTGGTCCTTAGTTACCTCCTCCGTAAAACGCACATAATAAGCGCTTAACAAATGCCTTATTATTATTATTCCCAGGATCGTGCTCTCTCCACTAGGCTTCTCTTTTGCCCAATCAACAGATCACACTTGATCGGAAGAGGACAAAGCCCACCACAATGGATCGACTCTCTCCGACTCTACTTGCACCTCACTCAATCAATCGATGGTATTTTTTAAGAGTTTACTGGGTGCGGAACACTATACTAAGCACTTGGGAGAATACAAGTGGGTCGGTAGACACATTTGCTGCCCACAACAATCTTACAGTCTACAGGGGGAAACAAACATTAATGTAAATAAGTAATTTATAGTATGTAAGTTCTGGGAGGCGGATGTGGTGCAAATACCAAATGCCTAGAGGTTGCAGATCCAGGTGCAAAGATGATGCAGAAGGGAGATGGAGCCTGGAAAAAGAGGGCTTAATTGGAGAAAGCCTCTTTGAGGAGATGTGACCTTATTAAGACTTTGAAGGTGGGGGGAGTTGTGGTTTGGAAGATATGGAAGGGGACGGTGTTCCAGGCTGGAGGAAGGATGTGGGAAGGATCTTGGTGTTGAGATAGATGAGAATGGAGCACATTGAGTAAGCTGGTACTAGAGGAGTGAAATATTCAAGCTGGGCTGAAGCAGGAGCTAAAAAACGTAAGGTAGTTGGGGGCAAATTGTATTTGAGTGCTTTACAGAATCACAAACTTTCACAGTCTATGTTTTTTAAAATGGCTCCAAATCTCTGTTGAGGGAGACTTGGTAGACACATCTGTCAGAGATAACATTCAGGGCCCTGGTTTGAAAATGGACCCCTGTGTCATTTCACCACAGCTCTCTTTATCCTCCCTGCCCAGTAATGAGAAGCCATTTCTTTGCCAGGCACCTTATTAAACTCTGAGTTTTTTCTTAAAAAACACCTAACTAAAAATATTTTTCCCACAATTCTGTACAAGTTGTATTTGAAATATTTTGTCTGTGATTAAGTTCCAAACTTTTATGAAACCTTTTTTTAAATAATTATTGATTGGAAAATTGGAAAAGCTACTCTGTGGGGAACCAGTCTTCAATATTCTAAACTTGTCATTCTACTTTTATTTATTACTGCTCCAGTCAATATTTTATGTTCTTTTCTCCCAGTAAATTGTCCTTTATTAATTCTGTCCTTCCCATGTGCCTGGTACAGTATATTATCCCAAGTGTGCACTCAATAAATACTACTACTTCTGTTAGCTTTTGAGGATAATTTTAATCAGATTTATTTAAAGGCAAAAAGAAGATGTATCCCATAACGATCTCACTTGTAACATCTTTTGTTAAGAAATTCCCCTTTAAGAAATATACTGACTGACTCTACTAAACTTCGACAGTAACTTGATTATGAAGGCCAAGAATAGGTTAAAAAGATTTAACAGATGATGAATTGTTAGAATTAGCTAGTGTCAGAAATTTTCACAGTCTGAGCCACTATGGTAACCCTTAGCCTTTTTATAAGTACAAATCTCATACTTTAGTCTAATAAATCCAACTAAATACTTTCTTATAATGGACCTATGCTCTTGTACTTATATCTCTGGAACTGTGGAAATAATTGTTTTGACTTGTTGTAAACTGGTCATTGCATGTTCAAACAAACTTGGAGGAATTGAAATGTCCATATGGTCTGAATAAATTTATGCCAGTGCACATTTAAACAATTAACTCGGGGATGGGAATTCTGGTTTGATACCTCACAAACCAAATTATTCAACTTATTTCCCGTTCTTCTTGTAGGGCTCCAATTTGAATCATGAAGTGGCAATACCAAGTCTCAAGTCTCTTTGTCTTACTGAGAACATGCTGCCTATACCCTCCAAATTGAAGAGAAGGGAAATTCAACCGGGCAGTGTGTAATGTCAGAAAATAAGAATGATAGTAATAATGACACTGCACTATCAAGGCAGACAGGAGAAGGGAAGAACACTCCCTAATTCAGCTATTACATTCTCTCCAAAATATATAGTGAACACACATATAGAAGATGTGGCAGTTCTTCTGAAGCTCAGAATACTGTATAAAGGGGAGAATGTCTGCTTCAGTTTCTCAAAAAGGAGGGAGATTCCTACCAAGGGACTGTTGTTGTAAGCCTTAGGAGAATCAAATTCATCATGATTTGTAATAGATTAGAGACGCTATTCAAATTAATTAATGTTCTGCACAGTGTTCAGTTTCTCATGGACTGTGGAAGACAGCTACTTCACCACTGTAGCAAAAAGACCAAATTTACTTACGGCGTTAGGTCTAAAGAGTCTATGTTGTTTCAGTTGGATCCAAGTCTCAGCTCGGGTTCGTGATACACGTCTGCCCCAACAGCAGAGGAGACACAAGCTCAGAAGTTGCCATCAAGTTTTATAGTTGCCGTGTGCAAAATGCTAAATCTGACCCTTCCGGGCTAATGACCAAACCATTGATTTTCGGAGTCATCAGCCTACTTCTCAACTAGCCATTGAGGGCATGGCTTGCCTTCCTTTGTCAGAATTGGAATCTCTCTATAATCAGCCGAAGGAATCATCCCCCAGGTTAAGCTAAACTATTAGAGTGCTGCAGGTTTTTATTAAAGGAAAACTCTTTACTGCATGTAGGTGAGTCCCTCGATCATATAAAAGTAACTGTTTAATTATATTTTGTCTCTACTTCCCTTTATTCCTTTCTGCGGCATCAGCATCATTTGAGTGAATGTCATCCTCTTTATTTTCTATGTAAAGCTCATTAAGACAACACTTAACCGGAATCAAGGGCAAATACAAAAGACACTGAAACTGGTTTAAATCTGAGGAGCTGACATTAAGATTTACAATTTAAATTCATAGTTCAAAAACAGGTTAAAAAATAAATGCATTTCCTTACCAGGCAAGAAAATCAACAGTACCCAGTTCCTCTTGCCTAATGAATCAAAGCGGAGGGAAGGCTTAGGCATCAGGTAATACACATTTGAGATCGTATGTGAACTATTCTGAATGTTGTGTGCAGGTAATGGATTATTTACTGTGTGCAGTGCTACTTGGAGGTTCACCTTATGACTCTCTGCCCCAAATCAACATGTCAGGAATAAAAATTTATCTAACCAAAACTTACAAGAAAATAATCATATACACATAAAGTATATGTAATGTATATATAAATATATATATATATTTCATTTTCAGTTTGAGTGACTGAAGCTGACAGAATATATATATAGTTCCACTACTTAGCATAGAAATGCAAATTTCCATCCGCCAAGCACCTATATTTGTAGCTGAAGTAATGCATGATTTATTGGCTCTGCTCGTCGTATTTCAAGTTCTGTTTTACATTTGAGAAAAAAGCCCTCCTCAATCCCCATTAGGTTCTCCTGAGCAGGGCTTCCCTTGGCTGGAAGCAAAACTGGCAGTGAGGGTATGTATGCTAGGCACCCAAACGAACTAATTTCCCCTGAAGGGCCAAATAATCTATGAAAACTTTCTTAATATCCAAAGGCTGAATCAACGAGGATGAAGGGAGCTTGGACCCTAGGGTTAAGGCATTTTTCAAAGTGATTTGAAAACATCTGACCATTTAAATAATGACACTTGGATCAGAGGTCAAGAATCCGGAGAAAAGATAAAATGTGTATCCTCGTTTTCAGATTAGATCCCAAGTAATGGATATCATCATTAATACTGAGGTTAGTCCTATCCGTTTAATTGAATTGCTGTTCATTTATAAATTTATCCATATATAAGAGTATCTCTCTCGTGCTCTATTCTGTGTTAGCTTGATCTCCTAATGGTATACTATCGCTTTTATGGTATTTATGATGTGCTGATTATGTGTCAGGCACCGTACTACAAGCTGAGGTAGATACAAGTTATCCAGGTTGGACACAGTCCATGTCCCACATGGGGCTCACAGTCTTAATCCCCATTTGACAGATGAGGTAACTGAGGCACAGAGAAGTGAAGTGACTTGCCCAAGTCACACAGCAGACATGTGACAGAGCCGGAATTAAAACCCAGGTCCTTCTTACTCCCAGGCCTGAGCTGTATCCACCAGGCCATGGTGCTTTTCTATATCTTATTATCTTCCCTTTAGTAACCGACATTAATATTTTGCATTATTTAAATAGCATGAATAACAATTGTGATATTTCTTAAGTGCTTACTATATGCCTACTAGTCTAAGCCCTGGGGTAGAAACAGATTAATAACCAGTCAGGACACAGTCTCTGCCCCACAAGGGGCTCACATGTAACAGTGAAACCTCCCTGCCTCCTTTCTCCCTGGCACTCCAGGCCTTACGTCACTCTGCTGCCTGGATCGCTTTTCTAAAAAAAGTTCAATTTGCATCTCCCCACTTCTCACAAACCTCCAGTGACTGGCCATCAAGCAGAAACTCCCTGCTTTTGACTTTATAGCATTCATTCAGCTCCTCCCACCGTATCTTACTTAACTGATTTACTACCACCGCCCAGACTGTAAGCTCTGCTTCTCCTATGCCAACTTATTCACTGTACCTCCATCTCAACTAACTCATCACCAACCGCTTGTCCACATTCTCCCTCTGGCCCAAAGCATCCTCCTCCTTCATATATGATACTGCATCACTCTCTGAACCTACAAAGCCTTAATAAAAAGCACATTTACTCCAAGAGGTCTTCCCCAGCCAAGCCTTCATTTACTCTGTTGCCTTTCTTTTCTGTGTTGTCTAAGCACTTGAATCTGTACTTTTAAAAACTTTACATTCACCCAAGCCTCAACCCCTCCGCACATGTGTACATATCAATAATTTATTTAATGTCTGTCTACCCCTTCAAGCTGTAAGATCCTGTTGGGTAGGGAATGTGCCTTCCAACTCTATTTTATTGTACTCTTCCAAGTGCTTAGTATAGTGCTCTGCACATGGTAAGTGCTTAGCAAATACCACTGATTGATTTATTCAATCCTTACTTTACAAACGAAGAAACTGACGCATAGATACATTTAAACAACTTGCCCTAGGTCACACAGCAGGTAAGTGGCAGACGCAGGTTTAAAATCCAGGTTCTGTATCTCCCTTGAAATACTTTCGACTAGTCTTTTGGGCTAGACTTTCCCACTAGCAGGCTTCCTTGTCCCTTTGGGTTTTTTTTTCCCTCAATATTTTGCTCACATTTTCAGCCAGATTCAAACACAGAATACTCTTATTCAAGTTCTTATATCTAGTTTTCTTCATATCTTCCTTATCTACACCCTTCATTTTTTTTTCATTTAGTAGTTGTTAAAATATTTCCTATTCCTCCTTGGAATCTTCTATCATCTTGGGTCCCACTTTCTTGGTGCCATTTAACCCTTCCAATATTTTCTATTGAACAGTCCAACTTCATCATCCTTCTTTATCTTAGGCAAGCTTAGAGAATATCTAAAATACTCCAATAAAGAGAAGCTATTTCTAGGCCATTTTAGATCTATTGCAGGTAGTAGAAAAAGAAAACTTATTGAGAAATCCTGTTCTCACAAGATAAGAAGATCATTTTCAAGACTGGAAAACTTCAAGTAAGCATTAAGCTATGAGACTCATTGGAACTGAGCCCCAAACTTTTGGAATTTGCTTATCAGTACTTGATCTCTGAGAACTTCATCGAAGTTTCTTAAGTTCTTAGCCTATTCCCCAGATTTCAGGTGTCAGAAACTCAGTAAAAATAAAAAATAAAAAGGTCATTTTATTTGAGGCTTCAGGAAGCTCCTGCTTATTGTTAGATTCATAACCTTTGTGAGGCTGGGAAATTCATTCTGACCCATGCTTGACCAGGGTTGAACGTATTAATCCATCCAAGGCATCCAGGAAACAAAAAATAATAAAAAATCTGACCATGATCCCAAGCTACTACAGCACTGCTAACCTTTTCTCATCTAGGTTCCTGAGCTGAATAATGGCCAAAGTCAAGTTGAATCAGTATTACAATTGGAAAGAAAACAAACAGAGATTCAAATAGAGGTTTAAAACCACACATGCAGGGATTGATTGCCTGATTACTAAACCCCCTCACCATGTAATCAGACCAAGTCCCCTGAGCACCTGTGAAAATGCCCTAAGTCTATTGCTAGGAAAAGGGAGGCTAACCTAAATTCCAAACTGTAGTCTTCATGTCCTTGCCCACTTAACCACAAGTGTTGTTAAGCCGGAAAAAGCTCACCAGGTGTCTCAGAGCAAGGCAGAGGCAAAACTTTTGGCAAGGTCCAATGTAATCAGGAGAAGGAGAAAGCAGAAAGCAGAGTCAAAATAGAGATTTCTGCTGTCTGAGCATACGCTGATAAAATCATGAGCTTAACTTTTCCCCTAACAGAGAAGACAAACTCCACCCAGAGAGGCCCCAGTGACCTCTGGGAAATGTAGGCAGTTAGCTCCTTTTTTTCCCAGGGATATGTAGTTTTTCTCCTTCCTTCTTGCCACAATTTATTATGCAATTTGAAACTATATCCCTTTTGCCCAAAAGATTATATGTTCTCTGTATATTTATAATGAGATTGTATAATGCACTTACTACATACCAAGCACTTTGCTAAGGACTGGGATAGATTTAGAATAATCAGACTGCAGACCCTCACCCCATGGGGCTTCTAAAGGTCAGAAGAGCAGGAATCTTATTGCCACTTTGAAGAGGTAGAAATGAAGGCATAGAAAGGTTAGATGTTTTGGATATTGTCATGCAGCAGGACAATGGCAGAACCGGGTTTAGAATCCAGATCTTCTAGCACCTAGTACTTTGCTATATACGCTAGGTCAACTTGCTCCATATGTATATATATTGATGGATATACATATATGCACATGTATGTAGGTGTGTAGATATTCGTTTGTATATGTAAGTATGTGTGTGTATTCATCCCAAGATATCCAGATTTAGGGGAGTCAACTCTCTTTACTTGAATACAGTAATACTTAATACAGCATATAAAATTGTTGGTTTCTGAAGCACAATACATTTTCAAGAGACTCTTCCTTTTCTTGTGTTGTATATATTTGATGGGCCTTCTAGAGGCCATTTTTGAAAGAGAAAACAAAAGAAACCCTGTAATGAGCAGTAATTCCCTGAACATCAGAAGAATCTGTGATAGAGGGAGGGAGAAGTTGCCTTTTTCTCCTATCCCCAAAATAAGCAAAACATATTGAAAGTCTATTTTACTTTGAAATCTAGGAAAAATCGATTTAGCAGGATCAATTACAAACGCCATGTCCCATTTTCTTATCAAAACATTAGGTACAATATATTATTTGTTGGTTGGGATTAGTTGGGCCTTGGAGAGTTCTCTGTGATGCTATGACAGATGGTCACATAAACACTTTATTTCTTTTTAGCATGAAGCTGGTATGCAACTCTGTTGCACAGACTTTGCAACCCTCTGGTACTTGCTCATAAATTGTGAAATAATCCAAATAATTCCTAAAGAGTACAATAATCTCAGATACAAAAAAAAATAGTTTCTTGGTTTGGGGTTATGTAACTTACTACTTTCTCACCAAAATATCAAAAAGCTCATCCCAAAGTCACCAGACCTCAAAACATTTTTTTTTATTAATAGAAAGGCAAGATCAAATGCAGGGTATGTCAGAAAGATCAGGGGAGGGGGAGATGCTGAGTAAATAAATCCCTGAGCAGCTCAGTAGTAAATATGATAGGAAATTTGGGATGCATCATAGTCTACTATATAAAATATACTTAGTTTGAAGGCAAATTGCTTGATAACACAACTTTTCACCTTACCTGATAAGAAAAAAATACATTCAAATTGTCCCAGAAACTGAAACAAGACTAGACCTCTCCTGATTCCCTTAAAGGATTGGGGATAAATTGTTTTCATTTCGCTTCCACCCTGAATCTTAGGCTCTGAGATCCCCCCAAAAACACAGATGACCTTCTTGCTGATTTCCTCTTGTATTGGATAAGATAGGCTTGAAGCCTTAAACCTGGAAGCTCTGACCACTGTCCTGTTTTACTTTCCAGTTCACCTCTCCGCAGCTAAACCCTCTTCTCCCCACTTTCCCTCTGCTCCTCCCCCCTCCCACCCCATCCCCTCAGCACTGTACTCGTCTGCTCAACTGTATATATCTTCATTACCCTATTTATTTTGTTAATGAGATTTACATCACCTTGATTATGTTTATTGCTATTGTTTTAATGAGATGTTCTTCCCCTTGATTCTATTTATTGCCATTGTTCTTGTCTGTCTCCCCAGTTAGACTGTAAGCCTGTCAAAGGGCAGGCACTGTCTCTGTTACCGATTTGTTCATTCCAAGCGCTTAGTACAGTTCTCTGCACATAGTAAGCACTCAAATACTATTGCATAAATTAATGAATTCTATGGTTATCCTAGGTTTGAATCACAGATAAACAGGACTCATTTTCCTTAAGGAAAGAGATGGTTAGTCGCTTTACACATTTGGTTAGTTATGTTTCTTACAGTAAATTGAAAAGCTAGAAAGTCTCTGCACAGCCTTGGTTGCGTCTCCATCTGAGCTTTCAGCTCTGGGTGGAAGCAGTACACAACTTTACTGCCCAGAAATGTGCCTCTGCCGGCATAAATATGTCCTTGATGAGCAAGCCCAGAGTGGGAATGGGAACGAGCCCAGGGTGGGAATGGGAAGGCTGGTGAGGAAGAATCAGTCTTATCAAATGAGTGCTTTCATAATAAAAATAATAATAATAGCAGCATTTATTAAGCACGTACTGTGTACCAGGCACCGTACTAAGCACTGGAGAGGATACAAGAAAATTGGGTTAGACACAGTCCTTGTCTCACATGGGGCTCAGTCATAAAACTTCACTCCACTACCCCATGCTGTTTCTCATATTTAAATATGTAGTGTACTTTATTGAAACAACAGAATCATTTGGTATACTACATATTAAAATAAATCTCCCTTTAAAAAATGAATATTCATTCAATCATATTTATTAAGCCCTTACTGGGTGCAGAGCACTATATTGAGTGCTTGGAAAGTACTATTCAGCAACAGATAGAGAAAAACCCTACACAACAATGGGCTCACAGTCTAGATATAAGGTATATCAACACATTTGAAAACACAAAAAACACTTGCTGTTAGCCCTCAGTAGCTCAAATGATGTATTTCTAAAAGGTCTGCAGTGAAAACAGCATGGCTTAGTGGGCTGTCTCCATCTGTTACCGATTTGTACACTCCAAGTGCTTAGTACAGTGCTCTGCACATAGTAAGTGCTCAATAAATACTATTGAATGAATAGAGCATGGGTCCAGAAGTTAGAAGGATCTGGGTTCTAATCCTAGCTCTACCACTTGTCTGCTGTGTGACGTTGGGCCAGTCACTTAGCTTCTCTGTGCTTCGGTTACATCATCTGCAAAATGGGAATAAAGACAGTTAGCCCCATGTAGGACAGGGACCGTCTCCTAGCTGATTAGTTTATATCTATCCCGGTGCTTGGTACAGTAACTGGCACGTAATAAGCACTTCACAAGTACTATTAAAAACCATTTAAAAAATGCATCCTAAGAAGAGGAACTGCACTATGTCTTTGCTTCTATCGAATGGAGATACTATGGGGGAAAGACTTTATCGCTGCTGGTAATTGCATCAGACAAGACAAATTGTATCAGGGCTTGGTATATCATTATGTTTGAAGTAAAATAAAATTCTACTTTTGAAAAATATGTATTGAGGTACATTTGACAGGCTTTTTAAATCAAATAATGAGAAGTTTTAGGAGTAGAAAATTAAATTGAAGAAGTTTTAGAAATTAATAAGCTTTTCCATCATCTCTTCTCTACTCACAATCATATATGAAGCTTGAGAAATCATCTTCTAAAATGTCATTTGTAACACTTCTGTAAGGCTGCTCGGTCTACTGTTTGTTTTGTCTAAGCTGGGCACTACTTAAGTAATTCGGCTGAAAATTTCTCCACATTGCATCAAAGCCAGCAAGTACAAAGAAAACATTTTACAGAAACATTTCCAGAACCAAATGCATGTCAAATAAATTCCATCTGAAAACATGTCAACACCCTTACATTGACCTTGTGAACCTTGTGACTGTTTCAGAGCAATTAAAAATGAACCCACATTAATCAAAATGAGATCAACATCAAGATTTGCTCGCTTTCTAGTAGTCTAATACGTAAAACCAAATGCCGACTTAGTCTTCCATTTAATCATTTCATATAACATTTTGCACAAAGCTGTGCCTGTAGTGAGCATTGATTTGAGGCTAATTCCATTACTTCACACCTCCCCAAAGAGCTCCCTTGGGTTAGAGCCCTGTGCTGGGCTTGAGTTAAAGAACAAACCTGGGCTCAGGTGTTTTCAGTGCTGTAGGGTAGTCCCACCCACAGCCCCAGCCCTAGCTAATCCATTTCTTCCCCAGGTACCTCTACATGGGGTTAGGAACACTGCCCTTTTATCGCTCCAGTAGCTTTTGGGTTCTTCCCCTGCCCTATGTAAGGCTCCTGATTCAAGCCCACCATAGTTTGCAAGACGATAGGAAACAGAAGCTGGCCTGCTTTGGGCTCAGGTAAGGAGTGGGTTCTGGCTGTTCCAGCTATACTCCCTTTTTTTTAAGGGTGGGTGTGGGACTGGGATTGCTGATGCATATTGTATTGATGATGATGATAAAGGTGTTGGGGGGGGAGGGTTATTTGGGTTGGGCTGGTGGGGTGGAGAAAGTGGTGGGGGAAGGGGTTGATTCCAGGGTTTCAGAAATGACTTGGATATACACGCTGGGGGGGGCAAGGGAGGGATGTTGGCCCGCCTAAAGTGCCTCCAGTGGTTGACTATCAACCTCTGCTCAAAACAAAAACTTCTCACTCTAGGCTTCAAGGCTCTCCATCACCTTGCTCCTTCCTACCTCTCCTCCCTTCTCTCTTTCCACTGCCCACCCCGCACGCTCCGCTCCTCTGCCGCCCACCTCCTCACCGTCCCTCGGTCTCGCCTATCCCGCCGTCGACCCCTGGGCCACGTCCTCCCGCGGTCCTGGAATGTCTTCCCTCCTCACCTCCGACAATCTAATTCTCTTCCCCTCTTCAAATCCCTACTTAAAGCTCACCTCCTCTAAGAGGCCTTCCCAGACTGAGTTCCCCCCTTTTTTCCCCTCTGCTCCCTCTACCGCCCCCTTCAGCTCTCTGTAGCTAAACCCTCTTGTCCCCCCTTTCCCTCTACTCCTCCCCCTCTCTCGTCTCATCCCCTCAGCACTGTACTCATCTGCTCAACTGTATATATCTTCATCACCCTATTTATTTTGTTTAATGAGGTGTACATCACCCTGATTCTATTTATTTGCCATTGTGTTAATGAGATGTTCTTCCCCTTGACTCTATTGCCATTGTTCCTGTCTCTCTGTCTCCCCCATCAAAGGGCAGGGACTGTCTCTATCTGTTGTCAATTTGTATATTCCAAGCGCTTAGTACAGTGCTCTGCACATAGTAAGTGCTCAATAAATACTATTGAATGAATGAATAAAGGGTTGTGATGTGACCAATGATGTGAATATGTTGTGCATTGCTTGGAGTTGGGAAATTGGGGAGGGAATGTGGGGTGCTGATTGTCCTGAGAGTACTGATTGGTTTGGGGATGATGGATGATCTGAGCAGGGAGGGGCTTACTGGTTGAGGTTGGGGGGAGGTTTTGGGTTCACATGGGCTTAGGGAAAGGCCTGATTTTGGGGTGACTGGACCTGGGGTCGAGGGTACCGAATGCCTGGGACAGAGGATACCTTAATGACAGACACATGGGGCATGTGGGCTGAGTGAACTCTAGTCTCCATCTAGAGCTTTTACTGGAAAGACTTCACGATGGATACAACCAACACATGCATTTGATAATGTGGACTGCACATTCTGCAATTCAAACACAAAGGCAGAGTCAGTTTGCAGAATTCATTAAGAACTGAGCTTTCATATCACTTCCGGAAGTGGGAGAGTTGGGAAGATTCAGGTGCCCAGAAAGGTAGGCAGTGCTCATATTCACAGGAGTTCAAATCAATTTTTTTAAGTGGTATTTATTAAGCACTTTCTATGCACCAGGCACTGTACTGAGCACTTGGGTAGCTATAAGATAATCAGGTTAGAAACAGTCAGGGTCACGGGCTTAATTCCCATTTTACAGATGAGGTAATTGAGTCACAGAAAAGTTAAATGACTAATAATAATGTTGGTATTTGTTAAGCGCTCACTATGTGCCAAGCACTGTTCTAAGCACTGAGGTAGACACAGGGGAATCAGGTTGTCCCAAGTGGGGCTCACAGTCTTCATCCCCATTTTACAGATGAGGGAACTGAGGCACCGAGAAGTGAAGTGACTTGCCCACAGTCACACAGCTGACAAGTGGCAGAGCCGGGATTCGAACCCATGACCTCTGCCTCCAAAGCCCATGCTCTTTCCACTGAGCCACACTGCTTCTCTAGAAATGACTAGCCCAAGGTCATACAGAAGACAAGTGGTGGAGCAGAGAGGAGAATACACATCCTCTGACAACCAGGCCCATGCTCTAGCCACTAGGCAATACTGCTTCATTTAGCCTGAAATTTGTTTCTGTTTAGGTGGCAATGACAAATATTTTGTTGTGTGGCCTTCAGCAGAATCCTCTTGCTTTTGTACCTTAGTAATAGATTTTTCTTTAGTTTTTGTTTTTTCCCTTTTCTCAGTAGTCAAGGGAAGAATTTAGTTTGTTTGGATTGTTAGAGATCCCGTATGGCATGACTTAAGAGTAAGTTTATTTTGAAAATTTTCAAATATTTTCTACCCGCCAATTGTTGCCAGAAAGAAAACTCAGATTTTACCTTTTATGATACATGAAAAGTTGTCTGAGGTTTGGCATGGCAGGAGGAAAAATGGGAAATGGCCCGGAGGCCATAAGCTCTAAATAAATAAAAATGATTGACACTGGAATTCTAAATTAGGTTTGGCTACAGCCAGTGACCTTTTCCACTAAACTGTAAGCTTCTTGTGGTCAGGGATCATATCTTCCAACTCTACTGAGTTCTCCCAAGTACCTAGTACAGTGTTCTGGTTACAGTAACTGCTGAATAAATACCACAGATCTATTGATTGATACTTCATGCTGATTTATTCACATTTAGAATTGAAACTGCATGAAACAAGAAGCGCTAATAAGCATTAATGTTGTTAGTTGTACCAAGCCTTAAATGGATATCTTTTACTTTCATTTTTCGCTTTGACATTTGATTATTCATTATACATTAAGGCTTCACTTATCACAAAGGCTCCACTCCTCAGAAACCTGGCAATAAGCAAATTTTTAGTGAATTCAGCATTTTTTCCTTTCCTTACATCCTTATAACGAGGACACAATCCTTGTTTGAAATTTGAGGTAATTGGATAAAGTGAAACATGTCTTCAAAGAGCAATTACTTGTTCATACATAAAGAATTACAATAAAGAGCAATGGCCAGTTGGTGAATTTGGCATAAATGACTTCTAAGCCGCTGCTTTTGAATTTTCTTTCTTCTGATGGTATTTGTTAAGCTCTTACTGTGTGCCAAGGATTGTTCTAAGGGCTGGGGCTGATAGTTCATCCAGTTTCATATGGTCGCTGCCCCACATGACACAGTTTAAGGTGGACTTGGACTCGGAAGATTTGGCCGTTAGTAGCGTGCCCTTGGGCTTACTACAATGCTTGGCACATAGTAAGTGCTTAATAAATATCGTAAAAAAAAAAAAGGATAAGGGATGGAATCTAGGCTTGGTGATGGAAGCCTTTTTTGCACAGTGCTCACCACTAGGCTTAAACCTACACAAAAAGAGATATAGATGGGAGCAGTATGGCTCATTGCTCCTGCAGTCAGCTCTCATCTCAGGCCTCAGTTACCTCATCTGTAAAATGGGGATTCAGACTGTGAACCTCAAGAGGGACATGGACTGAGTCCAACCCAATTTGCTTGTATCCACCCCACACTTAGTACAGTGCTTGGCACATAGTAGTGCTTAATTAATACCACAATTATTATCATTATTATCACTTTTTTATTAAACATTACTATCTAATGGGACAAGCTTTTTCAGAAATTAAGAAAACTCATTGGAAAAACTATTTCAAATCGTGAGAAATTGTAATGTTTAAAATGTCTGCCACTACCAAGAAACATTTTCCCCTTAAAAATTGTTTCAAACATTCTGTTCAGCTAAGTTGTCCATTGAAAATCTTGTTATATAAAGGAAATCAATAATTCCTGTTTAATAATATGAGTAGAATTTTGCTAATTTTGGTTCCATTTAGAATGATTTTTTTGACAGCTTTGGCACAGAAGTTCTGAAATGTAACAATATCTTAGCCTACTAAAGTTATATAAAATAATCACGCCTGGGTTCTACTGGGTATTTTGCTAGGACGATGCTAAAACCTTTCACAAAAAAAGGATTATCCAGATTTTAGAATTTGGGAAACCAAATCACTGAGAGGTGATACTGCACCTGCACATGAGAACTAATCAGTTTAAAATAGAATGCTTCCCTCCGTATTATTTTGAGAAAGGCTGCTTTTAGCAAGTACACCATAATTCCACAGTGGATTTTGTTCTCCCATCTCTCGTCTCTCATGATTTCTTGGTTGTAAATTAGGTTTTCAGGGAAGAATGTTTAAATGGCTCACTATTAGGGGGTGGCCTGAGTACATATCGAACAGTTCTACTAATATCATAATAGTGCCTATCACCAAGTTGGACAGCTGTTGTCCCAATTAGTAGAGTGTAGGCCAGCCCCCTCTCATAGGTGATTTGCAAACATTATTTTCCCACAATTCTCTGAAATCATTTATGCTCCTTTGGTGTTTAACTTTGGACTGGCTATTTACTGTGGTTTTATCTGCTACACACCAATGACTCCTTTGAATCCTTTGGCTGATTTCTCTTTCTCTCCCGGATTTTTCTTTCTCTTGCAATTGCTTGTACAGAGTGTTCTTTTTAACATTTGACAGCCATTATTTCATTGCAGAAAATACATAAAAACAATGGGAGAGGTTCAAAGGCAAGTCAGAGCTGAGTAAAAATCGGACAGTGCAGAGTGGGAAAGGAATTCTGGGATATGATTCCTTCCTAAAACCATTACTACCAATTTTCCCAAGGAGAAATATTCACTGTTTCCAGATTTTTATTCCCTAAGTTTTCCTATGCGCTTCTACATTTATGCCACAGTCTCAGGACTGAGGCTTGTCTTTTGTCTTGTTTGGAGGCTTACACCATCATCTTTGACCACAGTTATTTTAGTAAATTCTTAGCATTCAAAACTGGGTAACACAGAAACTTAAAATAATGGCCAAATCAGCAACAATTTCCTTCCCTGAGAAACACTACATCATTTATATTCAGGGATGAAAACAAAACTTTACCCATGAGGATGCATGATAATGAAAAATGTTGCATTAAAACCAGAAATCTTTCATAACTTGCATTGTAACACACTGAACTCATTATAACGGTTACTCCCAGAGTGTGCTTTTTAATGGGTGTCGTAATGCACTTCATTTTCAAGAGACTGTGACGTGCCCTAATTCAGTAAGGATTCTCCCCCCACCTTCATTTCCCAACTTTCCTCAAAAACTGCCTTTGCAAGTCATAAAACTGTTGCATATGCAAGACAGATGCGACACTGGGGCTTTCTATACTTTCTCACTAAATGTTGAGGCCTGGAAAAAAATATTGAAATGGATCTTGGGCAAGTAATTGTTTCCATTTTCAGTGGCAGCACATTTGAAGTGCTGTGATTAAGGTTCTGTCTACAGCCTTTGCATTTCCACTGAAAATCCTATTTTTGAAGGATTTATCATTTGGTTGTAAAAAAATTTGCTCTAGGCTGAAGCTAGAAGACATACAACGTTTCTCTTAGAAAATGCAATTTCCCTCATTTTTCAGGGTGGATATGCTGAGGCCACATTTTAAAATGCTACATTTGGATTTAATTGACTTTTATTTGCCAAAAAAGACAGGTTTCCTGAAAAACTAGAAAAAGAATGTGTACTGTCAAAAAAGAAATTTTATTTCTGTTTTTTTTCTCAATGGTCTTATCTGTTTCAGTTTCACCCTTTGGTGGATGGCAGATAGGAGAGGGTTTTTTCCCTCTTTTTCACCTACATGACAAAGTTCATCTGGGAAAACACAACAGTAGGCATTATGCAAATTACAGAATTGTCAATCCACAAAGGCCGATTCCACTTCGGCTAAGCTAACCAATCAATTAATCGATGGTATTTTTTGAGCAATTACTGTGTACAGAGCACTGTATTAGTGCTTGGGAGAGCACAATACAATAGAGTTGGTAGACATTATCTCTACCCACGAGGCGTTGACAGTCTGGAGAGGGAAACAGATGCTGAATAAATTACAAGTAGGGGAAATGGGACATTATAAAAATGGGATTGGGCCTATCGGTTATATCGTATTCTCTCGAATGCTTAGTAGAGTACTCTGTACGTAAGAAGTGTTTAATATTATAACTTTAACTGATGAATTACTATGTACATAAGTGTTTTGGGACAGGGGATGGAGTAAATATCAAAGTGTCTAAGGAATACAGACCGATGTGCATGGGTGACAAAGACAGAAGGGATAATGGGGGTGGAGGGCGTTTAATCAGAGAAGGTCTCTTGGCAGAGATGAGATTAAAGTTGGGCTTTGAAGATGAGAGACTGGTGATCTGTCTTATATAGAAGCAGCATGGCATAGTGGATAGAGCACAGACCTGCAAGTCAGAAAGGGCCTGGATTCTAATCTTGACTCTGCCGCTTGACTGTGTAGTCAAGTCAATTTTCCTTCTCTATGCCTCAGTCTCAGTTACCTCAACTGAAAAATGGGGATTAAGACTGTGGGCCCCATGTGGGACAGGGACTGTGTCCAACCCAATTTGCTTGTATTCACCCCAACTCTTAGTACAGCTCCTGGAGCATAGTAAGCCCTTACCAAATACCACTATTATTATTATTATTATTATATGGAGGGGAAGAGTCTTTCAGGGCATAGTGAGGACTTCATTAAGGGGTTCAGCAGTGGGAAAGATGAGATGGAGGTATTTCTACCATTCCCCCAAGGAGTTCAGTGTAGAAAACACCTAAACAGAAGCTGTATCCAGTCCAAGTCCCTTTATTCCCACTCCCTTCTGGAGGTCCCAACACGTCTGTGTGTCCAGACACTGAGCATGCATTGCCTGCAAACCTGTCCTTTATAGCTTTTTGTCCATTTACCTAATCCCTCCCCAAACCATTATGCCAGCACAAATCCTCCATGCCTTTCCCCTGGTTGGCAGGCTGTCAGTTTGCTCAGCTAACTGGTGGTCATCTCCATTAGCATCCACTCCTCCTGGTGGGCCACACCGAGACCCCCCCCCCCCCATCCTGAGTCTGGGTCTTGAGCCCTGGGCAGAGACGAGGAGCCAGTGTCAGACCCTCACCTGACTCCAAAATGGCAGGGGGCCTGCTGGGCTGAGTGCCAGGGAGAAGGAAGGGAAGGAGGAACTGGGGAGTATCAAACCAAGTCTCTGCCTGCTTCTTGACTCCAGAACACACAGGACAGGGGAGAAATTGGTGTAAGTAGATTCGGGAATGGAAAGAAATGCTTGTGTGCATGTATGTGGCATCAATAAGGCTTTTCGCTGCTTTGTCTCCCGACCTTTGCCTCGAACGGTGCAGTTTGTGCCTTGCAGTATTTTGTGCTTGTTGATGTTTTTGAAGGATAACAAAATCTAACAGAGTAAAATAATAAGTGAAAAGGGTGTAAAGCATTTGTTTTTGATGTAACAGTAACATAGAAATTCATATTAAAATTGAAAGTCATGGCAGTATCTAATCATCTACCTTGAACCAATTGATTTCTATTAAATCAATGGTTTCCATAATGCAGTTTTCCAGTGATATGAGAACACCTCTTCCACATGAAAGAATTGCCTGTATACATATTAATCCTCATAACAGTCTTTGGTGTTGTAAATGATCTTTCCCAAAATGATGGCCACCTAAATATGAGGGAAATAGGAAACTGAGGCATAGATATTTTAAAATAACTTGTATATCATCATCCAGTAAAGCAACTGCAAAGTACATAATAAAATTTGGGCTTTCTGAGTTTCACTTCAGGGATTTTCATCAAAGCACACTGATTTATTTTCTCTAAGATACATATTTTATTGCATCTTTTGAATTTTCCGGGTAAAAAAACAAAAACCTCTTCTCAACTAAGCCCCAGCATCAGCATGAACTAATTGAACAGTTGTAACTTTCCTTTTTAATAGGTAGAGAAAATAAAAATGAGAATTGAAATAGAAATGTTTAACCTACAGAACTTGTGCCTAAATATTTCTTACTGGGAGATTAAAGCGTGAAATTATATCTTCATTTAAATGTAAATCCTACTTCATACTACTGAAAAAATACTATTTCAACTCAAAACAGCCCAGCTGCAATGTAGCATAGAGAAGCAACAGCATTATTAACAGTGTTATTACGTAAATACAGTGTTGTACTAAATGTCATTTTAACTCTTAAGAGCAAATTATAGGAGAGAAATTCCATTAGAAACTATGCCATGTAAAACTTAGTATTAGATACTTGTTTGTCATAAGTTTGACTGAAATGAACCAAAGTAGAAGAAATCCAATTAGACAGGGCCATTAAGGGCCCTTAAGTGTCATTTTGCTTCAGGGTGGAATGTTGAATAATATTACACAAGGATACAAATGACACTGGGGCAATTAAACAATTGAATACAAATTACAAGGGAAGAAGAAAGGGGCTCTTATTTGAGATTTTCTCTCTCGGGGTTGAGTTCAGGAACCTTGAACCATAAAGGAAGTGATGAACCTTGGTATTTCCAGTGATTTTATTAGTATCAGCCCTGGGTGGGATGTCAACTTTGGACCACATATTTTGCTTGTAAAAGAACAGTAAACCCAGCTGTGATATAACAATTCATCCTTAGAGACTTGTGTGTTCAAATCAGTCAATCAAATTTACTGAGCATCTACTGTGTGAAGAGCATGGTACTAAGTGTTTTGGTGAGCACAATAGAATCAAGAGACAAGAACCCTGATCTCAAGTGACTTAGGAGAGGCAAACACACACAAAAAAATTACAGATAGGAGGAAGCGGGAAATGGAGATAGGTAAATGCTTTAGGAATAGAGTATGGAAGGCATGAACATACGTGCTATGGGGATTGTTGAAGTGGCAGTTGGTGGCACAGAAGCAGGGGAGATTAGAAATTAATTGGGGAAACACTCCTTTTGTTGGATTTGAGGGAGTTGAGGAGCCTGTGGAAATGAATGGAAGAAATTCCAGGGCATTAGCCTCTCAGCTGTGTGGGAGATGAGAATGAGGGACAGTCAGTAGGCTAGCATAAGAGTAATGAAGAGGGTGAGCTGGGGTGTAGTGGGAGAAAGCCTAAATCTAATGATTAGGAGTTTCTACTTGATGGGGAGAGGAATAGTTACTATTGAAAGATTATAAGGAGAGATGAGATGTGTAAAGATTGACATTTTAGAAAGGTGATTTGGGTAGCAGTCTCAAGTGGAACTTGGAGAGGGTAGAGACTGGAGGAAGGGAGGTCTGTGAAAAGTCTGTAACAGTTAAGCCAGGATATGACAGCTGCCTGGACCAGTACCTGTGACCATTTGGATGGAGGGGAAAGGGGCAGATGATGATGATATAATTGCATCTCATCCACAGAAATTGTTTTCTAATGAAGACTTCAGTGAATTTCAACAACAATCTCACATCATGGCAGGATGCCAAAACAGATGAAGTAGTAATTTTGTTTTTCCCACCATCAAACACTATCTAAGGATTATAAAGTCTTGTACCAGTTTTCAAGAAAACAGATGAAGTTTCATAAATTATGATGGAAGAAGAGTTCAAAGGTGAATGGTCAATTAGTTAAGGGACACTGTACTTCAATTTCTAAGAAAAAGAGGTTCATAATGAACTATTAGAGGGACAGGTTATTTTGTTAAAAGGAAAAGGAAGTATCGGAAAGCTAAAAAGACCTTAGTCAGGTTTATAGATAACCAAGAGGTTATTTTATGAGCAGTTAAAAATGGTATCTGGTATCTCTTCCATGCTTACTAACTTTGTTAAATTGTATCCTCCCAAGAGTTTAGTATTAGTGTTCTGCACATAATAAGCATTCAATGAATAGCATTGATTTATTACTTCCTAGGCATGGGATTCAAGTGCTCAGTACAGTGCTCTGCACACACAATAACA
This sequence comes from Ornithorhynchus anatinus, assembly GCF_004115215.2. Taxonomy (NCBI): domain Eukaryota; kingdom Metazoa; phylum Chordata; class Mammalia; order Monotremata; family Ornithorhynchidae; genus Ornithorhynchus; species Ornithorhynchus anatinus. The sequence continues at coordinate 11,928,070 of NC_041731.1, forward strand.
AACATAAGGATCACTGTCCCTATTATCATCCATTTTGCAGTACCAATGGTCTGACTTCAGCCATTTGGTTTAGGAAATGTTGAAGTTCTCCACAAAATATTTATTGTCTTCCTATTTGGGCAGAAAGATATCCCAAATTGATCTAATTGGAAAAAAACAGCAACAAATCACAACAGCTAAAATTTGGAGACTCCACTATTAAAGGGGATTGCCTCCATTTTCTAAGTAAAACAGAAAGCTTTTGGTTTAGAGATCTACTAAATTGCTATTGAAAGGCCAAGGCAGTACACTCAGTTTATCTTTCTAATTCATGGAAATATTTTAGAAGTAATAAAATCTTCCTGCTGCTGTGAGGAATATTATCTATATACATGAGTAAAATAATAGATTCAGAAAATAAAGATAAGCCAGACTTGTCTCACAAAGAGATGGTAATGATATTGAGGCAAAAATTGGACTGGAGAGACAAGACAAGAGTCTATTTCCATTCTACATTATTGGATACTGGTGAATGATTTTTGACAGTGCTTTTATAGAGAACAAAAGAGAAAGTGAATATAGAATCAAAGATAGTCTTTTAGATGAACATGCATAAAAGATGCTAGTCAGATTTCACAATTAGAGTAATTTCCAAAGTGTTCTGTCTAACTTCCATAACAAGACAATCTTTTTAAAATCCCTCTTCTGGTAAAATCCAAGAACTTTTCATTCTCCAGGGTTTATCATTCAAATGGAATGAAGGCAACAACATTTTAGATTACCCTGGTAAAGGGAAGCATAAGATCTGTGAAAAGACTAAGATTTTTTGAAAAACGTATACACATCATGCAAAGTAGGTTCATTTGATTGTTACATTTTTTAAATTAAACTTCTGATCATAGCTCTATTTAACATTCCAATTATGTTTCCATTACAGATGACCCTGTTTTGTGACCTTTGTAACTTAACCTAGAGAACTGTGGAAAAAAATAGATTACTATTCACTATCAGAAGTGTTTATCATACAGTCAAGTTTACATGAATGAACACAATTCATGTATGTCCATTTGTTGGGGTTACAGGGACCAAAGACCTTGCCAATGCATGCAAATTACCACTTTCTTTTTTCTTCACACAACCTTCCTTTACCAGACGCTCCCTGGCCTTCAAAATTAGGGAGCGTGAGTTGGGAAGAAGATTAAGGTAAAGAAGTCCAATTATCCTTCATTCTTAGAGAAGAAACAAGCTTTTGTAAAACTATGAAAGCTTTTGACTGAATCGCTCCATTATATCATGGGGGAAGAGGAAGAGAATGCCCACAACTGTTACTTCATGAGTATAGTAGTAATGGTAATGATGAAGCTCTACTGTGTGCATAGCACTATACAAAATGCTGAAGAGAATGCACAGATGGGAAGCATCACGGCATAATGGACAGAACACGAGCCAGGAAGTTGGAAGGGCCTCTTTTCTAATACCGGCTTGGCCACTTGTCTGCTGTGTGACCTAGGGCAAGTCAATTAACTTCTCTGTGCCTCAGTTACCTCATCTGTAAAATAGGGAATAAGAATGTGGGACATGTGGGACAGGGACTGTGTCCAACCTGATTAGCTTGAATGTACCCCAGCACTTAGTACAGTGCCTGGCACATAGTAAGCGCTTAACAAATACCATTTAAAAAAAAAAGGAAGTAGGCACAGGCCCTAACCCTCTCGGGGCTCACAATCTATGTTTCAGCCCATAGGAAGCAATGTTCTATTTTAACTCAAAAAAACTTCAGAAGTATAGTGTGTTTGAGTGGAAAAACTAAGATAAACTTTCTCAAATCTTGATATAAGCAAAGGTGAATTAACAGTTCTTTGAGGCAAAGGTGCAGAACCTCTAAAAGTGCACCTACTTTAACCTTTCTTAAAAAATATGTTTAAAACCACTTTCTGAAAAACAGTAGGATTTACATTATTATGTGCAATCATGTACATTTAACCATGTTAGCGGGAAATTGAATGCACTTGGAAATACATTAAAGCTGCATACAATTAACTTTTTTTAGTTTACATTCAAGTGCAACTCAAAGAACACATTTTCCTTTTACACTTAGTGTTAAGCAGTGATCTCTGCTGATACCTCCTACTGGTAAAAAAGATGCAGTGAATAAAAATCATTTACAAAAATTCATACTCCTGGCTAAAAATAGTCATAATTAATGCTTACTATGTGCCAGTGCTAAAATGGTTAGATTGAAATCAGTTTGGACACTCTTCCTGTCTTCCAAAAAGCTCACAGTCTAAGAAAGAGGCATTGAATCTCCAACTCACAATTGAGGAAACTGAGGCCCAAAGAAGTTAAATGACTTGCCCAAGATGACAGAGCAGGCAAGTGGTGGAGTAGGGAGTCAAACACAGATCTGACTCCAGTTTCAAGCTCTTTTAAGTATGCTGTGTTTCCATCATTAGTGTAGAAAACCTCACATTTGCCTTACCCATGTACAATCCTTTAAAATATAATAAAATTAATCACAGTTAATACAATTAAGCAATATTGTTTCAAAATACTTCCTTTCAATTTTTATGTCTGGAAAGATCTCTCACCAATCAAGTTTCCACCAGACTGCCTAAGCAGCATCCCTACACAGCTAGGTAGCTGGAGTGACAGTCACATCACAGGATATTGGTAGGACTGAAGCTGGTCCTGCTGTGTTGTTCTTTCCCAGGCTCTTGGTGCAGTGCTTTGCAGACAGTAGGCACTCAATAAATATGATTGAATTGGAAGTAGAAAAATGCATGCAGCGCCCCAGCTTGGACTTTCCCGATGGCCTGAGATCAACCCCTCGCTCCCACCCCTCCTGCCCAAGATGGCAAAGAGCCAGTTTGGCTTGACCCAACTGCCTCCCTCCGCTGTCTTCTCTGGCTACGGTACATTTCACCTAACTGTACAGACAGGGAAGCAGATGGAACTGATCAAGTGAATGCAGGGAGAAAACCTAGCCCAGGTTATGGCCTTTCACTCTGTAACCACACTTTCAAGAAACATAGTTGTAGGATGGGGTACTCTGGACTCATCTATTTCCAGCCTCATCTTTTCTGACATTTGGGAGATTTTTATATTTGTCTCCCCTGTTAAAGTGTGAGCTCCTTTTGGGCAAGGAATGGGCCACTTTATCTCCATTTCCCTGACATTTAGTACAGTACACTATTCCAGGAGAGCACTTAGTAAATACTGCTGCTCCTGCTGCCTTTTCTACTACTCCCACAAACCCTCAAGACTGTGAGCTCGTTGAGGGCAGGGAATGTGACTGTCTGTTGTTGTATCATATTCTCCTAAGCAGTTAATACAATGCTTTGCACACAGTAAGAGTTCAATGAATATGATTGAATGAATGAATATCAGAATTGAGAATGAATACCACCAGTTTAATATGACTCACTGAAGGGGCCAGGGTGGAAATAAGATAGGAGCTGGAAAATTGGAGAAATGTTTACTCAGCTCCCTAAAAAATCTGAAAAGAGAACCTAATCTTCTTTCCACGGATTTTCATCAAATCATCTCCCAACAGAGGGTGAGAATTAGCTGTGGGAATCTGATTGAAAAATAATTATTTTCAGTTGTCAAAATGTAGTTTGAACATTTATACCTCCAATGTCCTTTATGAATTTCATTAAGAAATGCATTGGAAAAGTGCCTTATAGCAACTTTTACAAAAATTCTCATTCCTCATTTGACTTCCTAAAAATAGATTGTATGTTGCTATATCACACTGTTCACTTCAATCTGTTAATTAAGGTAATCTGGTATTTAGACTAATTGTATTGTTTAAAAAAATCATTTAGCTACATTTATTTCAGTTTATTTCTTCTATTCTTTTTTTTCCTCATTCTCCATTTCTATTTCTGCTCCTCTAGATCTCACCTGTTCCTTAATTTTGCTCTACTGTTTCTAAATTCTATTCTATAGAGAAGGATGAACAATCCTCTTCATAGTGAGAGGGATTGGGTGAGAATGTCAGTGTAACATTTACATCACATTGCATCCACTGTGCACCCAGTAAATACACTTACCGCGTTTATTTTTCAGATTAGAATTCGATGTCAATGATGGTGAGACCTAGCCATGCACAATAAGTGAGTCTGCAAAGTCCAATGTGCAACCGAGAATTGTGTCCACAACTTACTTAAGGATAGCCCACTCAAGGCTGCTATGCTCCTTGATATGACTTTTTATTTTGCCTCTTGGATTCATAGTTTTCTAGAAGTCTGTGCTTTAAGAAAGTCAACCTCAGCTCAAGGTGGCAGGACAGTGACATCCATGAGAAAAACACTCAATCCTCAATAGATGTTGTATCTGGGGGGGTCACACATTCTGCGGAGGATCTCAGACTATTTTCACTTTGACCTTTTTAAACTCACTTCTGTGGAATCAAGCTACTCATGAACAATAGGAGAGGCTCTGGTTTACTTTTATTTCAGGTAGAGGGAAGAGAAAATAACATTTAAGGATTGAAGGGAGATTCAAAAGGAGGGAAATAAGAGAGCTGTAAAAAAGGTTCAAAGAGATTAAACAGGAGTGTTTTGGATTATTAAATATCACTTAATTCATAGCAGGAAATACTAATTTTAGGAACTTGTTTTTTTCTTACTCATTCACTTATGCTACTTAACATGAATCAGATCTATTTCCCAGGAGCAGGTGAAAATCATGAAGTGAAAGTTTAGCAATGAATCACCACCTTCTGCCCCACATTATTATCAGAAGAAGGGATGGTAGATTTGCTCCAGCAGTGGTTATCACTAAGAAATCCAGTTGTATCCAGTTAAGAATTATACAGGTGTCAGTGTGGAAGAGAGGAGGTGATTCCCAAAATGGCATTTGCATGACTTGTCTTTATTCTGCCCCAATACCCTTACTTGTCAAAGCACACTTCAGCTCACTGTTCAATATCCCCTATTCGGTAACTGCTTCGGCATCCTGCATCAATCATCCATTAGTAATTGTGGTATTTTATAAGCACTTACTACGTGCCAGGCACTGTACTAAGCTCTGGGGCGGATACAAGCAAATCGTGTTGAACACAGTCCCTGTCCAACTTGAGGCTCACAGTTTCAACCCCCACTTTACAGATGAGGTAACTGAGGCCCAGAGAAGTAAAATGACTTACTCAAGGTAATACAGCAGAGACGTGATGGAGCCGGGATTCAAACCCACGATCTGACTTCCATGCCCATGCTGTATCCATTGCTTGTCCATCCTTACAGTGGTCCCTGTGGAAGCTGTGCTACAAATTCATCAATCTTGATGAACTCACTGTGCTCCAGACCTCAGAGCTAGTGATCCATTCACATCATGTGTACTGAGAAAGGCTAATGAAATTGATGGAGAAGATGGTATGGATCTTCTCCCCATAGCTCCTGGTGTCCTTTGGTAAATTAGACAGCATCTCAGCATTTTGAACCTTCATTTTCTTAGAAATCTTGATACTTCATTAAGAACTGTACACTAAAACTCAGAAAGGAAGCCCAAGACAAATGAGAAAAAAACAATGACAGATTAGACAGCAGGGTAGTTATGCCTTGGTACTGCTTCTTATTTTGAGGGAAGAGGCATGTTTTGCTTCAGAAAAGAGTGTGACTTAGTTTGTAAGCTGCTTGTCAAAAACAATAAATAAAAAAAATTCATCACAGACCCTCAAAGAGAAATGAATTATCAGGACAAACTGAACAAATTAAACAGCACGTTGTAGCTCTCCAATAAAATGAGAGCTAAGACAGAATACTGTGGCATGATGGACTGCATTAAGCTACCCAGAATCAGAGTCATTCCGTGTGAATTCTCTCCATATTTCATTTATTCATGAAAATACAACCCTCGAGTTGAAAGCCAACTTCAGTTAGAAGGATGGTTCTCCTTTTCCCACATGATAGTTTTTCCTTCTAATGACTACTCGCTATTTACTGCTCAAAGTGCAGCTATCTACTCTGTCTTCTCACATTGGGGATCTAATTAAAGAAGAATTCCTTAGAACAAAATTTTAATTGAACCATCTAAACATGTATTTCCTTTTACCACTTATGGAAATCAAAGTGCTTTAAAATACTGGAATCAGGATCTGGGCCTGATGTGTAAGAAGTGATTCTCTTGGTCTTACCCTAGTAGGAATATATATGTGTATAAAATACTTTGTCTCACTCCATCTCAAGTCTTCTGGAAAAGAGACAAAAATAATAAAAATGACAAGAGTGATAGCAATGATGCAAAGAGAGTGAAGGCAGGTAGAAGTGCAGCACATTGCAAAGAGCAAGGAGAGGGTTTTCAAATGCAGGACTCATTTATAGCCATAATGACCACAGTAGAGTGCCAATATTGTGCTAACTCTAACTGGCATTTGTTTAGCACTTACTATGCAGCAAACCCTGTACTAAGCTCTAGGGTAGATACAAGATAATCAAGTTGGATGCAGTTCTTGCTGGGATTCAGAGTCTAAAGTGGGAGCGAGAACAGGCATTTCATCCCCATTTTATATGTGAGGAAACTGAAGCATCAGGAAGTTAAATGATTTGGCCGAGGTGACACAGCAGACAAGTGACTGAGCTGGGATTAAAACCCAGATCTTCCGACTTTCAGGCCTATGCTCTTTCCACTAGGCTATGCTGCTTTCCTACCAATATTATAAACTAGGCAGTGGCCTTGGTAGTTGCCTTGGTCACTGCTGTACTATAATAATTTTGAACTTGTAATGATTGTGTTCTATCTACTTCAGTGCTTAGCACAATGCTCAATACACAATAAGCACTTAAATACTATAATTATTATTACAACTACACTGCTGGGAAGAATGCATGGTCAGTAATTAAGACACAAACTGCGGCCCACAAGGGCTTTAGTGTGTAAGAGGCAGGGGAGAGCAGAGCACAAGGAAATCATAGCAAGCTAAGCAATTTTGAAACTGCAAAAGGGAAAAAAAAGCTTTATCCTCTTACCTCATTTCTCACTGCTCTATGACTATAAGCATCCTGGTTATGGATGCCAGGCTGAGGTTCCAAGAAAATGATTATGTTTCAAACTATATAAAATGATTTGATTAAAATTTCCATGCCTCAGAGATATATTAATATGAAATCTTCATTCTCTAGGGATGCTTCCTTCTTCACTCACCCCACTGTTTTCAGCGCAGCACTCATTCACCCAACTACTCAGACATGACCACCACAGTCAAAGGCATATTTAGGCATTACCCTACACCCATCATTTCTATAGATTGGATTGATTTTTTTCCTCTTTCCCCAAGGATCTTTCATGTGGGACTGTTCATCCCTCTCTTTATTTTCTGATGCTAGGCTCATTGATCTCTGTGATCCAACCTGGGCCAGTCAATTCCTAGCTCCCAGAGAAAGCTCATCCTCTCTCTCCCATCATTTGTGGATAAACCACCACTATTTCTTCTCTGAGTTTCCATTTTCCCACAACAGCTTCCAACTGACCCTAAACAATATGGACTCACACCTTGTATAGAATGTCCTTCTTTATGGTATCCATTAAGTATCCCTTACACAACTGCCACTGGTCCAGAGGAACTAATTAAGAGAACTAGGAGGGTGTTAGCCCTGGACCTGCAGAGATCTAAAGATACACACTTTCATAAGGCTCTGTCCATGTGCGATTGCCTCTTTACTTTTCTTGATGTCTGTGTCCCCACCCCCGCCAGACTGGGAACCCATTATGGGCAGGGATTGTTTCTCTTAATTGCCTGATGGTTCTTTCCAAGTGCTTAGTACAGTGCTTTGCACTCAATAAATACAATTGAATGAATAAATGATTCACCTTCTACCCTTCCTCAGCTCTTACCTGAATTCCTCAAAACCTCCCATAACCCCTCACCACTCTACTGCTCACTTCCCATCTCTCTCCTGCATCCCAGCCATTTTGTCAAGAGGTGATATACTTCCTGCTCTCCAAATCCACCCCCTCTATTTATACACCTGTCATGCCCACTCTCTCCTCCTTAAAACACTTCCTTTTGCTTGCCTCCCCCCACCTCACAGCTATTTTCGATCTCTCAGTCTTTAGCTCATTCCCACATGCCTTCAAACCTCCTCAAGTTAACCCCATATTAAAAATAAAGCTCTCCCTCAATACCATGACCCTCTCCAGTATTTCCCTGATTTCCATGCCAGGTGATAGTCCTGAAATGGACTGTATTCACTCACATTTTTCATTTCTGCTTCACTGTTTCTCTTCTCAGTCCACTGTTTTTGACTTAGACTCCAGGTCACCGAGTTCAAAGAGTTGTATTCCATCATAATTCTCCTATTTGAACCCCACAACAGCAGGAACATCGGAACAAAGTTATACAGGATGAGGCATTGCAGCATCACTAGACAGTCACATCCTATCTCTGAGCAAATTTGGAAGGCTCTTCTAGCAGTTGCCTGACTGCTAAATCACACCTTTGTCCACTACCACTTTTATATACAGTTAATAAGAGTAGATTTCAGAGGCTTGTCAACTGCAATTCAGAACACATGGGCTGGTACCAAGTTTATGTATTGAAAAAAAAAACTAGTGTGAATGAAAATGGAATTTCAGTTACTCCATTTGGCAATTTTCTAGTCACTTGTCAAAAAAGGAACTTCTTACAGGAATAAAAAGTTGATGAAATAATTTTAAGGGGGGTATAGTGTGCTGAGCTTGCCCCACCTATGAATTAACATTTTAAATGAGTTTGCTGGCAAAAAAAATGGTCCAAACTCAAAAAGAATTGATATTTATGGTGGCTTTCAACTGCAAAGGAGTCTCGATATCAGAAATTTAGAGAAGAGCTCTCCTTTGCAGATATAAGGTAGCAAACTGGCCCAGAAGACATTTATTTTCAATATCTGCAGAAGAGCTCTGTTGTCACTGAGAGGAAACCCACAAGACTTTTAATAGAAGCATGTTGTTATTCATACTAAAGGGTTTGCTAATATCATGGAATAAAAACTATGCTTCAATATATAAAAAGAGCATTCTTAGCATAAAAGAAAAATTAATATGAAATAAAATATGAGCTGAAGATGGTGAACTTCTTTGTCAAGTACAAGTTTATTTTTTTCTAAATTGCAGAAAATGATGCATTCAAATAGGCAAACAGATAGTTGTAACATTTTGTTCTTGTTTATCTTGTGCAATTTCCTTGTCATGCTTAGTTGGCTAGCAAAACTATGGAACAGTTTTACATTTATTTTTGCTATTCTTAGCCCTAGAGGGTCAGGCTAGTTTACTAACATCAAACTGTGCTCTCCTATGGCGGCTCTACGCATTACCATTTTGAATTGCCAAGATGAAGCATTCCCAAATCAGACCATGTTTTCCATTATCAGGCTGTTGTTGTTTATAATTTATGAAGCAGAAGGGAGGCTGTTTGATTTTCCTAAGCTTCACTGATCTTGTAGGCTTGAAGACAACATTCATTTTGACTAGTAAGCTGAATAAACACAATTTTGCAGTCATAACTGGAAAGCATTTATCAACCCCAAGGCCTCACTTGAGAGAAGTAACTTTGTAAAACAGACTTCTTTAGTTATCATCTTCCTATAGTGATGAATATGACACCACACATCTCAGCGGGTAGATTTGGCCATTTGGATTAACAGGAGAGAATTGGAATGTGCACTGATTTTTAGGTTCTCAAATCTGCTTCGATGAATATAGGTCATTTGTTACTAAATCTTTGTTACTTGCTAACCACTCATTTCCCAGGCTTATTTTACCTTGGTTTTATCTTCCTAAATTGAACATGATGACCACTTGAATTGTTCATCTTCAAACATTCCTCCAGCATGGTACTATTGTTTGACTAGAAGAGGACTGGAAAAAGGGAGAAGTAGTTTGGAGTTTCCAGGCCAACCTTTAGTGATTTTTCTGCCACTAAATACTTGCAGGTCACAGAAACTTTTATTCTTCTACTAAAGGTATGTTATGATGTCTTAAGGGATTGTTATCTAGAGATTTTTGGATAAAACCTTTCTCTAGTGCCTTTATAAAGCTTTGCCTTGCCTATGTGACCCATAGACACGTACTTCAACTTTGGAATTTTTCCTCTTTGTTCAGGCTGAGAGCATGAACTGAGAGTGCCTATTCTGATAAAGGATAAGAAAAAGGAAAATAAGCAGGAAACTGGCACTTGCCTCTCTTACCAGCTAACTTGGCAGCTGAGAGGGGTATGATGACAGCTGCTCTCTTTCTGACTCTCACAAAGGATAGTAGATAGCTTTATCCATATCATTAGGAGGTGTGAAAAGCAAACAAAATTCGATGGACATATTAAGGAGGGTTTTTTTTTAGTTTTAAAAACAAAATTTGGTTTCTGATTATATTAAAAGGTGAAAGGTGGCAAATGCTTAATCTTTGCAACACTCTCAATTAGTAGAAAAGTCTACCCAAACACTGTTACCTGAGCATATAGAGATCTTTTCCTGACAATATTTTAATAACCAGGAAAAACAACTTCAGAAGTTAAATTCTTGGAAAAAAGGAAACAAATCTTTCCTCTGGACTGTAAGCTCTTTGAGGGCAGAGATTGTGTCTGCCAACTCCAATCATACTTATTGAGCACTTACTGTGTGCATTCTACTCTTTCAAGCATTTAGTACCATTGCTTGATTGATTGGATGGATTTAGCAAGAACGTTGGCAAGTGGTGGGTTGAAAGGAAGAGCTGTTGAATAATAGGAATTTGTGCCAGGTAATACGAAGCCACTCCTTTCCTGGTCGCACCTGTCAGGTTTCCAGTACTCTACCAGACTTGGCTATGGGAAGGATAGTCAAACAGAGACCTACCCATTCCCTTCCCAGCTTGGGCAGAGGCTAGCAAGTGGAAGGCAATCTGCTACAAGTCAAAACTCACCCATACTGGGCAGCAGCTGCATGGGAGAGAATCTAAGGCAGAGACGTGAGTTTACTGCACGGAAGGCGACAGTGATAACCACTTCCATATTTTTACCAAGAAAACTCTATGGATACACTACCAGAATGATTGAGGATGGAGAGTGGGTCGTTTAGGGAGAGATGCGTCGGTGGTGTCGCTATGGGTTGGAAACGACTCGACGGCATAAGACAAGACAATGTAAAGCCATTTGGTTTTTTAACATTCTTTATTTCAAGTGTTACTGTTGAACCTTTCAAACACCCTCTCTTCTTGTGTCTGATGTTTTTGATTTCCCCAAAATGGCAGACCCACTGAATCAAGGTAGTCTTAGAAAAGATGGCATTCAGTCTGCCGTGAGCGCAGAATACTTGTCAGCAACATTGCATTTTAGCCATCCATTAAGGGAATGAAAAACCTCTTAAAAGTTGGATCAGCTCAATGAAATCTGCACAGCTGACTGACTAGGACTCTCTCTAGGGACAGACACTTCTCTGTTTCATTCCACTGTACCCCAGAAATTGGTAATTGGGTGTCTAAACAAAGAAGGAAGCAATAATGTCTGTGATAGAGCTACTTTGCTATTATAGCTTCCCTAGAACAAGATCAAAGCCATAGTTGTAAACTTACTTGAATTGCCATGGAAAAAAAGGTCCACTAGTCTGAGGATTCACCAAGTGTTGGGGAAGGAGAAGCAAGGGTCTTCGAGGCCATGGAAGAGATATTAGAGAGTCTGGCCAGAGGAGTCTGGGAATAAAGGCAAGAGAAAGCTCATCACATTCCTTGCCCTTAGTGTTACCTTTCCAGATCTTTTAACTTCCCAATGAAGCCATCTTCTTTCTCTCTCTCGCAACTGATTAATCTTGCTGAGACTCAAAATTCCCAAAGGGTTTTCTGATCTATCTAATTCAAAGTGCTATGTGAAAAGACTTGTCTTTTTATCTTGCATCTACTCTAGGGTAATTAGATACCCATGACTTTTCACATAGCACTTACAATCTAAAGGAGAGGGACAGTAGATATTTTATCCCAAGTTTACGGATGAGGAAACTGAGGCACAGAAGAATTAAATGACTTGCTCAAGGTCACACATCACACACTTGGTGGACCTGAGACTAGAACTCACATCTCTGAACCCTGCTCTTTCAAGTAGGACATATTACCACTAGTCTCTTATCTCCTATAGTCTACTGGGAAGCACCCTGGCCTAGTGGCAAGTACTCAGGCTTGGGAGTGATAGGACGTGAGTTTTAATCTCAGCTCCACCACTTGTCTGCTGTGTGACCTCGGCAAATCACTTAATTTCTCTGTGCCACACTTATTTCATCTGTAAAATTTGGATTAAAATGGTGAGCCCCAAGTGGGACAGGGACTGTGTCCAACCTAATTACCTTGTATGTACCCCAGCACTTAGTGCTTGGCACATAGTAAGCACTTTAACAAATACTCTAAGTATAATTAATTATTACTGCCTCTATGTCCACCTTATCCTTCCTTCCAGCTGTTTGCAAGGGGAGATCTTCCCTTGACTCTTAAAATCTGACCCTTTCACTGGTGTCTTTAGCTTGTCCACTTTAACCTCTTTAAAATATTTCCACCCCTACTCTTTAATCTTCAACATCTCATTCTGCTCTGGCTTCTTGTTCTCTGCCAACAAACTCATGTCTTGCCCATTGTAAAAACTCCAATCCTTGAATTCACCACCCCTGTAGGAAAAGCCCCATCTTCCTCTTTCTGATCCCAACTAAATTATATGAACCAATGGAATTCCATATAAGGATATAGAGCATGGTTGTAGAGATCAAAGGGAATACTTTCAGCTGCAGAAACACAGTCTCTCTTCATGGCCCTAACTGAAATTGTGGTTCATTAAGTGTTGGAGCAAGAATCCTGTTTTATGTTTTCAGGTTAACAATTCTTCACAAGGCATTACCTTCAATCAAGGTTGGAGTGTTAAGGAGTTCACTGAAGAGTCGCCATGGATATAGGATTTCTTCGCTGAAACTGGGACTCTTGGTGGTATAAGTCCTTATATATACTCTTCTGGTTGGGTTTCTTCTTTGGTTTGTCTTCTTTTAGACTTAGTGTCCCAACACTTTCCACACATAAATTTTAGTTTGCTCTGTATCCCTTGATTTGGGCTTTGATAAGCACATCTGCTTTATCAGGATCACAAGGATCTGCAAGTTGTATTGTTGCTGATGCATCACTCTCTTGTGGAACATTTTGTGTTAAATATGATTTTTAATGTTTCCCAGGTGACCCTCTGCCCTCACATACAGCCATACCTAATCCTTCTAAAGTAGATGTATATCTCTCCGATTTTTAAAGCCTTCAGGGAAAGCTACTCCACATCTTCCCTCTAGAACCTATTTCAGCCTTTAGAAGCCCCTTGGGTCACAAGGACTTTAAACAAGGGTATTATTCTTTATACAGCTTTACCTAAATCTCTAACTGCAATTTACAACCAGGTCCTCTTCATTTTTCCTCAGAGGAACTGGACATCAGTTGATTACCATTTTCTGAGGATCATAGATAGATCAGGACTCCAAATAGAATTGTTGCAGGAATAATAAAATACTGTTGCAACTCCTGTTTTTCTTTAGATTCATAGCATTCACTAGTTATAGTGCACTGTGTATTTTTCTAATACCACACTCATAACACATTTTCTAATGCTTGTAATGCATTTCTGTGGGAATATTGAAAACTTACAGCTGCACAATAAAGCTTGCTGCACAGAGTTACTCCCAGTTTTTGTGGTTTAATAGTTTTTCTGCTTCAAATCACAATGGTATAAACCTGGGTGTTCTCATGTTATTATGGCCACATTTCTTTCTTACTGTGTAATAAATAGAAAACTGTGTGAAATGTTCAGAATGAGACCAAAAAAACCCCACACACAAATAAGCTCGTTTGAAGTTCAAACTAGAAACAAGATTAAAAGGAGAGGGTTTGAGGAATGAAGGGGTGGGTAAGTCTGAAATAAACTCTCTTCACTGGACAGGCATGCTACACACTGCATTAGGTGAGTTGAGGGTGAGGGATTTCAGCAGTGCATGACTCGGCTCACATTTGTTTTGTCTCCCCGGCTCAAGCACCCCTAATTTTAGTAATATTAGTCATGATTTGCACTTAGCAAAGGCCATTAAAAAAATCATCAGGACATAGTCAAAACGTTCAAAAAGGAAATACTTTTAAGCTCACCATTTTTGTGTTTGTTTTTGGCCATTTTAGTCAGGTTTTTGAAACTGACTGGTTCTTTATGGCTGAAAGATTTAAAATTAGATATTTCATTGGAAACAAACTTAGAAACATATTGGGACAAAAATAGACAATATTATGAAATTGCTCCTCTCCTGCTACTGAAGACATCTAATTTGATCAATTCCTCTAGAACATTTTAATTTAATTAAAATAATGACATAATTACAGGATGTGGTGGGTTTTTTCCATCAAACAAAAAGTTCTTCTAAATCTCTCCTAGAGGAAATTATTTTCCTAAATGAAATGCAATTCAAAGAGCTTCTAGGGCTGTTTACTGGAGATTTCAAAAATTATTGTAATCTGAAAAACCTATGTCTTAATAAACAGATGTCAAAAGAACAATCTGTTGACCTGAACAGTCTATAGATAGATGGACTGTATGCAGAATTTAGTTGGCAAAAAAACTAATTTGAAGGCAATGTCATGTTATATTCCATGAACGAGGACTTTTTTTTAAATAGTGCCAATAAAAATTAACATTATCTTCAAAGTCAGTCCTAATTCTCAATTGGTTATCATCTTACAAAGCACATGAAACCCTGAGTGCCTGAGTTCCTAGTTAACAGAAATGATACTTCATGCTCTCCTGACCTCAGATATTTTAGAGAAATCACCAAGAAAACTTCTGAAAGAATTAATGTCCTCGAGGTCAGGGAAAAAAAAATAATAGCTGTTTCTGAATGGAGGATCATTTTAATTGGTGCAAAGGAAAGTAAAATCTACTGAACCATTAATTTTATTGTATTTTAAGCTCTTTAACATGGGAATGTCAAATCTGAGGTGGTTTTACATTCAAGGAGGCTTAGTGGAAAAAGCACCGATTTGGGAATCAGTTCACCAGAATTTTATTTCCAGTTCTGCTACTTGTCTCCTTTGTGATTTAGGGAAAGCCACTTAATCTCTGTGGTACAGTTTCCTCATCTGTAAATTGGGGATAAAATATCTGTCTTGGTCCCTTTTAAGTATAAGCCCTGGATGGATCAGGGAATGAATCCTATATAATAATGATGGTATTCTTTAAGTGCTTACTTTGTGCCAAACACTGTTCTAAGCGCTGTTTGTCTTATCTCTACTCCAGTGCTTAGTAGACTACTTCGTACACAGAAGCACAGAATTACCATTATGATTATCAGTAGTAATAGTACCTATAGGACTTAGAAATGGAGAACAACTATTTCCTGGAAATAGGTAAAATGCTGCTTTGTGAATTAAAACTCATTTGCGGATAAATCCATATTTTATAAAATTCAACAAATGTCTTTGAATAACCAAAGGTGTCCAGAAAATTAGTTTCAGGACAAATATTAAAGCATTTAACCCCAGCTTAAGGTGCATTCTCTCATTCTACTAAAGGGTCTACTTCCATCTTGGGTAAAGAGAAGAGTGCCATCCATCTTATCTGCAGAATCAGTTTTCATTTATCAGTTTGGAGGTCTGCCTTCCTAGCACTTCAAAAAAAATGCTCTTGTTTTAAGAAATCTAATGAAATGATATCCTATAGTGATAGGACCTGAAACTATGCCCTCCCTCCTCATATTAGACAGATAATTGTTCTCTTCCACTTCAATGCTTTATAGAAGGTGCATCTCCTCCAAGAAGCTTTCCCGGACTAAACCCTCCTCTCCTCTTCTCCCACTCCTTTTTTCATCGCCCTGACTTGCTCCCTTCATTCATCCTCCCTCCCATCCCCACAGCACTTATGTATATATCTGTATATATCAGTAATTTATTCATTTATTTATGCATATTAATGTCTGTCTCCCCCTCAAGACTGTGAGCTAGTTGTGGGCATGGAATGTATCTATTGTTATATGGTACTTTCCCAAATGCTTAGTATAGTGCTTTGGACCCAGTAAGCGCTCAATAAATACGATTGAATGAATTGTCAGAGACCTCGAATGAGGAAAAAGAAGATAATATGCAATTAGACTTTAAAACAAATATAGTTTTTTTCTATCGTTCTACTGTTTGTGATTGGAATCCCATTTTTTAATCTTACATGACCCTCTAACTTATTATTACTACTACCACTACTAATATTATTAATAATCTAGTACGATTGCAATGAAACTGTACACTTAGTGGCTGTTCATTATACTTTTCAGCTTCAGTAAACAAACTAATATTTTTGACTTTGAAAAATAATGTGTCCTTAACTTTCTCTCTTTCCATAGCTACAAGATTCTATAGTGTGTTATATCTGCATTTTGTTGGCCTTCTTCGCCCAGGGCAAAGGGGAAGAAAAGAACCAGTAACAGTATTTATTCCAAAAATTAATCAACCATAAAGACTGTAATTGAACACAAAGTATAGTCATTACATGATTAATTACTTTGCCAAAATGATCACCTTCCTATATACATCAGAATAATATTCAACAGAGACTAAAACAGGATGAACAAAAAGCAGGACTGTCATGAGGATAATCACTGCCACCAATGCATTGGTCTGTTTCAGAAACATCTTTTCATTTGAGTTGGTCTCAATTTTCACTGTTTTTTCCCCTACTAATAGTCTATTTACACTCCACTTCTAAAACAAGTGATTTTATTATTTACGAGGCTGTTTTGTAGGAATGTATGCTGGCAAGCCATTTTAGGCTTTCTGTTATATATATATATATATGTATATATATATATAATATATATATATGAAAGATGTAAACTTATGAAGTCTGTGTTGATAGATGGATTTCTGAGGTCTTTTCCAATATCGCTACAATAAGGTTTTTAAAGCAGAACTTGCAACTGTCAATCTATCATTGCAGTATAAAATCATCTAAGCATAACCCTTTCAGAGTTATATTTAAAGTTTGGTAAAGTGCACCAAAGAGAAAAATATCCTAGCTGTTGAAAAATGATTAATCAGATATGGTCAAATGCCTTTGATGCATAGACACCCTTACTGGGATTTTTCTTGTTTCAAGCTACAGCACCTCTCTAATCAAGAGCAGTTTTCCAAATGGAGAAATGAAGTTAAAAGCAAACCTTACCCTGATTACATGGATTCAGGTGTGAGTACCCAGAAGTCTTTCCCTCTCATCCCCAAATTTCTCCCACTCATAAAGTCTCACTTTTATCCTCAAAAATAAGTAACTGTGGTAATTGCTAGGAGTTTAATATGTGCCAAGCAAGTGTGGGGTTAGATACAGTATCATCATGTATATGATGATATACATATTTAACCTATGTTAACCTATATTTAACCTCCTATGTTACCTTCTCTCTAAAAGAGATTCCCCACATGCTTTTTACAGTTTTGTGGCTTATAATCAAGCACCACCCTCAAATGAACCCTGGCTCCTGTCCTACACTCGCAGACCATTCAAAATGACCAGGTTACTGGTGGAAATCAATGGTCCCACTGAGGGTGCAGGGATGCAGACCACTAAGAAGCCCGAATATCAGCTGCATTGGCAATGAAACCTGGGGCATTCTTTTGCCTTTGTTCAGTTAGTCCTTCTTTCTTGCTACCAATTTGGAAACCAGTCTAGCTTTTTTTTTTCTGGGAGAGAAACAGAGGTACTTTGATTTTTTTTTCCTCTAGAATAATTTCTCTTTCCCTTAGTGCATTCCATTCCTGCTCTGTGATAGTCAACAGTGAGCAAAGACATCAGGTAATTCATGCCCAAGGTCATGTAATTCCAGCCACAAAAAGGGCTCTTGGCCTCAATTTTCATTTCATGTCCATGTTATTAGCCTAAAATGTCCAGATAAATAGGGCCATACTGTATTTATAGATGCCAGTAATCTGGCTAAATGGCATGTTTTGCTCCTGGCAATTACCTCCTCTTCTTGAAATTATAAAGAACTCAGGATAGAAGTCTATGGGTTTACTAGAAATGATCAGAAAATTGTCTATAGCCTGCATCTGAGAGACTCACTTTGGAGCTGCATATGCCCAAATTTCAAAGGTCAGGGCAATATCTGATATCCTACCCTGAGAGATCAACTTCAGAGAATGGAGCCAATTGCAGTGAGTGTTTTGGAAGTGGATCACAGCTCTCATGATGAGAGCAAAGCAAATCTTGGGACTGATCTGACATCTACAGAGTTGTATACTTTTAGCACCTAGTTATGAAGGAGATTCCATTTCCTTAAGCAAACATTGGTGATCTGGCAAAATTGGGAAAAATTTCACTGTTACATCTTAAAGCCATTAAACTCTTTTGGAGCAGAACCTCTGATGCTTCTTAATCCCTATTATTCATTCTAAGGATTTCCTGATTATTCCACTTGGCATCAGGTTCACAGTGAGCAACAATTAGCAGTTAGCATGCTCATTTTGGGGAGAAACAATTGTGTGCATGTTATAGGCAATTAATTAAATGTTCCCCTTCGCTTTTTTTTTTCTGAGTCTGGAATTTCCCCGTGAAATTAATTAAACTGGTTCTCACAAGATAATGGCATGATTTATGAAACTCATGAAAGTAACTTCCAAATGGTTATGTAATGGTAAGAGTTTGCATGAAAATATAACAATACATTTGTCCAAAGGAAATGTGTTTTCCTAATATTTCTCAATGAAAGCTCAAGTAATGACTATAGTTTGAAATTTCAAGTTTGGAGAATTCGGGCAATGAATAGCATTTATTATTAAGGACTGTACTCAGTGTTGTGGGAAATTACAGTAGAATTGACATATGTGATTCCTTCCCCTCAGAATATTGTAATCTAATAAGAGAGTCAGAACTTGAAATGAGTTCAGTCAGTCAGTCCATCAATCGTACTTATTAAATGCTTACTGTGAACAGAATACTCTACTAAGTGCTCAGGAGGGTACGAAATAATGGACAAATTCCCTGGCCACTATGAGATTACAGTCTAGTGGATAGGAGAAAATACTACCTAGATTGGGAGTGCTTTAGTGTTTAGGTGGTATGGAGGGCTGAAATGGCAGTTGTGGGGATATAAAAAGGTGAAATTAAAGAGCTTAGTGGAGGAAGATATCCAAAAGGCAGAAGAGATCCTTTAGGAGATGTTGTTTCAACTAGGCTTTGAAGATAAGGAGAGTTATAGTCTATTTTTAGCTAAAAAAAAAAAAAAAGGTGTTCCTTGAAAGTTTTCCCTGACATATCCATTAGATCATAAGGTTCTGGGGACAGTGATCTCTATTGTATGATCTCAAGTGCCTTATTCAGTACTCTGCACTCAGCTGAGAAGCAGCATGGACAATGGAAAGAGTGTGGGCTTGGGAGTCAGAGGACCTGAGTTCTAATTCCAACTCCATCATGTGTCTGCTTTGTAAACTTGGGTAAGTCACTTAACTTCTTTGTGCCTCAATTACCTCATCTGTTAAATGAGGCTGAAGACTGTGAGCCCTGTGTGGGACAGGGAGTGTGCCCAACACAATTATCTTCTATTTACCCCAGCACATGGTGTTTAATAAATATCATTAAAAAAGTCACTCAATAGATGATGCTAGCAGTGATGATGATGAGTCCAAACAACAAATTATGAGAAGCTAAACGTTGCCTCTTGTTTACAAACTAGACCAAGGATCATCTTTCTAGGTTTAAAACCCTGGCTAACCTTTTCATTTCTATGAAGCCCAGCTGGATTCAATTCAACCCAACAGAAAAAAGCATATTCCTTCCTGTCAGCAGAAGCTGGATTTTATTTTTCCTTTAAAAATTCTGGTACTGGAATACTAATATTTCTCTGAATAGAGGTGAGTAACTGCTTAATTTGTCAGCAATCTCAGTGGGATATTAAACTGAGGCTAAGAAGAAATGCCCCTCTGAGGCACCTGGAGAGTTTCCAGTACTTGAATATTCATGGCTATAAGGGGAGAGTCAAGCAGAGGCATTCCCATTCCATTTCTAGGTTGGGCTGTGGCTAGCAAATGGAAGGCAATCTGCTACCCATCAAAACTCACCTGTGCCGGGCCCCAGCGACATGAGAGAGAGTCGAGGGTGGAGACTCAAGTTTACTGTGCAGAAAGAGGCAGTGGTAAACCACTTCCAAATTTTTATCAAGAAAATCCTGTGTATATACTTCCAGAATGATGGCAGTTGGCGATGGGGCATTCTGGGAGAGATGTGTCCATGGAGTCACTATGGGTTGGAAATGACTCAACAGCATAAGTCAAGACAAGAAAAGATGAATGGGAACTTTGACTGACCACCACTGCCAAACAGCTCTTCAGAGTCCTCACTTCAAACTCCAGGACCAACAGTTGAACAATTTTACTTCTTGTTTTTCACCTCTGTTCCTACAGCCAACTAAATTTAGATCCTCAGTTGGAAATTTTGAGACCTTTTTTATTCAATCGATCAATGACTGGTGTTTGTTGAGTACTTACTATGTACAGAGCACTCTTCTAAACACTCTAATAATAATGATAATAATAATAATTGCGGCACTTGTTAAGCACTTATTACATGCCAGGCACTCTCCTAAGATCTGGGATGAATGCATGTAAATAGAGATGGACACAGTCTCTATCCCACATGGGGCTCACAGTCTCAATCCCCATTTTACAGATGAGGTCAATGAGGTCCAGTGAAGTGAATTACCCAAGGTCACACAGCAGAAAAGTGTCAGAGTCAGGATTAGAACCCATGACCTTCTGAGTCCCAGGCCCGTGCTTTATCCACTCTACAATGGCTGTATTGATTGTATATGTATGTGTGTGGGGGGTGTGTGTATATATATATATAAAATGTGCAACATTAGGTCAAATATTCCCTAGGTGTCATAAATCAGTAACAGCATTAATTTCTGTGTGGCCAAACTGTGTTTGCATATGTTCGTAATTATGTTCTTAGCTCAAGAGATGTTCCCTCTGCTTTTTGTAACATACCTTACAAGACTTGAGTGGACTCTAGAAGTAATTTTTAGGGCTCATTCTCCAAAAATTTGATCCCTTAGCCCTCTTTTTTTATAGTATGTATTAAGCACTATAAGAGCTGGGGTAGATACAAGTGAATTAGATTGGACACAGTCCCTGTCCCACATGGGGCTCATAGTTTAAGTTAGAGGAAGAACACAGAGACACAGAGAAGTTAAGTGATTTGCCCAAGGTCACACAGCAAGCAATTGGCCGAGCCAGGATTAGAGACCAGATCTTCAAGTCCCAAGCCCGTGCTCTTCCACTTTCTTATGCTTTTCTCTTATCCTCTGGGAAATTTCTAAAAGTATACATGCAATGTTTTGTTTACACTTCATACATTTTTTTAGATTTCAACAAGGTCAGTAGGTTATAAGTAGTGAAAGTTAAAAACTTAAAACTTAAAATAACATGCAACCATGTAAAATTGCGAGCTTGCCCCTGAAGCAGATTTTTACTACCTAAAATCATTAGGGAGAAAGAAAATGTTTAAAGCTAATTTTGCAAAATATATTATGAGCATTAAGTAACAACCAAAAGGTTCTTCATGCAACTTTAAGCAATTATTATTTGTTAGAAAAAGTGTCAAGTGAAAGTTAAGTAAAGCATTGAAAGTTCAGTAATCACATGTAGAATACTCACTGCTACATCATTCAATTAATCATCAAGTAATATTTGTTCAGCCCCTACTGTGTGCTTAGCACTGAGCTAAATGTTTGGGGGAGGAAAAGGGGTCTCTGCTTCCATGGAGCTTAAATTTTCAACCAGGAAACTGAAAATCACAACTGATTTACAAATAGTGGAGGCAGAAAAAACAGTGAAGACAGACAAGAATATGTGAGGATGAAATAGATGAATAAGCAATGGAACATATCTGTCTCTCAAAACGTGTGAGAGTAAGTGCATGTGTGCACACATGTGCTCTGAGGATGAGGATGAATATGTAAATACGAGAAGTAGCTAATGGGTTAAAGATGAAACTTTGGAGAAGGCTCCTTGGAGGAAGGGAGTTTTAAGAGAGCACTGAAAATAGGGAAGGACAGGCAAGGTCAGGGCTGTCAGTTGTCTTTTTTACCAGTGTCTTGTGCCTAATTGGAGAAAACTACTGCAAATTAATTTTGTTCTATCTTCCCATCTCTAAGATTCTTCTTACTTTAAATATTTTAATACTTTCAATACTGGGAAACAGCATGGTCCAGTGGAAAAAGCACAGGCCTGGAAGTCAGAGGACCTAGGTTCTATTCCCAGCTCTGCCAGTTGCCTTCTGAGTGACCTTGGGCAAGTCACTTAACTTCTCTGTGCCTCAGTTCCCT
The DNA here is from genome assembly GCF_004115215.2 of Ornithorhynchus anatinus. Lineage (NCBI taxonomy): Eukaryota > Metazoa > Chordata > Mammalia > Monotremata > Ornithorhynchidae > Ornithorhynchus > Ornithorhynchus anatinus. The sequence goes on from NC_041731.1 coordinate 11,950,353, forward strand.
CATCTGCAAAATGGAGATTCAACATCTGTTCTCCCTCCTACTTACTGAGCCCCACATGGGAGCTGATTATTTGTATCTACCCAAGCACTTAATATGATTTGCACACAGTGAGTGCTTAAGAAATACCACAATTATTATAATAAATCACCACTGAAGAGAAGCAGCGTGGCTCAGTGGAAAGAGCACGGGTTTGGGAGTCAGAGGACATAGGTTCAAATCCCGGCTCTGCCACTTGTCAGCTGTGACTGTGGACAAGTCACTTCACTTCTCTGTGCCTCAGTTACCTCAACTGTAAAATGGGGATGAAGACTGTGAGCCTCATGTGGGACAACCTGATTACCCTGTGTCTACCCCAGTGCTTAGAACAGTGCTCTGCACATATTAAGTGCTTAACAAATACCAACATTATTATGTATCTGGTAGAGCTATACAGAGAACATAATTTTTCTTCCTCAAGATGATGTGACAGTGAAAAAGGTAATTGAGTTTAATAAGTGGGTAAGAGCTCCTTCACCTTTATCGACAGTTTCCTTCCCATCTCAGCCACCAGGAAGCCAATGTGACTGTTTAGGCAATTGAGATCTTCTCCAGGCAAATATAACCTGAATCCATGTCAATATTAGACAAAAAATAGATGAAGCCATTAGGACATGCCAGGGGCTTCTTGGACACTATGAAGCAGAGAATAATGCTTTTCTGCTCCTGTAATGGTATTTTCTATTAGTATTTTCTCTGACAGTAAGAACATTTATTTGAAAATAAAATAAAGTTAGGCCAGGAAATAATTTGAATTATACTTACTCTTATTTTTGAAACAGGTTGAATACTGAACAATTTTGAATGAAGACATAAAGAAAAGAGAAATATGATTTCAAAGAAGCCAAGTAGAATTTAAGGTTTATGCACTTTATACAGCTTTATGCACTATGTATGAGGGTCTATCAAATTTTATACAATGCTCATTTAAATGTCCCATCATTCATTTTAAATTATACAGCTAATCCATAATCATTTCATGAACTAAAGCACAAGATTGCTGTTCAACAGTAGATTACATATATGTGTTGGAAGAATTTTTTTTACTGATAGTAGATTCTATTCAGGCTGAAAAGAATTTGTGCCACCAGGAATCCATTCAACACTATCCTGCCCCAATAGATCATCCTTTCCCAACTTGATAATTTTGTTTTTTGCTCTACTGTTTCAACCCGACTCTTCAGAAACTCCTTACCCTTGGCTTTAAAACATTCAATCACCTTGCCCTCATCTACCCCCCTCGCTGTCCTCCTATTACAACCCAGCCCACATATTTTGCTCCTCTAATGCCAACCTACTCACTGTACCTCAACCTCGTCTATCTCGCCGCTGACCTCTTGCCCACATCCTGCCTCTGGCCTGGAACACCCTCCCCCTTCATATCTGACAGACAACTACTCTCCCCATCTTCAAAAGCTATATCTAACCTGATCAATTTGCACCTACCCCAGCACTTAAAACAGTGCCTGGCAGGTAGTAAGTGCTTGACAAATGCCATAAAAAAGGTACAGTTCTCTGCACATAGTAAACACTCAAGAAATATCATTGATGATGATAATCCTATTTTTCAAAAGCTCTTGCTGTAGAGAGCTACCTCAAATTAAACTCTCCTCTATTCATTAACACCATATGAATTCCATCCAGTGTGAAGGGAACAGATAGGTTTGGATTGCTTCCACTCAAGGTAACTTCAGAGATGAATAATATTGAATATAGAACAAGTTTACTCTGGAAAATGATTGATGGTCACCCTTATTTCTAGAGCCCAGAATCTAAAAGGTAGTGGCATTGAAATCAACATGATCTGGCTTCAGGGAACAGTAGCATTCCTGAAGCTTCTTCCTGACCCAAATTTATTTTTCTATTGGTCAAAGGCTGGCAATAGCTCTGCAGAAGGGAAAAACTGTCTTCTCATGGGGTCAGCCTGAAATGATTTTTTAAAAGTATTTAAGTGCTTACTCTGTGCTAGGGACTGGGGTAATAAGGTAATCAGGTTGTACATGATCCATGTCCCACATGGGACTCACAGTCTTCATTCCCATTTTAAGGAATGAGGTAACTGATGTACAGGGAAGTTAAGTAATTTGCCCAAGGTCATATAGCAGACAATGTGGGAAAGCCAGGATTAGAACCCAGCTCATCTGACTCCTAGGCCCATGCTCTTTCCACTAGGATACACTGCTTCCCTGACTACTTTCCTGATATTCCCTCCTGGGATTTCATCTATGAAAGCATAGACACTCTGTCCCCCACTCCAAAGCATCCCTTCTGCCTGGTGGTAGCAGAAATTGCAGAGGATCTGGGTTGGGAGAATTCATTATCACTTATTTCATTTCTGTGCCAAAGAAATAGCAGAGACTGTGCCTCTGGAATATAAAAGAGAGAAAGTTTTGATAATTCCTCATCACCCAACCCAAGATTACCCCATTATGAATAAACATACTGCATGGTTATGTGTTAGTGATTTTCAAAGGTGTAATGTTAGTATTCACCCTAGAGTTTCCACCCTAGAGTGTACTATTTTAAAATTTAAAATTCAACCCTCCAATGTTCATTTATGAAGCAACCTTCTACTAAATGTACCTCAGCATTGTTTTTTTTCTTTGCCTTGACCTTTAAAACCATTGTTGAATTGCCCAACAGATGAGTAGGAAAAAAAATTAAGAGATATTGTTGCTAGAAAATCATAGCAAATTACATTTTCTAAATGTAAAAGTACAAGAAGGTGTTAGGTATATTTATGCATTTTTAGGAAGGTTAAAATGTTGTTCTTTTCTCATTATGTTATAAAGAACTTTATCTGTGCCCAGGAGGTGGAATAGCTGATAGCAAGTGATGCTAGGGTAATATGTAGTTGTTAGGCTTAGCACTAGGAGAGCCTAAATAGCTTTCAAAGCTTTCTGGAAATGCCTGCTTGTCTTCTTTCCCCTTTTTCCAAGACTATGTGAGCATATGTCTCTGATTGGAATGGCATTTTTTTCCTTTACACTGAAAATACTGAAGCTTCCATCACCAAGGAAAATAGCACCAAACATATCAAATAGTAATTATAAAAAAAACCAGATATAGATTGGGAACAAACAAATGGACAAATCATTATATTTTCCAAGAGGAGAAAATGAAAAAATTTCTAGTCCTAGTGAGGGAGAATAGTAGTAATCTAAAGCTTCATGAAGAATGTTTCAAATTATATAAGCCAAAAGCCAACTTTTTTCTTTCAATTAAAATTGGACTCAGAGAAGACACGGTCAGGCAGATCTCCTTAGGATCATCATTTCTATCAAATAGAGGAAAAAATGTGCATTCCTTTCTCCAAGTTTCCCTGGGAGGATGAATTTATTTTGCAGCTTTTCCAAACCCTTCTGGAATTTCAAAATGAAAAGCTGCTAGAAAATGTCTGCTTAGAGCCTGGGGAATAGGACTGCAAAGCAAAGAGAAGAGAATATTAGCTACAAAGATGAATGGTACTGTATTATAGTTTCTTAATTTTGGAGTAAATGAATCATTTTTCATAATAAATTTATGTGGAAAAATATTAACATAACAGTATGTTTCTAAAGCTTGGCCTGACTTATTTGACTAAGTAACTTAGTTTTCCTCCAAGGCATATTTTATCATTCAAATGATATAAAAATATGATGAGCATAGTTTTTGGAATAATAGAATTTGAAATTTTCCATAAATGAGATTAGACTATGTCATTGTTCCTCAAGGTGTAAGTCTTCTTAAACAGCTGCTGGGAAATGAATTTTAGTCATTTCAGAGTATTTTCTCAAACAATCAGTGGATTTTAGTTTGAGATAAATTGGCTCTTCAAGAGTCCCAAAATACATATTTAAAGGAAGAAGAGATAAAGAGAGAAAAGACAATATCACTAAGGTTAAAAGACAGGTTTATTTCAGAGAAAGATATCAAAACCATGAAAACAATTGGAAACCCTCATTGCTACGGCCTGACAAAATTAGGTCAGATTTAATGACCATAAATGAATTTACAGGAATGGACTAAACCATGTCTGTAACAGTGCAACTATACAGGAGTTTGAAAAAATTCAGTTATTCATTCATTCAATAGTATTTATTGAACGCTTACTATGTGCAGAGCACTGTACTAAGTGCTTGGAATGTACAAATCGGTAACAGATAAAGACAGCCCCTGCCCTTTGATGGGCTTACAGTCTAATCGGGGGAGACAGATAGTGTTACTGTATTCAGTACTCAACCGGAAGATCAGAGAAGTCCCAGCCACATTTTTCAATCTGAAAACAGGGGGATTAGGAGTTGTGTTTTGAGCTAATTAGGTTTGGGGATTTGGAGGTCCTTGCATTAGGCCTCGTAGAAATGAGTCTCTTTCTATAAATGTGCCACCAGATTGGCCTAGCAGTGTATAGAATTGACGGTTTTAGCCTGAGGTTGTGGTGTCCTCTCAAACTCAATCTGTCCAAAACCGAACCTCTCCTCTTCCCACCCAAACCCCCTCCTCTGCCATCTCTATAGTGTCAAAACCACTATCCCCCCGCCTTACAAGCCTGCAACCCTGGCATTATCCTTGACTCTGTCTCTATCAACCCATACATTCAGTCACTAAATCTTTTTATTTCTATCTCCACAATATTTCTTGAATTTGCTGTTTTCTCTCCATCCCAGTGGTTACCACACTGGTTCGAGCACACATCTTTTCAGTCTCTACAACTGCATCAGTCTCCGCACTGACCTTGCCTCTTTTTTAGATTGTGAGCCATTAGGCCGATATCCACTAGGTGCATGAATTCACAGGTCTTGTGTTTGAGATCTTAATTTTCATGTAGCAACTACATGTGGCAAAAGCTAGACAAAAAGATAACTCAAGAAAATAAATTATCAACACAAACAGATATGGGTTTTAATTGAGAGAGAAGCAGCATGGCTCAGTGGAAAGAGCATGGGTTTGTGAGTCAGAGGTCATGGGTTCTAATCCTGGCTCTGTTGCTTGTCAGCTGTGTGACCTTGGACAAGTCACTTAACTACTCTGTGACTCAGTTACCTCATCTGTAAAATGGGAGGAAGATTGTGAGCCCTACGTGGGACAACCTGATTATCTTGTATCTACCCCAGCACTTAGTGCTTGGCATATAGTAAGCACTTAACAAATACCAACATTATCATTATTATTATTATTATTAAATAAATAATTACTTCCCCAGATCTAATCCTTACAAATGGCCAGTATTTATACTATTCCCTTTGAAGCAAGACAATGTTTTTAATTTTTGAGCATTTGACTTTTCTTTCCATTTCTCTCTCCCCTTTCCCTATTTTTCAAAGGGTTGAATTGAAAATAACCAATGTCTTTTAACATTGTCTTCATTTCTTCAGAAGCTTTCCATAACACAAATGTATAGCTATGCATCACGTAGTCTATGTTTGTGTAACAGGGAATCTAAGGAAAAGGTTGGAGAAGCTACCTGGCCTAATGGTTAGAGCACAGGTCTGGGAGTCAGAAGGACCTGGGTTTTAATCCCGGCTCCACCACTTGTCTTTTGTGTGAACTTAGGCAAGTCAGTAAACATCTTTGTGCCTCAGTTACCCCATGTGTAAAATGGAAATAAAGACTTCCCATGTGGTACATGGACTGTGTCCAACTTGATTAGCTTGTTTCTACCCCAGCTCTTAGTATATAGTAAGTGCTTGACAAATACCATAGAAAAAATCCTCGTGTCAATATTTGAGCTGGAAGAACACAAATTAAAATCATCATAAAGACCAAAATATGTTGATGCTAAAACCATCAAAAGGAAGTGGATAGCCTAAGTTACATTCTGAAAATAGATTGCAACTGTAACTAATGGATTTAAAAGGGAAGTACTTATAGAGAGTGACACATTAAAGAGATAGGGTGCAGTATTGTTAGATTATATCCAAAACAGAAAATAATTTTGTAGCATTTAAAGAGTATGAACTTGGGAGCCAAATGAACTAGCTAATAATGCCAGTTTCCAGTTAGACTGCTGTGTGACCTTGGACAAGTCACTTAACTTCTCGGTGCCTCAGTTATTTTATCAGTCAAACCGGGATTAAAAACCTGTTTTCCTTCTCCCTTAGACTGTGAGATCCATGTAGGGTAGGAAATATGTCCGACCTGATTATATTTGAATCAACTCCAGGCTTTAGTACAGACATAATACATAAAAGGGAAGCAGCGTGGCTCAGTGGAAAGAGCACGGGCTTTGGAGTCAGGGCTCATGAGTTCGAATCCCAGCTCTGCCACTTGTCAGCTGTGTGACTGTGGGCAAGTCACTTAACTTCTCTGTGCCTCAGTTCCCTCATCTGTAAAATGGGGATGAAGACTGTGAGCCCCACGTGGGACAACCTGATTCCCCTATGTCTACCCCAGCGCTTAGAACAGTGCTCGGCACATAGTAAGCGCTTAACAAATACCAACATTATTATTACATAATAAGCACTTAATTTTTAACATAATGATACTATTAAGATGAGTCCTGATTCTGAGCCCAGAGGTAGGAATTGAGGTCCTGTCTATTCCTGAATTCTAGGTGGCCCTTTTCCCACTCATTACAATCAGGGCATAAACAGGAACCCAGTTAATAATAATGATGGTATTTAAGTGCTTACTATGTGCCAGACACTGTACTGAGCAATGGGGTGATTAGAAGCAAATCGGTTTGGAAACAGTCCCTGTCCCACATGGGGCTCACAGTCTCAATCCCCATTTTACAGATGAGGTAACTGGGGTGCAGAGAAGTGAAGTGACTTGCCCAAGGTCACACAGCAGACATGTGGCAGAGCCAGAATTAGAACTCATGAGCAAAATGCATCTTGAAAGACAATTGAAAAGTCCAGTTGTTTTGAACACATTAGTGTGATTATCAACCACGTTTTCTTTTAAGAATGAAGGTTAGACCATTTTGGAAGAGACAAGTGTAATTAGGAGAAAGCTGATGAGTTGCTAAATACATCCACAACTATAATCCTCACTCATAGTGTGTAATCCATACAGTCCTACTGATTGTTTTTACATTGACTTTTCAATTTTAAAATGTTCTTTAAGAAAATATACACACACATTTCCTTTCTCCATTTCTCTCTTTACTTAAAATAAAAACACATTCCCACACATCACAGTCAAAATTATGGTATGGTTGAACTCTACCTTCATATTCTAGTCATCCAGGAAAATACCTTTTGTCATTTTTATGCCTTAAAAATCTGCTTACTTTTGACATTATTTTATTAATGTCAAACATCCCCACTTTGCACTAGTCATGCTTAATTTTAGAAATCATATTAAATATAAACAAGGCAGTTTTTGCAACTAAATCTCTCTTCCTTTAAATGTCTAAAAATACACAGCCACCTGCACTCAAAATGTTAGTCACAACACTTGTAAATTATAAAGATTACTTATTTGCTGACATGATTTTTTTCCGACACCCAAGTACTTCACAAATCAACCTGCTGTATACAAATCAAAAGCTATCCAATTAGCATAAAAAATCAGATGTCACAGAAAATGTCACTTAATGTCAGAGTTGGAATGAGGAAATAATTTGGCTCATCAGTTTAATTAACAAGACTAGTAACCAAGTCAAATTAATATGTTTTAAATGATTTTAGTGCCATTTTGAATCAGACTACTTCTGTTGAATTTCAATTGGAGGTGAATTCTAAAGAATAAGGAAGCAGTAAAAGCAATCTCACTCTAGCAGTGAACTCTGTGGTTTCCATAAGGGAAATCCACTAACAACCTATAGAGGGCAAAAAAGAAAATCTTAGTGTTCCATAAATTGGAACATAAGAGGAATAGGGAGGGAAGATGAGTTCGGTTTGGGGTTTGTTGAGCTTGAGGTACCAGCTGGACATCCATGTAGAAATATACTGGAGGTAAGAAATGTGAAGTTGGAGAGAAAGGGGTCAGGGCCAGTGAGGTGATTAGGGAGTCATCTGTTTGCAGATGATAGTTGGAGCCGAGGTAGTAGATGAGTGTGTCTGAATAAATAGAGAACAGAAGAGAATTATCAATCAGTCATGTTTATTGAGCACTTACTGTGTACAGAGCATTGTGCTAAACCTTTGGGAGACTACACTATAACAGAATCTGTAGACATGTTCCCTGCCCACAAGAAACTTGTAGTCTAGTGGGAGAGACAGATATTGAAATAAATTATGAATAAGTACATATGTGTTGTGAGGCTGAGGGAGGGGTGGGGCTGAGGGAGGGGTGGATAAAGGGTTCAAATCTAAGTGAATGGGCAGCTCAGAAAAGAGTGGGAGAAGAGGAAATGAGGGCTTAGTCAGGGAAGGCCTCTTGGAGGAGATGCACTTTTAATAAAGCTTTGTAGGTGGGGAGAGTAATCATCTGTTGGACATGAAGAAGAAAGGTGTTCCAGAGGCAGGACTTGGTTGGGGAGTTGGCAGTAAGATAGATGAGATGGAGGTAGCTGGTGTAGACAACTCTCTCATAATTCAAAACAAAGCTTGAAAGGATACCCAAAGTCAGGGAGTAGAAAGCAGAGGAAGAGCAGGCAAAGGAGACTAAGAAAGTTTGGCCAGAGAGACGAGCAGAGGGAACTGTATCAGGAGAAACAATACTTCAGAGTGCTTTCAGGAGAATGGTTGATCCACAGTTGTGAAGGCAGTCATGAGATTAAGAAGGACTAAAGACTGATTAGATTCCATTAGAATTGGCAAGAAAATGGTCATTTGTGACATTAGAGAGAGTAGTTTTAGTGGTATGAAGAGTTGAAACTGGAGAGTTGAAGGCCAAGAAAGGAATTGAAGGAGAAGAATTGGAAGCAGTCGTTGTATACAATCCATATGGGGAGTTTTGACAGAAATAATATCTGAGAAATAGGGTTCTCTACCAACAGAGTAACCTACATAAATTGATGATCAAGGTGTCACTTAATCCAAGTCAATTTCATTTCTTAACTAGGCTTGAGGATGATTTAATCATCAAGTCAACAGTTCACAGAGAAGGTGAGTACTTCACTGCATTCTCTCCATGACAATCTGAATAATCCTACCATGTGTGATGTTTACACAGAAGTTAATATGTTAACAGCGTGGCTCAGTGGAAAGAGCACGGGTCAGAGGTCATGGGTTCAAATCCCGGATCAGCCACTTGTCAGCTGTGTGACTTTGGGCCAGTGACTTCACTTATCGGTGCCTCAGTTGCCTCATCTGTAAAATGGGGATTAAGACTGTGAACCCCACGTGGGACAACCTGATTCCCCTGTGTCTACTGCAGCGCTTAGAACAGTGCTCGGCACATAGTAAGCACTTAATAAATACCAACATTATTATTATATGTGACCCAGGGCCTATTTCAAAGAGTGGTTTCAAGAAAAACTGAATCATACCTTCCTAAACTTTTATAGTTTTTATAGTTGGCGAATGCCTAACACATAACTGTTGGGAGACAAAAAAGACTGACAGTTCCTAACATCCTTGGAGAACTCTGAGGAAAATCTCAGTTCAAGGATTGAATCCATTTTGGATTCTTTTAGATACCAGTGCTGAAACATATCGACACCAAATGGACACAAGGTTCAAAAGGATAGTGGGCAGAAGCTCTTCATATACATCATTTGGGTTGTTTGGAAGATTGTGGAAATTTGAACAGTAGAGTTTCAGGCCAGAGGAAAGCATGTGGCCAAAGTGTTGGCCTCAGGATACAAAAAACCTAGGTAAAGAGAGTAGACTGATGTTAGAGTGAAATATGTGAACTGGGAGATAAATTAGGAGGGGGAGAGGAAAGTCCAATGGTATGGAGTTACTGCTTGGTGCAGAGGTGGATTGATTGAAGTAGCCTGAGGAGGCAAGGAATGAATGGGCATTTTTTAGTGCAGATGCTTCTGATTTATATACATTTTCCTGCTATTTTTGCCATGGGTGCTTGATTTCCAGCCCCGCTAGATTGCCAACTCTGTGAAAGCTACTGATCATTCCTGAATTAATGTCCATTGGTTCTTCCCAGACCTCAGTTTATTACTCAGAGCTTAATTATTGTAAATGTTATTGTAAAATGTGGCACTTCAAGCAACTTATCTAAACTGAAATACAAACTTCTTTAATCTATGATATGTTCCTTTCCAATTCCCAAAAAACTATCAGATTTCTTGAGCAGAAGGCTGAAGTAAACCATCACATTCATTTATAACAATTTAAAGGTCCTGCTAAATAACCATTTAGGCAAATTTCATTTAAGCATAATTCACCCTGGAAATTGTAGTCTTTTTGTTTTGTTTTAGTGCTTCCTAGGTAACAAGCACTGATCTAAATGCTGGGGTAGATAAAATATGATCTGATCAGACCTAGCCACTGTCTCACATGGGGTTCACAGTCTAAGGAGGGGAGGGAGAACAGGTATTCAATCTTCATTACACAGATGAGGAAACTGACGTACAGAGAAGTTAAGCGACTTGCTCAAGGTCACAAAACAGGCAAATTGCAGAGTCAGCATTAGAACCCAAATCTCCTGACTCCCAATCCTGTGCTCTTTCCACTAAGGAATGCTGATCCCCAAGAATAACAAAAATGAATGTAATTTCCCAATAACTATATGACTTTAAAACAAATATTTCTTTTGCCTATTGCAGTGACAGTGTCACAGACAAAATGGTGTACCTAAACTCATCTTTATTTGGTATTAGAAGGAAACAATAATCTCAGTGGCTTTGGAAAAGAAAAAAAAATTCCCAAAATAGTACATATTTACAAAAGGGAAGGATAGAAATACTAAAGATTTAAGTAATGGATGTTTCATTATCCTTAAAAGTAGATATTAAAGCTATTTCATTTACACCTAATGGCATATTGAGAATGGCATAACATGGGGAGATGATCACTAAAAATTTCTCCTTAGCATCAGCATGAAAGCACTCAAAATCCACCCTTACCCGTCTCACCTTTCTCTCTGATCTCCTACTGCAACCCAATTCACACTTCACTCCTATATGCAACCTACTCCACACTAATAATTTTATTGTTTTATTTGATTAGTACTCATTTTGGGCCCACCATTGGATTAAGCACTGGGGTTGATATGAGATAATCAGGTTGGACACAATCCCTGTCCCACATGGGGAACACAGTCTAAGGAAGAAGGAGAACAGGTTGTACAGAAGCTGTGTTTTTGGAGCGATGTATTAGTTTTGTAAATCATTTAAATCACAGAATTTTAAACAGAGGAAACTATACATTCTAATAATAATTCCCAGCGCTTACCATCCTTAAAGAACTTCAGGGTCACTAATTAATTAATCCTGTTGAAGTGCACCACTTCACATTGCCGTCTGTGTCTTACACTTATTTCAATCAATTCCAAAGTTTTAAGGATCCGCGCCACTTCTCCCTTTTAGGAGATTCCCCAGAGAGAATAGGTTGCACTCCTTTCAGGAACCTCTGCCTAGATTTTGGAATTCATTACAGGGAACACCTGCCGAGGAAGTACCACACTCAAAGCGGATGTCTATAGAACTCTATGGGACATGATAAAGCAGTCACAGAAAATGAAGAAACAGACTTTTCTAAATCGAGAAATCACCGCTTTACTGCTCTCGAGTGACTAAGAAGATTGCGTGTAAATAACTTGGCAACTACCAAATTTTCAGTAGCGAAGGAAGGTTAGGGAGGTCTACCTAGAGTAGTTCAAAATGACCCTTGCACATTATGCAAGCATCTCTGTATTCATTCATTCATTCATTCAATAGTATTTATTGAGCGCTTACTATGTGCAGAGCACTGTACTAAGCGCTTGGGATGAACAGGTCGGCAACAGATAGAGACAGTCCCTGCCGTTTGACGGGCTTACAGTCTAATCGGGGGAGATGGACAGACGAGAACAGTGGCAATAAATAGAGTCAAGGGGAAGAACATCTCGTAAAAACAATGGCAACTAAATAGAATCAAGGCGATGTACAATTCATTAACAAAATAAATAGGGTAATGGAAATATATACAGTTGAGCGGACGAGTACAGTGCTGTGGGGATGGGAAGGGAGAGGTGGAGGAGCAGAGGGAAAAGGGGCTGTAGCTCCAGTGTGGTCAGTTCCTCTGCAAAGGATAAAGAGAAGCTCTAGGGATTATTCCCATACTTTGTCCAATTTTAGCTGAGGGGAAATTTGATCCTCTAAAATCCTAGAGGTGCTTCTAGGCATGTGCATGGCTAAATTGCACAAGAAAAATGATTGTCAATCTGTGTAGTTCTTTTCTCCATGGAGTAACCCAGTAGCTGATCAGTGCCTTCTTTTAATGCTTACCAACTCTGTTGTATTTCACTTCCCTGAGTGCTTAGTTCCGTGTTCTGCACACAGTAAGCACTCCATAAATATCACTGATTGATTGACCTAAGCACAAGAATATGAGCATCATAACTCAACCTTCGGGTTTTGGCTATGGAGTCAATTATCCGCAAACTGTACTTCGCTTACCTTAAGAAGTCTTCAACTTTCTATATATTCTCACGCACCTCTCATTTTTTCCTGGGCACAGCTGTGGATGTTAGTTAGCCTGAAGACTTGGTCAGCCACTTTCAACATTATCATTTTTCTTGCTATAATCACTCTCTTGGTGATGAGACAGATCATTCTGCTTTATTACTGAATTTGTTAATTGCTTTGCTATTGCACTTGAAACTTTCAAAAACAAATTGCTACAAAAACCCACATTGCAGATCCTGGGCTGATTTGCATGCTCAGTCTGAGTGCTCCTCAGGGAGGATTCCATATCTGAATTTAGGCCTGGATCAAACCGGGAATGAGGATGTTAAGAACAAGGAAATTAGTGAACAGGAAAACTGAAGGACCTTAATGTAATTTTAATGCATTTCTTAACCTCTGCAGTAAATTCTCATTCAATTTTTCCCTACATAAGAGAAAAAACGTTCACTTAACATTTGATAGAATTTCTTGAGGAATCTTTAAAGGTCAAAGTTGAAAAGATACATTTTTCTGATCTTTTTCATAATTGTCTTATAAATATATCGATGCTCTCACAATTACGACACCGATTTGACTGAATAAAGCGGGGATTGGGCAGTGAGGACATTGTTTTATTCAAATCATAATTTTCTGAAATCTAGTTGAATATATTTTAGTTGCCATATATGTTCACTAGGTCCACTTAGACTGCAATACTTTTAAATGCAGGGATCCTATAGCATAGATCCATTGCATACTCCCCAAGTCTTACATTTATTTTATTTTCCTTGGAAAAATGGCAAAAAATAAATCCCCCAGGTCCAGCAGTGGTCTGGAGCAGGGATGAGCTCTAAATCAGAAAGTGCTATGGCCACTGCTCATCCTAGTGGGGCCACACCCATAACTCCATCACTGCTGCCAGGGGTGAGGGCCAGGCTGGCATCAGGTAGTTTCATTTGATTAGTAGGTGTCAGTCATAGGAGAAGTGGTGCTAAGTTAAGTTATTGTTCAACGTCTTCTAAGAGCAGCATGACTGGGTCTACTGGTCTGGGAATGAGAAAGATCTGAGTTCTAGTCCTGGCTCCTTCCTTTGTCTGCTGTGCGACCTTGTGCAAGTCATTTCACTTCTCTGGACCTTAGTTCTCTCATCTATAAAATGGGGATTAAGACTGTGAGCCCTCTGTGGGACAAGGACTATATCCAAGCCAATTATCTTGAATCTACTGCAGAGTTTAGAACAATGCCTGGCACATAGTAAGCACTTAACAAAAATCACAATTATTATTATTATTGTTCTACCAGGGTTTGGTAAATTATTAGGATGCCCAGCCACAGTCACGGTACAGCTTAGCAAGTCTTATGCTTCTCTAGGCCTTGCTTTCCTCATCTGTAAAATGGGGATGAAATGCCTATAATTCCTCTCTCTGAGACTGTGAATCCTGGGTGGGGCAGTAACTGTGCCTGAAATAACTGTGTTTATTATCTTAGTCTACGCCAGTGCTTGGCACATTGTAAATACTTAACAAATACCAAAATTATTACTCTCAGTGGTATTTACTGAGCACTTACTATGTGCAGGGCACTGTATTAAGCACTAGAAGAGTACAGTAGAACATAATTAGTGGACACGTTCCCTGCCCATGTTACAATGACTTAATTGATTTTTAATGTACTTAATTGCTTATATGTCTTTAATCATTTGTATCTATTAGTTATGGTATTTATTATGCACTTACTATGTGCCAAGCCCTGGAGTAGATACACCCTAATCAAATGAGACAGTCCCTGTCTCACAATCAAAGAGGAAGGAGATCATTTATCTTATCCCCATTTAACATGTAAGGAAACTGAGGCCCAGAGAAGTTAAAGTGAATTGCTCAAGTTCACAAAGAAAGTCAGTGGCAGAGCACAGCTTTCTTGACTCCCAAAGACTTTTCTGCCTCCTTATGCTTTTTTTACCCAGTAGATTTTTACCCTTTCCTGTATGTCTCCATTTTAAATTCCAAGAGCAAGTTTTATGTTTATTATATTTTCCATGTACCTATTCCAGTTTTCTGCCTGTCAAAGAAAACCTACACATTCTATTGAAGAGGATACCAGTGGGTGAATAAAATGATGATCCCAGTGAGTGTGTAATGATCTGTTGGTTCAGACTGGTGTGATTGGTCAGTTGTTTGGACTGACATGGAGCTGGTACCTTTCTCTGTTTCTTTGTTAGGGGTATGCTGATTGATTTCTTCAGATATAGCAATTCTACTGGAATCTGCTCTTTGTAGATTCTCAACTCTGTACTGCAACTACTAGTGATGGCAATCAGGATGAGATGCAGCATAATAGTAGTGATTAGTGTTTATATAAGGAAAAACTGTTATCCAGCTGCAAAAGAAAAATTCCAATCACGTTATCAAAATAAAGCACAATGAAGAATTATGCACTTGAGTTGATCAAGTAGTAGGTTTAGATTCTTCTGAAGAGGAGCTCAGAAAGCAGGAGAAATTGGTCAGTTTGAAAATGTGTCACCCTGACATAGTAACCTGAAGAAATCTCTGCCATCTCCCCATCATCCTAAAACAGCAAGCAACCTGCTGAAAGTAAACTCGTATTCTTAAAAAAAAATTTTTCGAAAGCAAGCCATGATAACCTAAGTGATACAAATAGTCTTAAAAACAACCTAATTTCATACACGTTGAAATTATAAGCCTCTATGCCTTTGACAGTTTTTTGTTCTGGCCTTCCAAATTCATGTGTGGGTTTTTTTTTATTGTATGTTTTTTATGATGTCAAATACTTCTTATGTACCAGGCATTATACTGACCAATGAGGTAGATACACACTTGTTGAGTTGGTCAGAGTCCCTGGCCCACATAAGGATCACAGTCTTAATCCCCAGTTTACAGATGGGGTAAATGAGTCACAGAGAAGTGAAGTGAGTTGCTCAAGATCACACAGCACACAAGTGGCAGAACCAGAATTAGAACCCAGATCCTCTAACTCTCACATCTGTGCTCTTTCCACTAGGTTATGCTACTTCTCTCTAGTCCACGCTGCTTCTCATTGAAATTTGATTCCAGGTTGTTGCACTCTCAGGGGACTATGACTTTTTGCAAGTTGTGTTTTGATGAGGCATTCTTGATTGGCCCTAGGTTAGTTTTGAAAGGGTTCACAGTAGTCTTCTGGGTCCCTGATGGGCTGACTCTTCGCTACTTAATTTAACAGGCAAAGCATGTGCTATTGCAGTACAGTATTCTCAGGGCCAGTCTGTGTTTAGCAATTTGTACTTCCAACAGCTAAAATATGAAAGAGAAGCTATAAACCCAAATTGTGATTGCTGATATGCCCCATTAGTACCTCACTTAATAAAGAAAGAGGAGAGGAATATGGTAGCTGCCGGTGAGAAGATAAAGAAACATAGAACAGACATATGCTTTATAACCTCTGGTGTAAAGATAACCCAGTCCAATTTACAGGATGAACAGACAAAATGTTACTGATGGTGACATTTGAGGTAACTTAGTTTAGGATCCCATTTCTGACATTAAGGTTCCAATAAATGGAATATGTGCTAACTTCCAAAATGTTCTAAACAATAATGCTGAGTTATAGCTAAATTTTAATCCATTCTGTTCACCTTTATGAAATAAGCATCATCTGGAGGAAAGGAGACCTCATTAGACCAATACTTGCTGTGTCACCTTGGATAAGTTACTTCTTTATACTTTAAACTTTGTTTTTAATTGTGAAATGGGAGCAATACTGTCTTTCTCCTTTAAACACTTAGTACACTTCTCTGTATGGAATAAACACTCAATTAATATGATTGATTAAGAAGCATTAGGAAAATCTAGAAATGAATGTATTCTACAAGAACAGAGACCTTCCCTTTATCATTTCCAAAGTTAGGTTTTCCTGAGAATTCTGTAGATTTGCTTTTGCACTTTTGGTGGGTTTTTTTTTTTTTGGCTCTGGAAAATCATTCCTCAGAGAATAAGCAAACCCATTATTGCACCAAATTTATCAAACCCTGGAGTCTGGGAGACCTGAGAACTGAGAATGGAATTACAGTGAAGACAGTGATGGATCACTTTGACCTCCAGAAAGAGTCTGCTGTAGAAGGAACTGCCCACAGAAGAGACTCTTGAAGAAATGAGCGCTGGAAAAAAAGGTGATTATTTAGGTGAGAAAACCACCCACATCCAAAGATTCAGAGATATGGGAACTCCCATTCTAAGTAAAATTCATCCTAAAGACCCCAGCTAACCCTCAGTGGTATTTCTTGGGCACTTACAGTGTGCAGAGCATTGTATTAAGTGCTTGGGAAACACGTGGCTCAATGGAAAGAGCCCGGGCTTGAGAGTAAGAGGTTGTGGGTTCTAATCCCGGCTCCACCACTTGCCAGCTGTGTGACTCTGGGCAAGTCACTTAACTTCTCTGAGCCTCAGTTACCTCATCTGTAAAATGGGGATCAAAACTAACCCTAATCCCCCAGCGCTTAGAACAGTGCTTTGCACCTAGTAAGCGCTTAACAAACCACCATTTTTTAAAATTTATTTTACTTCATAATAGACATGTTCTCTGCCCCCAAGAAGCTTACAGTCTAAATAGATCTTAAAGTGAGGAGCAGCATGGCCAAGTGGAAGAAGCATGGCCCTGGGAGTCAGAGAACCTGGGTTCTAACCCTTGCTCTGGCAACTGCCTGCAGTGAAACTTCGGCAGCTCATTTAATTTCTCTGGGCCTCAGTTTCCTCATCTGTAAAATGAGGAGTCAATGATTGTCCCCTCTCCTACTTAGGTGGTAAGCCCCCTGTGAGGCAGAGACAGTATCTGATCTGATTAATTTGTATCTACCCCTGGAGTTAGAACAGCACTTGACCCAGTAAACACTTCACAAACTCCACAGTAATAATTAAAACAAGTTACTTATGAGGGAATAGCAGAGAATGAGACTATGTACATCAGTGCCATAGGTCACAGGGTGAGGTATCAGAGTGCTTGAGGAGTACAGACCCAAGTACATAAGTGATGCAGAAGGGAGGGCAAATAGATAGGAAAATGGAAAGTCAGTCAGGGAAGCTTTCTTGGAGGATCTGTAATTACAGTAGGACTTTGAAGATGGGAAGAGTACTGGTCTATCAGATGTGTAAAGGTTGGGATTTCCAGGCAGGAATGAGGCTGTGAGAAGGGGGTCATCATCAAGACAGATGATATTGTCTTGTCTTATGCTGTCGAGTCATCTCCGATCTCTCCCAGAATGCTCCACTTCCATCTGCAATCATTTTGGTAGTGGATCCATAAACTTGCCTGGTTAAAATATGGAGGTGGTTTATCACTGCCTCCTGTGCAGTAAACTTGAGTCTCCACCCTTGATTTTCTCCCATGCTGCAGCTGCCCAGTGAAGAGGAGTTTTGACTTGTAGCACATTGCCTTCCACTCGCTAGCCCCTGCCCCATCTAGGAATGGAATGGGTATGCCTCTGCTTGACTTTCCCTCCCATAGTCGAGACTGGTAGAGGACTGGAAACTCTCCAAGTCAACCCTGAGGTGATACTGAAGTACAGTTAAGAGGGTGGTATTAGAGGGAAGTGTTTAGGCTGGGTGGCAGTGGGAGATGTCAGGGTAGGTAGGATGAGAAGGCGTACAAGGGGCTTCAACTTGGGAACTTTTGAGCCACAGGTTACTTTGTTTCACCTACAGTTATAAAAGTAAAAAGCTGTGTTTGCTGGAACTGACAGTTCTTACTCTCCTGTCTGCCATCTCTTTGACAGTTGTGACATTTTAGAAGTGCTGCTGATAGCAGAGATTATCTTTCAACTAGATAACCTTTACCTTAAGAGAACAGTTAATATTTTCCTTCTCATATACCTGTAGAAAATAATCTGAAATAATATGCATGGATCACCAATTTCAAAAGGAATATGTAGTGATTTTAGTGATCTTGTCAATGTCTTTCACTTTGTAGACTCTATACAGTGAGGTCTAAACTATACGCTCCAAAGATCTATCTCACCAGGTACAATTCTTTCCTGAAATTGCAATGGTTCACTGAACTAGGAAAAAAGTACATAGATCGTGACTGAACATATTTGGCCCCTAATAAAATATTCATAATGCAGCCAAGAAATTGATATTGATAAGGTATTCATCATCTGTAGCCCACAGGAGACAACTATCATAACTCAAGGCCCACCATTCACTGGACTGTGGAGCACCAAATCTCCCTTAACAAAAATGGGGGAGGGGATGGAGGGATGTTCATTTCTTCTGGCTGAAACATGCAATTTTAGGTGAAATCTGGCTCCAAAATGATTGAGGCTTTGTTGGAAATACAGAGTTGAATAAGGAGATTAATTCCACATATCAGATTCTTAAAAGACTGATGGATGATCTGTTTAAGGAGAGCAGGCTTCCAGGTGCTTTGCCAGAAGAAGAGTCACAGCAACATGATCATGCGGAAAATATCAGTCATGTATTGAGAAGAGAAAACCAACAGACCATCAGGATCTTTTTGCTGTTCCAACTTGGAGTTCGTCATTCAAATAGTATAAGAACAACAGTTCTGTAACTGCTGATTTCACAGTTGGAGAAAGAAGCAACCTTAGGAAAAAAAAAAAAAAAAGAAATCTTCCACAGCTTCCTAGTTTCTCTCCACCAATCCATCACTAGAATGAGCAATCCACCCAGTAATCCTGCAATGCTGTCTCTATGAAGCATTCAAGGATTCACAAGAGCTGTCTATTTAAATACAGCCAGATAAAAAATGTCAAGATGGCCTAACCTTGGGCCTCTCCCCTTGTCAGGTTTTTGTGGGAAATGGATTGTTTGAATAGAAAGAAGATTTCCTGCAAAAAAAGAGTTCTCTTGGGAAAATGTTCTGAGAAGTGGATTCGCCTAAACGTAGAGCGGTATTCTTGCAATACCCTTAAGAAAGATTTGTACTGTAGTATTTTCCCATGCTGATGCTATAAACATCCCCTGCTAGACTGTAAGCTTGCTGTGGGCAGGGAACAGGTCTACCAACTCTGTTGTACTCTCCTGAGCACTTAGTACGTAGAGTGCTCTGCACACAGAAAGTGCTCAATAAATAATTATTGATGATGGTGATAATGATGATGCAGAGATTGGAACTAGGAATCAAGATTTTTTATGGTATTTAAATTCTTACTATATGCCAGGTGCTGTCCTAAGCACTGGGGTAGATACAAGCTAAAAAGTTTGGACAGGTTCCCCTTTTTACAGATGAAGGAACTGAAGCACAGAGAAGTTAAGTGATTTCCCCAAGGACACACAGTAGATAAGTGTCAGAGCCGGGATTAGAACCCAGGTCCTTCTGACTCCAAGGCCTGGGCTGTACCCACTAGGCCATGCTGCTTCTCAGCTTCCAGTCTTGATTCTGCCACTTGCCTGCTGTGTGATCTTGGACAAGTCATTAAACTTACCTTTGGCTCAGTTTGATCGTCTGTGCAATATAGTTGAGATACTTAACTATGAGATGAACTCCATGTGGAGCTGTGTCCCATCTCGATACCTTTTATAATAATAATAATGTTGGTATTTGTTAAGCGCTTACTATGTGCCGAGCACTGTTCTAAGCGCTGGGGTAGACATAGGGGAATCAGGTTGTCCCACGTGGGGCTCACAGTCTTAATCCCCATTTTACAGATGAGGGAACTGAGGCACAGAGAAGTTAAGTGACTTGCCCACAGTCACACAGCCGACAAGTGGCAGAGCTGGGATTCGAACTCATGAGCCCTGACTCCAAAGCCCGTGCTCTTTCCACTGAGCCACACTGCTTCTCCAATCTACTTCTTTATCTTCTTTATCTACATAAGCGCTTTAAGCAACACTGCTTGGCACTTGGTAAGCACTTAATAAATGTCATCATTATTATATTTAGACCATGAACCCCATGTGGGGCAGGGACTGTGTCTAACCTGATGATCTTGTATCTACCCCGTAACTTGGCACATAGTAAACACTTAAATACCACTATTATTATTATTATTATTGTACACGAGCCATTTCTTCGGAATTCACAATGCTCTAATGTTGCATTCTTCACTGTGAGTTCCTGCCAAAAGGAATCATGGTAAATCTGTTGACACGGGAATTAAGAAGCAGCATGGCCTAGTGGAAAGGACACGGAGGCAGGAGGCAGAGGAACTGGATTCCAATTCTTGTTCTGCCAATTGCATGCTGTGTGACCTTGGGCAAGTCAATTCACTTCTCTTTGCCTCATTTCTCCTGTTCTTCTTCCTACTTAGACTGTTAGCACCATAAGGGACAAGGATTGTGTACAACCTAATTGACTTGTATCTATCCCAGAGCTTAGTACAGTGTTTGACACATAGTAAGTGCTTAACAAATACCATTTAAAAAAATGGTGAATTTGGATGTTGAAAGAGTCTCCCTCTCTTCCATTCCCATAAAGGTACATAAAGGTAGTGCCATCAGGAATGACAAATGCCATTACTAGCCAATCCTAAACAACAAAGTCCAGTATTCTGTCTCTGATAGTGGAAATAGGATGCTTGGAAAAAGATGTGTGACTCTTGACATCCGTCCTAATATTGATACATAAACTTCAAGACATCGAGTCACTTGGAAGCCGAAGATAGCTTAGTTTGCTGGGCAGCAATGAAGTGAGTAGGGGAGGTTTCAGGAAGATACTGACACCCAGAGGGAAAAATGAATGGAACTCAAGGCCCTTTTGGAAATTAATGCAATAGTACACAGGGGGTTAATCCTTGCTTACCCCCCATGCAGAAGGGATGACATTGAACTTAACCACATCCAGTAATGAAAAGCGTATCATCATAATACCACAATAATATATTAAATTGTACTATATCATCAGAAAGAAGTGTACCTTAGTGGAAAGAGCAAAGACCTGGTAGAGGAACTGGGTTCTAATCCCAGTTCTGCCAGTTGCCTTCTGTGTGACCTTGGGTAAGTCACTTAACTTCTCTGTACCTCAGTTTCCTCAACTGCAAAATGGCGATTCAATACCTGTTCTCCCTCCTACTTAGACTACATGTCCCATGTGGGACAGGGGTTGTATGCTATCTAATTGACTTGTATCATCACCAGCACTTAGAACAGTGCCTGGCACATAGTGAGGATTTAACAAATACCGTGATAAAAAAATAATATAACTTAGTAACCCAAACTCTTGGGCTCTTTACTTCCTTGGGATCTGGAGTATAATTGTGGCTATAATTTATTCCCTACCTTCAAAATAGGAATTAAATATGTACAGTGCACCTTGGGGAGTGTTGAAAGAATCAATTACTGCATGCGGTAAAACAGCATTTATAAGAGAAGCATTTATACAGAGGAAAGAAATAGGCAGTTTACAATAATCAAAATTCAATACTTTATTTTCATTGTTTCTTGAATGAAAAAAGACTAAAGAAAAAAGACTTATTTTACTCTCATTTCTGTCCTACTTAGTGAAACAGGTTTGCAACATTTCTGAAAAGGTCTGTGAATTCCGAAGTCCACAATTATTTAGTGTTTTAACACTTGGTCTTCAACACATATCCAAAAAGAAGAAAAAGAAGGATAAGATGAAAATTAGAGGACACCCTAACCAATATCCAAATTTATTGACCTGTTTAAATGTATTTCCTTCTGGATTTAAATTAATAAAATCTTTCCTTGTCCATTTTGTTTTAGTGGACTTTCCCTTAAATTCTAGTTTGAAACATTTTTACAACATTTAACAAATCAAAAAGCAGCAAAATAACCATAGCTAAAAGAGCCACCTTCCTGGATATACTGCTACTGTTTTGATGGGGAATACAGAGAATTTCAGGTAACTGGGATCTGATTTAAATAGGGAATGTTACATGACACTAACCTGAATCTTTTGCCAAAACTGAAATTAGGTTTCATAACTATAATTTCTGTGACAAAGTTAAATGTCGTCCTGATGTACGTTCCTCGCAACCATGACTGATAAGCAACCACAAGTTTTGAGCTGCTTACTGTGTGCAGAGCACTGTACTAAGCTCTTGGGAGAGTACACTTTAAGAGAACTGGTAGACTGACCACTTTTATCAGTTAATTATATTTATGGAACCCCTAATGTGGGCAAGTCACTGTACTAAGCACTTGGAAGAGTATAATCGGAGTAGAATACATGACACCTGCCCTCCATTCAATGGGGCACAGATGAAAAATGATTTATAATAAAGAGTAAAAAGAAAATGGAAGAATGGAAAAGTGAATAAAAATATTTAAATTAGCAGACTGCACAGAACACCATGTATAAAATTGCCATGGATGCTGAAGTTTTGAGATGGTAATGAGGAGGCTGGGGAATAAGAAAATTAATAAGGCTAGGTTCTTGGAAGCATTGGAATGTCAGAAGGGCTTTCATGTTGAGGCAAACTGTAATCTGTTGAATAAGTGAGAGCGAGCAAATTCCTTGGAACTTTCTTGGAGCATGAAATGTGAACTGGGGAGTATGCTCATTTTGGGCAGGGAACATGCCCGCCAACTCTGTTGAATTACACTTTCCCAAGTGCAAAGTATTGTGCTCTGCACACAGTAAGTGTTCAATAAATGTTGGGTTGATTAATTGAAGGTTTATATTATAAGGAGAAAATTGGTGGAGAACCTTGAAGCCAATGGTCAGGATATTCTTCTTGATCCTGAGGAAAATGGGTAACATTCGAGGTTTAGTAGGGAAGTTCTGTGAAGTCTGATGTTTTATGGAGACAATCCAGCTGTAAAGTGAAGTAGAAATTGACCTGGGTGAGGGGAGACTGTCGCCCCTGCTGTTGGGTAGAAATAAAGGGATGGATCTGATCTGAGAAATACTGTGGAGAAAGATCCAGAGGGATTTAGAAACAGACCAAATGGGAGGGTTAAAAGATAGTGAAGGAATCACAGCTGAAACCAAAGTCGCAGGTGTCGGGAACAGGGAGGATGATGGTGTTATCTACAGAAATGAGGGAGTTGGGAAGAGAAGTGAGTTAAGAAGGAAAGATGTGGAGTGAAGAAGTTCAGTTTAATCCACCAGCTGGTGGACATTCACATGGAGAGGTCCCCGAGGCAAGAGGAAATGCAAGATTAGAGAGGATGAGTCTGATGGTGGTAAATTTGGGAGTCATCCATATGGCCATGGTAACTGAAGTCATACAAGGGATGATCTCAAGTGAAAACAAGTAAGGGACCCAGAGCAAAGCCTTGTGTCATATGTGGTGATAAATGGTTTCTATTGAGCATCTCCATTTAGTAGTAATGATATTAAATGTGGTCCAATTGAGTGGACTGTTCTGTTCTAAGCATTTAGAAAGCACGAATGAAGCTTGAGACACTCACCCTGCCCACAGGAGTTAATATCATGTCTACCAATTTTATTGTAATGTAGTCTCCCAAGCCCTTAGTCCAACGTTCAATAAATAAAAGTGACTGCTTGATTGATGTTGTAACCTGCTAGGTCCAGTCACCTTTTCCCTAGGGAAAATTGGAGTCTATATCTAAGTTTTCAGAGCTACATTCACTTAATGGGGATTTTATTTCCTGTAAAAATACACAAGAAAATGGTCATAGATTAAATATTTTTTCTAATGGGGAAATGTAAATAGTGCTTAAAAGATTTAGACTTTCAGGTAGTCCTTTAAGCAGCTTTTGCTCTAATTATTGTCTTCTGACCTTGTATCCTGTGGTGATTGAGAATTATATAAAGCTTGTGGTTCTAGAACAGATGTAGGTCCTGATACAGTTGAAAGCCAGCAGGATTTGTGCAGTATTTAAGAGACTAGAGATTTTATTTTACATAGAAATCTGAATAACCAATTTGTGTCTTCAGAGTGGCTCTCAGAGGATTTTCTGTTATGTCACTTATGACTAATGGGATCTACATCCATGCAGCCATTGTATAAGTGATTAAAAAATACCAGCTTTCATTATAAAGGAGTTAAAACATATTATATTTCCCATTAAGTTATTTGTAGTCTTTCAAAGATGATTTAGAATAAAATTGTCCTTACTCGGTAAAGAAGTGTTATTAGCCTATGTACAAAGACTGCTTTGTAGAAAAAAAACAAGATAGCAAGGATTTTTTTTTCATTAAATTAGTGATACAATTCTGCCCTGAGAAATCAATTTGTCTTGGAGCTAAAGTACAGAAATCAAAGTATCTGAACAAAAAACAAAAAGGAAAAAGGCAGCTCAGTTTTTCAAAATAGTCTCCTCGAAATACTACTCTCTTCTGAAAGCCAGCAATCAGTAGCGTTCGCTGAGAGCCTACTGTGCAGAGCACTGTACAAAGCACTTGGAAGAGTACAACAGAATTAGATAGCATGATCCCTCACATCAGAGAGCTTACAATCTAGTAGGAGAAACAGTCATTAAATAAATTTTAGGTCGGTGGTAATCGATCAATTGTATTTATGGGGCACTCACTGTGTACAGAGCACTAAGTGCTTGGGCGAGTACAATATAAAAATATAGCAGATATGTTCCCTTCCCACAGCGAGCTATAGTTTTCCTCCTATATGTGTTGATTGGGATGGGGTGAGTAGTCAAGTGCTTAGGTGACAAGGAAGTGCTGAAGTGGCAGTTGAGAGGATGTAGAGTAGAGGGGTAAGAAATTGATATGGGAAAGCTTCCTGGAGGAGATGTGATACAGTAATCGGTGAATCCTATTTATTGAGTGCTTACTTTATTGGGCTCAGCCACCCCTGCTAAGTGACGGTCTTTCAGTGAGCACTCCTTTACCAGTGAGCTTAGGCCAACCATTTCCGGCTAAGAAAATCGGTAAATATCCACGTCCATTTTGTCCACCATGGTCTATTTGACCCAGAGGCTGGCTATGAAAGGTTTGCCTATCCTTAAGAAACTGACCCAGAGCAGCTATTAAGGGGCTCTTTCCCCCAGGGCCGAATTTACAGCTGGAGATGGAGCTGAGGGATTGTAATTCATTCATTCAACCTATCGTATTTGAGTGCTTACTATGTGTAAATTGTACGCTTACTATGTGTAAATTGTACTAAGCGCTTGGAAGAGTACACTATTACAACTGACACATTTCTGTCCACAACGAGCTCACAGTCTAGAGGGTAGTGTAATGATTCTTTGACTGCACAATCCAGGGTTTATGCACAGTGCCATCAAGTCTACTAAGTCGCCCCACTTCAAAGCCCTACTGAAGGCTCACCACCTCCAGGAGGCCTTCCCAGACTAAGTCCCACTTTTCCTCAGCTCCCCCTCACCTTCCCATCACCCCAACTCACCCCCTTTGTTCTCCCCCAACCCTACAGCACTCGTGTATATATGTACATATCTACAATTTTATTTATATTAATGCCTGTTTACTTGTTAATAATAATAATGTTGGTATTTGTTAAGCGCTTACTATGTGCCGAGCACTGTTCTAAGCGCTGGGGTAGACAGAGGGGAATCAGGTTGTCCCACGTGGGACTCACAGTCTTAATCCCCATTTTACAGATGAGGGAACTGAGGCACAGAGAAGTTAAGTGATTTGCCCACAGTCACACAGCCGACAAGTGGCAGAGCTGGGATTCGAACTCATGAGCCCTGACTCCAAAGCCCGTGCTCTTTCCACTGAGCCATGCTGCTTCTCATGTGCACGTGCATGTATATCTGTAATTCTAAGTATTTATATTGATGTTATTGAAGCCTGTTTACTTGTTTTGTTGTCCGTTTCCCCCCTCCTAGACTGTGAGCCCATTGTGGACAGGGATTGTCTCTCTCTTTTGCTGAATTGTACTTTCCAAGTGCTCACTACAGTGGTCTGCACACTGTAAGCACTCAATAAATACGATTGAATGGATGAATGAAATACTAACACCATGGGGGCATTTTTTAGGGTCCTCCATATGCCAATCAGATTGGGGATTTAACTCCAACCTGAATAGAAGAACATACAGGAGAAATGCAGGGAGCAATATCATAACCATGACATTTAAGAACATCTATACTTCTGCATTTGAGATCCTCACTGTAATAGGGCTCTGGAAAAAACAAAAAGTGTATTTCACTGGATTGAGATGTTTATCAAGATCTTAAAGACTATCATGATGTTAAGATCTGCATCCTCTGATAACTTGATATTCACCCCTCCCTCAGCCCATAGCACCCTAATCAATTATTTATATTTATTTCTGTCTCCCCCATGCTAACTTATAAGCTCCTTAGGGGCAAGTAACACGTCTACCACTTCTGTGTAGTATTCTCTCCCAAGTACTTAATACTGTGCTCTATGCACAGAGAATGCTCAATAAATAATAACTGATTGATTTCACAATTATATTTCTGGACAAATCAGAATTATAGGGATTTCATCATATCTTTCCCTTCCTACAAGTATTTTACAATCAGTATAGAGGAGATGGCTCAAGACAGGGAAAAGGAGATGGTAAATGATGGATAAAGAATAAGAAATGGAAGCTCAGAAGACTGTGGGAAAGCTAAGTTGAGCAGAACTAAAAGCCTAAACTTGGGAAGAGGCCAGACAGGTGTGGAAATGCCGGCTAAATGGAGAGCTAAATCAGATGTGCGAGGCAATTGAAAGCCATGATGGTTTTTAGTCTGTTTTCCTCAAAAGTTATGTTTTTCAGATAAAAGATGATGTGCTCCTGTGTGGAGGATTATTTGGAAAGTAAAGAAACTATAAGCAGAGAGATCAGTATGGAGACTATTTGGGAAACGAGATTCATAGTGATAAAGGTTGTAAGAAAAGAGAGAAATAGGAAGGATTTTGGAGCATTGGGTGTAGAAGGTGGATTTAAAAAAAAACTAGTAAAAAATGATTCCAAAATTGCAAGTGTATGAAGTAGGGAGGCTAATGGTATTCCGGAAAGTGACTGGAAAGTTTCAAAGAGGAATTAATTTAGAAGATGAGAAAATTGATACAAGTTTGGGGTAGCAGCTATACATGCACCTGGTGGTGGAGACATGAGGAAATTCAAACAGGTGGGAGTTCACAGTTGGAGGTGAAGAATTAACATCTTTCAGAAATATTTCTCCTGCCCTCCTTTCTGGTGGTCCCCAGTCTTTCTATTCCTGTACACTTATTGCTTCAGTATTCTGCAATTATCTATCCTTCTCATATGTTCAATCCAGAGTGCTGGTTACTGGGTTCTAGATTTCACTGCTTGTAGTTTTAATAAAAGACACCATCGAGAAACAGCACTGCCTATTGACTAGAGTGTGGGCCTAGGAGTCAGAAGGACCTGGGTTCTAATTCTGGCTCGGCACATGTCTGCTATGAGACCTTGGGCAAGTCGCTTAACTTTTCTGTGCCTCAGTTACCTCGTTTGTAAAATGGGAAACATGACTGTAAGCCCCATATGGGACATGGACTGTGTCCATCCTGATTAGCTTCTACTTACACTGGCACTTAGTACATTGACTGGCACATAGCACTTAAATGCCATTTAAAAAATGGATATCTTTTGTGTTGAAAAGATAAAGATGAAGGTAAGGACTCTGATGATGGGAAACACAAATATTTCAATGAATTAGCATATGGACAGCCCCCCGTTACTGAGGTTTTTCTCCAGACAAGTGTTGCATTGGACTTCTAGATCACTCTTTTCAGGAATACTTGCAAAGGGAAAAGGAATATTCCTAGATATGTGGCTGTCTCACCTGGCCATAAACGGCATTGTGATGTAGAGCTCACTTGAATAGTGTAGGGTGGAGAAGTAGGAATATTTTTGGCTTACCCCAAATAATATATTTCAGAACTGGGGTCCGGATCGAGAGTCTCAACACAGTCACCCTGGAAAGGGTCCAGAGCAATAGTCTCCATACAGTTCCTCTGAAAAGATAAACATTGAGTTAGTCATCTAAATAGGTAGGGTCACAAAAACTGTCACAAAGACACTACCATGGGAGATAAGGTACTGTGAAGTGTGTATAGCTTTGATGTGATGTTGTGACTTACCCAAATTTGGATCACACAGGCCAAAAAGAGGGGCGGAGAAGGTTTGGCCATGTGACTTTCTCTTTCCATCTAGAATCTAAGTAAGGCTGCTCCTCACTTCATTCTGAACATAGTTCTTATGCATCAATGTTTCTACGTAGGGAGAGAGCAAATAGCAATTGAGTACTGGTACATAGTAAGCATATAAAAAATACCATCAAAAAATAATATTCTCATATCCCTAAATAGGTGAAGAGAGCAAAGTGGTATTTTGCACCATGACCACTGCAAATGAAATATGACCTTTGGGAGACGGTAGAACTTTATTTAAACTTCCCTGAAAGATGAATAAATAAATATATTCAGATGCTAAAATGTCACCACTTTGCCAGGAGAAAGTGATAAAATCAAAATTATATCATAAATTGATATGTAATACTTGATTTAAATAATTTAATCAGCTAATAAAGATTACATTCATAGTGGTATAAAACATAGTATATTAAAAGTAACTGAGAAATTAGTCAGGAAATTGAAAACTGGGGTTTCCTGGAGCAATGGCTAGACTCATTATACATATATATTTCATGACCTGAACTTACCATGCCATAGAATTAAAGTGAAAATTAAATTTGAATGGAAATAGTATAGGTCAGGAAAAACATGATGAAGTAAGCTTCTGGAGTACAAACTTCACTTTTTAAATGTAGGCTTCCTTTAAACTACTGTGGATATCATCTTGTCTTCAATTTCCTTTCCCAGACAATCCTTAGTTGCTAACAGCTTTCTGGTGAGGGATTGCAAAACCTCGGTTGTAGTGAAAGAGCTTTCTGAAGACAGAGTGATAGATCTTACTTAAAAAACACCCTGAGATTTCCTTAACCTCATGCCTGAGCACAACATTTCTGATAGAACTCTTGAAGGGGAACTAAGCCAACCCCTTCACATAATAAATTTGAAGACTGAAACCTAAAGTGGAAAATTGGACCAACCATTTCTATTGTGATTCACCAATTAAGGACACATATTCTGAATGATGAGTTTACAGATGTAACCTATGGAACCACGAGTCACCTCAGCATGGAGCTGGGTTGTGATATCAAGTCAGTTATTAATAGAAACCAGAGGTTTTCTTCATGAAGCACTTCGTGCTCAGAAAAATTCATGTTTTAGTACTTGTGCCTTGATGTATACTGTACTGTATCCACACGGTGACACTTCAGAGGAGGACCTTTTCCTAATTCCTCACCTGTATCCTATCCAAAGCACAAATTGAGGATATGAGTCATGCAGGTTATGTTACCAGTATAGTGCCTGAAAGGGAAAACTTCACTTCTGCCATCCTTTGGAAATATCTTTGAATATGAAGGACAGCTGAATACCTAGAGTGGTGAGATCTACACTGTTAAACAGGGACTTGAATATGGGAGCATGGGCTTGGGAGTCAGAAGACCTGAGTTTTAATCCTGGCTCTGGCACATGCCTGCTGTGTGACCTTGGTCAAGTCACTTAACTTCTCTGTGCCTTAGTTACCTCATCTGTAAAAGAGGAATTCAATACCTAATCTTCCTCCTACTTAGACTGTGAGCCTTATGTGGGATAGGGACTGTATCTGACTTATCTTGTTTCTTCCCCAGCACTTAGGACACTGATATATTGATCTGCACATAGTAAGCACTTAAATTCCACAATTGTGAAGTAGTGTGACCTAATGGAAAGAGCCCAGACCTGAGAGTAAGAGTACCTGAATTTTAATCCTGGCTCCACTAGTCCCTTGCTGGGGGACTTTGGTGGGCAAGTCCCTTAACTTGTTTGTGCCTCCGTTTCCTCAACTCTAAAATGGGGGTTTAATGCCCATTCTCCCTCCTACTTAGACTGTGAGGCCCATGAGGGACAAGGAGCGAGTCCGACCCAATTAACATGCCTCTGCCCCAGCACTTACAACAGTGCTCCACACTTAGTAAGTGCTTAGCAAATGCCATGATCATAGTTATTACCCAAATTAAAATATTATTGAACTAACTACAGTCACTAGGCTTCCAATATGATATTAAAGCCGAGTTAAACAAGTACCTGGTCACAAAGTACATTACTTGAGAAATTGAGAAGTAGGTCTCCTCTCCATTTTCTACCTATGCTGGCTTCTATGATGGGGGTAAACTTACAGACCTGGTAACTCCCGGTTGACCACAAACAGCTTCAACAAGAGAGATTACAGCTACCTCCTACCTTTTCGTTTCCTGCCTTTTAAACCTAGCCCCTTTTTCACTTTTAGCTTCTAGTAACAAGATGCACCTGATAGAAGATTCAGTGAATCAATCAATGGTAAATGATTGATGGATTAGTAAATGGAAATGATAAAATTGAAATTATCAAGCATTATCACCTTAAAATCTCTCCTGCTTCTCTCCAGTCCCTCACTCTTCTTCCTGGCCCCTCTTTGGCTGTCCCACAATTTCCAACAGTATCCCAAGAGGAGGTCTTCAGCCTCTTCTCAAAATCTACTCTTTCCAAGTGTGCCTCTGACCTGATCCCTTTGGAGCTTATCAAAACACTTGGCTTTTCCTTTCTTCTCTCCCTAAATGCCATCTTCAACCATTCACTTTTCAGTGGCTTCTTGCCCATTGCTTTCAAACATGCTCATGTATCCCCATCCTAAAAAAAAATATCCCCGGATGCCATGGCTTGTCCAGTTATTGTCCGATCTCCCTTCTATCATTCCTGTCCAAACTCTTTGAAAAAGTTGATTAAACTCACTGTGTCCACTTCCTTTGCTCCATTTCTCTTCTTGACCTCCCCAATCTGGCTTCTGCTTCCTTCGATTCAGAGAAACTGCCCTCTCAAAAGTCACCAGTGACCTTCTTGCCAAATCAAATGGCCACTATTCTATCATAAGCCTTCTCAACTTCTCAGCAGTCTTTAACAACATTGACCATCCTCTTCTCCTGGAAATATTAACCAACCTTGACTTCACTGTCACCTTCCTCTCTTGGTTCTCCTTCTATCTCCCTGGCCACTCATTCTCAGTCACTTTTGCAGGCTTCTTCCCTGCCTCAACACTTTCTAACTGTAAAAGCCTCACATGATTCATCCTGGGTCCCCTTTTATTCTCCATCTATAACCACTCCCTCAGAAAACTCATTCACTCCCACAATTTCAACTACTTCTCTACTTAGATAACTCCAAATCCATCTCTCCAAGACTGACCTCTTTCTTTGTTTGCAGTCTCGCATTTCCTTCTAATTCAGAACATCTTTACTTGGATGCCCTGCTAACACCTCAAACTTAACATGTCCAAAACAGAACTCATCTTCCCTCTCAAACTCTGTCCTTCCCCTGATTTTCCCATCACTGTGGACAACATCCACTGTCCTCCCTGTTTCATGAGCCTAACACCTTGGCATTATCCTTGACTCATTTCTCTCATTAAATCCACATCTTTAATCTGTCACCAAATCCTATCAATTCTATCACTCAGTCAATCAGCGATATCCACTGATCGCTTATTGTGTGCAAAGAACTGTACACTCAGGAGAGTACAGTACAACAGAGTTGGTAGAAACATTCCTTGCTGACATTGAACCTACAGCCTATGAGGGGAAACACTCATTATAATAATAACAGTAGTGATATTTAAGTGCTTACTATGTGCCAAGCACTGTGCTAAGTGCTGGGGTAGATACAAGGAAATCAGGAGGTCCAAAAGTTAGGCTCACAGTCTTAATCCTCATTTTACAGGTGAGGTAACTGAGGCACAAAGAAGTGAAGTGACCTGCCCAAAGTCACACAGCTGAAAAGTGGCAGAGCCAGGATTAGAACCTGTGACCTCTGACTCTCAAACCCGTGATCTTTCCACTAAGACATACTGCTTCTCCACAAAACAGGTATGTGGAGGGGCTGAGGTTAGAATCCAGGTACTCTTACCCCCAGCCTCATGCTCTTTCCACTAGGTCATGCTGCTCTACTCTCCTAAACACTTAGTACAGTGCTCTGCTCACAGTAAGTGCTCAATAGATACAATTAATTGATACTTATTGAATGTTTACTGTATGCAGAGCACCATAGGAAAGCCTTGGGACCATACAATAGATTTGGTAGATGCAATTCCTGCCCACAAGGAGCTTGCAGTCCAGCAGTACTCCACATAAGGTACTCATGTGGAGGACCAATTTAATAAAATCATTACTCTCACCTGAACCTCACGGTGTCCCAGGACAGATCGAGAGTGTGAAGAACAATGTAAAACAGAAATACATCAGAGACCATTTCCTGTTCAAATTGGGTGATTCTCAATTCTTCAGTTAAACATAGGTTAACTCTGTCTAGGGCAAAGAAAATGTCCATTAAAAAAAGTAAGAATTGAGGGTTTCTTAACTGTGCCAATTTCCACAGATTAATTTTTCCCTAAGCCAAAGGATGATGAGCTGATAATGCTTATTTTCACCATTTAGCAAGGAAAGCTGAAAGGGATTAAGTTAAATGTCACACAGATAATTTTTTTTCTCCTCCTATGAGTTTACATCCTTGAGCAGAGTCCCTGGTTGGCTCAAGCATCTGCCACTTGGAATATGGAAGGGTCATTGCTATTTAAAGTTGAAAGAGAAGCAGCCACAATCTACAAAGCAGTGAAGGAGAGAAAGTCTTATTTCTATAGTAATACAGCTCTTTGACTCCTTCTTTTTCATACTAGGAAGTTATCTCTCCAATAACTTGCCATGGCTTCCTAATCTCTCCCAATCTGGGCAACTAGGAACAGAATTCTTCCTAATCCAATTTTATCCCCAATCTGCCTCAATTTAAGGCAGTTCTCAGAGTCTCTGTAAGATGGAGCCTTAATACAATGGACGGTGGTTGGAGGAGACTTCAAAAGTCGTTGTTACATTGGCATTTCCAGAATGATTTCCAGAATGATTTTATGTATTTTATGTTATGTCTTAGTGTTTAATAATCATATCCCTTTCTTTAGCACATATATACATATAAGTATATACATATATTCTTGTGAATAGAAAATTATTCAACTATTTCACCCTGACCTATGAGGTCCTTAATGTGCCTCAGACTTGCTGAGCCTCTACCCCTCTCTTCCCCACCCCCACAACTCCCAGCAATTTTCCCCCTTCCATTTTTCCTCCTCCCCATCTTTCTGAGCCTACTACCATATTTAAAGGCTACCTGGAACTGGTTGGGACCCCAAACAAATCTGCTGCATGGGGAAGTTCTCTTAATTCAATGCAAAGCCCTTAGCATGTCCTAAATGAAGGTGAGCAGAGTCTGAACCTTCAAGGAAACCATCAGAGAGATAAACTAACCCTAATAAAAAATGTGATATTTGTTAAGTGCTTACTATATGCCAGGCACTGTACTAAGTGCTGAGGTGGATACAAGAAAATCAGGTTGCCACACAGGGCTCACAGTCTTAATCCCCATTTTACAGATGAGGAAACTGAGGCCCAGAGAAATTAAGTGACTTGCCCAGGGTCAACCAGCAGACAAGTAGCAGAGCCGGGTTTAGAACACAGGTTCTTCTCACTCTCAGGCCCAAACTCTATCCACTAGATCATCCTGCTTCTAAGCCTCCTAAGTAAGCCCCTTTAAGGTAGATGCACCACCTTATTAATTAATTCAGCTTATCAAATTGATTGCCTTCATCTGCATGGAACAAGCCCAGTTAATATCAATGTGGACAGAAGATCAAATAATGGGCAAAATAAATATGCCCTAAACAGGTTTGACAACTGCATTTTTTAGATTAAGAATTTTTTTCAGGTGGCAAACTTGTAGAAATTTTGCTGCAACTGGTAGAAACACTGGGAGAAAATGGTGGTAGGCTGAAAAAAGATTTATGTACAGTCAAGGCCAGTTGCAAAACTGAATGTTGGAAATACAGGGGGTTAAGCGCTTATTATGTTCCAGGCACTGTACTAAACACTGGGATAGATAAAAGCTAAGAGGTTGGACACAGTTCATGTCCCACATGGGGGCTCACAGTCAATCTCAACTTTACAGATTTAGGTCACTGAAGTTCAGAAAGTTTAAGTGTCTTGTTCACATAACAGACAAGTGGCAGAGCCAGGATAATGACCTAACTCTTTCTGACTTCCAGGCTCATGCACTCACCACTAGGCCCTGGTTCTTATCTTCTAACCCATTAACCACTGCCCCAAGCTTTGTCAGGACACTTTATCCTGTTTTATTCACATAGGACAATACTACATAAATTGTGAAGACTCAAATGGTTGATAAGGAAGAATGTAAATCCCTAAGTCCAAAAATGCATTCTGTTTCACACCTCAACAGGTTAAGATGTAGCATGGCCTAGTGGATAGAGCACGGGCTTAGAAATAAAAGGACCTGGGTTCTAATTCCACTCTGCCACTAGTCTGCCACATGACCTTGGGTAAGTCTCTTCACTTCTTTGTGCCTCTTTTACCTCATCTGGAAAATCGGGACTAAGGCTGTGAGCCCTACATGGGACAGGGACTGCTCCCAACCTGATTAACTTGTACCTACCCTAGTGCTTAGTGCAGTGCCTGGAACATAATAAGTTTTTTTTAACAAACACCGTTACAAAACAAAAAATTAAAGAAAAACCTACAGATTACGCCCTCAACCTTTCGCCAGTCATCTCATAATGCCTACTGTTGGTCATCAGGGGAATGGGCAAGAAAGTGTGAATAGGTTAACACAACTCTGTGGATCTCCCTCTTGGTTGCAGGATACATTCCAGGCAGCTGGTTTGGAATTTGTGGCTCATTCCATGTAATTATGTCCAAAACTACACACCTGACCATCTTGGCATTGTGCTAAGAAGTCTTGTGCTTATCACTGTGATTTCCACAGTGTAGGCATGACATTGGTTTGGCAAACCAGTAGACTTTCCCACAAGAGAGCTACAGATAAATGTGCCATCCAGGCTGAAGTAAATGAGGAAGGAATCGATGTTCTGTGTAAATGCAATTTACTTTTCAAACAGCTGCACCATTAGTGTTCATTGGGTTTTTTGCTTATCAAATGTTAGAAATAAATTTGCTATGGTAAGACAAGTGGCAAACAGAATCATGGAAATAATATTCAGGAATATGTAAGCTAAGAGTCTATCTTGTATTACCCAAAACGTGGACAAAAATATTGATTATGAAGAAAAATCTTCTAGATTGCTGATCTTTCACCTGCAATCCTGCAACTCCACTTGCCTCCAGGACACCTCCTCTTGGATATTCTGACATCTCAACCTCAACACGTGTAAAACATCTCCCTGAACCCACTTCTCCCTCTAACCTTCTCACATCACATCACCAGCTGCACCATCCTCCCCACCCCAGAAACCAACAATCTTGACTCTACCTTATTGTCCAATTTCAAATTCAGTCTATTACCGAACGTGCTAGCTTCTCCTTCACCCCTACCCTTCCTCCCCACCAAAACTGCTATTACTCGGGTACTCCAGTGGGTTCTTATCCCGGCTCTGCCACTTGTCTGCTGTGTGACCTTGGGCAAATCATTTCACTTCTCTGGGCCTCAGTTCCCTCATCTGGAAAATGGGGATTAAGTCTGTGAGCCCCTCGTGGGACAACCTGACTACCTTGAATCTACCCCAGCACTTAGGACAGTGCTTGGCACATAGTAAACACTTAATAAATACCAACATTATTATTACAAGCTCTGATCTTGCCTCCTGCTTATCCAAACTAAACTATATGCTGATTCACAGATCATCTCCTTAAGAACTGCTTAGGTCAAATCTCTTCTTCAAAATCTTCCACTGGCTTCCTACATCTCATGGCATGAAAAAGACTCCGAGTAGGCTTCATGACTCACTCTCATTTGTCCCCACCTTACCTATCTTCTCTCTTCACCCACCTGGATGACTGTCTTCATTTCTCCCAAGCCAAGCATCTGGGTTTATGCCATTCAAACTATTTCTTCCTGACCTGAAAATCCTTTCCTTCCCACATCAGACAGACCCAGTTCACCCCACATTCAAATCCCATCTCCTCTAATACACTCTCCCCAATCAGTTTCCCAGCACTCTGAGTCATACTATCCCTCAGGACATTCTATCACTTACTAACTTTATTGACACCCCTACTTATCACTCATGTAGATATGTGTACCCAACTGTTTATCTTGACAAAACGAGCTGTAGAGAATGTTTGTGTTTGTCTCCCTTATTGGAGAGTAAATTCTTTGTAGGCAGGGAAGATGTTCCTTCTTTATTCTGGGGTTCTCTAGCGCTTAGTACAGTGGTCCACACCAATCGGGCACCTGCTAAATGTCACTGCTACTATTCTCTCCACTATTCCTCTCATAGGTTCTTTTGAAAGAAATAGGAGGGTTTCTGTTATGTTCATTCATATGAATATGAACAGTTGTAGCCTTAATACAAAGTCCTTTGTATTCCAGTCATGTCCCAGTACAGTTTTCAATACTTTGCCTGCACTTTGTTTCTTCACCAGCCCAAAATATAGCATTGAGGTGAATACAAAAAAATTGATTGAGCTCAGAATGAAAATGTCCTTCATTTGAAAGTCACATTTGCCACTCACTCTGGTTCTAAACTGCCACGGTATAGAAGCAAGAAAGGACAATCAGTCAAGTAGGGTGGATGCCATAGTTCTTCATTAGATGAGATATTTTTCTTTCTGACACTGAAATGCTCACTTTGCCCTGTAGCGGAAACATAAGATAAGATGTCTAAATGATCCTTCTAGCAACCAAGCCTGTGTTTAAAAACTGAAACACTCCCTACTTCGCTAATATAGTCATTATTACTTCTTCCAGCCTTATTAATCTATTAGAAAATATAGAAGATTACTGCTTAGTTAGTTCCTAACTGGTGAATTTGTCATTACAATATGTTGTTGGAAGAAACAGCATGAGCCGGGAGCGAGAAGGTCATAGGTTCTAATCCTGGCTCCACCACTTGTCTGCTATGTGACCTTGGGCAAGTCACTTCACTTCCCCATGCCTCAGTTACCTCATCTGTAAAATGTGGATTGAGATTGTGAACCCAACATGGGACAGGGACTTGTGTCCACTCTGATTTGCTTGTATCCACCCCGGCGCTTAGAACAGTGCCTGGCACATAGTAAGTGCTTAAAAAATGCAAACAATATTATAATTAGGACAGTTGTTAAGTCTGAGGTTCAGAGTCCTTTAGAAGATGGAACGTAGCAATTGGGTGATATCAATCATATTTAATGAATGCTTACTGTGCAGAGCACTGTACCAAGCATTTGGGAGGATACAATATAACGGAGTTGTTAGGGAGCTGTTAGGCACAATCCCTGCCCACAGTGAGCTCACAGTCTAGAGGGTATATCCGCAGAATGGTCAAAGCTTGATGTATCACACTGTCAGTCTCCCAAAAAATTAACGTATTGGTCACCTTAATTAGTTTGTCTATGTTATTTCTTTGTCCTTGGATCATAGGCTGCCTGGAAATAATGCAAAATGTTTCAGTTCTGAATTGCAAATGAAAATTGTTTGTATAGCCTTTGCCAAGAGCAGACTGGTATATCTCTCCAGTCTTTTCCCAGGCAACAGCCAGTCATAACTTTGCTTATTTCTAAGAGCAGTTCATAGTCTTCTTCATGTATTCGTGTCTTTGTTTCTAGATCCCAATTATCAGTAAATAGCAGCTTCCTTATGACTGTTTCAAGGTCTTTGATGATGCACTTATTGATTTGTTGGAAGAATTTCCCAGTGCCTGGTGACATCAGCTTCCAGATTTTTAGTATGCAGTACCCATTACAATCAAATGCATAAACAGTAATCAGCATGGATTTCTTGAAAAATTTATTTTACAAAATGACACCCCTTAACCAACATGCCAATGGGAGATAGGGGTTAGGTTTTTGAAGTCTCGAATTGTTCATGCATTTCATTTTAAGTACGACTTTTAAAAAGCACGTGGGAGGTGAAATTGTGGGAAGCAGGGACTAGGGGAAAGGTATATTCTTCAACTTTAGATAAAAATCTCCTTCCAGAAAGTTATTCTGCCTTCAAAAATAAGAATGTTTTTTCTATGAGGAGGTTCCTGATCAGCATTTCTACAAGTTCATAGGCAAATTAATGAAAGGAAATGTAATTAAAGCAGACTGATTTAGGGAGGACATAAAGAAAAAAGTCCTGGCATTTAAGGACACAACAAGAATCTCTCAAGCCAATTCTTGTGGGGGGTTTTTACCCATCCCAGAGGATCTTTAGGAAAAATAAAATGCAGGCACCCAAGATGTATTAGAGACAGACCAAATAATGTCAACCTGATGAACTTGTATCTACCCCAGAGCTTAGAACAGTGCTTAGCGTATAAGTGCTTAATAAGAACCATCATTATTATTATTATTATTATGAAGTCCCTTCCAGCTATAGGATTCTACAATTCTGGGGAGAGAATCATAGGTGTGAACCACTGTTCTGAGTTTTTGTAGAAACAGCTTGATTGTGATCTAGAGAATCTGTGTCCTCTGACGATACACTGGGTGGGCTTCACCAGAGTTTGTTAATTATTTATTTATTTGAGGAGGGGGCTGAAGCCAGGCATTCTATAAATGAGTTGGGAAATCAAGTAGACATATTTTGGAAGCCCATATTCCTTTTATCCACAGTGGTATCTGAAACTGTAACCTTTGCCCTTTGAAATCCTTTGCTCAGAGAATGAACAGGGACCACCCCATTTAGGAAGTTGAAGGGAAAATTAGAGAGAGGAGTGGAAGAAAATTAGAAAAGAGAAAGTCAAAGTAGGAATGAGCAACCTGGGCTCCAAACCTGGTGGTGTTTAGGTTACAACATATCAGAGACGCTATTGTGGAAGTATTAATGTCGCCACAAACACTCAAATGTATTTAATATGTTTCAAGCTAATCAATTTATTAGGACTTAGGCTTTCTCTACACTACACTACATTTTCATCCATGTCAGAAAGAAAAAGGCAAGGTCCTAATACAGCTATTGGTGCATAGGATGTATAGAAACACACACATGTACATGTTTCTGTCCCCTGTTTTCAGATAATACTACTGATAAACTTGTCATTGGGAGTGCTATTGGTTGAAAATATTGATATAGGACAGGCAGTCCCATCCATACACAAAAATTATCTCTAATTGTTTTGATTTATTTGTTCATTTGTGTACAGAAATAATGAAGAAAGTTTCATCACTTTCGCCAAATCACTTTAGAAACAGGAACTCAGGGAAATGCCTATTTTTACATAGAAAAGTACTTTATCTGAAACAGATTGTAACTAATAGTCTCTAATACATGTCATATTAGGCTTTCGGAATTAGAAACTACACA
The DNA here is from genome assembly GCF_004115215.2 of Ornithorhynchus anatinus. Taxonomy (NCBI): domain Eukaryota; kingdom Metazoa; phylum Chordata; class Mammalia; order Monotremata; family Ornithorhynchidae; genus Ornithorhynchus; species Ornithorhynchus anatinus. The sequence continues at coordinate 11,990,008 of NC_041731.1, forward strand.
TTAGTAAAATGGACCCCTAGCAGTAGTTGAAAGAGAACACAATGTAATGTACTTAAAAGCAGCCAGATGTAATTTTCATGCATTTGATATCTAAAATTCAAATATCACAAGATTTTAGTTTTTAGAATAAAAAGCTTTCATAAAAAAGGAATGCATTTTTAAAGAGGACTGAAAGATGTAATTAACCAACTCTCTTAGAGCAAGTTTATTTTAAAATATATGCATGTGGTTCCATTACCAATGACAGTGACTCCTGGTAAGCAAAATGGCATTTGAGAGGTCTGCAAGTAGATCCCAAAACATTTATTCCAACAACTGAGTTCTGTTGGTTAACGGATTTTGGTCATTTTTGCTTAAAAGGCAGCAGTTGAGTTTGGTCAATCCCTCTGGAGGTCTGAGAGACCATAATTAGAGAGGTGCAACTCATCCCAAATAATGGAAGGACCAAAGGTGTCTGGAATATTACCTGCTCCATCTAACCCAGAGGAGGCAACTAAGAAGCAGCATGACCTAGTGGAAAGAGCCCGGGCCTGAGAGTTAGAGGATCTTTTTCTTTTTAATGGTACTTGTTGAAGTGTTAACTAAGTGTTAAGCAATATTCTAAACTCTGGGGTATATACAAGTTAATCAGGCTGGACCCAGTCCTTGTCCCACATAGGGCTCATTTTATAGATGAGGTAACCGAGTCACAGAGACATTAAGCCCAAGGTTGCACTGCAGACATCAATCTTTTTTTTTTTGAAAGCTTATTATAGGCAGAGCACTTTTACTAAGTGCTTGGAAGAGTACAATATAACAATATAAAAGACACATTCCCTGCCCACAACAAGCTTAGAATAGAGAGTGGGAAGCAGACATTAATACTCATCAATAAATTATGGTTATATACATAAGTACTGTGGGGCTGAGGAGTGGATATGAATAAAGAGAACAAATCAGGACAACGCGGAAGGGAGGGAAGAAAAGTAAATGAGGACTTAGTAAGGAAGACCTCTTGGAGGAGAAGTGCTTTCAATGAGATACTGAAGTCATGGAGAGTAATTGTCAGATATGAGAGGGTGGAGGGTCGAGTCCAGAAGAAGGACATGGACGAGAGATTGGTGGCGAAGTAGATGAGATTGAGATAAAGTGAGCAGGTTGGCATTAGAGGAGCAAATTGTGCAGGCTGGATTGTAGTAGGAGAGTAGCAAGGTGAGGTAGGAGTGGGCAAGGTGATTGAGTGATTTAAAGCCTATATTAAGGAGTTTCTGTTTGATGCAAATATATAGAGGAGCTGGGATTAGAACCCATGTCCTGACTTCCAGGTCTGGGCTGTAACCACTAGGAAAGCCTGCTTCTCTATTTCATCATTAGTAATTCTCTTAGGGTGTCCTGGTCATACCACAGGGTGTTTGCATACATCTAAAGGCTCTGGGCTAGAGGGGAAGATTTGGGGCAATTTTTCAGTGTCCCAGTTGAAGTGCAGAACAGTGCATTTCAGCCACTGGTGCCAACATCAACATCCCATTCCCTGGTGATGCTCGCTCCAGGTCTAATACAACCTGAGTTCAGAAACTAGTGACACCACTGCTGTAGCTTTACAATCTCAACAGCCGTTCAGGGAATTAAACTTGTAGCATCTGGTCTACTACATATCTACTTTCTGGAAATTTAGGCAGATATTTAATAATAATAATAATAATGTTGGTATTTGTTAAGCGCTTACTATGTGCAGAGCACTGTTCTGAGCGCTGGGGTAGATACAGGGCCATCAGGTTGCCCCACGTGAGACTCATGGTCTTCATCCCCATTTTACAGATGAGGTCACTGAGGCCCAGAGAAGTGAAGTGACCCAGGAGCCTTGTCTTTTGGGAACCCAGGACTTAGTTTCAGGCTGATCTCTCTGCTCCGGAGGGTATAGAGCTCCGGACACAGAGTGTCACATGAGACAGAAGCTGTCCCAGCAATCAGGGCATTAAAATAAATCGCTTCAACCGTCAATCCAAACTGAGCCATTGACTCGATCGATGCCAGTTTGACAAGCTTTCAAAGCTATGGAAAGTACAAAGTATAAGGTCTCATAGTTAAGAGAGTTTCTCAGTTTCCCTGCCATTTTTCCTTCCATTATCTAGTGTAATTTCTAGGAGAAACAAGTGATGTGAATATGGCATTTCAGACACATCCTGTCTATCTGAGAAATGAAGAGTTCTTTGAGGGATCTAAAGAGGAAAAGGACTTCAAGATGGCATTGGCATGATGGTTTGATCTCGTGTTCTAAAGAAAAGTTTTTGAGAAGTTCTGCCTTCTCTATGAGAGTACAATTACTTCATTCTCAGAAATTTCTCTCTGGGCTTATTTAGATTTATTTGTCTCAATACGCAGGTGTTTGCTGCTGGGCCTTATTTTATTTATTTATCTAACTGTTTAGGACTTACTACTCCAATGTAAACAATAGAGCAAAGAGGAAAGGAGACCAGAAAAACTTGAACCCATCATAGCAGTGAATTATCAATCTCTTTCCAGGTTCTGAAGCATAAAAATTCTGCTTGATGTTGCCTTTGGAACAACTTTATTAATACTAATACTAATAAGTTTGACGATTTACACAACAAACCATCTGTTATAAAAGGTTACTAAAACAAATTGCAAATGACAAGCAACACACAAAGAACCCTGTGAAAGTGAAAGGCAGGAATTGTGTAAAAAAAAATAAAATCCAAAAAAAGCAGTCTCAGAGCTTCCCATAGATTTCTAATATTCCTTTTGCCTGTAGCGTTTTGTGGGATCGGAGATGTGCTGAGAATGGCTACTCTTTACACCGGTAGCTGCCTGCTGCTGCTGCCTGCTATAGATGCAGGACTCCATAGGGAACATAAATAGGGTGAAGTGCACGATTATTAGTACCACTTTCTATTAAGAAGGAGCATGGCATAGTGGATAGAGCACGGGCCTGGGAGTCATCAGATCATGGGTTCTAATCTCGGCTGTCATTCGTCTTCTGTGTGACCTCGGGCAAATCATTTAGCCTCTCTGGGCCTCAATTACCTCATCTGTAATATGGGGATCAAGACTGTGAGCCCCACATGGGACAGGGAATGGGTTCCACCCAATTAGTTTGTATCCGCCCCAGCTCTTAGTGTAGTGTCTGGTACATATTAAGCGCTTAACAAATACCATTATTATCATTACTTCTACTCCCTGCCCTCTAGCCTTTTCTGCTCACTGAATACTTATAGGTTTTTCCTTGAAAAATAAGCAGTTAAGACTATAGATACTTAAATGAACACTTAGGAGGCTAAGGAAACATTTGTGAGTCTATGAAAGAGGGAAATCAATAGTAAACATTCAAATCTGCCAGAAGTCCATGGTCATTTTAATTCTCTAATGCTTAAAACAATGAAGCAGCTCTTTTGTAAACCAAATTGCTTCCAAGATGGAAATCTAAGGAGGTAGGTTATGCCCAGAGTAGTTTTGAATCCTATATTACTGTGACAATCATAACTTATAGTTAGTAGAAGATTTAGCACTTGTTTAATCATGCAAATTGGTAAGTGAAGTGCCATATAATATAATTCTGATTGCCACTCAGATGTACCATCTTTAAAACTTGATTAAGATCTATTGTCATTGGGGGAGAAATATGTAGGATCAACATTCCTAAATTCATAAATTAGTCATTTAATTTATGAAAACATCCCCAGTAATAAAACCATTTGTGTAAACTGTGCATGTTCTTAAGGAAGTTATTGAATTTATTTCATTTTACTGCACTATTTTGCTCACTTGCCCCACCTTTACAAACTTAAAGAGAAAAAGAAAATTGAAGACATTGAATTTTTTGAGGGGTGTGAGTGCATGTGTGTATGTATGCATCCCACAGCAGTAGCCTCAAGAAACAGCTTTATTCAAGATAGTAGGTCCTGAAAATAAATTAATATATGTGTGAGTACTAAAAAGTTATCTAAGGGATTATTCAAATAAGTTCCATTCTTGACAGTGCCTGAGTTATTTCTCTGACAGTTATTATTTTGAGGGTCTTCACCCATTCTAGCCACCGGGATATGTCTACTGGGCAATGAATGATTCTCCACCCGAGACAAGCTTAGGAATTGAAGAGAACTGGTTCAATATGCAAATGAACCAACAAGATCTATGAAAAGAGTTATTTCACATTCTATTACACTTTCCTGTTAAGGTTGACTCCCAAGACACTCCCAAGACAAGATTGAATTTAACTGAGGTATGCCACCTGAAAATCAGTCACAGAATATTGGGAATCCCAGAATCCCCTCTTCCCCCACTGAAATACACTGCATTTTCACAAATGGTTCAGGGCTCTTTCCATTATGTAAAATATTAACATTTCCCATATATAGTTTTAAGATGTGTTGGAATATTTAACTATTAGAATAATGGTTTACATGGAAAGGAAAGCTCATCAAAAGATACCACAAAGTATCTCAAATAAGCTATCGGAAAGCCCTTGATAATAGCTTTACTCTCCATGGAATAACACTATGCTGAATAATTCCACTCTTAAAAGATTTATCTGCAGATTGACTGGTCATTTGTTTGTTGGTTCATTGTTAATAGTAGGTTCTAGTCTTCCATTTGCTTTAGATCATCATTCTAAAACTAACCGAATCTATGATGTAATAAATTGAGAAAATCCCCTAAGCTCCTTGTGGATAGGAAACGTGTACCAACTCTGTTATACTCTACTCTCCCTAGTACTTAGTACAGTGCTATGCACTCAGTAAGCATTCAATAAAGATGATTGATTGATTGAACACATCTTTACCCTCAGTTAATAGTAAGAACCTGTCGTGTTATACCACCCAAGTTCCTGAATCTACTCAGTCAATAAATATATGGAAGAACCATTTTTTGTTCTGAATCATTCATGACACCTGAGGTATTTTCTAGATAGTGAGCTATTCAGTAACATGTTAGCTAATATCTAATACTAAAAATCATAAACCAATCTCCTTTCTCTGGATACCTTAATAATAATAATAATAATAATGTTGGTATTTGTTAAGCGCTTACTATGTGCCGAGCACTGTTCTAAGCGCTGGGGTAGACATAGGGGAATCAGGTTGTCCCACGTGGGGCTCATAGTCTTAATCCCCATTTTACAGATGAGGTAACTGAGGCCCAGAGAAGTTAAGTGACTTGCCCACAGTCACACAGCTGACAAGTGGCAGAGCCGGGATTTGAACTCATGACCTCTGACTCCCAAGCCCGTGCTCTTTCCACTGAGCCACGCTGCTTCTCTACCTTGAGGGATCCCAGGCCATTAGACCAGATCGTAAGAAGGCTGTTTAATACATATTGCACCTGCTGATTCGTGAAAAAAAAATGAAGATTGGCTAAAACAGCAATGCGTTAGAGGAACATAGATCTTACACTGTGATTTTTGAGATAACAATAATAATGGTGGCTTTTGTTAAAGCGATTACTATGTGCACTGTATTAAGCACCGGGGTCGATATAAGCAAATTGGATTGGACACAGTCCCTATCTCTCATGAGGCTCATGGTCATAATGGCCATTTGACAGATGAGGTAACTGAGGCCCAGTGAAGTGACATGCTTAAGACCACACAGAAGACAAGTGGAGGAGCGGAATTAGAACTCAGGTCCTTCTGATCTATACACTAGGCCAGCTGCTATCTCCACCCACATCCAGGTGACTACTGCTGCTCCCCACCCCCAGCCTGGTTTCTGAGGAGAGACATCGGTGACTCTCTTGTACCTCCACCTTCCTATCCCACTCCTACCCTCCTGCCACCATAGAGGTATTTCAGAGAGGAGGAAGGAGACTGTGGCATGACCTAGTGGAAAGAGCACAGGTGGAGCAGTCAGAGGAACTGGATTCTATTCCCAGCTCCTCCTCTTGTCTGCAGTGTGACCTTGGGCAAGTCACTTAACTTCTCTGCGCCTTAGTTCCCTCACCTACAAAATGAGGATTCAATACCTGTTATCCCTCCTAGATGGACTGTGAAGCCCATGTGGGACCTGATTATCTTGAATCTACCCCAGTGCTTAGGACAATGCTTGACACACGGTAAGCACTAACTAATGCTACAGTTCTTACTATCATTATTAGTGCTTCCAATCTAGGAGTCAGGAACTGGACCAACCCTCTAGCCCTGGGGCGACCGAAGCTGCAGGCCTATGTTCCCATCAGATTGGAGAGAGAATCATCTCTTTCTGAGGAGGCAAGGTTAAAGGGAAAATCACCCCTTTCTGGGCTTTTCTATCTCTGGCTGTCTTTTAGCCTAGGGTGGTGGAAGCTTGGGAAGAGGAGTGAGGAGCCGATCCAAGATATGTAGATGATGAACCGGAGATGCGATTTGGCAGATCTCCCCTATGAGAGGGTGACGCTGAGCATGAAACCATGTCTGCTGGCTCCTGGAGCAGGGAAGTGGCATGGTGAAGTGGATAGAGCATGAGCCTGGGAGTCAGAAGGTCATGCATTCTGATCCTAGCTCCGTCACATCTATGTGACCTGGGGCAAGTCATTTTATTTTTCTGTGCCTCAGTTACCTCATCTGTAAAATGGGGATTGAGACTTTGAGCCCCACATGGTACAGGGATGGTGACCAATTCGATTTGTTTGTATCCACCCCAGCACTTAGTACAAACCTGGCACATAGTAAGCACTTAACAAATACCACCATTATTAGTAGTAGTAGTATTGTGGTGGTTTTGTTAGCAGAGTCTGAGAAACGACTCATGAACAGTGTAGTCGGCAGCATCCTGAGTGGCCTCCATAGCACCAGAGGGCTGGTCCTTTTCCCCTGCCTTAATCCCACTTGCCAACCACATGCAGGTAAGGGGGGGGGGGTCCGGTTCCCTCACTGACCTCCCTGCCTCCTGCCTCTGCCCTCTCCAGTGCATGCTTCACTGTGCTGCCTGGATCCTTTTCCTGAAAAACCTTTCAGTCCCTATCTTCCCATTCCTCAAAAATCTCCAGTGGTTGCCCATCCACCTCAGCATCAAACTGAAGCTCCTTACCATCCCTCTTAAGACACTCAATCAGCTCTATTCCTCCTACTTATTCTTGCTGATCTCTTACTAATATCCAATCCACACCAATCTACAACTTTCTCTACCTCGATCTCATCTATCCGGTCACCGATTCCTTGCTCACATTATCCCTGGGACTGGAACTCCCCCCTCTTCATATCTGACCATCCACCACCTTCAAAATCCTCCTAAAATCAAATTTCCTCTGAGAGGCCTTTCCAGATAAAGCTCTTTATTTCCCTTCTGCATCAACTCTGAATTTGGCCGTGTAACCCTTCCGCAGTTGGGTACTCACCAAGCTCCAAATACTTATATGAATATTCTTATAATCTACTATTTCCACTATCTATACTCTATTTTAATGTCTGTATCCCCCTATGGACTGTAAGCTCCTTCCAAGTAAAGTATTGTACTTTCCCAAGTGTTTTAGTAAAGTGCTCTGCATGTGGTAAGTGTTCAGTAATTGCTACTCAGTGATCAATTGATCCACTCAACAGTTGAAGACCAGAGGGTTGGGGAGACCTTCAGGCCCTGCCCATAACATCATCATATTACAATGCATACCCAGTATCACTTGTGTGATTTCATGTGCGCTCCACTAAGAATGCCCTCTTACCTCTGGCCAGTTCAGCTTTTTCTCCATTGCCTGGAAAGCTTATCCCAGAGCTCCACAAGAACATCACTTCTGCTCAGTTACATGCCTCGACTAGTGTTCCCGTCTTTCTGAATATGCTATCCCACTGTCCACTTCAGTATTCACTTATGTATGTTATATATTCTGAGACCCTCAAGTGGGACAGGGACCGTGTCCAATTTGTCCTGTATATGCCTCAGTGCTTGGCGTGTAGTAACTGCTTTGATATCCAATCTATTATAAATTCTCCCTCTTCAATAGCACCTATTGGTCAATATATGTCTTTACCCAGTTAGATTTGAATCTCCTCTAAGGCAAGGATCACAAATTTTATTTTATGTTCCCAAATTGCCTCGCATAATGCTCTGTATCATGTAGGTGTTCAATAAATCTTAAGTATACTACTACCAGCATTCTTCCAAACAAACAAGAGTTAATTTACCAAAACAGTTTCCTCAGATGTCAGAAAATAAGTTCCCAGTGTGCTTTTTTTTCCCTTCCGGTGAGAGAGAAACATCTCCTTATACACTCCCTTTATTTTCTCTCTCTCTCGTCAGCACTAAAGTGATTGGAAACAATTTAAAAACAGTTATCTGAACAGCAGGTGGATTTTGTAAACAGTAAAGGTTAAATCCCACAAGGGCTCCTTGACTGACTCCTTCATTCCCTATCTCTGGTGCAGCCTTGAAGATATAATCAGGACTATGGCTTCCTCCTTATATGATTGTGATTTCAGTCATATTTACTAAAAATAAAAGCACCTAAAGTACCTCTGGTGAGCTGATTCTGCTGAGGCAAAAGATAAATGAAGGTCTGTAGGCTTAAGAGAATGTATTAACAGTGTAGGCCATATCTCGTACTTGGCCTTCAGTTCAAAGACAACATTGCCAGCAGTTAAAACTGATTTTTTTCAAGATTTTCTTGTGAGTTTTATAGACTTTGCCCCTGAAAATAAAGCAGTCCAGGTTTTCTGACCTTTACCATTTGGTGCTCAGAAACCAATGGTTAAGAGAGAAAGTGAGGTTCTACCTCCAGCAGGACATGCACTAATATTTTTGTAGTGAGCCATCCACTCCCTTTAGTTAATCCTCCTGTAGTTAGAGCAGGGGGGCAAGTAGTTGGGGCCAGTGTCTGGGAGAATCTTTACCTTTCTGAAGGTTTGGATTTTCTCTCATTCTTACTCACTCCTGGTCGTGGAAAAGCTCAACTTCCCCATCTGGGAAAAGGAAGAGAGATGTTGAAGAGGGAATGCCTATAAGGATTTGGGATTACCACTTGCTACTCAGGATAATTCCATATCCACAGAAAAACCCAAAGTTAAGTCCTCTAAAATCGCTACACTAGCTGTCAGGAAACCGAACCACATCTCTGTTGATTCAGGTCAGAGATTATAGGCTAACAGAGTTCTGGAGTTCTAAGGTTGATTGAAAGACTTGAGTGAAATCACACTGCCTCTGCACTACCATTATTCCTAGGAATATGAAGCACTTCCAGATTGCAGTATCCCATTCCTAGTTGGAGATGGAGGCATAGATAACACTTAATTGACTTGGCAAAACTCAGTAGTATGGGCTGAACTTGAACCCTGATCTCTTGAAACTCATTCCAGGGTTTTCTCCAAAGACCTCATTGGTTTTTGTCTCCCCCACTAAATTATATGATCCCAGCCATCAAGGAATTTACATGCTAATTCCTTGGCTCTCTTCCAAGTGCTTAGTAGAGCTCTGCACAGAGTAGGTGTACAATAAATGAGACACTGCGTGGCCTGGTAGAGAGAACAGAGGCCAGGGACTCAGAAGGACCTGGGTTCTAATCCTGGCTCTTCTGTGTGAGCTTGGCCAAGTCACTTAACTTCTCTGTACTTCAGTTACCTCATCTGGAAAATGGGTATTGAGACAGTGAGCCCCCACATGAGACAGGGACTGTGTCCAACTCAATTACCTTATTTACTCCAGTGCTTATTTCAATGCCTGGAACCTAGTAAGTGCTTAACAAATACAATTATTATTATTTTCATTATTATTAATAATAATAAGTACTCTTGATTAATTCAATTCTATGACTATGAAGTGGAAAGGATAAAGGTACAAAAACTGTGTTGCTTAGTTTAATGATTAATTTACATTTCCTCCTTTAGGTACCATTTTTAAATTTTTATATGAAGATAATATCAAAAGGATAACTATCTTATTGACATAACTTTCCATCTCCTTTTCCGTCCTTTCAAAAATTCAGAGGCCATATATGCAATTCCATTATGCCGTGACTGCAGGGCTACTTAGAATCTGCCAAAGGACAGCAATAAGCTGATCATGCATCTTAAGGAACACTGTTTTTAAATGAATAATGGAGATGCTTTTACATAATAGTTTTCACAGAAAGACATAGTGCTTCAGTGTATTTAAGGGATATGTCATAGAGTCTGAGGATGTGAAATTTATCTTTATGATTTGTGGCTCCTCAGCATGGCTGCATGATGAGGTCTTCACAAATTGTGATTCAAGTATAAATCCCCAACTACAAACTTAACCTGGCAAAGTTCTGAATAAAAATAACATGGATTCTGAACATTTTCTTTATTAGAGAGACCAGATTATGGTGGGAGAGGAAAAATGGTATGAAGCTTGCCCGCGCAGCTGTAATAATATTCACAGCATTCAAAATCTTACTCATAGCAAAGTAATTTTTCAAAAAGGTCTCACCTAAGAATGTCCTGCTAATTCATTCATTCACTTAGGGCTGCCTGCACTTTGTCCCCACTAGCTCTAGGGTCCCAGACACTAGCCCTAACTATTCTTTAGCAATCGAGAGTTAGCCACCTCTGTCCCCTTCTGAAATCTCTATACTAGCAGTCTGGATTTCAGGCTGTAAGAGTAAATAGAGGTCACTTTGGGGTTTCATGGGTCTCAGCCTGCAGAAGACAGACAGTCTTCTGCAGACTGAGACCTATAGAACCCAAACGTAATCCCGTTTGCCCAAGGATCCCCATGGCACACATCTACTCTCTGCCTCAGTGAACCTCATTGCTCCCAAAGCCCTCATGAATATGGAAAAATGGGATCCTAAGTTACTGAACAAGAAGTCTAGCTTAGTAGAAATGGCCAGGACTACACTTTGGAACCCTGAGTTCAGTTCCCCTCCTACTGGGTGTTTTTCACCAGGCAAATGCCAATCCTACTCTAATGCCTGGCTGGCAGAGTTTCTTAGAGTCCAAAATCTAGCAGCAATTGTTTCACATTTCCTGAAGCACAAGGATTTGGGCTAGCTCAACTTTCCTCTCTCCCTCCCTTTATCCAATAGTTTAGGAAGGTAGGAATTCCTTGAAAAAAGCCTTTATAACTGGTAGTGGAGTTTGAAGACCTTATGGTGAATGAGAAAGGTTTGGTTCATCTGTATAGAGTTAAACATCCAATGAAACCATTCATAATCTCGTGTTGTCAATTGCCGATACCCTCAGTTGATTCCCTAAAAGTGTAAGTACGTTTCCTGCATACTGTGGGCTTCTAATCTATTTTTTAAATGACAATCCTACCCCCAGTATACATCTGGTTAAAACCAGTTACTTACATGTAACATATTTCTACGGCCGAAAAGACAGCTTCCATAGTTTCAGAACCCCTGCAATATTTGGTGTAGCCTCTAACTTGTGATATCATCTCCACACTATGACTGTAATATTGAACCTAAAGATGTGTCTTGCACATAGAGCTTTTAGCAAGTGATATAGCAATATAATTTTTGCCACTTGTCACAAAAGGAAATAGTATTTCTTGTATCTTGCACATTGAAAAATGGAGACCCAGAAAAGTTTGATTATATTCCTGAAATCACTGAGTCACTGGCAGAACTACGAGCGCAGTCCTGGCTTCGTCAACCTGAAATTTCCAAACAGTGCTTCCTCCCCAGGCTCACTAAGTTCCTCTTTCACTGCTATAAAGATCACAGCTGTTCCTAATCGTGGTTAAAGGCACTCTGGAAAACAGAGATTTCTAAGATTTATATGATCCCCAGAATAGCTTTTCTAAGCATCACCCACAATCCCCACTGGTATTCAACAGGTGAAAAGTAAAATTTTTGAAATCCCTAATTCCCTTGGATGAGAAATTAAATTCAGAGAAAATTAAATATCTGACTGATTTATATCCTAAAGAAAATAAAATCAATTTACATTCATTTATTTACTTATGTCTTTAAAATATGTTGAAACCTCTAGGGCATATCTATGTAATAAAAAACAAACAAGGAAAAAGGGGCATTCGTAATTAATCTTAGATGGAATTCTGACTCAACAAGGTAAGAAAATTGAATGTTGATCAAGCTATACACAGAAAGAAGATTTGTAGAATGCAATTTCAAAACCAAATTCTAGATATGAAAAAAATTCAGTCCCTTTACTGAGCCAGCAGTTCAGACCCATAGAGAGATTTAATTGCAATTAATTAATGATTGATAATAATAATATAATAATTGATAATAATATTTTTAAGCAGTTTCTATGTGCCAGGCACTGTATTAAATTCTGGGGTGGATACAAGCAAATCGAGGTGAACACAGTCCCTGTCCCACATAGGGCTCACTGTCTAACTCCCCATTTTACAGATGAGGGAACAGAGGCACAGAGAAGTGAAGTCATTTGCCCAAGGTCACATAGCAGTCAAGTGGCAAAGCCGGGATTAGAACCCTTGACCTTCTGACTCCCAAGCCCGTGGTCTATCCACTCGACCATGCTTCTTCTCTAAAAATGAAATCTGTTAAGCACTTATTATGTGTCAAGGACTGTTCTATCCATTAGAGTAGGGATAAATGAATCAGGTTAGACACAGTCACTATGCTGCATGGGGCTCACAGTCTAAATAGGAAGAATAAATATTGAATCCCGATCTTAGAGATGAGGAAACTGAGGTTCAGGGAAGTTGTGACAACTTAAATTCACACAGCAGGTAAGTAGTGGAGCCAGGATGCTCCTTATCTTCCCTCCCAAACCCTGTCCTCTTCCTGACATCCCTGTCACACATGCCCGCAACCTTGGTGTCATACTTGACTCAGCTCTCTCATTTACCCAACACATCCAATCCATCACCAACACCTGCCGGTCTTACCTTCACAATATCGCCAAAATCCTCCCTTTCCTCTCCATCCAAACTGCTATCGTGCTGGTACAAGGTCTCATAATATCCCGATTGGATTACTGTGTCAGCCTTCTCTCGGATCTCCCTTCCTCCTGTCTCTCCCCACTCCAGTCTATTCTTCATTCCGCTGCCCGGATCATCTTCCTACAGAAACGCTCTGGGCATGTCACTCCCCCTCAAAAACCTCCAGTGGTTGCCTATCAACCTCCGCAAGAAAAAAAAAACTCCTCATTCTTGGTTTCAAAGCTGTCCATCACCTTGCCCCCTCCTACCTCACCTTCCTTCTCTCTTTCTACTGCCCACCCCATACACTCCACTCCTCTGCCGCTCACCTCCTCACCATCCCCCCTTCTCGCCTATCCCGCCGTCGACCCCTGGCTGACGTCCTACCGCTGTCTTGGAATGCCCTCCCTCCTCAACTCCACCAAACTGACTCTCTTCCCCTCTTCAAAGCCCTACTGAACTCACCTCCTCCAAGAGGCCTTCCCAGACTGAGCCCCCCTTTCCCTCTGCTCCCCCTCCTTTCCCCTCCCCCACCCTCTACTCTTCTCCCTTCCCCTCCCCTCAGCACTGTGCTCATTTGTATATATTATTTATTACCCTATTTATTTTGTTAATGAGGTGTATATCTCCTTGATTCTATTTATCTTAATGATATTGTCTTGTTTTGTTTTGTTCTGTTTTGCTTTGCTGTCTGTCTCCCCTGTTTAGACTGTAAGCCCGTTACTGGGCAGGGCTTGTCTCTATCTGTTGCAGAATTGTACATTCCAAGCACTTAGTACATAGTAAGCGCACATAGTAAGCGCTCAATAAACACTATTGAATGAATGAATGAATGAATGAACTCAGGTCCACTGACTCCCAGGCTCATGCTCTTTCCTCTAGGCCATGCTGCTGCTAAGAACTTTATATAGGGAACTCTCTACTTAGGTTTTTTTGTAATTTATGTTGAAAATTTCTTCATCTGGTGAATTAAAGGCATGGAAAGTATTACTTCCTCAAACTACAGAGTAGGTAACTGACTTTCCCAAAGGACCCTATCAAATAAGAGGCAAATTAAGGATTAAAGGCAAATGACTGATGTGTCCAACTCTGCTAATATTAATATCATGCCAAATCTCAACAAAAACCATGAAATTAATTCCACACTAATCAGTTACATAGAATGACATGGATCCTAAATTGAGATATCAAAATATCAGGAGGTTCAAGAGGGATTTAGATAAATTAACAAACATGTAACCAGAGAACAATTTAGAGATTAATGGGGAAATTTAGGAATGCCAGCTGGACCATTAGGAAGCATCAGGGAGAGTGTCAAGGAGGGTAGTCATTGCTCGTTTCCTTGAAAAATCTTGTTGCCTCTGTTATACAGAATTTTAAACTGGACAGACCACTGATTTGACCCAGAAATGTCATTTCTCAAATTCTAATATTTAGTGTACATTCACTTTCCTTAACTCCAGTGAATTTTTCAATGGCTGCTGCCTCTAAATCCTACTAGAGCCCAATAGAACTAAATTTGGTCTAAACAGATCAGACACTTCCCTTGCAACAAATTGTAGGGAATTAGTAGCAATCTGGAAGGTGTTGTCCATACAGCAGATGACTAGAGAAATTGGTGAAGAAATAATGGAGCTGGACTTTTCCAGAGCTGAATGATCATTCAGGACAGCTCTCAGTGAATAGCATTAACTTTATGATAGCACAGAGCGTGCAGACACCATGTAATCTGGGTAGCATTAGGGTGTTTGACTATCTTGTCTACTACCAGTCTAAGCTTCTTTACATGAAACTGTGAAAAGTACAGCCACGAGAGGCATTTTGTAAAGGATCTAAGTAACAAGTGCTTAGTACAGTGCTCTGAGCAAAGTAAGTACTCAAGAAACACCATTGATTGATCTACCCGAAGGCATTAACTTATAAAGCCACACACCTATCTCTAACAACACAGTGCTCCACACACAGTAAGCACTCAATAAATATGATTGAATGATTGAGTAAAGGAAGCATTTGGTTGCAATTCTCAGTGTCTATAAAATTGCAATCCATACTCTTTCAAAAAGCAGGTAGTAAATGTTCGAAAGAGTAAATGTGTGGAATGGTGACTAGAGAGAATTGCACAGCTAGCCACAGCCAATCACAAAGCATTTGAATCGTTATAGTTTTTACAGGGACGTTTCAGGGATAGAGGGAAAAGGTAGTGAAGCTAGAAGCAAGGAAGTCACCCAACATGTAAATCCTCCAAAATTTTTACCAAGCTCCTAAGATTACATCCCAGCATTATGGCCATGAGAATGGAAGTACTGTAAGCTTGCTGTGGCCAAGGGATATGTCTGTTTATTGTTATACCGCACTGTCCCAAATGCTTAGTACAACGCTCTGCACACAGTAAGCCCTCAGTAAATATGATAGTCAATCTATCAGATTAGAGGAGTAGTGTGTAGTACACTAATCCTGTTCAAAATATTCTAAGAAACAAGCTTTAAGGATACAGTAAGGAAGCTGGAAACAGAATTAACTTGATCCACTGGGATTCTCTTTCAACTCACCAGGCAAAATGCCTCATTGAAAATTTTTGAAACAGTCCTCGAGGCACTGAAATGTGCTAATGACCATGCTCTGGAGCCACCTATGCAAGAAGATGCATAAACAAGTATGAATTGCTTTGCGATATGGCCTGAAAATACGCCTGAGGAGTATGGAAGTCATGTGCCAATCCATCCTGCCTCTGGCCTGGAATGCTCTCCCTCCTCATATACGACAATTACTCTCCCCCACTTCAAAGCCTTATTGAAGGCACATTTCATCCAAGAGGCCTTCCCAAACTAAGCCCCACTTTTCCTCATCTTACACTCCCTTTTGCATGACCCTGACTTTCTCCCTTTTCTCTCTCCCTCTCCCAACTCCACAGCATTTATCTGTAGTGTTATTTATTTGTACTAATGACTGTTTCCCCCACTGTAGTCTGAAAGCTTAATGTGTGCAGGGAATGTGACTTTTTAGTGCTGTATTGTACAGCACCAAGTGTTTAGTAGAGTGGTCTGCAGCACACAGTAAGCACGCAATAAATACGATTGAATGAATGAATGAATGGAAGATTTTCAATAGTAGCAGACCGTAATGCTTTGAATTTGTTTTTGTTTGACCCAAATGCCATGTATGGTTAATGCTGCCATAGAAATGTCCTAACTAGTCAGCACATTCTTGATTCATCAATAGACAAGTGGAAAAACATAATAGAAAAGGTCAACAGAATATGAAATGAGGACAGATAAGCATTTCCTTAGGTAGAATGAATACTTTATCTCACACTAATGATCATAGAAAGTGTCAAGCTTACCTTTCCTGATTATCCTCAGTATCTCTGTCCTAATCGCTCTCTCTTCTATGTTGCCTATGCGCCAAAATCTGCATCACGTTAGCCCTTTAATGCTCATCCCAACCCCTGCATCAGAGGAAATATACACATCTAGTTCTATTTTGCTGCTTCCCTTATCTGTATAATGTATTTCTATCAGTCAGTTGTATTTATTGAGCAATTACTGCGTACAGAGCATTGTATTAAGTATTTGGGAGAGTACACAATACAGCAGAGTTGGTAGACATGTTTCATGCCCAAAAGGAGTGTAAAGTCCATGATAACATTACATCACGCTGTGTGTTTTTAGTGTAGCAGGCAGCAAAACATGATTATGCTATATGGAAGACCCTTTCACTCCCTATCTTCCCCAAATCTAGAGAGTTTCTTCTGGGAAACTCTAAGACCCCTAGCTTGGAGTCATTGTATTCCTCTTCCGCGTACCTGTTAACATGCATCTGACAAATTTTCAACCATGTGGGGGGCCTCATTTGCCTTTAAAGGTGGGCCAGGGATTCAGTGCATCCAGGTGCTAGTCCCAAATCTGGCACTGACTTTCTGGGTAACCTTGAGCAAATCAATTATCCTTTCTTTGACTCTGTTTCTCCATCTGTAAGATGGGGATAGTAATACATCCCTCTCCCTACCTTACAGGAATAGTATAAGGATGAGTTAAATGAGTTAATATAAATGAGTTAAGTAATATAAGAGTGCTTTGGAAAAAAAAAATCACTCCAAGATCAGGACTTGTCCCCAATTACTCAACCCTCTAATACCTCTAACTGTTCAGAGGAATGAATATATTCTATTTTTCCAGGAGACATACCTCACTTAGAGTGTAAAATAAACAAACCAGACTACCTTTGTCTCTACCCAAAATGAAAGCCTCAGAAGTTTTCCTCTCTTATTTCCACAATTCTTATTCTTATGCTGCTTTCTTGTTAGATCACTCTGTGGTTGACAGCTCAAGAGGAGCATTTTAAAGAATGCTAATCTCTGAAGTACTGCTCCTCAACATTTCAAAGGCGAGAATTCTTGTAAATTTCCTTTTACAGTATCAGGATAGAGAACAAGGAGAAGAGCAACACAGATGTGGGAAATTAACTCTAGGTTTTTTAAGTTTTACCACTTGCATCATGAAAACTAATTAACACCTCTATTCTCTGGAGTCAACTGATATATACATGTTTAGTAAAGCAACAGAAAAGCAGCCCAGGTAAGGTATGGCTGAAAAATTTCCGCAGGTATACTTTCATGACACACTCCCTGTGTGTGAGGGATTCCAAGCATCAATGCTCTTTCACATTCCCCATTCTCCAAGGGTTGAGGAGGGGAGTGGAGTTTTCATATCAGTAAAAATTGAGACATGAATCAACAATGATTGAGACATCTGAACACAAGTCACCATTTAACTGGTCTCCTGCCCCTGGAAATCACTCTTGAATTTACAGGAAAAGTAAGTTTCAGTGGAAAAATTAATCCTCCAGCTCCTTCAGATATATGTTAAATGGTAACAGGTGTGTGTAACTTGCCAAATGTAAATAATCCATTATAAACACTTGTTTCTAAGACCCTTGGGAAGATCTTGAGCAATTGACTAATTTGCACTTTCCAAAACACATCAGATAATTGATACCTTATTTTAATCCAATTCACAGTGAAAGTAGTTCCTCCCTGCACCTCTAAATAGGAGGATAGACAAGGAAAATCTTATTTCACATTCTAGAAATATTCTAGAATCAAGAATGCCCAGGAAAGCACTCTGGGCACTCTGAAAATGTCAAATTCAATGGATGAGGCAAACAACAAAGACTGAAAAATTGGAGTGGATATATAAATGACCAAGGATAAAATTTTGTTCTAAACTTCATTGAAAGTGAATGTATGCTACAGATCAGCTACTTGATTTTATCAAATTTTAAGCCAATGCTCACAGGACAGAGTTTAGAAATGATTTGAAACACACCTAACACACTTTAGGTGACACAGTTTAACCTCACTCATGTCAGTTGAACCTATTAATTTTTTTCAGTATGAATTTTAATGCAGTTTTAGGAAGCATTTACACTTGAACAATCCACTGTAAATTCAGCAACCCAAGGGGGAAAAAATGGTACAAAATGCAGGATGGGTATTCCAAAAGAACACTCCCATAAAAATCCATTTTTCCACAAAATGATTCCCAATCTGGGTTCCTATACCTGGTCTTTCCTTTCCCACTTCTCTTTGTATTTGGCTAATAAGGTGTAATAGACTGGATTCAATTTAGGAAAGCACTAACTATTGGAGCAGGCTCCTAAGATGCAAAGTGCTTTGGCATGAAAGTTTTTTCATTTTGTTTTTTAATGTGCAGTTTCCCTGACACAGGAGTTCAGAGAAAATTGTATTTTCTATATTTTCCAAATATCATATTTTATACCCTCAAGTCTGCAAAGCTATTTCAAAATCAAGGGTAGAGAAAATCCTCCCAGATGGTCAAATTTGGTCCTTTCCTCTGTCATTTGAGAAAATGCATATCTAACTTACCTTGGGCAAGTGGGTTGGTTCTTGTACTCTCCCAAGCCCTTGATACAGTGCTCTACACACAGTAAATGTTCAATAAATATCATTGATTCCACAACTACATTGAAGTTGAAGTTAGAAGTTGTCGAAAGCTGCCATTGAATTTACATTTTTCAAACTACAAAAAAAATCCTAAACTTTACTCTTTATAGACCTCTCAGGAATTGATGGAATGGATAAGATTATATATTTCCTTTGTTCTATCAATTTCCCTAGTGCATATTGGAGACCATTTTTATTTTTGCTGCCACCTTCATCCCTATTCAAAGTTTATTTTTATGAGGATCCATTCTGACAACCTGTCATTCTTTTTTTTTTCTTTTTGCTAGGATTATGACTCTATCGTCAAAGTATTTTCTCTGAAAAGACTTCCAGGACTGAACAAAAGCTCCAAATCCAGGTATCAATGTGGCTGATTGAAATCGTAATAGGGATCTATTTATGGGAGAACCAAAAGGACAAATGATTGAACTAGATATTCCCCTGAAATTTCCCTATTATGAGAATTTAAGAGAAACCATGACTAGTCAGAAAGCAACAGGAAACAATGGGTGATCTAGTGAAGCTGGGGTGTGAGCTTGTTGTGGGTAGGGAACAAATCTGTTATTGTATTGTACTCTCCCAAGTGCTTAGTACAGTACTTTGCACTCAGTAAGTGCTCAATAAATATGATTGAATGAATGAAGTGGAGGTCCCATCCACTTCATTCATTCATTCTAACTTCCACACTGATTTCCTGGGGGAGACCATTCAAAACTCTAGGTCCCATCCTTCTCATCCATAAAATGAGAGTAATAACCTTTTCTAAATCACAAACGTTTATGTGGATTATCCCCAAATTCTCTCTGAAATTCCTGTCTTTCATCTGGTCTTGCTAATGTTTCCAACTAAACCAATTTATGCTTTGATAATTATCAAAAAATTAGTCTCTCTTACATGTAGGGTTAAATAAGAAAAAATACTGAGGTTACTATTCTATATTTCATAAACATTTTTGAACACCAATTCCCTCCAACTTGCAACCTTAGTTTATGTACAATGGCAAATCCAGGAAATAACTCAACAGGGTGGATTTCAAATTTCAAACAGAAAGAGAACAATGCATCATGCTACTTTCACAAACTTGTTCCAGATTTTTAAAAATTCAAGTGATAACATTTTAGCCACATATACCAAAAGGTGGCTGATGTATCCGACATGCCCCACAAAATTTCTTGAATGTGTCTCTAAGATCAGCAGAGAAAATCTAAGTTTAGCAGTGTGAAGTATGTTGGGATGGTCAACTAAACACACAACAGGTAGAACATTTCATGTACTTGGAAAGTTTCTGATGCTTTTTCATAGTCATATCATGCCTCTGATACTCATCAGTTTATTTGGCTCACTTTTCCCTAATGGATGCACAGGTGTGGGCATTTCTGAGTTAAAATCCTATTAGAAGAACAGTTTCTTAGATTGCAAGTTCTTTATTATGGCCACTTTTTTTGATGAAGCTAATTCTACATAATTTGAAGAACTGCCATATGGTATCAATAAATATGTCTTCAGTGGGTTTCAGATATCCCCTAAAACTTACATAGAGGAGAACAATTACTCTTAATTAAATCCTACTCTACTCTGAAAAGGATCCATTTTTTCAGTGAACCGCCCAGAGAGGTTATTGAGTGTTCACCACGTGGTTGATTAAGGAAAACTTGAAGACATAGGTCAGGGAAACTTTGAAGACATAGTCCTTCAGGAACAAGTACTGCATGAATGACTACACTAAAATTAAGAGTAGTGGGAGATTTGTGTTTCTTGATTATTTTAGGGATTTCTCTCCTCTTTGTTGAAAATGTGGTAGCTTGAAATTGTCGGTAGTGTTAATTTGTGAGCTTTCCATCATTAGTCCCCTTTGCTTTCCAACCTACCACATCATCTGTGAACCACTCCTTTCAGCATTCCTTCATTCTTGCAGTTATTGCTTATTGATTTATTATTTGTCTGTCTTCATCCCTTATTAGATTTTAAGATCCTTAAAAAAAACAAAAACTAGGGATGGTGTCCCAGTCAATTAATCAGTAATATATATTGAGCCTCTACTCTCTGCACAGCCCTGTTCTAATTCACTGTTGTGAATACAGTGAAGTTTAGAAGCAGTATTGCCTAGTGGAAAGAGCACAGAACTGAGAGTCAGAAGACCTGGATTCTAATTCAAACTGTGCCATTTGCCTGCTGTGGGACCTCGAGCAAGTCATTCGACTTTCCCCTGCTTCAGTTTCCTCATCTGTAAAATGGGAACTAACTGTTCTCCCTTATACCTGGAGCCTCATGTGGGATGGAGACTGTCTGATGTGATTATCTTCTTCCTACTATAGCATTTATCAGAGTGCTTGGCATATAATAATGATTTAAACAATTCTATTTTTTTAAGATTATGATCATGCTTATTATTGGTGAATATCAAATATGGTCTCTTCACTTTTTGACCCCTTTAAATGTTCAATAAATGTCTCATTAGTGTGTTTATTTTATTTTCCCCTCAGGCACAAGACTTTGAAGTTTGGTGTGTTTAATTTTCAGCTCTTCATTTGAAACATGATACAGGATAATTTGGTTTAATGTCTGTATATTTTTTGTGCATATGCGTGGCTTTTTTTGGTCATTTTCATTCTTGCCAGGTGTCTGGGCATGTGAATTAAGTTAATCGTCATTCACACACTGGGAGAATCAATTTTGAAATAAATGGTCTGTTGTTTCCTGGCTCTCATTTGTAGCTGAGAAACCAAGGGGATTCCCAAACCATCACTCCTGTGTTCTGATAAAGAATCTTAGTCATGAACATCCTCACAGACTTTTTCCCCACATCCCAAGACTGGTGTAGAAAAGGCAAAAAGCATGTTTTGAACAAGAGGGCTTCATTTTGACTACTTACTATTATCCCTGATTGTCATCCCTTTGATCCCATAGTCAGTCACCAAATCCTTATGATTCTTTCTTCATAATTTACTCCTTCATCTCTATCCAAACTAACACCAAACTAGTCCAAGCGCTTGTCGTATCCCAGCTGGTGTACTGCAGCAGCTTCCTCACCAACTTCCTTGCCTCCAGTATCTCTCCTTTCCAGCCATTTAAACATTTACTTTGTTGCCAGGATTAGTCTTCTGAACTATGGTTTTGTGCACCTGTTCTCCCTCATCAAAAAAACTCCAAGAGCTGCTCGTTCATCTCAGGATCAAGCAGCAACTCCCCACCTCTGACTTGAGGGCAAAAACTCAGCTCTCTCCCTCCTTACCTTCACTCTTCTTCCACCACATCCCAGTTTGTACTCTTTGATCCTCTCAACCTAACCTACTCATGATGCCTCAGATTCTTCTCTCTTGGTATCGAGAGATGAGTCTCCTTCTCACACTTTCCCTTTTGTCCGGAACTCCCTTTCCTTTCATTTCCAGGTGAGCGCTTCTCATCTCGTTTACAAAGTCCTTCTGAAATCACATCTCCTCCAGGAGACCATCTCCGATTAAATCACTCGCCTCTCCACCCTTTTTCCTCCTTTACTGCCACTTCAGCAGTATTACATCACTCTATTTTTCCTCTAACTGCCCCAACTCTCGTAGCACTTGGCCTAGTGGACAGACTGAAGTCAGAAGGCCCTGGGTTCTAATCCTGGCTCCTCCACATTTCTGCTGTGTGACCTTGGGCAAGTGACTTAACTTCTCTGTGCCTCACTTACCTCATCTTTAAATGGGGATTAAGACTGAAAGCCCCATGCGGGGCAAGGATTCTGTCCAACTTGATTTTCTTGTATCCATGAAGGTCTGGCATGAAGGGCTCAACAGATATCATTATTATTACTATAACTTTAAACGCTGTTGCTATCCCTGCCAATAACTTATTTTATAATTTGTCTCCCTCATTAGATTGTAAACTCCTTGAGGGCAGGGGGACATCTACTAACTCCTCTCCTTAGAACAACCCTCTGCACAGAGTAAGCCTTCCATTAATATGATGAATTCATTGATTGATATCAAAAATGCATGTAGCATGTTACATATTCTTTGCTTGATAGTGTTTACTTTGACTATTGAAGGTTGTACTCTTCACCAGTGTCACTTCATTATTTATTTACACTTAATTACCTTAGGCCCAAATTGTTAGTCTTGAATTTTCTAGGTTAATACCCCAACCATTATATAACCATTCAATGTGGGAGGTAAGTCTCCCTGTGACCTTAATTGCATATGCATCAAGATAACTGGAATGCTTAATTAATTCAGTTAAGTCTAAATGGGAAGTAGTATGGTATAGTGGAAAGAGCACAGGCATGCAAGTCAGAGGACCTAAGATCTAATACCAGCTCTTCCACTTTCTTGTTGCTTGACCTTGTACAAGTCATTTTTCTAGGGCTCAGTTTCCTTATCTATAATATGGGGACCCAATTCCTGCTTCTTAGACTAAAGGTCCCACCCATGAAGGACAGGAATTGTGTCTGACCTGATTAACTTGTATCTACTCCAGCACTTAATACAGTGCTTGACCCATATTAAGCACGTAATAAATACTAAGATTATTACTATAAGCTGGACTGACTGTATTTTTAAAGCACACGGCAACAGAACTGGGCCAAGTTGGGATTAAGGTTTAGAAGCTTGTTCGAACTGCCCTTCTGTAAGGAGTAGAGCACTGTGTAGATTAAAGAGCCTAAAAAGGCCATATTAGGTCAAACCAATGGTCCATACAGTGACTATTCTTTCTCTGGAAGTGGAACCAAAAGGTGATTGGAGGAACAGGATGAAGATTGGCATCCTTCCATCCACTGGATGGTGAGGGATGATCCTTTTAGCATCCCTACATTTTCCATCTAATAACTTATCATGGACCTATCATTCATTAATCTTCTTGAGCCACCTAGCACCTCGTCTTGACAACCCTCACTCCTCTCCTTAATGGGCTGAATTGAAGGAGGCTGTCATTCAAAGGAGCCCTGGGATCTGTATTTATAGAATGATGAGTGAGTTGCAAAGATGACATGATTAGCTTTCAGAGTGAGTTGGAGAGAGGAGTTACAGCAAGCATGGCCTAGTGGATAGAGCACAGGGCTTAGAGTCAGAAGGTCATAGGTTCTACTACTACTAATAATAATGGTGGTATTTGTTAAGCACTTACTATGTGCCAAGCACTGTTCTATTAATAATTATAATAATGCTGGTATTTGTTCATTCATTCGTTCATTCAATAGTATTTATTGAGCGCTTACTATGTGCAGAGCACTATACTAAGTGCTTGGAATGAACAAGTCGGCAACAGATAGAGACAGTCCCTGCCGTTTGACGGGCTTACGGTCTAATCGGGGGAGACGGACAGACAAGAACAATGGCAATAAATAGAGTCAAGGGGAAGAACATCTTGTAAAAACATTGGCAACTAAATAGAATCAAGGCGATGTACATTTCATTAACAAAATAAATAGGGTAATGAAAATATATACAGTTGAGTGGACGAGTACAGTGCTGAGGGGATGGGAAGGGAGAGGGGGAGGAGCAGGGGGAAATGGGGGGAAAAGAGGGTTAAGCTGCGGAGAGGTGAAGGGGTGGTGGTAGAGGGAGTAGAGGGAGAAGAGGAGCTCAGTCTGGGAAGACCTCTTGGAGGAGGTGAGTTTTAAGTAGGGTTTTGAAGAGGGGAAGAGAATCAGTTTGTTAAGCGCTTACTATGTGCAGAGCACTGTTCTAAGCACTGGGGTAGATATAGGATAATCAGGTTGTCCCACGTGAGGCTCACAGTTAATCCCCATTTTACAGATGAGGTAACTGAGACACAGAGAAGTTAAGTGACTTGCCCACAGTCACACAGCTGACAAGTGGCAGAGCTGGGATTCAAACCCATGACCTCTGACTCCTAAGCCCGGGCTCTTTCCTCTGAGCCACGCCACTTCTCTTCTACTCCCTGCCCTGTCACTTGTCTACTGTGTAACTTTGGGCAGTTCACTTCTCTGTGCCTCAGTAACCTCATTTTTAAAATGGATTAAGACTGTGAGCCCAATGTGGGACAGAGAATGTGTCCAGCCCGATTTGCTTTTATTCCTCTCAAGTGCTTAATACAGTGTCTGGCACGTAGTAAGTGCTTAACAAATGCCACAATTACTATTATTGTTATCAAAACTGGCTGATGACTGCAGTGACATATTTTCAGGAAGGAAAAAAGGCAGACATTGAAATGAACACTAGTGCAAGGAAACAGGGTACAGAACCTCGTATTCCACCCTGTCTCAATGAAGTACTTTTCACTTTGATCTAGTAAAAAGGCCACCTGAACTACCATCGAAGCTTGCAAATGGAATAAGTCTTCTTCAGTCATGTGAGCTAACTTTATGAGCACTGCCACGACCACCTTTTTAAAAATAAAAAATAATAATTATAGGGTCACTAAACAAAAGTCTCCCAGTAATAGATTATTCTGACTGTAAACAAAGGATACAATTAATATTATTAGTAGTCTGCTCGGGAATAGGTCCAACAATTTGCATTAGCTGGAACTTGCTTGTGTTTCAGCGGCATCCCGCTCCCAGGAGAAATCACTTGCAACCCCCTCCCAACCCCCCAAATATGGCTTTCTGCCAAGACAGTAGGGGCAACCATGCAGCTTTCGTGGTCGGAAGCTCAATGTAGCATCACCAGATAAACAGAGAGAGTGAGTCAGTCGGTGTTACCGCTGATCACACTCTTGATGCCTCTGACACAGCCAGCTCCCGAAGGGCCCGGTGGGCAGATCGAAAACCTCTGGAAAAATTCTGAGACAGGGACTCTGGTATTAGTTTTCATTCATTCTTTCATTCAGTCGTATTTATTGGACACTTACTGTGTGCAGAGCACTGTACTAAGTGGTTGGGAAAGTCAGCTGTGTCACTGTGGGCAAGTCACTTAACTTCTCTGTGCCTCAGTTTCCTCATCTGTAAAAAGAGGATTAAGACTGTGAGCTTCACGAGGGACAACCTGATTACCCTGTATCTACCCCAGCGCTTAGAACAGTGCTCGGCACATAGTAAGCACTTAACAGATACCAACATTACAATACAACAATAAACAGTGACATTCCCTATCCACAACGAGCTCGCAATCTAGAGGAATGAGCTCACGGTCTGGAGGGAGTCATAGCTGAAAGCTTCAGGGCAGCAGCTTCCAGAGGAAGCAATAGGGGAAGCCTAGTACAGTGCTCTGCACACAGTAAAAACTCAATAAATATGATTCACTGATAGATTGATTGATTGAAACTTGTTCTTTCACCTCACCTACTGCTGCTTTCCCATGTAATACTGTGTGCTTCGTTGTGTGTGTGAGTGCATCACTGAATTCATTCTTCTCCTCTTCTCTTTGACTCTCCTCTTTCTCTTCCTCTCGGAATGTCACTGTTTGCTTGTGAGTGGGCATATGTGTGTATTGTCTCTTGATCTCTTATTCCCTGCCTTTCATTCTCCTACCCTCTGAAAGCCACAACCCCTTTAGGATCTGAAGGCTCCTGTCCAGATCATTCCTCTAAAAAGACCATTCAGTCCGTATCTTGCCATTTTTCAAACAAAAGTTCCCCTCTACCTCCATGGTAACAGAGACTCCTTACCATCAATTTCAAAACACTTTATCAGCTTGTTCCTCCCTACAAAACCTTGCTGATCTCCTAATACAATCCAGCCTGAAAATCCTGCTCCTCTAATGCCAACCTACTCACTGTACTTGGATCTCATCTCTCTCGTCATGTCACATTCATATTCATCTTCAATTGTATTTATTAAGCACTTACAGTGTCCCTAAACTGTACTAAGCTGTACTAAGCACTTGGGAAAGTACAATACAGCAATACAATCTCTGCCCACAGTGAGCTCACAGACATTACCCACAATCTCCCTCTGCCTGGACTTAGTAATGTCCGTCTCCCCCCTCTAGAATGTAAGCTCACTGTGGGCAGGGAATGTTTCTGCTTATTGGTCTATTGTACTCTCCCAAGAGCCTAGTACAGTGCTCTGCACACAGTGAGCGCTAAATAAATATGATTGAATGAATGAATATCCCCTTCTTGCCTTCCATCTGCATCAACTATACATTTCGATCTATATCTCCTAAAGCATTTGATTTTCACTTCACCCTCAGCCAAACAGCACTTAGCCATATCCCCTATCTGTAATTTATTTTAGTGTCTGTCTCCCCTTCTAGCCTGTGAATTCCTTGTGGGCAGTGAGCATGTCTACCAACAATATGTTATGTTCTCCCAAGCGCTTAGTACAGTGCTTCACACATTGCAAGGACTCAATAAATACCTTAATATGACCCCTTGTCCTGTTCTAAAAGGTAGAATATTTGGGCCCCTCGCATCATGTTCGCAGTGTGGCTTTTTACACACTAGTTTTTGTAACAGAAAATGAAATATGAGATGCTTCTGCTTGACTTACTTTTGTTCTCAGTACAATGTTCTTAATTACAGATATTTTCTTTCAAAATTTCAATAGGCCCTGATTTATATAAAACAAAACCCTCATTCGATATATTTTAATAGAAAATTTCAAAATTAATTTCTTTCCAGTGTAATAAATATTTGTTCTTATTAATACACTTTTAAAACTCAAGTTTAAGATTTCACTCAGTTTATATTTCTGCATGAGTAATGATTTTCATTACTCTAGAAGCTCTCCTTAAGGAAATGCTTTTCAATATCACAAAGGGGAAAGAGAATTGTTTATGGGTATTCAGGGATGAATGGCCATTACATCGGCATATGTCCATGCTGAGATAATATTATGCATGTTCTTCTGATTTCATTTCCATCCATCAGTACTAAAACCCAAGGTCTCTAAAAACTTTAGTAAAATCTTTAGTAAAGTTAGGCTCCATAGGTTAGGAGTGATCCATCATTTACTGATAAATAGTGCTCTTTCCATAGTATGTGAATTTTTGCCTTTAAGTGCATCTCAAATATGAAAATAAATAAATTGTAATTTGGGGTGAATTCAACTTCTATCTCTTATAAATTGATGCTATCAATGTTAAAATAATTTATAAGTAAGGAAGCAGATATTAAGTAGTAGGAGCCTAGTTATTGAAAGAACAAATTTTCCACATGTGCATTTTGGAAGAATGCAATTCATTATGATGCCCATCTCTCAGTTGCTTAACTATTACCAAGTTCATCCATTTAGAAATATGTAAGGTGTGTTTAAAATAATCAAATCATATCAATGGCCTGATGTATTTCTACAGCTACAGCTTGTAGAGAACATAAGAGATGATCTATGAAAATATCTTGTTTCATGCATTTTATTCATAGTCTTCTTTTATCAGAAAATTGGAGCAGTTATAAGAACCATTACTGAATGAGAAAAGAGAAAACAGACAAACTGTGACACCCATTAACATATCACACTTCGTAAATTGTCCCAGGGCTGTTCGTTGGAACTGGTTTTATTTCACATTTTTATTAAATGACTGAAAGAATGGGTTCCAATGTTCAGGACAACATG
Source organism: Ornithorhynchus anatinus (assembly GCF_004115215.2). NCBI lineage: Eukaryota > Metazoa > Chordata > Mammalia > Monotremata > Ornithorhynchidae > Ornithorhynchus > Ornithorhynchus anatinus. The sequence continues at coordinate 12,018,188 of NC_041731.1, forward strand.
ATCTTTGAAGGATCGGGAGCCACATGAGAAATTTCCTGGAAGTCTTAATGTTTCTGCTTACTTCTCGGAGAAGAAAATAATCTTGCCGGAGTTGTGACGCTGTCAGGACTTGTAAGTATTCAATCAATCAGTAGTATTTATTGAGGGCTTATTGTGTGCAGGACACTGGACTAAGCGTTTGGGAGGGCAAAATACAACACAATTGTTAGATATGGTCCCTGATCTACAATAAGACCACAATCCCCTGCCATATTGCAGTTGGCTCCTGGCACATGGAAACATAAGCAAGAAGGATTAAGAGATCCAATGGATAGCATCTTTTCCAGTGGACAATGCCATGAATTCCCAGCATTTAGGGGAAAACCATGAAGCTTTGCTAATGTACCCCCCAAACATATTGGACTATTCAGTGAATTTCATTCATTCATTCATTCAATAGTATTTATTGAGTGCTTACTATGTGCAGAGCACTGTACTAAGCACTTGGAATGTACAATTCGGCAACAGAGACAATCCCTGCCCATTGACAGGTTTACAGTCTAATTGGGGGAGACAGACAGACAAAAACAGTAGCAATAAATAGAATCAAGGGGATGTACATCTCATTAACAAAATAAATAGGGTAATAAAAATATATACAAATGAGCGGATGAGCACAGTGCTGAGGGGAGGGGAAGGGAGAATTCTTACCACTGTTTTCCCATGAATTTATAATCTTCTTTGGGAGGTCAATCAGTCAATCACATTTACTGCAGGCTTACTGTGTGAGGAGCACTGGACTAAGCACTTGGGAGAATACAACATAACAATAAGACACATTCCTTGACCACAATGATCTTACAGTCTAGAGGTGTCGTCACCTGGTAGAAAGAACCCAGAAATGGGAGTTAATTGATTTGGGAGTAATCCTCTTCCCTCCACCCATCTACTGTGTGAGTTGGGCAAATCACTTAAATTCTCTATGCTTCCAATTCCTCATCTGAAACATAGGGGTTGAATATCTGTTCTCCCTCCTTCTTGCACTAGGAGGCCAATGCGGGACAGACTCTGTCTACACCCCTATAATCTTGTATCTATTCTGGTGCTTGGCAAAAAGTAAGTGCTTAATAAATACCATCATTTTATTAATTATTTTCACTCCTGATTCCTACAGGTTCAGAATGTCTTTTGATTCACAACAGTGTACTCTTGAATGTCCTTAGTTAATGTTCTAAAATTATTTTGTGGATTCAAATCCTAAGGTGGTGTATAAAAGCAGTGCCAATTCATGCTATGCATTAATTTCCTATTGCCTATATTTTCTATTGGTCTAATTTTGGAATCTGGAATTGATAGATAAAAAAAAAAATGGACTACCTATTCCCATCATCATCTTCCCTTCTCTCTTCATAGTCTCTATCTCTTATTCCCCTCTGGTCAGTAAGTTAATTTTTAATGAAGGGTACAGTTTAGGAATTGTTTACAAGTGGTATCGACTCTATATCAGTAGTTTTTTCATGGAATAGTTCTCGGCAACTGAACTGCATTTTTTTTCAAATGAAAAAGATCAAACCCCATTATTCAAGACAGAGTCTTGACAGGCCTGCAGACACTATTTATTCCAAGGGCCTGCCAATATCATTTGTCCTGTTCTTTGACACCACTATTTGCTTGCTATATTAACTCCTTCAATGTAAGTTTCAAGGGTATTCTATTTCTAAATGAATGAGCTCTCAAATCTGTAAACTCCTTAATATGCATTTAAATTGTATTTTTAGGAGCGAAATTGGTTTTACTGGTGGAGGAGTGCTTTTCCTCCAGAAACAATGGTCTGTATGACAGTGGAAAATGTCGTCATCAAATGCCTGAAAAGATAGAAATAAAATGTTTCCTTTGCTTAGCTGAGAGACTCTGGCTGCAGCTGCACAGGGCAAGGCTAATATTTTGCCCCACGACATATCCAGACAGCATATTCTTAATAGAGGAAATTTTTTCGTACTTGTTTAGGGGAAAAAACTCTAGCAATTCATTTGGGCTTTTGGGGCCCTGGTATTATTTACTCATAAATGATTGCTGTCCTTCAGCAATTATATACATAGCCTTAATTTATATATTTGTTTATATTAATGTCTGCCTGCCCCTCTAGGCTGTCAGCTCACTGTGGGCAGGAACATGTCTACCAACTCTTGAAAAGCAGCGTGGCGCAGTGGAAAGAGCATGGGCTTTGGAGTCAGGGCTCATGAGTTCGAATCCCAGCTCTGCCACTTGTCAGCTGTGTGACTCTGGGCAAGTCACTTAACTTCTCTGTGCCTCAGTTCCCTCATCTGTAAAATGGGGATTAAGACTGTGAGCCCCACGTGGGACAACCTGATTCCCCTATGTCTACCCCAGCGCTTAGAACAGTGCTCTGCACATAGTAAGCGCTCAACAAATACCAACATTATTATTATTATTATTATTATTAACTCTGTTATACTGTACTCACCCAGGCTCTGCACACAGTTAAGCACTCGATAAATACATTGATTGACTGATTGGTGCTTCCCAGGAGTTCTGGGAAGTCTATCCCCCTATCCCCATTCCTTAGGCATCCTGCCTAGGCTCTGGGAGCTTCCATAAAATAAGGACTAAGAGCTGATGGCAGGAAAAGACAGAAGTGTTAGAGTTCTAGTCGTTATGGTGATCATACTATGAGTGTTAGAGATGACAGGTTTATTTGGCCTTGGGTAGATATTTCCCACAAAAAAACTATTAAAACAATGTAGTTTCCCTGTTATGGAGCAATTTTAGGTCTAATAAAAGAATGTTTAAGGAGCTTTGTATTTAAAGGAACACTTTGCATTTTTTAAATTAACATGGGTGATAGGCATGGCTTTATTCATTTTATTCTCCACCCTAATTGGGGGATTTGCTGGTTGTTGTTTATCTTGGAGCCATTAGCCCCTTAGGGTGCTAGGGAGCTACACAAGCAAAAATTACAGTAATCTTCTCCTCCTCCTTTACATTATTCAGGTAAAAAGGGGGAGCCATATCTGAATATGTAGCCACCCTTCCTTTTTAAAGATAGCTGAAAAGATAGATGCATGACAGACACTCCCTTGCCCATCATTTGCTTTTTAAGGGAGGTTGTGCTGCTACTGAACCAGTCCAGCAGAAACTGGCCAAAGGAAAGACTCTAATTTTGGTCTTCTCTCTGTGTTTGACCCACAATCGTAAACAACAAAGCCACAATATCAGGACCTACATCACCACCACTTGGGCAGGACTAAAAACCCAGCATCACACATTGAAGTCTTTTGTATATTGTAATAACCCTTGGACTTCCAAGAGAACTGATACCAGGAGCAGCCTAACACTGCTAGCTTCTCCCTTTTATATGTACATTCATTCATTCAATAGTATTTATTGAGCGCTTGCTATGTGAAGAGAACTGTACTAAGCACTTGGAAATACAATGCGGCAACAGATAGAGACAGTCCCTGCCCAATAACGGGCTCACAGTCTAAAAGGGGGAGACAGACAGCAAAACAGTACAAAACAAAACAACATCATCAAGATAAATAGAATCATAGAGATATACATGTCATTAACAAAATAAATAGGGTAATAAATAATATGTACATTCAACTCTTACTCCTCTCTGTTCTGCCACTTTGTGACATGGCCAGGATTCCGGCCATTTGTCTGCTGTGTGACCATGGGCAAGTAAGTTAATTCCTCTGGACCTCGGTTACCTCATCTGTAATATGGAAAAGAAATCCCTCTCCCTCTTACTTAGACTGTGAACCCCCTGTGAAACAGAGAATGGAACTAAACTGATTATCTTTTATCTACCTCAGTGCTTAGTAAAGTGTTTGGAGCAAAGTAAATGCTTACCAAATACTGTTAAAAAAAAGAAGGAAATCAAAAGTCCACCTTAGCTGAACCTAGGACTCTGCTCAACCGAAGAGCAAGCGGGAAAGCTAAGGAAAGTAAAAATTAATCAGGTCACTAATAAAGAGTTAAAAGAAAAATTATCCCTGTGTAGGGACAAGATTAGAAAAAGTGCAAAAGTTGGAAAGGAGATTCAAATAGCATGATACAAGCTGAAACAAAAGCTGATAGCACTTAAATGTGACCTTGTGTAATATAGTTTACATATTAGCTTACACTAGTCCTTGAGGGCAGGAAACCAGTCTACCAGTTTGGTTGTATTGTAATCTTTCAAGCAGTTAGTGTAGTGTTCTGCACACAGTAAGCACTCAATAATTACCACTGATTGATTGATTACAAAACAGATCTGAGGAGTACATTCAGCTTCTAACAGGAAATTATAAAGCCAAACAAATATGCATAGAAGAGTTATGAGTTTTTTTCAAAAAATGGAGCCATGTAAGTCATGTATCCCAGAGTACTTCAAGAAATGGATGAGTCTACTTGTAGGAAACATTTAGCTTTATTTTTTATATCAAACAGAGGAAAGGAGAAATCTCTGAGAATTGGAGAAGGCCAAATGCTATTCCCACTTCCAAAAGTCAAAATGGAATTAAATACAGACAAGTAATCAATGTAACATTGATCCCTGGGAGGGGGCTGGAAAACTAATCATCCCTTCTAGGAAAATATAAAATGCAAGGAACAATTCACATGGTTTGGTGAAAAGCAAATAGTCAGCAGAGTTCATCTCCTTCTACTATAGAAAATCAGACCACATAGAACAGAGTGAAGTTACAGGGCAAGATATGTCATCTTGATCATACTGCAGTTTGGTGGCTGCCCAGCTGGCTGGAATATTGTCCTGATGGATACCGTCAATGGCTTGCTGTCAGCCAAAATATGAGAGAGGGGCTAGTCGTTAATAGGGATCAATTCTGAGACTTGTTCTAGCCAATATCCTTACTGATGATCTGAGTGATGGACTTGAAAATATGCTTAACTAGCTTTCAGAGTGGCCTTGCCTATTCTTTGAAAGACAGCTATAAACATTAAAGAGAAATGGAAAAAATAGTCTATTAAAAAGAGGTGAAATTCAAATAAGAAAAGAGGAAAACCCATAACAAATACAGGATGGGGAAAGGCTGACTAGGCATAAGCACAACAGATGAAAAGATCTGAAGGACTGGTTAACCAGAAATTGAATGTGAATGTTACACTTTCAAAACCAGTAGGGAACTGGGATCATTTGCCAAATAAGAAAGTAAGTGAAAGGTAATCCTTCTGTGATACTCTATAGTGGTCAAATCTTTATCTGAATTTGTGTCCAATAGTACTCACTCCATTGGAAAAGAGGTTTCAGAGAAGAGTATCAAAAATGATTGAAGAGTTTAAAAAATCTGTCCTAAGAGTAGGTTTAAAAGTTTTGTAGCTCAGTATCCAAGAAAAGAGAAAGCTAAGGGTGATATAATAACTGCCTTCAAGAAAGTTTTCTCATATAAATTCTGTAGATCCAGGGTTCTCCATGTTCCTTGAGGACCAAAAAGGAAGCTCTAGAGACACATTAAAGCTGGGGATGTTTTTGTGGGATAAAAGGAAAATATTTTATTTGAGTGAAAAAAATGGACGATTGCTTACAAAAGGTAATTGTAGTGGTACCCTGTCCACAAATCTTTAAGAAAGGATAAGCATTCACTTGTCTGTGACATTTAGTCCGTTTCTGGCCTTCAGATAGGGGCTGGTCTAGATTGTATCATGCATTGCTTCCTCCTGTGGGCAGGGATCACATCTTACTAACTCTGGGGTTTTCGGGGGCCTTTTTTGTTGTTGTTTTTTGCGGTTAAGTGATTACTATGTGCCAGGCACTAAACTGTTTGAGTCTTGTTTTATGCTGTCGAGTTATTTCCAACCCATAGCTACTCCATGGAAACATTTCTACTTGAATGCCCTAGCTCCACCTGCAATCTTTCTTGTAGTGTAACTATAGAGTTTTCTTGGTAAAGATATGGAAGTGCTTTACCATTACCTTCTTCCTTTCAGTAAACTGGAGTCTCCACCCTTGACTCTCTCCCATGCCGCTGCTGCCCAGAACAGGTTAGTGTTGACTTGTCACAGATTGCTTTCCATTGGCTATCCTCTGTCCAAGCTAGGAATGGAATGGTTATGCCTCTGCTTGACTCTCCCTCCCATAATTGAAACTGGTAGACTCCTGGAAACTCTCCAGGTGCCATTCTGAGAGGGAAGTGATGGGGTAGATACAAGCTGATCAGGTTGGACACAATCCATAATCCACATGGGGCTCACAGTCTTAATCTCCATTTTACAGATGAGGTAACTGAGACATAGAGAAGTTAAGTGACTTGTCCAAGGTCACACAGCAGACAAGTGGTGGAGCCAGGATTAGAACCCAGGTCTTTCTGAGTTCCAGTCCTGTGGTCTATCCACTAGGCCATGCTGCTCCTCTTTTATAGAATTGTACTTTCCCAAGCACTTAGTACAGTGCTTGGCACACAGTAAGTGCTCAATTGATACCACTGATTGATTGACATTGCAAACATAAAACTTAACAAGGTGCCTACACATCCTTTCCTGCATCCTCAGTCATCCCCAGAGTGCTGCCAAAAGAATCTGTGACATTGATTGGCTTTTCTAAGCAACAACTGGATAGGACATGACAAAATAACACACTGGTTAAAAGGTAATAGCTGCCTTTTCAGAGTTTTCAAAGGCTTTATATGAAATACATAATCAATCTACATTCCCGGCTGATATGGGGATAGTAGATATTCTTATTTTATAGATGAGAAAACTAGAGCTCAGGGAATTAAGAGACTTGTCCAAAGTCACTTAGTATGTTGGTGGATAAATTCCAGTTAGACAAGGTATCTCCAGCAAGAATTGGTATTGAAATTTCTCTTTCTGACCTATTTTCTATAAGGTGAAGTCTTCATGCTTCGCACCAATCCTAATTAGGAAAAATTATGTAATACTTAAATGTGGATAGACAAATTACTCCCCAGGGGCCAGGAAGAGTATCAGAGGAAATGGTTAAAGCTCCCTCAAGCAAAATGTTTGGAGGCACAGGAATAGCTCCAATGGGACAGAAACGAGGGCCACACTATGGGTAACAATTTGGCCTGGAAGTCTGAAGGACCTGGGTTCTAATCGTGTTGTTTCTGCCACTTGTCTCCTCTGTGTCTGCGGGAAAATCACTACATTTCTTCACTTCTCTTTTACCTCATCTGTAAAATGGGGATTAAGACTGTAAGACTCATGTGGGACAGGGACTATGTCCCACCTGATTAGTTTGTATCTACCCCAGCACTTAGAAGAGTGCTTTGCACATAATAAGCGCTTAACAAATACTTTCATCATTATAATCAAGTAACTATCTTATTGAGCAACAATATGGAAGGCAAACTGAGTCACACTCAGACTTTTCAGCCAGATTCATATCCGTGGTTAGTATCATATCCTCGATAATATCATTCTGGAAACCAACATGTAGATATATATGGAAAAGAATAAGAGAAGGTCAAAGAGGTCACTTAGGTGGATTTCTCTGAAATAGTGTTTTTACCCTTAACTCGTTTTCAAGGCATAATCTAGATTAGGCTGCAGATTGCATGTCCTGTTCCTGTTTCCTTGAGTTCTAAAATTGAGCAGTTTTGGTGAACCTGAACCCATATAATTCATAAAATTGATACTATATGAAAATTAGATTTGAACCTGATTATTTCTTCATATATTCTATCTGTGAATCTATTTGAAGACCTGGCATGAGAGAAATGCTAATTAGGTTTGCTTTTGTCTTGTTTGTTCTCTGGTTTGTGCTCCGAGAATGCACTTAGGCATTGAATGAAATGACAATAACAAAAAGATAGAAATGACATTACGAAATCCCGTTTTTTCATGGTTGAGCTGTACCAAATCCAAAACCCAACTGTCTGGTGAAGTCTTGATATGAATCACATCCTTCAGTGCTGATTAGCATAGACTAAGTAGATAGTAAAGCAGATACATTGTAATGTCACTGAGAGTATCAGTAGTTCTGGAATTAAGGCCCATGACAAGGACTGTAGCCTAAGCATTTTACTACTCTAAAAAAAGTATCCTGAGAAAAAGTGCCCAGGAAAGACTGATCAAATATTGGTTTTGGTCCTGATTTGAAAGTACAAGATATGAATGGCTTATTCTCTGTGGACACTTAAGATTTGTAATAGAACCTATGTTGTTTAGAGATTTCTAACGCTCTGGAAACTTCTGCAAAAGAGAATCAGAGAACCTCAAGAAACCTGTTCAGCTCAAATGAATAAAGGAGGGCACTTCTCCTCCCCATTTTGCAGATGAGAAAACTGAGACACAGAAAAGTTAAGTGCTTTGCTCAAGGTCTCACAGAAGGCAAGGGGCAGAGCCAGTATTAGAACTCAGGCCCTTCTGACTTTGAGGTCTGTACTCTTTCCACTAGCCCCTAGCCCCTGCTCTATAGAGAGCTGAAGTTGGAAAACCCAAAGCAGGAGGGCAGATGGAACATTTTAAACACACGGTAAAACAAACGCTCAGACAGTGTTGCATTCCTTCTCAAAACAGGCACAGCTGCTGAGGATAAGCCTGCACAGTGCACTGCCATCAAGAATAGAGTGGCTCTTTTCAAGCTAAAGCTGTGAATGGAACAGGAGACAAGGGGACCAAAGAGAAAATGGCAATAAATGCTGCAAATAGTCAACCTAACAGCACAAGAGAAAGCCTTTTAGTGTGCAAAATATGTCCAGGACTACAGGTCCCATATTAAGCTTTTCAATCACAGACACAGTCTTGGGTGAACTTCACCATCAGTGGTGTCTTCTTCGAAAACGAAGCACATCTATATAGTGATTCATTCTGTCTTGCCCTGACTCCTTCTCTTAGCACCATGCACTTCAAGATGGCTGACTGAGGTCAGAGGGCAATGTGTGTCAGTGAAACAGAAAATCTCCGTTTAACCTCTTCAACAGCAGACACTGCAGTGCCGTCATCCAAAGCTGTCCAGTTTTGAGTGAGGCACTCTTATATGCTATAAAACTTACCGAAGTTTTTTCACTCCACAGGCTTTTTTGCGGAAGCTGCAAATTATTATGCTTTTTAATTGTGAAAGAAGAGTTTTAGCTAGGAGAAGAATGGGAAAAAAAGAAAAGGAAAGAGTAGAAGTAATTGAAGAAGAATTTTATTTGATCTGTTCCAGTTAAGTCTGTTTAGCCAGGAGGGAAACTCCAAGCAGATATATCATAGCATACGTATCATTTTGAATTTGTCTCTGAACTCCAATTTTGTGATTTTACATTATATAGCTCATTAAGCGTGTTTGTTTCCCCACATACATTATGTATTTTACCGAGCAGAACTTTGAATCGCGTAGTATGCTATCCCATAATATTTTCTATGAAATACTACGTGTATGCCTTGTGTGATTTAACCCAGTTAAAGTTGCTTTTGAAAGCTCTACACTGCTCACTGAATCATATTCCATTTATTGTATTTTATAAGCTATAGGATTTGTAAGATTTTTTTCAATCTGTTTCCTCATCTACTAGGCTTCAAAGCAATATTTGATAATGAATAATGAACACTATGTGACAATAAAAAAGGGAACCTATCCCATTCCTAAAAATGTTGTCGAATTCTCTGAAGAAAATGATTAATACGATAAATCGGATCATCCTAATTTTATTATATGAGAACAGATCAGATATTAGGTTAGAAAATCAATTTCATGCAAGAGCAGTGTGAAGCAACGTGATAAACTTAGTGTACTGGTTAGTACAGTGCTCTGTATACAATGGGCACCTAATAAACGTTATTGATGGTGATATTGAAAACAAGTAAGTTTAAAACCGTGAAACTGACATGTTCTTGTTTCCTATATAGTAATATTTAGAATTTACTATCCAGCAGTAGCCACTCAAAGTGCCATTTCTCCTAGTAAAAGTTCAAAACCATCAAGAGCATTAGCTTTAAAGAGGAAGTCAAGCACGGCATATGGCCTTTTCTCCTCTCATTACTCCTATTAAATGAACTTCCGCCTAATTAATCTTTCTCTGTGCCCCTGCTCTCGAGCTGACATCTGCTGGATTTCGCCTTCCTTGTTCCTTGCTGGGAGTTTGTGGGTGGTAGAGGCCTCAGAAGTAAGCTGAAACCTGTGTGCACATGTATGTGTGTGTGTGTGTGTGTGTGTATGCATGCATGCAGATGAGTGTGTATACATGTGCATGTCTGTGTGTGCTTAGTTTTATAGTCCATCTAACAATTCTGTTATACTGCATCTTTCCCAAGAGTTTAGTACAGTGCTCTGCACACAATAAGCACTCAATAAAAATGATCGATTTTATGATACTTACCATTAGTTCTGGCAGAGCACGGGTTTTCACTATGCATTTTGGCTAGAACATTACAGCAGAAATAGGGGGTGATCTTCCTTCCAATAACCAGTGTTTTTCTGGGTAGAAAGTGACAGGCTGTTGGAAGAAATGGTGCCAGGATTTGCCTTCACGTGGGGTCTGACACAGGGTGAGTTCCAAGACGTGAGCGTTCCCTCTTGCAGGATTCTTTGAGAACATGACTCCCACGTTATAGAGGAACAAGGTGGGGGCGGGGGGCCTGTAGGGTGTATGGCGGGGAGGGTGGGCGGTGCGTCAGCCGTTCATTTGCTAAGGTGACACAATTGACAAGGAACCTGAAAAAGAGCCTGAAAGTCCAATGTTAGACCAATATACCCTACCTCATTACATGAATGTAAAGTTCTTTTAGTGATGATCAAAAGTTTGTTGTTCGGTGGTGGTCAGCATATCCCTGTTTCTCTTCAGCTCTTTAAACCACCACTGGTCAAGCATGCTCTTTCCCTCAGTGAGTCGTGTTTGTCTAAATGCTCACCGATCCTAAACTTGGTCATAAATTCTCCAGTTTTGACTGGTAAAGAAGATTAAAGCAGATCTCCTATGTGTGGAATGTGTGAATAAAGTTATTCAGTTTAAGTTACTTTGATTTTAAAAAGAGGGTCTCACAAAGGATAGAACATTCATTTTGCTTTTGTCAGTGTTCAGGAAATCAGAAATTTATGTAGCACGAGTTAGGGGCAAAACCACAACATCATACAGGGATGCCAATCCTCTAGGCAGTCACAATATTGACGCATTATTAGAGAAGCAGCGTGGCTCAGTGGAAAAAGCCCGGGCTTCGGAGTCAGAGGTCATGAGTTCGACTCCCGGCTCTGCCACTTGTCAGCTGTGTGACTGTGAGCAAGTCACTTCACTTCTCTGTGCCTCAGTTACCTCATCTGTAGAATGGGGATTAACTGTGAGCCTCACATGGGACAACCTGATTACCCTGTATCTACCTCAGCGCTTAGAACAGTGCTCTGTACATAGTCAGCGCTTAGCAAATACCAACATTATTATTATTGAAGGAGATTTTCCCATAAGAGGTGTTCATTTGGCTTATAGCCGTGTCTAAGAGGGGTTCACAATAGTAGTGTACTTTGCTAAACTACAACTCCCAGGACACACAGAAGACTTCGGGGAAAGCTTTATTGTTCGGGTTATTCTAATTAACACGGCATATGCCCCTTACAATCTGCCTCTTCCTCTGATTCGATCCCCAAGGCAGGATGTGACTGTTGGGCAAAACAGCCTGTCGCAAGCTCACCGCAACTTGACTGGTGGGAAAATCTGCCTGTTGAGTCAGTGACATAATGTCCTCTAGTCTTGAACACCAAAGGGTAAGTACAGAGCAGCAGCATGGCTCAGTGGAAAGAGCCCGGGCTGGAGAGTCAGAGGTCATGGGTTCAAATCCCAGCTCAGCCTCTTGTCAGCTGTGTGACTTTGGACAAGTCACTTCACTTCTCTGGGCCTCAGTTGCCCCATCTGTAAAATGGGCATTAAGACTGTGAGCCCCATGTGGGACAACCTGATCACCCTGTATCTTTCCCAGTGCTTAAAACAGTGCTTTGCACATAGTAAGCACATAACAAATGCCATCATTTTTATTATTTCAGAGGGCTCTCTGCACTACCGTATCTTGCCTCTCATGGCAGCAGGCACTCTATTTCCCAGGTCTCCTGACTAGCAGGTTGCAATTGCTGGAGTTTAGGGTGGAAAAGGGAGAGGTGTTTTTCTCTCCTCTCGAGGCCGGCAGAGTTTCAGTACCTTCTGATATCCAATAATAAACTGCAACAAGTAGGAGTAGAAGCAGAAACTATTCCTTTCTCTTGTGGCTTTTCCCCCATTTCCCCATGAATCTCAGTGAAAATCACAGGCAGAATCCTGATCCAACCCACTTCCTCCCCCTGCCATGACCCCATCTTTAATTCTTTCATTCAAAAAGTCATATTTATTGAGCTCCTACTGGGTGCAGAGCACTGTACTAAGTATTGGGAGAGTACAGATATAACAATCAACAGATACATTCCCTGCCTACAACAGGCTTAAAGTCTAAGTCTAAGCTTGTTGGGGGCAGGAATATGCCTATCAACTCTGTTTCACTGTATTTTCCCAAATGCTTAGTAATAATAATGTCGGTATTTGTTAAGCGTGCAGAGCACTGTTCTAAGCGCTGGGGAAGATACAGGGTCATCAGGTTGTCCCACATGAGGCTCACAGTCTTCATCCCCATTTTCCAGATGAGGTCACTGAGGCACAGAGAAGTGAAGTGACTTGCTGACAAGTGGCAGATCTGGGATTCGAACCCATGACCTCTGGACTCCCAAGCCTGGACCCTTTCCACTGAGCCACGCTGCTTCTCTGCTCTACACACAGTAGGTGCTCAATAAATACGATTGATTGATTAGCTTTCAGTCCCAAAATTGATCCCTAGTACACTTGAGGAAAAGAATAATCACTTTGTAAACCCACCTCTAAAATAGCCTTGGCCAAACATGAGGATAGCTGTCCATAAATTCCAACTGACTTCACGATTCCTCTCAGAGGTCAGAGAGGATATGCTTTTCTCGTAGCATGTGTCCGGGGTGGAAAACTAACGTGAGACAGGCATGCCAATCCTAGTAAGCAACACTTAGCAGTCTATGTCAAGGCTCCTAAAGTTGGAAATCAAAATTTTAAAAAACAGCAGAGGGAGTTCATTGCAATGAAACAACTGTTTCATTTTCAGCCTTCCTACCTCGAACCGTGGCCAACCTCTTCACAGTCAGCTTTGCTTCTAGTCAGTGTGAAATTAATAGACTTGGATATGAGAGAGTTTATTTACAGCCTTTATTGGCTAAATGTGAACATAAATATCCTGGTGTCATACTATAGCATACCTACATTAATCTTCTCCTGCGGGTAGGTTCAGCCTCTGAGGTTCGAGCAGAGTTATAAAATCCCCCCTTCTCTCTTTTCCTGGGAGTTTGCTTGTTTTGCTCTTAGGGGTTGCATACTTTGGGTAGGATGTGTGGAAGAGGCAGCTCTGGACTCCAGCTTTGTTCCTATTCCACGTGCAGCAAATGTTGCAGCAATTGTTCAGGGAGGAGTGTGCTGCTGTAAGTGTTTAGCACACAGTGAGTGCTCAATAAATATGATTGAACAAGTGAATGAATAACAGGCAGGAAAGTAGACTAAAATCCAACCCCAGGTAGGACAGGGAGTTAGAAGATCTCGGTTCCAATCTCAGCTCTGTCACTGGTGGGGCAGGGACTATGTCTAATCTGATAATTTTATATCTACCCCAGTACTTAACACAGTGACCAATCAATCAATCAATGAGTATTTATTGAGTGCTTATGGTGTACAGAGCACTGTAAACTGATCCTTCTCTTCCAGGCCACCCAGGACCCCCAAAACCTTGGGAGCAGGAGAGGATGGGTTCAGTTAGGGAAGGATGCCCTCTGACCTCTGCCCCAGTCCCACCCCTACAGCTTTAAGTCTCTTTCATTCAGTTCATTCCATCGTATTTTTTGAGTACTTACTGTGTGCTGACCACTGTACTAAGAGCTTGCATTAAAACAATAAATAGACACATTCCCTGCCTACGATGAGCTTACTTTCTAGAGGGGGAGAGAGATCTTAATATAAATAAATAAATTACTGATATGTACATAAGTGTTGTGGGGCTGGGAGGGGAGAAGGAATAAAAGGAGCAAGTCAGGGCGATGCAGAATGGAGTGGGAGAAGGGGAAAGGAGGGCTTAGTCAGGGAAGGCCTCTTGGAGAGGTGCTTTTAATAAGACTTTGAAGGCGGGGAGAGTAATTGTCAGATTTGGGGGGGGGCATTCCAAGACAGAGGCAGGATGTGGGCGAGGGGTTGATGGTGATATAGATGAGATCGAGGTACAGTGAGAAGGTTAGTATTAGAGGAGTGAAGTGTGCGGGCTGAGTTGTAGTGGGAGAGTAGTGAGGTGAGGTAGGAGATTGAGTGCTTTGAAGCCAATGGTGAGGAGTTTTTGTTTGTTGCAGAGGTAGATGGGCAAACAGTGGAGTTTCTTGAAGAATGTGGAAACGTGTCTCCACAGCTCTTGAGTGCTGTGATCTGCAAGGGACTCTAGGATCAGGGACAGTGACAGGTAAAGTAGGACATGGTTGGAATAAAAGAAAGTAGATCCCCATCCTCACCACGCAGCAGCCTTGATCCTATCTCTCTAGACTAGAAGTTCACTGTGGTCAGGGAATATGTCTGTTCTACTGTTATATAGTACTCTCCCAAGTGCGTAATACAGTGCCCTGCACACAGCAAGTGCTCAATAAATATAATTGACTGGCTGACTATCTCTCAGTCCCCACGGTTCTCCCCACCCTGTCCCCCTCTTCCACCAACCTGGCCACTACCCCAATCCGCCCGGCCCACTTCCTAGAAGTTAGTGTCCAGTTCACTACACTCATTCATGTTCCTTTTTCCCTGTGTTGAGACCTCGCTAACCGAGCCACCTAAGCGATCGTGGGACAGAACGCAGCTCTCCCAGCAATTCCTCCAGAACTTCTGCTCTCCCAGGCCTGTCCTGCCCCTTCCTGCAGCACTGGGGCCAGGTAAAGGTGCGAGACAGAGTTGCCGCCTCTCTCAGGGTCTCACCTGGAGAGTTTCCAGTCCTCTACCAGGCTCGGCTACAGGAGGGAGAGTCAAGCAGAATACCCATTCCATTCCTAGCTTGGGCAGTGGCTAGCGCATGGAAGGCAATCTGCTACAAGTCAAAACTCACCTGAGCTGGACAGCAGTGGCATGGAAGAGAGTCGAGGGCGAAGACTCAGGTTTACTGCATGGAAGGCAGTAATGGTAAACCATTTCCATATTTTTACCAAGAAAACTATGTATATACTACCAGAACAATTACAGATGGAGAGTGGGGCATTCTGGGAGAGATGTGACCGTGGTGTCGCTATGTGTCGGAAACGACTCGACAGCATAAGACAAGAGTTGCCTCTGTAAACTTTAAGGTAAATTTGGAGTCTTCTATTGATTTGGTATGAGATGTGAGAAATTTTAAAGGAAAATTAAAATTGTCTGAAAATCAGATGTCCTGTAGAATTTGGGACATGTGCTCATCTAAACCTTTCCTTCTATCCTTGCCTTGTTTGTCTGCATGAAAGAGAGGAAGGGAGAAAGAAAAGCAGAAAGAGAGGGAAAGAGAAAGAAAGATGTAAAGAGAGAGAGAGAGAACAAGGAAGGAAGAAAGGAAAGGAGGAAGGGAGGAAGATATCACTATATTAAAACAGAACAGTGTTTTTTGTTTTTTGTTTTTAGAATATACATTGCTGAAATACCTGATGGCACATTTATAGGGAACCAGGACTTAAGTATTCAACAATTTTTTTAAATTTTTTCGCTGCTGCTATTTGAAGTGATAGTCTTTGGAGCTCTTTAGATTTCGGATGAAGACTTTAGAACATTTTTCACAATCATTAAAAATCATTTAATTAAGAGAAGCAGCGTGGCTCAGTGGAAAGAGCCCGGGCTTGGGAGTCAGAGGTCATGGGTTCGAACCCCACTCTGCCACTTGTCAGCTGTGTGACTGTGGGCAAGTCGCTTAACTTCTCTGTGCCTCAGTTACCTCGTCTGTAAAATGGGGATTAAGACTGTAAGTCTCACGTAGGACAACCTGATTACCTTGTATCTACCCCATCTCTTAGAACAGTGCTCTGCACATATTAAGCGCTTAACAAATACCAACGTTATTATTATTATTATTATTATTTAATTGCCAATAATTGTAAAGACATTTGATGGAAATGCAGGCTAGACAAGAGTCATTTTAATGGATAAATACTTTTCTTAGGAGAAGTAACCAGACACAATAGCACAAGAAAGACACTTTTTGAGAATAATGGATGAGCCCTAGTCCTGAACCTTCAGGATTGAGAGCCAGTTGAGAAGGACTGATTAAAGAGATAGTTGCTTCAGCATTGTCTCTCACACTCTTCTCTGCTAGTTGCACGCAAACTGAGAAGATTACACAAAAAAACCTGCAAAAAAACCTGCAAAGCTCACAACAATGGATAGTATTTGAGTAAGCCTGGTGTGATTCAGACTCAGGTCCTGGATTTATGTTTTCGGCCACACCCAACCTCGTAGTATCAGTGATATCTCCTTTGAGTACACAGGACAGCTATATATTTACTTTACAAAGTAAACATCCATTAGCAGGAAATGCTTCACAGTTTATGCGTGACACAGTATTACTTGAAAATGGATTTTAAATCAGAAGCACTTTTCCCCTACTGGCATATTTGGAATATTAAATAAATGATCTCGTGTTATATTCTTACCTGAAGAAAAGATAATCTTTACAATGAGGAAATTCTGAATTTTCCACCTAACTTCTTGGGAATTGAGACCTTACGATATGTCCCAAATAATTTTATGAGGTTACTCTAAAGACACATGCACCATCAGTTTGTCCCAGTTTGTGAGAAGCAGCGTGGCTCAGTGGAAAGAGCATGGGCTTTGGAGTCAGGGCTCATGAGTTCGAATCCCAGCTCTGCCACTTGTCGGCTGTGTGACTGTGGGCAAGTCACTTCACTTCTCTGTGCCTCAGTTCCCTCATCTGTAAAATGGGGATTAAGACTGTGAGCCCCACGTGGGACAACCTGATTCCCCTATGTCTACCCCAGCGCTTAGAACAGTGCTCGGCACATAGTAAGCGCTTAACAAATACCAACATTATTATTATTATTATTATTAAGTGGTATTTTAACAAAATATTTTCACATTCCAGCTAAATACAATATTGAAAAAGTCTTCAAAAATTACTCATTGAAATGATTGCTGCCAATTCTAAATTAGAGTATCTGTAGTAGGAATATTGTATAGTAAAACCAATTTTATTTAGTGTCCAAGTCTTCTTTATGCCAGGCATCAGTCAATGGGAGCTGAAAACTGCCATTCTGGATCAACAAAAAGATTGAAAATATCTTTACAGAGTAAATTAATATGTATTTAAAACAATAGAAAAAACAGTAGCAAAGTTTCAGTTCAGTAAGTTACTAGGATGAGGAAATGAAATAATAGGCACAGATGGAATGTAAGAAGCAGGAATGGCCAGAAATTATGAGTGGTTTCTGGATACACTGAAAAGGGAAGAAGCCAGGAGGGTCAGTCTAAGACCATTAAAATCAAAGAGAAACCTTGATGTAGAATATTTGAATTGCTGAGGGGGGATTTGAATGTGTTGTGGTTTTAAGAAAAGGGGATGAATGTATACAAGTGAGAATGTTGTGAATTTGCTCGAAGGCAGACAACAAACAAGTAAATGTAACCATAACATTATGGTCTCAATTCAAGAGAAGTAAGCTTGAGTAAGTAACAGCAGACAGATGCTTTACACCTAGATTGTTAAATAATATTGCAAGGATTGGCAACACATGAATGACAATATATATTTCCATCATCAGTGGGTCCAAAATGGCTTGTAAAATGATCTATGCTCACCATGTTGCAACATCCTTCAACGTTTGATTTAAAGTGAAATTTGGACTATCTTTGCTGGACAGACAAGACACATTTCAGGATATCATCTTTTGTATTTCTTCTTCGCCTTTCCTTACATGTCTGTCACCAACCTCCTCTTCTTCTCTCCCCTCCTTATTCTTAGGACTGTGAGTCCCTTGGGAGACAGGGAAAAGGTTTCTATGTCATCTATGAGTTTCTTTCCCAGTGCTTTGTATACAGAAAGCAGTAAATTCATACTCACTTCTACTAGTACTGCTAATGATGATAGTGGTGGTATTTGTTAAGCACTTACTATGTGCAAAGCACTGTTCTAAGCCCTGGGGGTGGCTGCAAGGTGATCAGGTGACCACATGGGGCTCACAGTTTTAATCCCCATTTTACAGATGAGGGAACTGAGGCACAGAGAAGTTGTCACTTGCCCGAAGTCACACAGCTGGCAAGCGGCAAAGCCGGGATTAGTACCCATGACCTCTGATTCCCAAGCCCGGGCTCTTTCCACTGAGCCATGCTCCTTCTCATACTCTTAGTGAGGTTTCACTAGGACCTGGGATGAGGACAAAGCAGAGGTACTAAGGCAGTACTCTGCAAAATCGCACAAAGTGCAGTTTACTGAAGAGATGACTCACTTCTCTCTGGGTTAGTCTAATTCTTTTCAAATTAACAGACTGGATGTTTTTATGGTATTTTTAAGCACTTACTTAGTGCCAGGCACGGTACTAACAAAATGGGATAAATACAAGTTATTCAAGTTGGACACAATCCCACACTGGGCTCCCAGTCGTAATCCCCATTTTACAGATAAGGTAAATGAGGCACAGAGAAGTGAAGTCACACAGCAGACAAGTGGCAGATCTGGGATTAGAAACCAGGTCCTTCTGCTTTACTCTGTCAAAGTAGACATCAAAGTATTCCTCCACGAAGGTTCAGATATGAGATATGATGCTTTGGAATATTTTAATGGGCATAGGAATTCCACTGATCATTGTACCATGGAAATGTACGGAGCAGGATATTATAAAGAACTAAAGGATAAATTTCAGATGAAGAATCTATGATGTAAAAACTAATTGGATCATACTGTCAAAAGCCTGGGCTATTGTAAAAGACATAATGAAAATTCATTTAAATCTTACAATCATTCTTTATCATAATGAAACATTTGGTCACAGAGAAATACTAAAAAACTGATTTTTGTAAGTTCTAGATGTTTTTACTTGGGATCATCTTTAACTCCATTATGTGTAATGGCCCCAAAGAAAGTTGAGAAGTATCGTAATTTAGGAAGATAGCCAGGCAAAGGATACAGGTTGACTGTTTTCAGACATGAAATGCCACTGGAACTCACTCCTTCCCACTCAGTCCCATATGCTCCTGGGTGGATGCCATATGTTCATGAACTTCATACAGACTTATCACTGCCATGGAAACTTAGGTGTTGAGGGACAGATTCCCTCCTTCTCAGTTGATGAAAAGGCTCACAACTCACTATGAGTGGTCAAGAATGTCCTTAGGTGCCTTGTGAGTTCAGGGAGCCTCACAGGTTTTTGGTTATTTTGTTGTTGTTGCTGTTTGTTTGTTTCTTCTGGTATTTAATATAATAATATTAATTGTTATAGTACTTGTTAAATACTTACTATGTGTCAAGTACTGTTCTAAGTGTTGGGGTAAGTACACGTTAATAAGGTCGGACACAGTCCCAGGCCCACAGGGGGCTCACAGTCTAATCCCACTTCACAGATGAGGTAACTGTGGCACAGAGAAGTAAAGTGACTTGCCCGAGGTCACCAGCAGTCCTATGACAGAGCCAGGATTAGAACCCAGGTCCTTCTAACTCTATTGACCTTCAGCTGCTACTGGAAACATTAAAACGTTATGATATATTATTGCTTTATAGCTAAGGTGAACAAAGAGTGGATACCAAGAATCAGGGTGCAAAGACTGGAAAATATTCAAGATTATTACAGATTCAACCCAAACCTCCCCTCCCAGGATCACACCTGGAGAGTCTTCAGTACTCTACCAGTCTCGGCTACGGGAGGGAGAGTCAAACAGAGGCATGCCCATTCCATTCCTAGCTTGGCCAGTGGCTAGCGAGTGGAAAGCAACCTGCTACAAGCCAAAACTCACCTGTGCCAAGCAGCAGCGGCATGGGGAGAGTCAAGGGCAGAGACTCTCGTTCACTGTGCAGAAGAAGACAATGGCAAACCACTTCCGTATTTTTACCGACTCTATGAATACACTATCAGAATGATTGCAAATGGAGAGTGGGGTGCTCTGGGAGAGATGTTTCCATGGAGTAGCTATGGGTCGGGGATGACTCGACAGCATAACACAAGACAAGAAAACCAAACTATAATCAAGAAGAATGAAAGAAATATTTCAAAGCACAATATCTGTTGAGACACCTCCATCGTGTTTCAAGCCTGTGACGGCCCCAATTTACATTCCTTCCCCAATCCCAGGCAGGAAAGAACTGCCCTTTTAGGTCAAGTCACAGCGTGGCTCAGTGGAAAGAGCACGGGCTTGGGAGTCAGAGGTCATGGGTTCGAATCCCTGCTCCGCCGCTTATCAGCTGTGTGATTGGGCAAGTCACTTCACTTCTCTGTGCCTCAGTTACCTCATGTGTAAAATGGGGATTAAGACTGTGAGCCTCATGTGGGACAACCTCATTACCCTGCATCTACCCTAGCGCTTAGAACAGTGCACTGCACATAGTAAGCACTTAACAAATACCAACATCATTATTATTAATATAGGTTTCCTTTACAATTTTCCATTCAACCCCAGCTAGTCAGGTTGCAGTGTTACAGGAAACTTACCACTGGGCCAATCTGGGATCACTGATGTTTAGGACAAGTACCACAGAAGTAGTGTGGCCTTTGACTTTGTGTGGATCCACTTCCTTACCCTTTTCTCCAGTAAGAAACAACCTGCAGAGACATGAGAAGAAGGGGGATAAATGCAAAACCTGCGATAGCAGGTCTCTCCAGGATGGTGGTATTGAGAATAATGGAGTTTTCCAACAAGAATGATGTAGAAGTCTATATGTCGGGAATGATGCTGGTTGAAATCTGGTATAGATGTCTCAGCAGACTCCTGAATTTCCAGTTTTTATATCTATTTTTATTTTTTTACCTCTCATATCATGTATTGATTACTCTGCAAATCCCCTCTCTGGAAGGCCCCAGTAAACTATATAGCTACATCTCTCATAAGTAATGTTTAAAAGAGTCGGTACATTTGAACATATACTAGAGTCAAACCTAGGAAGGAACACTATGGATGTGTCCTTGACCCAGCTTTGCAATTAATGTGTAGTCATATATTAACCATTGCTAAAATTGGAGTACTATTTCATTTTTAGTTTATTTTGAATGTTAAAAGCTGAAAAAATTTGATTTCAGACTACCTTTTATTTTTTTTAAAAAAGATGGTAGAAAGTTCACCATGTCCACCAAATTTATGATTAGGATAAGTATTTTTTGGCATAAATCAATAGATGGTATTTATTGAGCACTTATTATTTGCAGAGCACTGTTCTGAGCACTCGAGGGAGTTTAGTAACAGAATTAGCAGACACAGTCCCTGCTTATAATGTGCTTACATAAATAACAGCAAGTTCAATATTAAATACTAACACTATTCAAAAAAATTAATCTCCCATTTATAGATAATATTGTGGATGTTGCAGGACTCTTAAAAAGGAGAAAAACATAACTCTTTCAAATTCCCAGGCACCTCGGTGACCTTTCTAATTAACTGTGAGTGTTGATCATTTGGAAATGACACTTTTGGTGACTAAAGCTTGACCTGAATAGTCCTAAGTCAATTACGTATTTTCCCTATCAATATGAAATTGTATATTACTGGCAAAATGAAATAAATTGGATAATGAGGTTTTGACAGTCCTCCTCTTTCCTAAGACTCTCACACTATTACTCTTCTACATTTCATCTAACATCACGTCTGACCCTAAAATCTAAACAGCTGTTTAACACAGCCCCAGACCAATTCACAACTGTAATACTGAAAATTAAAGAGCAACACTTAAGTTTAAAATGTAAAAGGTTTGAAGGCTTATCTTTTTTATCATTTTAACCTCTAATAGCTACCTAATTTTCTCCCTGAAAAGCAGTAATTCCTAATCATTGGTTTCAAGGCTCTTTGGAAGCTTTCCCCTGCTTCCTTTATTCCATTCTTTCTAGGTTGTCCTCTTCAATATTCCAAAATTTATCTTCTAACTCTTTCTTGCTCTTGACTCTCACTCTTGACCTCTTGGTCATTCTGTTCCCTCCCTATTTGGAACTATCTGCCCCTTCCACTTCACCAGATCACAACTCTGCTCATATTTAATAACTTCCTGAATTCTCACCCGCTCCAAGAAGCCTTTCCAGATTGATTTCCACCATTACAAAGTACGTCACTTCAATAGATACCCTCAGCACTCATGCATTATGCAACAGTCTACAGTATTATAAATACCAACCCGTATGTACACAGTCATTCATTTATTCATTTATTTTTTCATTCTATTACTCTATGATTTGTATCCGCGGTTTTCTGCCTACTTCCATAGGACACCCTCCCTCTTCATATCCAACAGACGTTCACTCTCCCCCACCTTCAAAGTCTAATGAAAAGCACATCTCCTCCAAGAGGACTTCTCCTACTGTGTCCTCTTCTCCCACTCCTTCTGTGTCTCCCTTGCACTTCAATTTTCAGCCTTTATTCACCCCTCCCTCAGCTCTTCAGCACTTAGGTACAAATCCACAATTTATTCATTTATATTAAAGGTATTATCCCCCTCTAGACTGTCCTCCCACTGTGAGCATGTGTCGACCAACTCTGTTATATTGTACTCTCCCAAGTGCTTAGTACAGTGCTCTGCACATTTAGTAAGCACTCAATAAATATGTTTGATTTATTATTTTAGCATTTTAAAGTTACTGAAAACTTAACGAGATATTTTGAACAATATGTGGGTTTTGTTGGACTTTCTTTATACAGGTAATATTTAAAGCCAGGTGGAGGAATGATAATTATGGTATTTGTAAAATGCTTCCTATGTGCTAGGCACTGTACTAAGTGCTGGGGTAAATACAAGATAATAGGGTTGGACACAGTCTCTGTCCCACATGAGGCTCACAGTCATAATCTCCATTTCACTGATGAGGAAATGGAGGCACAGAGAAGTTAAGTGATTTGCCCAAGGCCACACAGCAGACAAGTGGCAGAGCCAGGATTAGAACCCAGGTCTTCTGACTCCCAGGCCCATGTTCTCTTCACTGTGCCATGCTGCTAAACACATAGCCCAGCATATTATTTCATGTGAATCCTGCTAAACAAAGATGAAGAGTTATTTGATAAAATCAGTAGGGACAAAAGTTTGCCTGTGAATCAGAATTTTCACACTATTACTCTTCTAAAGAAACCTGCTTTGATTTCAATAATTTTTCCTGTGGTCCGTTAACATGTTTTTATTTTTGGAAATCACACAGTTATTCATCTTCCTATGAAAGCCATTTAACGCAGGTAAAAATAAAAATAAACTTTACTAAAATTGAATGAACATGGAGTTTGGAAGTACAAGGAAGTGCATTTCATTTCAGTCTTAATTATTACTTCCTACCTTTGATGAATAATTGAAGCAATAGACATCTTATTCTTGCTTCCTCTTCACTTTTTTTTTTTTTTTACCATTTAAGAAGTCGGGGTTGTTGATGCACACTTGATGTTCATGATTAATGAAGATGAATGCGAAGAAGGAATATTAAGGAAAACTTCAGCCTCTAGCAATTAATTAATTGGTGGATGCACATGAAAATGGAGCTGAGGATTGTCTCTTTAGACACACTTTAGAGCTGATTCATTTACCATTTCAAATGCTGGTATGATTGAAAAATCACTAGCCCTTTCTAAATCATAACCTCACCTCCTGCCCCCTCGAACCTCTCTTTCCCCAGAAAGCATTCTTTTACACAAACTGCTGCAGTTACAATGACATTTTATTCTATGATGATGCAAGCACCTTTCTTAAAAACAAATGAAGAATCATTCTGGCTCTACGGTGCTGCTAAATTTCTCAATCTGCATTATAGATCACCACCGTTGAATTGTTTCACCTGCTGAGGATTTTCCCAAAACAGAAGAAGAAAGTGATGAATTGGTAGAAGTGACTCTGAGAATGGAAGGAGTACATTACTGAGGGCTTTCTTAGGCTGAATCAAAAGCACCCTCAATACAAGGCAAACAATGACCTTGCTTATTAACAAGAGTTTAACAGGTCAGACAGTAGCACTTGTTACTCTACCGTGGGGCCTTTCTAGCCCATCTTTCTACCTTGCTAAAAACAACCTGTTGCTGGATTTGGGTCTCACCCTAGATTATTCCCTTATCACCACCCTCATAGCCCAGAAATCAATGGTATTTACTGAGTATTTATTATGCACAGAGCACTCTATTTAGTGCTCAGGAAAGTACAATACAACAGAATTAGAGCACACATTCTTTGCCCATATTGAGTTTACAGCAACCTGGCTCTCAACATGAAACCCCAGGAGGTTCTCAACCAACTGGGCTTTGTCATGTAGCCAGCTATCTTCAGAAAAGAGAGGCAGTGAGGCCCACTGGATAGAGCATGGGCCTGGGAATTAGAAGGCCCTGGGTTCTAATCCCAGTTCCACCATTTGCCTGCTGTGTGACACTGGGCAAATCCCTTCACTTCTCTGGGTCTCAGTTACCTCATCTGTAAAACGGGGATTAAGATTTTGATCCCGATGTGGAACAGGGACTGTGTCCAACCTGATTACCTTGTATCTACCCCAGAGCTCAGAACAGGGCGTAGCACATAGTAAGTCCTTAACAAACACCATTAACAACAACAACAAAAGAAAGCTGGGCTGTAGGTAATGCCTCACTTAAAATGGCATGATGGTCTAATGTGACCGCCTTAGAATGGAAGCACCTTAAATCGTACCATCGATTCCTAGGGGTAATGAGCACCGCTTCTCAATCCTTCGGTGCTCCCCTCGGCGAGGGCTTTGAAGAAGAGTCCTGCTATTCTCATCAATACTTTCCCTTTAGCTGGAGCAGATTCTCATTTTCTTCTCTGTGGGCTTGAAGAGGCGGACTGTGGGGTGTGGAATGACAAGTATGGCTAGAGAAATGTACAAAGATGCATGATTGGCAGGGATATAATGAGATGAACAGCATGCCAAGGAGAGGAATGCATAACTGGGACAGCATTCTAAGTGGTGAGTACAGTTGGGGCTTAGTGGGTGTAATGAGCTGCCCTGCCGAACACACGCAATGTCCTTGGGAGAGAGGCCTATAGATCGCTAAGTGGCTGCAGGGGATGTGTTAGAACTATGGGCTATTTGATCGGTATGAGATGCATGGCTGGATGCTTTGAGAAGTTTTTCTATGGGAAAAACTAGATGAGTCACTTGGCTTTGGATATTGTGAGATATTGGATAGGGTGAAATGCCTAGCATGATGGGAAAACGTTTTCATTATTAAAGGAGTAAGCACACAAGTATTTTTACGCTAAATATCATGGTGATTTGCAACATGGAACATGGCAAAAATGAACATTTGTTTCATTAAACTCTTACATTCCTTGATGATAACTTAATTATAGGATATTTGAAGCCCAAGGGATTAGGTGAATATAGTCATGCTTGTCTCCCACTAAGGCACAGCAGATGGAGAGAAATTATCTCTTCAGAATCCTAGAAGGAAACTAAGGTTTGGTGGAAGAAGAGTTGGGAATCAGAGTTATTATTATCATCATAATTGTCATCATCCTCTTACCTTTGATAACTTTATATGACCAATCTAACTTCAGGTAGAATATATGCTTCTTAGTCACCCTAGAAATACTTTCCAAGTTATAAATGCTGAGCTTCCCATTGGGGATTCCAAATGAGTCTTGATCCCAAAAATTCAGGACTGAGAACCTGTGTGAAGGAACAGATGATAGTGCTTTAGGTTTAAGATCTCTTTGAGCAGGGAACATGTCTACCAACTCTGTTGTAAACAAAAATGGTGAGTATGGCTTTATAAAATGCATCGAACTCAGTAGAAGCATGACAGATGTTAGTACTATCACTACTACGACTAATACAAGTTAGTCAATTGTATTTTTGAAGCACTTACTTTATGCAGACCACTGTACTAAGCACTTGGGAAAGTACTATATAAAAATAAGTGGACACATTCCCTGACCAAAACAAGCTTACCATCTAGAGTAGAAGGCAGGCATTAATATGAATGAATACTTCTATTATTACAACTGTTACTACCACCAATGACATGACTAGAGTTTAGCACCAATGCTGGGCCATAGAACATGCCTCCGTAGTCCATACTAGCCAGCTATTTTTGTAGGAATTTTGTTTGGCTTGTCTGCTTCACAGAGTGCTCGTGTCTCTTCCATGAGCACCACTACTGATTATTACTGATAGCCCAGCATACCATCAGTAGGCAGAAAGAAAACCAGAATCCAGGTCTCTTAATTTCTGGTAACTTTCCTACAGGACCAACAACTGAGCGGCCCCAGAATTATTCAAATAACGACAGGAGAATCAAACAATATATTTATTGAGCGCTTACTGTGTACAAAGTACTGTCCTAAGCACTTGGTTTGGGTACTGGGAATTCATTACCGATTCCCTTTGCAGCAGTTCTGCTTGGAAGAAGTGGAAAGGTGAAGGTTAAGCTAGTTCAGCCTCAGACTTTTTTTGACTTTTAATGCTTATGTGTGTCTCATTATTGATCCAGTTGTCTCACCGATGAATCAGACTCCTCAGAGAGGAGGGGGCTCTGCTCATTTTCATCCATTGGTCTGGAGCCTGTGCCTGCATTAAGGTGAATTCAGTCAGTCAATTAGCATTTACTGAGCACTTACTGTGTGCAGAGCACTGTTATAAGTGTTTGGGATAGTACAGTTCAACGATAAACAGATACATTTCTTGCCCATAACAGTCTTACAGTCCAGAGTGAGAGACAGACATTAAAATAAATAAATAAATTACAGTTAAATCACCCAAGAGATGTCACAGAACAACAGGGATGGGGAATGGAAAGGTCAAAATGCCATTTGCCACTGGGGTGAATGTACTGACCAAAGGTTCATGGAGTGGATTTGGAGATAGGATGAGTCCTGGTGAAGTAATACAATTCTAGTTAATGCTACCCCAGTGCTTTATGATAACCTTACCCTTTGCAGAGTTGGGTGATGCTGAGCATTTTCAAACTTAATTCATACACTTTACTTGGACAGACATGACAAGAGACTCACTGAAATGTGTTTTAATAAGCCATGTTCTATCCCTCAATTTCTTGGTGCTCTCTTTCCTGCTAACAGTCTTTGATTTCCAAGTTTTCCCATGTCCCATTGGTTCCAGCTCTGACAAATTTTTAGATCCGTATATGCCTTGCTGACCATTTGACTTTATCTAATGCCATGAGCCACTTTGATGCATTATGTCAGATTTCCCCTTAGCATCCTTTCTTTTTAGTGCTGGTTACCTGTTTCTCTGTCTCTCACCTTGCCATTGTTTGTCTCATGTCACCTGACTCTGCGTTTTTCTTTCTTCTACACTCAACCCACCCAGATGCTTTGTTCTCCATGTCCAGCTCTGATCTCTCAACCCTTTAGAGAGCCAAAAGCCACAGGAGATCTGCTAGCCTCAGGCTGTCTTTTCCCCTTTAACTCTACTTTTTTCT
This sequence comes from Ornithorhynchus anatinus, assembly GCF_004115215.2. NCBI lineage: Eukaryota > Metazoa > Chordata > Mammalia > Monotremata > Ornithorhynchidae > Ornithorhynchus > Ornithorhynchus anatinus. The sequence continues at coordinate 12,045,712 of NC_041731.1, forward strand.
CTTTCTATAACTTTCCTTGCCTTTTTGACAAAATCAAATGTGTGAGGAAGCAGATCTGTGATTAAAGTATTAAGGTGTTGGTACCTTTTTGCTGCATATATACCCTTTCCAATTTCTCTCTTTGCCTAGTTGAATCACCGTCTCCCTCCCCTAGTTTAAATCTCAAAGTACCCAAGAACTGGACAGAATTTTGAGGGATTCTCACTGCCACTATGACCCCCACCATCATCATCACAGAAACAGTATGGTCCAGTAGAAAGAGCACGGGGCAAAGAGTTCGAGGACCTTAGTTCTGATCCCATCTCTATTACTTGACTCCTGTGTGACCAGGGACAAATCACTTAACTTCTCTGCATCTCAGTTTCCCCATCTGTAACATGGGGTTATTAATCTTCTTCTCCCTCCCACTTCGATTTTGTCTTGCATGTAGAACAGGGATTAGATCTGATCTGATTATATTATATTCATTCCAGCACGTGGTAATGAATACAGGAATTATTATCATCATTATTTTGTTAAAAGGGAGATGGTGGTTCAGCCCTCACAGCACAATTTTGAACAATCTATTTTGTCCCGAACACTGTAATATACTTTCTACAACATAAACAATGGTGAAAGTTATGGTCTTAGATCTGTACCCTTTAAGGACCTAATATTCACCCCACCATTAGTTCAAAAGCATTTTTGTACACTTCATAATCTATAGAAATGTCTGCTTCCCTCTCTGGACTTTAAATGCTTTGTGGGCAGGACACTTGTCAACAACTCTGTTATATTATACTCTCCCAAGTGCTTAGTGCAGGGTACTGTATACAGTCAATGCTCAGTAAATACCATTGATTGACTGATTGTTCCCTGCTACTGAGGGGTTTACAATAACTACACAGATAAAATAGATGAAGAATAAGACTGTCGATAAAAATGAAAGGAATGAAACTAAGCCTCTGACACCTGATAGGTAAATGAATACAACGTCTAGAATAAATTATGTTTCAATGTTTTGTTTTTTAATTCCATCAAAGGAGGAGCCTCCAAAGGTTCGGATGAGTGCTATTTCAGCTAATTCTTGTAATTGTTACATTTATATTTGCTTGTAGAAATGTTGATTAGCTTTTGTTTTGTCTTCTCTGTTAGACTATAAACTGCTAGAGGACAGGAACTGAACACTGTTTCTAACCTATCCTCCAAGCATTTATTCTAGTGCTGTGCATCCTGGTGGATACTTAGGTAATACAAAATAATGATGGTGGTAGAAGCATCCTCAAATTCTCGAGCAAAAACGTTAGTGGCCAAAGAAACTGGAATCTCTCCTACTGACTTTCCTTCCAAATTCCTCAGTTTCAAACACCCAAAGAACAAAGATCAGGGGCTTAGCAACATATCTCCTGCTTACCCTTTCACCTCTTCTACTTTAGCTTTGCCACTGTTCAGTATGGTAATGCAGTGGTCAAATTTTGAGGACAAAAATGAAGGCAAGACAGTCAAGGAATTCTATGATTCTAGCAGCGTGGCACGGGCAAGAAAAGAATAAATCATTTTTCTTGGCATCACTTTATCTCAGGAAACCTGTGACTGAAATCTTTCTGTACCTTCACAAGCTCCCTGCTTCCCATCCCCATCTGTCTCTACCAAAGTGACAAACTAATGATTTGTCTCTGTGAGTTATTATTTATCACCCTGCTGTTAGAAGAGTAGGAGTAGGAGTAAGAGTAGGCCTACAGACACCTCCATGACCTAGTTGATGAGTAATAAAATATGCAAATCCATATGGACTCAAGTGCAACACAAGATCGTGAGTCCCAAAGTGCTTGAGTGGGTGCTGAAGTGCTGAGGAGAATGTGACCAAAAAAGTAAAAAATTCAGTAGGGAGAGTTTCCTGAAGGAGATGGGATTTCCAAAGGGCTTTAAACATGGAAAGAGCTTAGGTCTGACAGAGTTGAAGGAGAAGGGAGCTCCAGTCAGTAAGAAAAGTGGGAGGTAGAGGTCAGAGGTGAGAGAGTTAAGAACAAGGTTTTTGAGAAGATGAACTTGGGAGTAGAGATGAGTGAAAGCTGGGGTTTGGGCAGAAGAGAGTGGCTATGTGATATATCCCAAAATGCTAGGATGGAGATAGGAAGAAGAATTACTTAAAATTAACAGAGTGACTGGAGCCAGCCACTCTCAGAAGGAAAATTACTGGAATGATTTTGTCCCCAGAGGGAGGTACAAAATTTCCTTGCCCCACTCTGCCCCAACCTTTTTAAATAAATTGCATACTACAATATTTTAAATGCGTGAAAACACAGATTGCCTCAGTAGTTATAGCTAGAAAACTAACATGGTGAGTTGAGTTATCTGATGTCAAAGTAGCCTTTAGAATCTTTCTAATGAGCCTTTTAAGCTATTCATCTTTGAATCAGCTGGTTGTGTTTCATCAAGGAGAAAATGGAAATTAAGCCTTAGAAGTCTGAATTCTCGTGGAAAATCAGAACCCATAAGTGAGTGGATTCTTAAATACATACTTTTGGTCTTTCGTTTTACAATGCATGTGATATGGATAGTTCTCAATATGGAACAATAAGCAGTGTTATAAAATGTGGCAGTAAGAGAAGGTTATATGAAGTAGGTTAAAAATATTAATAAAAATAATAACAATTATGGTACTTTTTAAGTTAAGCACTTACTATGTGCCAAGCACTGGGGAAGATATAAGTCAACCAGGTTGGACACAATCTCTGTGGCACATGGGGCTCACCCTCTTAATCCCCATTTTACAGTTGAGGTAACTGAGGCCCAGAGAAGTTAAGTGACTTGCCCAAGATCACACAACAGACAGTATCTTTGATCTTGTTCTGTAGAAGGAGGATGTATTTCACAGGCTGTATTTTCCTTTATGCTTTCTTCACCACTGGCAAAAGTGTATGCATTTTCATATAATTTACTCGGATTACTTTCTTAGGCAGTTTCAAATAGTGTTTTGAACTTTGAAGCCCAAACAGTAGGATCAAATCACAACCATTTGGTAAGACTGAGGCTTCCTTTCTGTAAAATGAAAATCTTTGCTGGAAGTTTTCAAATAACTTAATGATGGGAAATAATTAAATGCAATCCATTTAAAATTCATATCCCTGAGTAATTAAAATCTATTTGAACTACTTTAGAACAGCTTTTGATGTTAACATAGATCTTAATTTATAATCGAAAAATCTACTCAGGCTCACATATAGTTTTAAAGGAAATGTGGATGACTCTGATTATGGTATGTAATAACCTATGCTAAAGTTAGTTTATTTTTTTAATTCGCAGAGTAATAGGTTTTTCTAGTAACGAAATCTTCATTTCACCTACAGAAAATGTTAATAGTGTGAGGGGGAAATTATGTTTGCATAGTATGTGGTCAGCATGAAATAGGCTTGGTGTGTTTTTGAACTCTGTGGTGTACAATAAGTTCATATTTGAGCAAGTAAGTTCTATTTATACAAAAAGTATTTTTTTTTTGGAAAAAGCAGGCAGCATTTGTTTGAACACGTAGAAAGTATTTGTGAAAAATATTTCAGACTACTCTAGTTGAAGACACAGGGCAGGAAGTGAAGTCCCACAAGAGGAAAAGGCAAGAAACAAGCCTCTAATAATTCAAAAATGGGAGAGAAGAAACAAACTGAAACACCTTTGGGTACAAATTATGTCACTGAAAGATTGTTGAAGGTAGCAATCATTACTTTTACTTCTACTGTCTTCTCATCGAGGCCTAGTAGGAAGGGCATGGTCCTGAGAGAGGGGAACTGGAGCTAGCCGTGTAAAGGGAAAATGTCTAACAACTTTGTTGCATTGTATTCCCCCAAGCATTTAGGAGAGTGTTCTAGACACAGTTAGTGCTCAATGAATGACACTATTAGATTCTAATCCCAGATCTGCCTCCTACTTCTTCTTCTTCTTCTTCTTCAATAGTATTTATTGAGCGCTTACTATGTGCAGAGCACTGTACTAAGCGCTTGGGATGAACAAGTCGGCAACAGATAGAGACAGTCCCTGCCGTTTGACGGGCTTACAGTCTAATCGGGGGAGACGGACAGACGAGAACAATGGCACTAAACAGCGTCAAGGGGAAGAACATCTCGTGAAAACAATGGCAACTAAATAGAATCAAGGCGATGTACAATTCATTAACAAAATAAATAGGGTAACGAAAATATATACAGTTGAGCGGACGAGTACAGTGCTGTGGGGATGGGAAGGGAGAGGTGGAGGAGCAGAGGGAAAAGGGGAAAATGAGGCTTTAGCTGTGGAGACGTAAAGGGGGGATGGCAGAGGGAGTAGAGGGGGAAGAGGAGCTCAGTCTGGGAACGCCTCTTGGAGGAGGTGATTTTTAAGTAAGGTTTTGAAGAGGGAAAGAGAATCAGTTTGGCGGAGGTGAGGAGGGAGGGCGTTCCAGGACCGCGGGAGGACGTGACCCAGGGGTCGACCTGTTGTGTGACCTTGTGTAAGTCATTCAACTTCTCTGTACCTGAGTTTCCTCATTGGAAAAATGGAGATTGAATATTTGTTTTCCCTCATATTTACTCCCATGCTTAGTACAGTCCTTGGCACATACTAGGGTTTACCAAATGAAATAAATTAATTCATTCCTAAGCATCTGTACAGGACTCCGCATGCATTATGTGCTCACAGACGCTACTGGTAACCCAGTATCAGTGCTTGGCACATAAGTGCCACTCCATAAATGTTAATGATCGAATGAACATCTTCTCATGGGATCTCATGGATCGTGGTGATCCACAAAAATTAAAAGTCAGTCACATATTGTGTGATTGTCAAAATAAAAATCCCCAGAAAAATACAGCTGATGCAATTGCAGCTGGAATTATCGACAAACAGAAACTGAAAATACTAGAAATAGGAAGTGAGATAACCTCTGAAAGGTCTGCCTATACTTGTACCAACGGGAACAGTGCCCTGTTTTCACAGGGTGGAATCACGGCCCATCTGAGGGATAAGTCTCTGTTGAAAATTGAAGTTAATTAATGAACTGGAATGAAAAGAGTGTGCAAAAATGGTACAGTGGAAAGAAAATTGGAGTGGAAGTGTAGGAAATCCTGATGCTAAACCTGGATCCACCACTATCCAGCTTTGTGATCTTGGGCAAGTCACTTAGCTTCTTTTTGCCACAGTTTCCTTATCTGTAAAATGGAGAAAAAATACCTATTTGACTCCTTCTTAGATTATAGGTTATAGGTGAGTCAGGAGCTATGCCTGCCTTCTGTCTGTCTACCCTAATACTGAGCAGGGTGCTTGGCATGGATAAGCACTTATCAATGCTGTTAATGATTATTAATATTATTATAGAAATTATTATTATAGAAATCTGAAAACATTGATTGCAGATGTCTGAGTGATAAAATAAGGTGCCTTTCTCTATTCCTAGTAAATAGAAGCTGGCCTGTTAGAGGTAGCTGAAGTTTCCAGAAGTAGTGATTCATGGTGGCCTGTCCCCACAAACCAGCTAGCTCTCTGGTGTTGGATGAGGAGCATTAGAGTAGGAGAAGAAAGGGAAGTGTCCTGGGTTTGAAAATACAAGGCTTTAAGACAGTTGTGGGCAGGGAACTTGTCTGCCAACTTTGTTGCATCGTAATCTCCCAAGTGCTCAGCCCAGGTGCTTTGCACCGAGTAAGCATTCAAATACCACTGTTGTTAATGATGATGATAAGGCTTTGATGATGTTTTACTGGGTTTGCAGTTTTGCTTTGGTAGTGGAGGTTGTGCAAATCCTAAATAGGACAGATCCATTACCTACACTACAGCGGTCAAGAGGAATTTACCCACAGGAAGAAACCCAATAATTATGAAATTTTCAGAAAGCAAAACTGGAGAAATACTACTCCACTCCACAAAGCTCAGCACTATTTGAAGGCGATGAGGTCCAAATCTCTGCTCCCCAGGTCATAATTTGTTGACATTCCTATTGTTTTGGTTTCTTGGATAATAATAATAATAATAATTGTAGCAGTTGTTAAGTGCTTATTAGGTGCCAGGCACTGTACTAAGTCCTGGGGTGGATACAAACTAAAAAGGTTGGTCACAGTCCCTGTCCCACATGGAGCTCACAGTCTCAGTCCCCATTTTATAGATGAGATAACTGAGGCACAGAAAAATGAAGTGACTTGCCTAAGGTCACACAACAGAGAAGTGATGGAGCAGGATTAGAATTCAGGTCCTTCTGACTCCCAGGTCCATGTTCTATTCATGAGGCCATGCTACATCTATAATGTCAACTACAATTCATTCCATTATCTATTCATCATATATTTTCATTGTGGAGTAAATTTTTTTTTATGGGGGGGTGGGGGTTATGGTGTTTGTAAAGCAGTTGATCTAAATGCTGTGGTAGATACAAGTTAAATGGTTAATAAGCATTCTTGATAAAACTGTAAATAGAATCTGGAATTTGACAGGGCATCACTCTTTAGACATATTGGGTGATGCTCTCATGGCTAGAGAATGTCATTTAGTGATTGAAATCCTTATCAAAAGAATCAGGGAAACATGAAAAATAAATGGGGTTTCGGTGTCTGTAAACCTTTCTCTCATTCACAAGTCAAAAGGCAAACTGCTCTTTCGCCCCTCTCCCAACTCTAGGGGAGGGGATTTTTTTTCTTCTGTTTCCCTAAAAAAACAGGTTCATACTGGGAGGGTTTTCCTCTCTTGGACAAAAAAAAATTACAGCATTGAACAGAGAAATCCCCATAACTGCAACTTGGAAACTTTCCTTCCCAGTGCTATTTTTGAATGTTATTTGTAATGTGCTTACTATGTGCCAGGTATTGAGGCACAGAGAAGTTAAGTGACCTGCCCAAGGTCACACAGCAGACATGTGGTGGAGCTTGGATTAGAACCCAGGCCCATGCTCTAGCCAGTTCTAGCCCATGCTGCTTCCCAATCTCTTAACAAACTAGCCCTTTCTCTGCTGCATCGACTGATTTAAAGGGGATCTGTTAAAATTCCTCTCATATCTGTGTAGTAAGTCACATTCAAGGTATGTGCAACTCAGAACAAGATTTTTTCAAATTTCCATTTTCAGTTGCTTTTAGCAAATACATGTCCAGAAGTTAATCATGTTTTACCGCTCTGTAGGCGTAACTTTTTTCATTTCCATTTTCCACAGTTATTTAAAGCTATGGAATGTCCCATAAGGAGCAATGATGCTTGAACTATGATGTTTTCTGGCATATAGTTTTACAGTTATATTCCCAGGAAATAGATATTTACCAAATCTTATTTTTATTTTTACTTGCCAAATGTATCAAATGATTTGAGTCCGATACTCATGACCACAATAACTACCACTAAAATGAAATATATGGAATATGCTTCCATTCTAGTGCCATGCACCCCTCTCCTTGATTTTCATCTGCTTTTCTTCTCTCTTACCCTTTTCAATCCCTCTGACTTCATGTCTGTATTGGAAAGTGGCATTATTCTCAAATGACTTTTCCACTTAAAAAAATCCTGTGACAACATGAAACTGATGGTCTTGAGTCTTGGTATATCTGACTTCTGGTTAAGGAAGCAAATTCCAGTAGTACTGTCTACAAGCCCACAGCAGAAACTCTGACCTCAGTACATCAGTTTGACTGACAGGATTTTTCATGTAATTCCACACTCCACTGCAAGCTTCTTAACTGATTGACCAGTTAAGAAGTTCACACAAGGAAACCTCAGACACAGCTACTCGAATGCCATTTTAAACGCAAATCAGAATGAATTTTGAACAAAAAAAATCCATGAAAAACACCGTTTTATAGGATCTTGGGCTGGAGAAGTGTGAGACAGAATTTGAATCTCCAGGATCTACTTTCATTGTGGGAAGAGCACTTTACTAAGCATTTGAGAGAGCATGATCATCATTATCAATGGTATTTATTGAGGACTTACTGTGTGCAGAGCACTTCTGTAGACATGTTTCTGCTCACAGTGAGCTTACAGTCTGGAGGGGGAGTTCAAAGGAGTTAGTATATGTGATCTCTGCCCTCAGAAGATCTAGTGGGGTTGAACAGAGTGGTAAAAGATATCTAATTCCTGGACGTGCATTTTCTGAAAGCAAGCGAATTGGAAAATCGAAAAAATCCTGTCCAAGATTTCTTTGGATTGCTTTGCCTTGCTGGCCCTATCTCTCAGATCACCCCTTCCCAGCGACCTTGCCTTCCCCTCTAGAAGGCAGATTTCACTACACGATAATTCCCTGTGTACAGAAACAGACCTATCCTCTTGCATTCAGACTCATATTTGGATTCTCCCTTCTTGCCTTACTTCCTGGTCATAGAGACTTTTCTGGCTCAATAAAGCAAGTCATTTTCTCCAGTAACCTTGGGAAAGAGAAAAACGCCAAGCTGAATTGGCACCAACCAGCCAGTGTAGCACTCCAGAGTCCACCAGAGGCAGCAGAATATTTGGAGGAATATCAATCAACCAATCAAATGGCATTTATTGAGTGCTTATTGCATGTAGAGAACTATAGTAAGCAGTTGGGAGTATACTATTGGGAGTGTACTTCAGTTAGTAGACACGTTCTCTGCCCACAATGACCTTACAGTCTAAAATAGGGCGATGACTTCCCTCCTTGATATGCAACCCCAAACTTACTATCACACAAATAAACCAGCTGATAAATTGAGGATGTGATTCACACACTCCAGGCATCTGTTACCTTTTCGTGCAGACAAGGCAAACAAAATGAAATCTATGAACAGTTGGTTGACCACGAGCTAATTTATACAGTTTAAAAGGCAGAAGAAGAGGGATGGGGATGACAGGAAGAAAGAAAAAAGCAGGGAGAAGAGAAAGAAACAGAGAGAGGCACAGAAGGAAGAGAACAAACTAAGGAAGGAAGGAGGACGGGTGCCAAGTTGCCCTATTTCCACTCCCTCTACAGCAGCGGTTTGGGCAGCCTACTGTAGTCCAATCAATCAATCATATTTATGGAGCACTTACTGTGTGCAGAGCACTCTACTAAGTGCTTGGGAGAGTACAATATAACAGACTCAATCCCTGCCCACAACAAGCTTACAGTCTGGCCTATCTGGTGAAGGTGTATTTTAACTAGCATAGCATTGTTGCAGGTGAATCTGTTCTATGCCAAGATCTATTGTTGGTGATTCCATGATATCAATTAATGTTAAGTACCTAAGTGGCATTGCTGATAGGTAGCTGTATTATCAGTGCTAAATCCAGTTTTGACAGTGTTTGACATTGTACAGGACTGATTAGAAACTTGTGCATGATTAATTGTAGCATTTATGGGCATTCGTTACTTAAGTTAGAAGGATTTCCCCGGGAGTCACTATCTTGGATTTCTTTTCTCATTGGTATTTAAGTGCTTACCCTAGCAGTGAGATACTAAATAGCCCACATGGAGCTCACAGGCTAAGTTGGAGGGAGTAGAATTTAATCTCCATTTTTCAGATGAGGTAACTGAGGCCCAGAGAAGTTGAGTTGTCAAGGTCACACAGCAAAGGGCAAATTCAGGATAAGAACCCAGCTCCTCTGTCTCCCAGATCCCCATGGTCTCCACTAGGTCACTCTCCTTCCCAATCGGAATCTGATCTCATCTGACACCAATTTTCCAAATCCCTGTTAGACAACATCAGTTAAGGATGAAGTTTGTCAACTGAACAAGATTGGACCAATTCACAACCCTTCTTTACTTCATAGGCAATGGACAAAAGATTAAACAAAGCTTCTTCAACTCTAATGTGACCATCCAAGTCCTTCTGGAGAAATCATAACATCTTCATAAAAAGTTTAGGGAAACAAAAAACCTGGCTTCTAATCCTAGATCTGTCTGCTGTGTGACCCTGGGCAAGTCATTTAACTTCTCTGTGTCTAAGTTACCTCATCTGTAAAGTGGGGGTTATGACTGTGAGCCCCATGGGGTACATAGACTGTGTACAACCTGATTGATTTGTATCTACCCCAAAGCGTAGACCAGTGCCTGCGCATAGTAAGCACTTAATGGATGCCATTAAAAATTAAACTAAAATATAATATAAAAAAACTTGTTTAGTAGTTGCTAGAGCACAGATCCGTGGAAAGGATTAATTCATGATATGTCTATACTCTACATGTTTTGAAATTACCTGGCTTTATTACATAAGTTGTTCTGGTGTGTAAATGCCACTAGTGTCAGTGGGGTCTTATCTGCATGTGTGAATATGGTTGAAGAGGCCAAAGTCTGCCATCATTTGTAGTTGCAGTGTGAGTTGTTGAAATGTTTAATGCCAAACCAATTAATGAGGCATGATACAATCTGAGAAATAATTTAGGCAAGTCTCCCATTTAAATTGCTTGAAAATAGCATCACATTGAAACCCATTCATCTATCAAAAATTCTTTGATTTCACTCTTAGTCTTTTTCCATCATTTTTAGAGTCCTTCTCTCCTTTTATTTCAAGAGCTTGTTTGAATAAATAGTGGTCAATTTGGAAGGTTGATGATTTAAGCGTACCTTTACAAAACTCTATAAAATATTGGTATTATTTATTTTGACATGCATTATAAATGCATCTGGGCTGTTTCTTTACAAACAAAATGGAGATTGAAGAATTATCTGATGCTGACAGTGCATGTCGATGCTCTTTTTTCAATAGCTAGGTTTCTACCCCCACTGTTCACGATAAGCAAAATAAGTGCTTCAACAGTTAGGAACCTCAGGAAAGTTCATTTCTCCAGAGTTGTCCTTACTAGTCAATGGATTATGTTTAGAGACTGTCTCTCCTACAACACCAGCTGTAGAGAAGCAGCGTGGCTCAGTGGAAAGAGCCCGGGCTTGGGAGTCAGAGTTCATGGGTTCAAATCCCGGCTCTGCCACTTGTCAGCTGTGTGACTGTGGGCAAGTCACTTCACTTCCCTGGGCCTCAGTTACCTCATCTGTAAAATGGGGGTGAAGACTGTGAGCCTCACGTGGGACAACCTGATTCCCCTGGATCTACCCCAGTGCTTAGAACAGTGTTCTGCACATAGTAAGCGCTTAACAAATACCAACATTATTAACATTATTATCAGGATTACAACACCCCACCCATGAGTCTACCCACCCCAAGATAGCAGCAGCCATTGAAATAATCAAGCCAGCCAAGGAGTACTTAATAGGTGCCGATCTCTTCCAGCTCTAAGCACTTGAGAGAGCACAATACAACAGAGTTGGTAGACACTATCCCTGACTTCGTCGAGCTTACTGTCTACTGAATTGATGAATACTTTCTTTGCCTTTCTTGGACAGGAGTGAGTAGAATCATTTCTACTCTCTACATTCTCATTTTCTCTAACCCTTTTCCGGATGTCATTTTCAACTTGTGATCGACAGATACAGATACTAGATCCCAAAACAAGTTTATTACCAAGCAGCATTGCCTAGTAGATAGAGCACAGGCCTGGGAAACAGAAGAACTGGGTTCTAAATCTGGCTCTGCCACTTGTCTGCTGTGTGACCTTGGGCAGGTCACTTATCTTCTCTGGGATTTAGCTAAATCATCTGTAAAATGGGGATTAAGTCTGTGAGTCCCATGTGGGACAGGAACTGTGTCCAACCAAATTCCTTGTGGATAGAGTATGGGACTAGGAGTCAGAAAGAGCTGGCTTCTAATCCCAGCTCCACCACTTGTCTGATGTGTGACCTTGGGCAAGTCACTTTACTTCTCTGTGCCTGTTACCTCATCTGTAAAATGGGGATGAAGATTGCGAGCCCCGTGGGGACAGGGACTGTGTCCAACCCAGTTAGCTTGTATCTAACCTGGCGCTTAGAACAGTGCTTGACACATAGTAAGTGCTTAAAAAATACCATTAAAAATACTACAGTTATTATCATTATTATTAACTGAATTTTCCAGTGAAAATTCCTAATTTAGCCATCTGTCCATCTAGGGCAAATTTAAATCCTCTGTTTAACCTCATTCTATCATCCTTTTAGCCATTCCCCATTATGAAGGCTCCCCCTCGTTACAATTCATTCAATAGTATTTATTCATTCAATAGTATTTACTGAGCGCTTACTATGTGCAGAGCACTGTACTAAGCGCTTGGAATGTACAAATCGGTAACAGATAGAGACAGTCCCTGCCCTTTGATGGGCTTACAGTCTAATCGGGACTGTACAATCCACCTCAGGACTTCAAATTCAGCACACCACCCAAGTGATGAATCATATTTCAGGCTTTTGAAAGCTCCAACACTCTCTCTTCTACCAAGATTCCCCCTTGTTGACTTCAAGACAATCACAGTGTTCAGTCGATCATCAGCTGTCAACTAAGTAGCCTCCTGGACCAACTGGAAGCCATAAACACAACAGATCTATTGCTTCATTGCAATGTTTATCAGGCAAATTGAGCTCAATTGCAACAAAGAATACTAGATATCAATTTGTCTTTGTTAGCTTGAAAGTGGGGCTGGAACCACAATGGCTGTTAAACAGCAGCTGTTGTCTGGACGGATTATTATTTCTGTCCTGTTCACCTGTTGGAAACCTGTTGGTGGCCTTAACACACGGGCAAAATCTGGGATAATTGATAGTTACAATTGCCTCAAAGACTATCATTTGTCTGCACTGCCTTTCCACCCAAAATTTCTAATTGTGTTCAGAAATTGGTGTGGGATAATAGAAAAGGCAACTGTGAGCTATCTTCCTAGTGAGTCTGCTGTTTTTGCCAATCAGTCAATCATATTTATTGAGTACTTACTATATGCAGAGCACTGTGAGAAGTGCTCGGGACAGTACAACATAACAACAGACACATTCGCTGCCCACAGTGAGCATACAGTCTAGCCTTGGAGACAGACATTACTATAAATTACAGATATGGGAAGAATTCTTCCCTTGAAAGTAATGGAAACTTTGCACCCTACCCTCCATCATGTGCTGGTTCTAAATATGTAAGTTTGCTTATCGATTGATCAATCATATTTACTGAGCACTTACTGTGTGCAGAGGACTGTACTAAGAGCTTGGGAGAGGACAATACAGCAATATAACAGAGTTGGTACACATTAATCTCTACTATCACTTTCTGTTTTCTCACAAATATATCAAGAAGATTTTGCTGTGTTTCTTGCCAATTTTACTCTTTCTATTTTCCAGAATAAAAATACTGTTATCGATCAATCAATTAATTCCCTTAAGTATTTGATCATCACTCCACCCTCAGCCCCTTCAGTATTCATGCACGTAGCCTTATATGTTTCCATTCCCTTATCTGTGATTTATTTTAATGTCTGTCTCCCCCTCTAGATTGTAAACTCCTTATGGACTGGGATCATATCTACAAACACTATTGTATTGTCCACTCTCAAGCCCTTTGTATAATGCTGTGTACCCAGTAAGTGCTCAGTAAGTACTAATCCCAACTCTGCCACTTGTCGGCTGTGTGACCTTGGGCAAGTCACTTAACTCCTCTGTGCCTCAGTTACCTCATCTGTAAAATGGGGAGTAAGACTACGATCCCCAGGTGGGACAACCTGATTACCTTGTACCCAGCCTATCGCTTAGAACAGTGCTTGGCACACAGTAAGTGCTTAACAAATACCATTATTATTATTATTGATTGACATTGCTATCTCGCTTCCTGAATAAAAAATATTATTCATTATCATATGCATTATTTCAGTTGCTCTTTTTGTAGGTCTTTTAGCTTTAGATATTTAGGTTAATAATGGTATGCTTTTCATTTTTGTTTTGCCACTTGCTAAGTGCTTACTACGTGCTAAGCACTGTCCTAAGCATGGGGGTAGATAGAAGTTAATGGGGTTGGACCCAGTGGATACAGTTAATCAGTTGGATAGAATGTGCTTCCTTGAGGTTGAGTTTGTGCCTGAGGAGAACAACAATCAAATTGCTTTGACCTATGTAACACATTAGGTAATGAGTTTGATTCCTCACACAGCTTGTGACAGGAGGGAGACAGACCAACTCTCGTGGAAATGAAATATTGTGCATCTGGTGCATTTCCTAAATGGTGAAACTTCAAATCATTTTCGGATCTCGCTCGATTTACTCTCCTCACAGACCAATCTGGTGTGGATACAGGTATATTGATTTCCCTTTTCCAGGCTGCTAGATGCCCTAAATTGTCCCAAAGCAGCCTAGGAGGGAATATGACTTCCTAAGTGCTTAACTTTCTTCCAGATAGGGCCATTGAAAGGAGGGCTGATGAAGGCCCACCACTCTACGTGACCCCCATCTGTTGTTGGAAAAATCCACTTTGTCTTTCAAGGGAAACCAACACAAGCCATTCTAACTGTCCTCCAATCAATCTGATAATTATATTCACCAAGCACTTACTGTTTATGTAGAACACTATTTAAGCACTTGGAAGAGTACAATAGAGTGAGAAGACATAATCCTTGTCCTCAAGGAGCTTACCATCTAGTAGGGCAGACAGGCCTAAAATAATTTAAAGATAGGAGGAAGAAGGAAAAGGGGGTATGTATTTATGTATATCAGTTAGAGTCCTGCCCAGAAGCCCGAGCATCGTCTTATCACCGTAATTGCCCAAGAGCACTGCTGTCCTTCCTGGGTATCTACTGGGGATTCAGTCAGTCATTCATTTGTATTTATTGAGCACATACTGTGTGAAGAGCACTGTACTAAGTGCTTGGGAGAGTACAGTAGAACTACAATTGTCATATTGTTACCAAATGTTCCTCAGAATATTCTCAAGCCAGTGATATCACAGCCTTGATGTCATTCTCCACAGGACCTATTCACTATTCAATCTTGAGTGGATTGATATTGAATAGTGGCAAAAATACCATGTTCCAGATCCACTTTGGATTGAGTTCTTCTATGTCCCTGAACTTGATAAAGTTGCAACATTGCCTGAAATGGTGGGCTTCAGAAGAAAATCCCCAACGATCAAACTTTAACCTGAATAAACAACCCAAAAGCTACTTCTCCTACCCTCCATTCCACAAATTAACCAACCCCAAGCAATAATGGACCACTTCCTGCCTCTTCTGGAAAATAGGTGGAGGGTATCCAAGGACACTACAATGGTCATGAAAATAAGAACTTTCTATTTTTTTCAACATACCACACCATATTTTTTTAATGGTATTTGTTAAGCACTTACTATGTACCAAGCACTGCTCTAAGCCCTGGGGTAGCTAATCAGATTGGATGCAATCTCTGTCCCACATGGGGCTCACAATATTATTCCCCATTTTACAAATGGTTCCTAATGGTTCATATCCATACATTTGTCACCACGCTCAAAGGATATTAAAGGCCTCCTCAAATGATCAAATCTTGTAAAGACCAGGTTAAACCTTTTGTCCATTTTCCCTTGCCCACCGTGTCCCCTAATGGCCCCGCAGAGCAAATATACCTTCCAATGCACTTAACCATCTCCAAGAGGGTGAAGTACGCCCTGCGAAGAATCCGTCTCCTCGACATGGAAAAATTTAAGATCGATCCCTCAAATTTCACCTTAAAAGTTAACTGAAGAGAGCAATCGGTGAAGAAATTCACATAAAATGAAGCACTGTTTTGTTTTACCAAAGAGGCTTATAGAAGTCAAATTGGACTATGTCATTTGTGCAAACTGTGAAACTTGAGGTAAAACTCAAATATTGACTTGGGTTTATTTGCATCAACTATCTCTCTGAAACCTGAAGATTTACATGAGCCCAGGCAATGATGGGAGGTTCCGGGTAGGCATGCCTTCTCTGCTACGCACCTTACCTCAATCTCATCTGTCTCGACGCCTGCTCTTCGCCCACATGCTGTCACTGGCCTGGAACTCCCTCACTCCTCCTATCCGCTAGACATTCACTCTTCCCACCGCCAAAGCCTTATTAAAACCACATCTCCTCCAAAAGGCCTTCCCCAACTAAAATCTTATTTCCTTTTCTTCTACTCCCTTCTGTGTTGCCCTTATTCTATCATTCAATCAATCAATGGTAGTTATTGAACACTTACTGCATGAGGAGCACGGTACTAAGCACTTGGGAGAGTACAATATAACAATATAACAGAGTTGATGGACACATTCCCTGCCCATAGGATTTGCACACTTTATTGATCCCTCCCTCAATCCACAGCACTTGTTTACATAGTAATAATTTTATTTGTTTCTACTGATGTCTGTCTCCTCCTCTTGACTGTAAGTTCATTGGGGGCAAGGAACGCATCTACCAACTCTGTGATATTGTTCTCTCCCAAGTGCTTAGAACAGTGCTCTGAACCCTGTAATTACTCAGTTAATATGCTTGCTAGCATTCTCTAGCTCTTTATATCCCCTGGTGTGTGAAAGGACTGACTTTGTTATCATGGGCATAAGACTGACCCTGTATCTGGGAAAACCAGAAGATGAAACTGTGGTGGGGAAGAGGAATGAGGTGGAGGGGAGAGCCCCAAACACATTGTGAGCACCATCCAGATGGAAACTAATTTTGAGCAGTGTATTTCCAGCCAAAGGGTAAAAATAATATAAATACCTGCTGACAGGAGGATGTTGAGGGTTCATGGTGAAAAATGGAACCCAATGCATGGAGGGTATAAAAAAACTGAACATATTAGTGGAGAAGTTGAACATGGAGGGTATAAAAAAACCTGAACATATTAGTGGAAAAGTTGAACTGGGAGGAAGAAATACACTTTTGGAAACTTTAAAAATATTTTCCTCCACATTTCTGTGTTTAGCAGATGAAAATAAAAGAATAGAAAACAAATTAAATGCCATGTTTTGAACACCGTATTCCTCATTTCAAACTGCTCTTTCAACACACTCCTTGCTGTCAGGCTAAACTTTCTGGTTCCGCCTTTGCCTTCAATAATCTTCAGTGTGTAGCACATAGAATCCTGGAATACCCGTAAAAACATTATAAAGAAGTCACACAGATTCTAAGTGAAGAAGGAGGATATAACTTAAAATATATTTGGTCGATTAGCCGTCCTTGTTATGTTAAGTCGAATGATGGACAGAAAGCTGGGATGAACATTTAAGCTGACTGAACAACTTTGGGAAAGTAACCACATGCAAAGAAATGGAGGGACATTCATTCATTCATTCATTCAATAGTATTTATTGAGCGCTTACTATGTGCAGAGCACTGTACTAAGCGCTTGGGATGAACAAGTTGGCAACAGATAGAGACAGTCCCTGCCGTTTGACGGGCTTACAGTCTAATCATTCATGATTACTGATCTAATAAGCATGCTTATCCACCACTCAGGGAGTTTTACAGAGATGGATTATATCAACCAGTGGAATGTAAGTGGAATATTAGATTTTGGACCTTTGCTTGGTCTATGATCAAGCAGATACGCTCTTGTAGCACAGCATAAAACAGCAAGAATAGGGAGAAGTGTCCAAGACTGTCTGAAGCACACATGCCACCTAGTGTTATTTCATGATAACAATTTTGCATTGACTAAAATTATTCTGCAATTTTTCCAGGCGAAGCTACTGATGGTGAGGTTTTTTTCTAGGAATGCGGTGTGGCTGCTCTAAGTCTTCTCCACATTATGTGTATGATAAAATCATGTCTTGATGTCCTGTTTCCATCACTGCCTTGAGAGTCCCGGACATTTATTTAGTTTCCTCTTGATAGTACCATCATTTTCTCGGTAATTCTGCTCTAAGAGGCTGGTGGATCTTTGAATCCCATTTTCCAAATGTTCACAGCTAGACCACAGAGTATGAAATTTGGCTTCATTGATATCTTTAAAACATTTTTCTGGTCATAGTGGCTAGAGTATGGGCCTGGAAGTCAGAAGGACTTGGGTCTTCCACTCGTCTGCTCTGTGAGCTTGGGCAAGTCACAGCTTCTCTGTGTCTCAGTTACCTCATCTGTACAGTGGAGATTAAGACTGTGAGCCCATGTGGGACGTGGATGGTGTTCAACCTGATATATTATTTGTTAATATATAAAAGCCCAGAAACCTGTGCCATTATTTCGCTTGTACCCACCCCGGCTCTTACTACAGTGACATACGATGGCTACTAAGGCAACTAGAAGTAGGTGGGCTTAGTGGATAAAGCATGGATCTGGGAGCCAGAAGGATCTGGGTTCTAATCCCGGTTCTGCCACGTGTCTGCTGTGTGACCTTGGGCAAATCACTTCACTTTTCTGTGCCTCAGTTATCTGTAAAATGGGGATTAAGACGGTGAGTCCCATGTGGTACAGGAATGGTGTCCAACCCAATTTGCTTATATCCAACCTAGTGCTTAGAACAGTGCTTGACACACAGTAAGCACTTAACACATGCCACTATCATTATTATTATTATTTTGTGTTGGTCAGGGTCCTAGGCACAGGATAAGTACTCTGCTGCAACCTCCTTGCCATAACTGGGCTCTTCACGTAAAAAACCTTGCCTATTGCATGTGGCAGTATGTTGTGTCTTTGCCCTCCAACACACTTGATCCACTCCATGTCCTAGCAGGAGCACTTAGCAGGGTTAGAAGGCTGAGGCATGGGAATGGCCCATTTGACACAAACCTGACCTCAAGGTGGAAACCATCCCCAAAAACAGCCCCCAGCAAGTAGTCATGCCATATTTCAGGCAGCAGGCCAAGATCAGCTGCTGATTGATGCAATCACTGATAGGCAATGGCTCGGCACAGGTGTTCCAGGAGAGCACTCATAATGATAGTATCTGTGGTATTTGTTAAGTGCTTACTATAAACCAAGCACCCTACTAAGCAATGGGGTAGATACAAGATAATCAGGTAGGATGCAGTCCCTGTCCCATATGGGGCTCGCACTCTAAGAAGAAGGAAGAACAAATATTGAATCCCCATTTTACAGTTGAGGAAACTGAGGAACAGAGAAGTTAAGAGATTGGTCAAGGTCACATGGCAGACAAGTGGCAGAGCAGGGATTAGAACCCAGGTTATTCTGATCCCAGGACCTGTGCTCTATCCACTAGGCTAGACTACTACTTCTCTGCTTTCTGATTACCCAGACCAAGAGTCCTTGGTGACGCTGGTCCAGACTACCCTCTAGGGAGACAGGGTAGAAGTAGAAAACATCACACCCCCAGCAACATAATGTTGCTGCTGTCACGTGGCTGTACTAGGGCAGGCAAAGGGCCTTCTAAGTAGGTGCTTAAATAACTTCTGATATGAGGAGAGACAGAAGTTTCAGGCATTGGGAATGGTCTCTCAGGCCAGAGACCAAAAAGAATGAACCAGAGTGGACTTTAGCAATTTCAAGCCAGATCCCACCTTTGATACAGGAGTCAGAGCTGTTCTGCCTCAGAGGAAGGAGAGTCTGGAAATGAATAAATCCCTCCCCTCCCTCCTCTCTCTCTCTCTCTCTCTCTCTCTCTCTCTCTCTCTCACACACACACACACACACAAACTTCTGATACTTTTTAATTAACAGAGAAATGTGATATTGATTACATTTAAGGGTTTCATGTGCTCCAAATATTTATTCAGGCTCACACCCTGGGAAATCATGGGAAATTATGCAGTTTCAGATGGGGACACTGTAATAAAGAAAAATTATGGGACTCAGCTCCAAATATACTCCATTATATCCCTGTGGTGAAATGTGAATGTTGGGGGAGTCAGTGTGTACTCCTATGAACTTTAGTCTAACCTTCATGCCCAGAAGGGCGTTCGCGTTGGATTCAAGAGGGAATTGCTCCCTCTGGCTCTCCAGTTAGAGTTCAGATGACGAATGAAGCTGCAGAATGATTAGCTGTGGCCACTTTTGGTAGGAAAAATTCTACCTAAAAGTTCAATGTCAACCATAGCAATGGATGAACAAGGAGAAGACTGGGGGTCTCGAGGGTGTTGACCAATCAGTAGACTCTTAGGACAGCAGAGCATGGATTTTCCCACAGAGCCTATCCTGTCAGCTCACAAGAAATCCACATCAGAAAATGAGGAGCATCATGGCCTAATAGAAAGAGCACTGGCCTGGGAGTCAGTCACTGGGGCCTCTCTTTCTACTGCACACCCTGTATGCTCCGCTCCTGTGCCGCTCACCTTCTCACTGTCCCCCGTTCTTGCCTATCCCTCTGTCGACCTCTGGCCCACGTCCTCCCGCTGTCCTGGAATCCCCTCCCTCCTCACCTCCGCCAAACTAACTCTCTTCCCCCCTTCAAAGCCCTACTGAGAGCTCACCTCCAAGAGGCCTTCCCAGACTGAGCTTCCCCTTTTCCCTCTGCTGCCTCTCTGCCCCCCCTCACCTCCCCTCAGCTAAGCCCCCTTTCCCTCCCTTTCCCTCTGCTCCTCCCCCTCTCCCTTCCCCTCCCCTCAGCACTGTGCTCATTTGCTCATCTGTATATATTTTTATTACCCTATTTATTTTGTTAATGAGATGTACATCCCTTTTGATTCTACTAATTGTTATTGTTTTTGTCTGTCTCCCCCAATTAGACTGTAAGCCCGTCAATGGGCAGGGATCGTCTCTATCTGTTGCCGAATTGTACATTCCAAGCACTTAGTACAGTGCTCTGCACATAGTAAGCACTAATGAATGCATGAATGTCAGGACACCAGAGTTCTAATTCCAGTACCGCCCCTTCTCTGCTGAAAGACTTTGGGTAAATCATTTAACTTCTCTGGGCCCAAGTTTCCTTCTCTGTAAAATGGGGATTGTATACCTGTTGTCTCTCCCCTTTAGTCTTTGAGTTCCATGTAGGACAGGGACTGTGTCTGATCCGATTGTATCGTATCGACACCAGCACCCAGCACATAGTAAGCATTTAACAAATACCATAATTATCATTATTATTATTTTTCTAGAAACTAAGATTGCAGAGTCTGAGAGAGCTTTATTAAGGGCCCTGTATAATTTTGCCAATTAGAAACTGCTCACCTCAGACTTCCCCAATTTCATGCATGTGATGCAGGGAAAGAGGGGTGTCCAAATATTTTTGTTTCCCATCCTGTTTCACCTACAGCTGTCCAGCAGGCTTTTGCACAGGCCAGCTCTAGCCATCCCACCTGTCTTTGGGGCTTGAATGGGTGGATTAAATTATATATTATAGTTTTTTTTATTTATAGTAACATCTTTCTCCCCTTCAAGACTGTAAGCTCCTTATGGGAAGGGAACATGTCTGCCAATTCTGTTGTAGTGTACTCTCCCAAGTGTTTAATGAAGTGCTCTACAGATATTAAGCTCCCAATAAATACCATTGATGAGGTGATTATTTGGATTGCTCTTCTCTGCCTGGCAGCTCTACGTGTGAATGCGGGAAAGGGAGACTTTGGTCTCTGCTGCTGTGGTCTCTCTTTGGGGAGAAGGAAGGAGGGAAGAGTCAGCTTACTTTATTTGATGATGGGAACATGTTGAGGTTTGAGACTCCTGAACCTTATTTTCAGACTTGAGTCAGGTCAAAGGGACACATCTTATCCATGGAAGCTGTGTTGCATTGAGTGTTGTCTCAATGATAATAACAATAATAGTAATGGTATTTGTTAAGCACCTAGTATGTGTCAAGCACTGTACTAGGTGTTGGGGTGGATACAAGCAAATCAGGTTGGATACAGTCCCTGTACCACGAGGGGTTAATAGTCTTAACTCTGCCCTCTCCTCCGCCGGGCAAAGCTTCTTCTCCTCCCTCATCGACACCCATGCCCGTCACCCCCGCCGATTGTTCCGGACCTTTAACTCTCTCCTTAGGCCCCTGTTCCTCCCCCTCTCCCATCTCTCACCCCCAATGATCTGGCCACCTATTTCCTCACGAAAATCAACACGATCAGGTCTGAGCTCCCCAAAGTCACCCCTCCGCCTCTCCCCTCCCGCCCATCAACCCCCTCCCCTACTTTCCCATCCTTCCCTGCAGTATCCTCAGAGGAGATCTCCCTCCTCGCAAGTGCCACCCCCTCCACCTGCGCCTCAGACCCCATTCCCTCTCACCTTCTTAAAACCATCGCCCCTGCCCTCCTACCTTCATTAGCTTCTATTTTTAACCACTCAATCTCCAAGGGCTCCTTCCCCTCTGCCTTCAAACATGCCCACGTCTCCCCCATCCTAAAAAAACCCGCTCTTGACCCCACTTCCCCCTCCAGTTATCGCCCTATCTCCCTACTACCCTTCGTTTCCAAAATCCTAGAACGAGTCATCTACAATCGATGCCTAGAATTCCTTAACTCCCATTCTCTCCTAGACCCCCTCCAATCTGGCTTCCGTCCCCTCCACTCTACCGAGACTGCTCTCTCTAAGGTCACCCATGACCTCCTTCTTGCCAAATCCAATGGCTCCTACTCCATTCTGATCGTCCTTGACCTCTCTGCTGCCTTTGACACTGTCGACCATCCCCTCCTCCTCCATACCTTATCTCACCTTGGCTTCACGGACTCTGTCCTCTCCCGGTTCTCCTCTTACCTCTCTGGCCGATCATTCTCGGTCTCCTACGCTGGAGCCTCCTCCCCCTCCCATCCTTTAACTGTTGGAGTTCCTCAAGGGTCAGTTCTTGGCCCTCTTCTGTTCTCCATTTACACTCACTCCCTCGGTGAACTCATCCGCTCTCACGGCTTTGACTACCATCTCTACGCAGATGACACGCAGATCTACATCTCCGCCCCGTCCTCTCCCCCTCCCTTCGGGCTCGCATCTCCTCCCGCCTCCAGGACGTCTCGACCTGGATGTCGGCCCGCCACCTAAAACTCAACATGAGCAAGACTGAGCTCCTCATCTTCCCTCCCAAACCCGGTCCTCTCCCAGACTTCTCCATCACCGTGGATGGCACGACCATCCTTCCCGTCTCTCAGGCCCGCGATCTCGGTGTCATCCTTGACTCGTCCCTCTCGTTCACCCCACACATCCTATCCGTTACCAAGACCTGCCAGTTTCACCTCTACAATATCGCCAAGATCCGCCCTTTCCTCTCCACCCAAATGGCTACCTTACTATTACGGGCTCTCGTTATATCCCGGCTAGACTACTGTGTCAGCCTTCTCTCTGACCTCCCTTCCTCCTCTCTCGCCCCGCTCCGGTCTATTCTTCACTCCGCTGCCTGGCTCATCTTCCTGCAGAAACGATCTGGGCATGTCACTCCCCTTCTTAAACAACTCCAGTGGTTGCCTATCGACCTCCGCTCCAAACAAAAACTCCTCACTCTAGGCTTCAAGGCTCTCCATCACCTTGCCCCTTCCTACCTCTCCTCCCTTCTCTCTTTCTACCGCCCACCCCGCACGCTCCGCTCCTCTGCCGCCCACCTCCTCACCGTCCCTCGGTCTCGCCTATCCCGCTGTCGACCCCTGGGTCACGTCCTCCCGCGGTCCCGGGACGCCCTCCCTCCTCACCTCCGCCAAACTGATTCTCTTTCCCTCTTCAAAACCTTACTTAAAAATCACCTCCTCCAAGAGGCGTTCCCAGACTGAGCTCCTCTTCCCCCTCTACTCCCTCTGCCATCCCCCCTTTACCTCTCCGCAGCTAAAGCCTCATTTTCCCCTTTTCCCTCTGCTCCTCCACCTCTCCCTTCCCATCCCCACAGCACTGTACTCGTCCGCTCAACTGTATATATTTTCGTTACCCTATTTATTTTGTTAATGAATTGTACATCGCCTCGATTCTATTTAGTTGCCATTGTTTTTACGAGATGTTCTACCCCTTGACGCTGTTTATTGCCATTGTTCTCGTCTGTCCGTCTCCCCCGATTAGACTGTAAGCCCGTCAAACGGCAGGGACTGTCTCTATCTGTTGCCGACTTGTTCATCCCAAGCGCTTAGTACAGTGCTCTGCACATAGTAAGCGCTCAATAAATACTATTGAATGAATGAATGAATGAATAGTCTCAATTCCCATTTTACAGAAGAGATAACTGAGGTGCAGAGAAGTGAAATGACTTGACCAAGTTCACACGGCAGACATGTGATGGAGCCAGGATTAGAACCCCTGACCTTCTGACTCCCAGGCCAGTGTTCTGTCCACTACACCACGCTGTGTCTCTATAAGTGTAGGGGGCCTCACTGTGTTCCAGTACTTGATTACTACTAACATAGTATTGCTTTCAGAAGCCATCAGAAGCCACTTCTCAAGCATAAATAAATTTAGCAAAACGTCACACAGCTTATCTTCAAAAAACACAAATTCACAAAACATACTATGCATTTACTTGACCACACATAGGGGATTTGGAGGTTCACTCTGTTAAGGCTTGGTTGCCAAAGTCAATTTATATGAGTGAAAAGGACTTCAAATCATGATCTCGTCCCATTCCTCTGTAAGTCAATGACTCTCCTTTTCGCTATAGTTGGTTGTGTCTAGTCTGCTCTTAAGGATTTCTGGTATTGGAGACTCTTCAACATCTCTTGAAAGTCTGCTCCAGTGTATTATTAGTATAATATTCAAGGCTGCTTCAATAGAAGCCCATTTACTCTGTTCAGTTCTTTGGACATAAAGAGCAAGTGTGTCTCATTCTCCTCAAAAGAGCATTCAAGCATGTGAAGGCAGTACTCTCTTATATAGCAATTTTCTTCAATGGAGTGTAATGTTCTTCTTTTCCCTTCTCTTCCTCCTCTCCCCCCTCTCCTGTCCTTCCCTCTCCTCCATTCCTCTACAAGCATTTTCTTTTGAGAATGCTTAAAAAAGTAGTTTTATTCTTCACAGAGTACCAGCATATTCTGTGTTTTCTAAATGTAACAATTAAAAAATGTCCTGGAGCACTTTCAAGTAGGTCAACATTGGTAAGTGAGAAGTAATGTTAACAGGGAACCTCATCATAATATATCTTTGAATCCAGAGATGACTATTATTTGAGTTGGCTGAAGGGAATGAAAGCATCATTTAAGACAAATCAGAACACATGGATTCCAGATTGAGCAGGGAACATATCTACCTACTCTGTTATATTGTTATATAGTAGTCTCCCAAGCCTGTGTACAATGTTCTGTGCACAGTAGGTTCTCGATAAATAAGATTGATTGAAAGGTTATGCGTTTTTGGTGGACTTTTTTAAGTGGAGTTATGTAAAAATATATAGCTAATGAACTGAATCTTTACAGTCTTCCTTGCCTCTTTCCCATGAGGCCATGTATTCTAATTTGGAGGAAAAAATCCATTTTGGTGTAGGTTGCTTTCAAATGCCTGTGATTTGACTATAAATGAGATGGTAGGATTATTCATTAAAAGAGAATCCATATTTTCTTCAATAAAAAAGCATACATCACCATATGCACATTCACAGTATTTTAACGCCATGTTACATGCTTCACGTCAGACCCCTTATACAGGCAGACATCTATCTTTCTGCAATCACATTTGGAGAGCAACTTTTTCATGGGCATTTTATCAGGATGAAAGATAAAGACTAACTGTTATTTCTAATACGAGCCAGGTGACATGAAACTTTACCAACAACTCATGACATTAAGTTGTAATTCTCAACCTATTGCCCTCGGCTATTTCTAGCTCAGTATTTTCCTGAATTGTTTTCACCAAATTACATTGTTTGGTGAACAGAATTAATGGGTATGTATATGTACTGTGAAAGAAAGAATTAAAGCTTCAAGCCAATTTTAATGTGTGATATGACAAAGGATTTCAACCCCAGAGAACAGGGAGAAGATTAATGCATTAATCTAAGTCATCTCCAATAGCCGTTGTAACTCCATCCGCCTGGTATGTGGATGTTTTGCCCCTTAATGCAGGGAGAGAATCACAGTTATTCCTGCCACTCATAGCCATGGGGCATAGAACCAGCGATTCCTGTTTGTGATGAGGTTACATAAAAAAAATCAATGAAGCCATGGTATTTATTGAGCTCTTACTATGTGCAGAACACTGTATTATGTGCTTGTATTATGTGCTTGGGAGAGTACAAATCAATAGAGTTGTAAATAAATACATAAATATAAGAGGAGGAATTCCGGAATGTCAGTGAGTGTTGGCAGTCTGACAGTTGGCAGGTTCTGAGTGCTCACAGTCAAAGAGGTAAGGAGAACAGGTATTTTATCCCCATTTTATAAATGAAGAAATCAAGGCACAGAGAGTTTGAACGTTCAAAGATGCGCTATAGAACAGTATAGAGATGATTAGAACCCAGGTCCGCAATCAATCAACCTTTGTTTTGACGATTTACTGTGCATAGAACACTGTATTAAGCACTTAGAGTACAATACAGTACAGTTGATAATCACAGTCCCTGCCCACGAGGAGCTTACAGTCCAGAAGGGGAGGCAGATATTAAAATGTATCACAAGTAAGGGAAATGGTAGAGTGGAAGGCTATAGACATAAGTGCGGGAGGTCAAAGGTAGAGCAAATATCAAATGCTTAGAAGGTGGGATGAATAATAAGTACTTGAGGGGTTTCTATCCAAGTTCATCGGTGATGCAGAAGGGAAGGGAAGTAGGGGAAATGAGGGATTAGTCAGGAAAGACTTCCTAGAGGATATGTAATTTTAGAAGGGCTTTTAAGATGAGGAAAATGGTGGTCTGTTGGTTTCTTTTAATTGTATTTATTGAGCACTTACTGTGTGCAGGGCACTGTATTTGAAGGGGGAGCAAGTTCCTTGTCAGAGGGAGGATATGGGCAAGGAGTTGGTGGTGGTGAGATAGATGAGACTGAGGTATTCTTGGCAGAAAAATCCTGTGTGGAATTTTCATGAACCTACCGACTGTTTCCTTCTCTTTGATTTGAACCTATCGCCTTCAAGCTTCAGCGGGAACCCCCTCAGCTGGGGGTTATGCGTTTGGTAAATAATTTGACATTTGCTTACTCTTCACCTTTCATTTTGATTTTGTAGAATAGTAACAATAATAATGATAGTATTATTAAGTGCTTATTATGTGCCAAGGCTTATGCAAAGTGCTGGGGTAAATACAAGATAATCAGGTAGGACACATTCTAGGCCAAAGGCAGGACGTGGTCAAGAAGTCGCAGTAAGATAAATGATATAAATGAGATAAAAAGATTGAGGTACAGTGAGAAGGTTAACATTAGAGGAGTGAAGTGTGCTGCTGGGTTGTAGTAGGAGAGTAGTGAGGTGAAGTATGAGGGGACAAAACAATGGTAATAGGAATATTTCATAAATGATTACTATGTGTCAAGCACTGTACTAAGCACTCACTAGGGTAGATATAAGATAATCAGGGCCCACGTGGAGCTCACAGTCTAAGTAGAAGGGAGAACGGGCACTGAATCCCCATTTTGCAGATGAGGGAACTGCGGCACTGAGAAGTGAAATGACTTGCCAAGGTCACAAAGTAAGTACATGGTGGAGGTGGGATTAGAGGATTAGAACCCGGATTCTTTGACTCCCAGACCCATGTTCTTTCCACTAGGTCACTCTGCTTCTACATAGGCTATTCCCCAACATTCGTAATACTTCAAAAATGCCATCTTAATTACCATCACCAAGAAGGAAGGAAAATAATTCAACTTTTTGGCATTCCACCTTGGACCTGAAAAGTCTATGGCAGGACCCATCCCTTGGTCCATGGTGGAAGGGGCAAACAGACACAGTGGAGACTATATCATTGATGTCTGTTTATTTGTACTGATATTTGTGTCCACCCACAGACTGTGAGCTCATTGTGGGTAAGGATACTACTGTCTATTGTTGTACTGTACTCTCCCAAGCGCTTAGTACAATGCTCTGCACACATTAAGTGCTTAATAAATACAACTGAATGAACGAATAGCGGAACCAGTGGCAGCAGGGAAGTGGAAAAGAGGACGAAGGAGCAACTGCTTTCCTGCTCTCAGCATAATCACTCCAATGCTGATAATGGCCATCTCCGGGGGGTTTCTGGGATACCCACTGTCCCAGGACTCCATTTCCTCACCCTCCAGGATATATCGGCTGAGGCCTTGGCAAGTCTTTTTTTAAAAATGGTATTTTTTAAGCACGTACTATGTGCCAGGGATTGTACTGAACACTGGGGTAGATACAAGCTTGATCAGGTTGGATACCGTCCATCTCCCACGTGGAGTTTACAGTCTTAATCCCCATTTTACTGATGAGATAACTGAGGCACAGAGAAGTGAAGTGACTTGTCCAAGGTCACACAGCAGACTAGTGGCAGACCTGAGATTAGAACCCAGGTCCTATGACTCTCAGATTCATGCTGACTCAATAGTAGGCACAGAAGGCCATTAATAGGAGCCCTTGCTGATGGGATCCCAACTTTTAGATGTCAGGCTGTGCAATACTTCGAGCCGGATATTGGCAACCAGATATCCTCCAGACAATGCTGTTGCCATCTTGTTGCTTCTGGCAAAGGCAGCTAAGAGATGAGTAGGTTCTGTGACTGCCTAAATGGGAATCTGTCTCAATGGGAATCTATGGTGGATGATCCCTGCTTCCTCTGCTAATTTTCTGTTTGGTTGTTT
This sequence comes from Ornithorhynchus anatinus, assembly GCF_004115215.2. Classification (NCBI taxonomy): domain Eukaryota; kingdom Metazoa; phylum Chordata; class Mammalia; order Monotremata; family Ornithorhynchidae; genus Ornithorhynchus; species Ornithorhynchus anatinus. The sequence goes on from NC_041731.1 coordinate 12,073,974, forward strand.
GTTTCAGTCTTTGCTTTTGTTTTATCTTTTTTTTCAGTTTTTCACCAGAGAAACAAATTGCTTTTGTTTTATCTTTTTTTTCAGTTTTTCACCAGAGAAACAAAAACAGTTTCTGACCTTTATGAACTTCCCTGAGTGTCCCACTTTGCAATCAATCATATTGAAGGAATGCCTACTTTGTGCTGAACACTCTACTTAGCTTGGGTAAATAGAGATAAAAGACAAGCTCCCTACCCACTCAAGGAGTTAATGGAAAGGGAAAGATAATAAAGACAAAGAGAGTTTACAAAGAGGGTGGGACCTTCCCTTCTGCATCCTTTATGCACTTGTGTCTGTTTCTCTTAAGCACTGTGATATTCTCCCCTCCTCCAACCCCACAGTACATATGCACATATCCACCTGGAAGGTTTTTGAGTGTTTCTAATGTCTGTCTTCTCCAGTTGTCTGCAACTCCTTATGCGCAGGGGTTGCACTGTGCTTTCCCAACTGCTTAGTACAGTGCACTGCACACAGTAAGTGCTTCATAAACACTATGGATTGATTGATTGAGACCATAAGTACAAAGATTTATGAATAGGGGTATAAATGAGCATGCATTGTGGACAGGTAGCATATCTACCAATTCTGTTGTATTATACTCTCCCAACCGCTGTTCTCTGCATACAGTAAGCACTCAATAAATACTACTGATTGAAAAATAGGGAGAGCATGTAGAGTGATATATACTCAGGTTTCTTAGAATGTAGGCATTAATTTCTTGATGAACCTTGCCCTGAGGAAAACTTGCATTCTAATACTTATGTCTTAACTGATTAAAATGCACGTGCACACAGTCATTTCTTCTGACATTACATTAAGTTCAAACCAGCCAAGGCTTACAAAGTGTAAGAGGCCCAGTTGAACCTCCTGCAGTTGCAGTCGCAGACAGGTTCTGTTCCAAAACTGCTTCCACAATCATTCAATCGTATTTATTGAGTGCTCACTATGTGCAGAGCACTGTACTAGGAATGTACAATTCGGCAACAGATAGAGACAACCCCTGCCCAACAATGGGCTCATAGTCCTGAAACTCTTCAACTATATACTTTGGAGAAAACTGCCCAGGCAAATAAGGAAACGGAGGAGATGATGCAAAAGATAGTAGGTGGATGATCACTGATTATATTTCACCTGAAAAGCTCAGCTAATTCAATTAAACGTAATACAATTAGAATGACATATTTCATTTTGTAATGACTGTCTTATTCCCCTTCAACGAAACTTTGTAGTCCAAACTTTTTTTTTACTGCATGGCAGATGGAATTTTTCCCATGAAGTTTCTTGGACATAATCTATCCTTCTGGGCAAATAGTGCGGATGACTAAGTGCAAACCATAACTGCTACTAGAACAACTTGAATGCATAGCCTTATGTTGGTAATTTTATACCTTACCCCTCTTCTCCAAAATCTTAACTCAAACCTAGAAAGCCCAATCTTGATCTCCTTTTGAGGGAATTACATTAGTGCTATTTAGCAAGCAACTATAGTGTCTGGACAGTGGTCATCTAGAATTAGCAAGTGGACAGAAATAGTATCTTACAACATTTTCGTAAAGTTTGCAAGACAATTTCCCTCAACAACATTCTTGTTCACGCATGCAACAGTAGCATCATCTGTAGCAGTGTCATCTTAAAAGGGTACCTTACCAAGGCACATCTTTGTTAGGAACACTTTCAAATGCAGGACAACTCTGCTGTGGATAGTAGAGTGGCATTATTATTACTGTAATTGTGAAGTGCTCACCTTGTGCCAAATACTCTATTAAGCACTGGGGTAGATACTAAACATGTTGGCCGTGGTCAACTTCCCAAACGGGACTCACAATCTAAGTGGGAGAGAGAACAGATATTGACTCCCCAGTTAACGGATGAGGAAACTGAGGCGCAGAGAAGTTAAGTGACTTGCCCAAGGTCACAAAGCAGGCAACTGGAGGAGCCAGGCTTAGAATCCAGGTTCACTGACTCTCAGGCCTGTTCTTCCCACTGGGCGCACTTTGTCCCATCTATCCAACTTTGTCCCTTTATCTTCCCGTTGCTTCTTTTTAGCCCTGAACCTCTCAATCTTTCCCTTGCTGGGTCTTTTTCTTTGTTTTTTTTGCCTCCCGCCCTGTCTTGATCCCTTTCGGGCTTTTCATCCCCAATCATTGGAGGTCCTCCCTTACCTCCCATCCCCATGCCACAGTGAACTCCTCAAAATATGGTTGTCTTATTAATCTTGCATATAGAGCTGTCCTTTGTTTTTGAAGATGAGAGTATTGATGGTGAAATCCTATTCAAGTGTGCTTGTGTGGTTGAAAAGACTAATAAATGGCTGAAAATCCATTCCACATTTTATGAATGTAAAGATTGTCTTCTGCTATGCTGGTTCCTCTGTTTCGCATAAAGCCTGGCAGTATTTTCAACTCTGCCTCTTGTTCTCTCAGTCTTCCTAAAGCCTCGCTGCCTATGGACAGAAACCCATTTTCGATTGCCTGTGCTAGATTGGCCTGCCTGCTTGAGTTATCTCCCAGTGGTCCACTGCTATACAACACTGGTTGAGACCTGGCTTCACTGTGCCTTTAGAACGCCGTCTACCCCTTTGGCCCACTTCGTGTTCAAATTCAAATCTCGTTCCCTTTTGGAACAAATCAGATGTAACCTTTTGGTTCATTACTTTAATAAAAGTCAAGATTTGAGGGGTATGAGACATTTTGCTAGTCATGCCTGTTAAAAAAAATCTATTAAATTTGAATTAAACAAAATTCAAATTAAATCCGTGATATTTCAGGATGTTTCAGACCACAGGTTTGTTGTACACTGATAGCTATTCAAGAGTTAAGTATAAGCCCTTGAACTTGAGGAAAATGCCTAACTCTGGTTTCATATAGGTTTCTATAAAGTTCCTCTATCTTCCTTACATGATGTAATAAAAAGTCTTAATAGAAGATATTGCATTCTTTTTTTATATAAAATACTTGTACTTTTCTAACAAGATTTATTTTTCCTCTCTCATGATAGTATTGCTTCCACTGTTTGACTAAAAACCTCCCACACATACATACATACATATTGCTAAAAGGAACTCACACTTAGAGTGGGCCTATATAGGAAAAACAAACAGAAGTCTTGAGGGAATTATCCAGAAATGTATTATAAACATAAAACACCCCACATGATGCCGATTGTTCTTTCTATCTCCTCCAAGAGGCTTTCCCAGACTAAGAGCCACCTTCCTCTTCTCGCACCCCCTTCTGCATCACCCTTACTTACTCCTTTTGGTCTTTCCCCCTCCCAGTCCCACCGCAATTATGTACATATCCGTCATTTATTTACTTGTATTGATGTCTGCCTCCTCCCTACCCCTCATCCCCCATATGTAAGCTCACTGTGGACAGGGGATGTGTCTATTTTCATGTTATACTCTCCCTAATGTTTAGTACAGTGCTCTGCACACCATAAGTGCTCAGTGAATACAACTGAATGAATGACTCTTTAAGAGAGCTTTAGAAGACACTGTGGTCTGATGGCTTTGTGTGGGGAAAGGGAGTTTCAGGTTGAAGAACAGTAATAATAATAATATTGGTATTTGTTAAGCGCTTAGTATGTGCAGGGCACTGTTCTATTCAATAGTATTTATTGAGTGCTTACTATATGCAGAGCACTGTACTAAGCGCTTGGAATGTACAAATCGGTAATGGGTAGAGACAGTCCCTGCCCTTTGACGGGCTTACAGTCTAATCGGGGGAGACAGACAGACAAGAACAGTGGCAATAAATAGAATCGAGGGGAAGAACATCCCATTAAAACAATAGAAAATAAATAGAATCAGGGTGATGTACATCTCATTAACAAAATAAATAGGGTAATGAAGATATATACGGTTGAGCGGACGAGTTCTAAGAGCTGGGGTAGATACAGAGTAATCAGGTTGTCCCACGTGAGGCTCACAATCTTAATCCACATTTTACAGATGAGGTATGAGTGAGGATCAGAGATGGGAGTCTCAAGAATGAGGTACAGTTAGAAGGTGAGTATGGGAGAAAGAAATACTGTTAAATTATGGGGTGGCGGCTGAAGAGAGCTGCTGTGTAAAATGAAGAAAGGTGGGCAAAATTTTGATGCTAAAGATCAGAGGGAAAAGTCAATCACGATTGTCAGCGTATCCTTGGAGAGACTTCACTATAAGTTGAAAGAGCTCTAGGGTCGCAAATTCTAGGTCACAGTGAAGATCTACCAAGAAGTCTTGGTGTCTACCCTATATTGTGAGTCTGAGAACTGTATGTTCCACAGACTCCCATCCAGCCACTTGTATCTTTTCATGAGTGTCATCCAATATCTATATGCAAGGTAGAATCATAAATCGTGACATTTATAGATAGGCAGTGCCCAATCTTGTAAACATAAGGCACCTAGAACTTTCATCATGCTCTCTAAAGAAGCTCTATAAATGTTTTCTTAATGACTGTGATGATATGTACTGGAGACAGTATTGCTGGGCTTAATTCCAATACCCATTTCTTCAAATCCTCTGTGTGCTTTCTTATAGTTTAATAAACTAGTGAAGGACACTACATTTAACCTCCTTATATAGACAGAGGTATAGAAAAGTTGTCGCTATTAGAGATTTAAAACTGTTTTAAATCAACATGGCTTTATCAACCAGTGGTATTTATTGAGTATTTACTGTGTGCAGAACACTTTACTAAGTGCTTGGGAGAGTACAATACAACAGAATCAGCCGACCAGTTCCCTGTCCGTAATGAGTTTTATATTAATAAATTTAAATTAAACCCATTATAAATATAAATGGATTTAAACTTGTCAGGCAGTATCTTCTTTTTATCTTCACCCTTCTTGGTCCTTATCAAGTATTTAAACCATTAATAGAAGGTGAATCTAAGCATTACAGTAAATAAATTTAGTCTTAGACCTGACATATTTCTTCAGCCTGGAGCTCCCTCTTTCTCCCATGACTGAAAGCTCTCTTTGAATCCTGCCTCCTCCAACAAATGATTCTCAGTTAATTTCCCTTTTAGATGTATAATCTCTCTAGCCACTTTTAGCATTTATGGACCTGCTTATGCTCACCTTTCTCATATTTGCACATATTTTTACTCGAATGCTCCCTCAATTATGAATTTTAACTTCCCTAATTAAAAAAAAAAGTTTATCTCCCCTTTTAAAGTATAAGCTCCTTGTGGGCAGGAATTGTATCACTTCTCTCTACTTCCCAATGCCCAGTATAGCACACTGCATCGAAAGGGTGATCAATAAGCCCTACTACTACTATATGTTTCCCATGCTTGCATCTATTCATTCATATTTACGATTCACTTCACGTTTGGGTTGACTGGGGTTATTGCAGCCCATCCTCCCATTTTGTAGAAATATCCAAAGTAAGTAAATGGCCAGATACAGTCAATACCCCTGAAAACACTGATACCTGAAGTCCTCAAGATTGTAAGCTCATTGTGGGCAGGGAATGTGTCTGTTTATTGCTGTACTGTACTCTCCCAAGTGCTTAGTAATAATAATGTTGGTATTTGTTAAGCGCTTACTATGTGCAGAGCACTGTTCTAAGCCCTGGGAGATACAAGGTGGTCAGGTTGTCCCACATGGGGCTCACAGTCTTCATCCCCATTTTACAGCTGAGGTAACTGAGGCCCAGAGAAGTGAAGTGACTTGCCCACAGTCACACAGCTGACAAGTGGCAGAGCCGGAATTCGAACCCATGACCTCGGACTCCCAAGCCCGGACTCTTTCCACTGAGCCACGCTGGAGCTCTGCTCACAGTAACCACTCAATAAACATTTTGAATGAATAAAGCAGACCCGCTGAGGTTCTCTCTAGACTCTCTAGACTGTGGACTTGAAATATCTTGGAAGAGCCTTATCCAGGAAGCAAAAAACTATGCCCAAGTCTGGACAGCAAAGTGGTATAATACATACCAGCCACTATGTTCCTCCCCTTAACCAGCCCCCAAAATGGAACTGCATATTGTCAAAGGGTGAACAGTGTCATCCAATGAACAGCATCGGTGCAAATATCCCTACGCTAAGGGTGATGAGCTTCTCTATCCAGCCCTTGAAAAACTGCATAAACCCTTGGATGGAAGCCATCATGGATAGTGTGGTTTGAGGAGTGAAACTCCTCTATTTCCATCTGCCACTCTCCTCACTGCTTCCAAATGGCTCAGTGCTTGGTCCAAGCTCCAAGCAAGTAAAAAGCTGATTAGAGCACATGCTTCTAGGAGCAGCACAACTCAACCCAAAATGCCCCATTAGGATCTCAGGGGGTGGAAGGGAGGTTGGGGGAGGGGGGAATCCTTTCTTTGGTAAAAGCACAGATCTGGGTGTCAGGGGACCTGGGTTCTTATCCTGGCTCTACCACTTGCTTGCTATGTGACCTAGGGAAAGGTACTTTACTTCTCTGTCCCTCAATTTCCTCTTCGGTAAAAATGGGGATAAGATTCCTGTTCCACCTCCCCCTTAGACTGTGAGTCCCACGTGGGACCGGGATTTTGTCTAATCTGTTTATACTGCATCTCCTCTGGCACTTGGGGCAGTGCTTGGCACAAAGTAAGTGCTTAAAAATACAATTACTATTATTATTATCATCATTCTCATCATTACTATAATTATCACTATGATCATCCTGGCTGAGAATGCTTCAATATGTCTGAAACTGAACACTTCATCTTCTCATTTAATCTTCTCTTTGTCTTTCCTATTCTCCTATCATCATCTCCTATTCTGTCCTTCAAGATCACAATTTTTGGTCCTCGTGCTTCCCACTTCATTCAGCCTCTGCCTAATTCCTACACCATTACAGTTATTACCCTGCTACAAGCCCGATTCGCTTCGTAGCTGGATAGTTGGATTACTGCAACAGTTTTATCTTGTGGAAAGAATACAGGAGTGGGAGTCAGGAGGCCTGGATTCTAATCCTGCCTCCACCACTTGCCTCTTCTTTCAACTTTAATTTCCTCAACTGTATAATGGTGATTAAATTCCTGATCTCCCTCCCACTTAAACTGTGAGCCCTATGCAAGACAGTGACTGTGTCTGATGTAACTGTAATATATCAACCCTATCAGTCGATCAATGGTATTTATTGAACACTTACTGTGTGCAGATCATTGTACTAAGCACTTGGGAGAGTACGATACAACAGATGTGGTAAACACATTCACTGGACAGAATTTGCTGACAATCTAGAGGTGGGGACGGCCTCATGCTCAGCACAGTGCATGGTATACAGAAAGTGCTTAATAAATACCACAATTATTAACAACCTCTTGCTGGTAGCCTGTCTTCCCTTCTGTCTATCTTATATATTTAACTTTCTGTAATGCCAGTCTGATTACATCATTGGTTTTCTTATTAAACCAACAACTGTTTGTTCCCTTATTTTTTCTCACATAAAACAAAAGCTGCTAGGTTTTCCTGCAGCTGGTTTCTTCATACCTGGCTGCTCTCTTTGACAGTTACATGCCAGCTCATGCTCGCGGCTTCTCTGAAGCAAGTTTTCTAAGCATCTTTCACCCTCAACTTTCCCACTCCCCTTCCCATTTCTCCCAGCACCTCTGTCTGGAATATCTTCCCTTTTCTTTTGCCTAGTCTTTTACCAAATCCATCCTAAAGAATACTTCCAACTACTCATCACTCCACATTAACAGCTAATTAAGCTATACACCAATCAATCCATCAGTGGTATTTATTGAGTACTACCTATGCGGAGAGCATTGTACCAAGCACTTGGGAGAGTACAATACAATAGAGTTGGGAGACAAGATCCCTGCCCTAGTGGAGTTTACAGCCTATAGTTATCTGGAAAGGATCTCTGAAGGTAGATAATCGTGTTGAAGTGTCTGTGAAGGAAGATGGATGGAGATACATTTTTGTCCATTCCATCAGGAAGACATAAATTGGCATAATTTCAGGATCCCTTCTGTCTCACTTCCTACTCCTCTATTAGAATACGTGTGCTTGGGAACATATGTCCTATGGAAGAAAAAACTCTTCCAAAGAACAATTACCATTTCTGAGTAAATAATGTCATCCCACTTCTGAACCTGCTTCCCCAAATGCCTTGCCATTCTATTTTTGCACAATTTTTTTGATTTTCTCTTCTAGTCTTCAGATGAATTTTCACAGATATAGCAGTACTACATCTGTGCTCATTCTCTGGTGATGATAATAATATTAATATTTACTGAGCACTTACTATGAACCAAACATTATGTTAAGCACTCTCTGATCCAATTGCCCTGCATCTACTCCAGAGCTTAGTGCAGTACTTGGCACTTAGCACTTAAAAAGTATTACGATTATTATTACTACTACTGAGTCCCTCTCCTACTTTGGGCTCAAAGTCTAAGTGGGAGGAAGAGTGGAAAGAGCACAGGCTTTGGAGTCAGAGGTCATGGGTTTGAATCCCGGCTCTGCCACTTGTCAGCTGTGTGACTTTGGGCAAGTCACTTCACTTCTCTGTGCCTCAGTTACCTCATCTGTAAAATGGGGATTAAGACTGTGAGCCCCACGTGGGACAACCTGATTCCCTTGTGTCTACCCCAGCGCTTAGAACAGCGCTCTGCACATAGTATGTGCTTAACAAATACCAACATTATTATTATTATTATTTTATGGATGAGAAAATGGATGCACAGGGAGGTTAAGTGACTTATCCAAGGTCACACAGGAGGCAGGTGACTGAGCCATAACTAGAATCAGAATACCATGACTCTGTCCTGGGATCTTTCCACTGACTTCCAGGGGAATGAGCCAAACTTCCTTCCACCCTACAGCTACCCATTAGCTGATGAGTCAATATGCAGCTGGCTACCCGGTTGTCATTATGAGTTCTCTGGGAGCCTTCCAGCCTGCCATGGAGATAGGGGTTAGGGTATGTCACTCTAGAGAACTCCTACTGGGGTAGGGTGATTGGGCGGGGAGAGGGGCAGGTACCTCCTCGATCAATCAGTCAAATCCACTGAGTACTTACTGTGTGCAGAGCCCCCTCCCAACCCCCCGCAAGGAGTTTACAATCTTCCCCTGACCACTGAGAACTAAAATCAATTTTCTGGAGTGAGGAGTTCTCTTGGAGGAGATGCTCCAAAATGATCAGAACCTTCGAGGAGCACACCTTAGGTATCTCTACTCCCTCAGATGGGCAACAGTATTACCTAGTTATTTTTTGGGGGGGGAGGGGGAAGGTTACTGGCAGGTGGAGAAGCAGTGAGAGAACACACAGCTCTCTGACATGGGATGTAATGTTAAGGTGGGCACATATTACTGCCTCATATTTTCTACCAACCAATTCAGAGAAGATTTGGCAGGTGGGATAGGCACCCCCTGAGAAATGGTTAATTGACACTTCCCTGTTCCGGCTATGGGTTTCTAAACGTCCTCAGGACCAAATATTTTAGCTCTTGTTGCTATCTCTGCTTCCAGACTTTGAAATGCCTAAGATGATTTGTGGAATGATTTGTCATGTCTTGGAGGAAGTGGTCAAAGTGAATTATCTTAAAATCCCTGTAGATAGGGCATTTCAAAACCTGGAAGGTTTAATCTCTCTGGAGTCTTTGGTGTCACACAACTCTTTGGCCCTGCTAACTTAAATCTTTTACAAGATTCTTACAGCTAGAAGCTCCAGGGAGATGGTGGACTAAAACTATTCAAGTTTTTAAATGGTTGATAGATTTCCTCCAGTCCAAGGGCATAGTTTTTCCATTTCTTTCCCCTATATGGCAAACAAAGACCCAAGGGTCATCCTGATACAAATAAACTCCATCGCTAACCACTGCTGAAGAAAGGCAGTATAATGGCAGTTGGTAAGTAGAGATTTTTCCATATCTGGTCCAGTATACTCTCGAAGGAATAACAGGGATATCTTAGGAGTAGAAAAAGGGGCACATCAGGGACATCAAGAAGTCCTCTTTTTGTACAGATCCCATAAGGCAGCCATGAAGATTAGCACAAGCCCACACTCCCAGGATCTAATAACCCCTAGTGGACCTTAAAGAAATAGTCTATAGGTCTCTAGTGGCAGTGAAACCTATTAGGCAGCTCTGCTTCTCATTTGACTTCTTGTTTGATTAGAATGAGTTCAATTTTCTCTTGACTAGAGCATAGAGATGTAGGGAAATGTCCTCTCCAACACCTGCAGGGATTGTTCCTTTTACCTAGGCTTATGCCCAACAGGAATAGACTCGCTCTCCAGTTATCAGAGGATACCATGTTATCTAGCTGAAGAACTTCTCTATGGTTTTATAAAGAAGTGCGAGAAAGAGCAGCACTCTTCTGGTTGCTACGGGTACTCTTTATGTGCTGCTTCCTGGGGTATTGGATTAGGCAAATAATTATTTAAGGAGTTATTTGTTCATTAATCATGCAGGATGCATGTTTAAAGTTGAAATAAGATTTTACTTTCCTTTATAATTATTTATCAAATGTACTCTTTATTATAATTATTAATGGTATTATATTTATACTATACATACCATTGATTAATTGAATTATCCATTGCCAAGGACACAATCAAATCTGCAGTTTTTTATAGGTCATCTCAATAAATCCCCCAAACCTTGGCCCAACCAAAGACTGCCAAATGTCTCGTAAATATTACACTAATTAAATACTATTACTACTGAATTGAACCAAGTGAAAGTCTATCGGGTTATTCAAAAGTAAGTGTTTTAGTATTAGGCAAGTCCCCAGTAAAGATTTTATTTCTCTTACTGGTGAAGAATCATCGAGTACAAGACATTGATATCTGAGTCGGCCCCGCTCGTTTCTCTCTAGTCATTATGAGTTATTTAGATGACCTTAAAGTCACATTATACGTGTTCAGAAGAGATCTGAAAAGGAGAGTTCTATAAAAACAAACTGAAGCTGAATTAAGTGTGTGAGTGAAAGAGAAGGATGGGGGAAAAGCCTCTTCTTGTCCTCTCATCTCCCTTTCTCCCCGAGGTAGCTTGCCTCTAAGGCCTGTAAGTAGTTCCCTCGCTGGGCACTGTTGTTGTTCGCCTCTCGCTCTGTGCAGTTGGGTGATTGTGGCTTTCCTCTCCGAATCCGTCTTTGCCTGCCCTTGTGTGGACTCCCCTGCATCTCCGTGCATCTGGCGCGCTCCCGTGCATGTGGTTGTGTGGGTGAATTAATTGCACATCGAAAACATCTGCATTAGCGACTTCTGCAGTGCGAGCTCTTCCAGGGGCGAGGATGCTCCAGCGCATCCCCGGAGTTAGGACCGCTCGGATTCCCGATCGTGGATCCCAGGAGGCTGGATAGAAAGAGGGCCTGTACCATATCCTTTCTCGGGTGAGGAGAGGAAGGGAAAACCCAAGTCCTCTAAACCGAGGGGGGGTGGGTGTGATTTTTTTTTTCCTAAAGGAGGAAGGAGGCTCCTTGCAAGGTTACTGGGAGAACTTCAGTACCCTGGTTAGCTCATCCTCCCGGCCTTGGGAGCTCGGCCAGAGCCCCTTCCCCTAAAAAAAACCCTCTGCCCGGACCTTGCTTTTTAAAAGGAGACTAGTGGAAGGGAGAAGAGTCCTGCCAGCTGGAGGGGCTTGTGCAAGGAGAAGAAGGAGGAGCCAGAAAAAGAGAGACAGGAGGATTCCCCCAAGCCTCCTCCCTCCTTCCTTCCCCTGGCTGGTTGCAAGAGCTGGTGGTGGCAGTATTTCCTCCTCCTCCTCCTTCTCTTTTTCCTCCTCCCCCTCCTCCTCCTGCTGCTGGAAAATGCTGAATCCCGGGGAAGCAGAGAGCTGAGCTGGGTGCTGCTGCGCAAGTATCCTCCTGCGTGCGTGTGGGGCTGGGGGGGTGGAGATGTAAATATATGTGCATATATCGATCCGTCGGAGCCGGGAGGTGATTGGAAACCTCGCTCCTTGGCACTGCTCAGTGGTGAAGGAAGTGTTGAACTGCAGTGGTAGCAAGAGCATCAGCAGAGCCACCACCACCTTTCTCCCCCCTCTTTTTTTTTCCCCACCTCCCCGCATTCTCTTGCACCTTCTTTTCTGGTTACTTCCCCGGAGAAGGTTTTTTTTTTTTTCTGGTGGAAGAATACATAGATTCTTCCCACCCCTCTTCTGGGTGAATTTCTTTCCCTCGCTACTTTGTCGGTTTTATGGGAGAGGGAAGGAAAAGAGTCTGAGACTTTCCCTGCCTGCACAAGCCCTGAAGAACTAAAGGCAGAAGAGAAGTAGAAAGAGACCTTGTCTTTCTTTTTTTATTTTTTAAACCCGATCCAGTCCATCGCGGAGACGGCCCGAGAGAAGATCTACCGTCCGGAGAGGGGAGGGATAGAGCAGGAGAGGTTGGGAAGGCTATTCCACAACGGGATTTGGGAATAAAGCGAGCCGGAGGGGGAAGGATGGTTGGGATACCTGGAGCTGGCTGCGGGGCAGCGGTATTCCTCTGGATTTTCAGCAGCATCAACTGCAGAGCTCGGACTGCCTTTTCTGCATCCCGTAAGTAGCCTTGGGCTCCCCTGACTTGGAACTTGAGCTGATATATTTCCCTGGGGGTCTGACTTTCCGTCCCCGACTAAAAAATGATGATCCTCTCCCTCTCGTTTTCTCTCTTGGGGTGCCACTCTGGTCCCATAATTGCAGTCAGGGAGGAGGAGAAACTGCAGATCGGGCAATGAGGGAAATATTTTGGTGGGTTGTTATTTTTTGGAGGGGGAGATGGTCCTGGTTTGTTTTATTTTTTTTTGGGGGGGGGAAGGTTCTGGTGGAAAGTTTTGGGGGCCCGGACTAGTTCAGAGACTTGCAAGTTCTTCCAGTTTAGTGTGGCTGATCATCTTGGCTGGGAGGATTTGCTGGCTGGGAGATGGGTAAGGAAAGACCAGAGCCAAAAAGGAGTCAGCTGATGATTTCATTTTAGAAAGATTTTTTTTTTAAAAGGCAGGGCAACGAAGGTGTGAAGGGTGTGCCTTAAAAAGTTCAGCTGCCTGGAATTAAAACTCCGATTTCCCTGTCAAAATTGGGAAACACCGGGCACTAAAGGTGTAGCTGTTGGAGCTCTGTAAAGAGCTTAATGCTAACGAATTGCTGAATTGCAGCCCGGGAAAGATGCATAAGCTCCAACGGAGATCTTTAACATTGCAGTGCTCTGCAGTTTTCTGCAAAGGTTTGCAGGTAAATGCAACTTTTCATTGCTGTTCTTTCTGGCAGTCCGAACCCAGGCCCCCTCTATGCTATTTTATGGTAATCTTTAAAATGTTGAAAGAGTGAAGGGATTCAATCCCTCTTATGCAGCCTTTGCTAGAGTAGATTGGGAATCTAAAGAGGACAGGCACACTCCTCTCCCAGTGCTAGAAGAGTTAAACGCTCGAGGGTTTTTTTGTGTGTGTTTATGGACTGAATCTTCCAATGAAAACGCATGGCTGGAGAATGTAAGCACACCATATGTGTGTGTATGTGAATTTAAACAATTGATTTATGGTGGTTTGAGAGATGGCTGGTTAGTGGATACTTTCCTTTTTTGAACATTTGGCCATTTTATTGCCTGTTATATGTTGTTAGTATTCATAACTGGTAGTGATAGAACCTACAATTGTAGTCTTCTGCTAACTTACCTTTACTGATATCCTTTGGAAAAAAATCACAGGGACATCCGTGTGGCTATAAATTGATCACATTTTTTCTCTTTCTAATAGGAGGTAATGGCACCAAAAAGATTCTTTCAATGTTTCTTGACAGGCTGAAGTCATCTGTTTTAAGTCCCTACAGTTCTATGTTGAAACACTTTTAATAGCTTTCTGATATGTAGAGAAATGTGCTCTAGGCCCTTGTCAATGCAAAAGCACCTTTTTAATATCTTAGAATTGACATCACATGCCAAACATTTGAACGATAAGTTTGGGTTTATTATTGAAAAAGTTTTAGCAGAATACTCATGGAAAAGAGAATAATGTCCCCAAAATATTTATTGTGCAAATGCATGTAGGAAGTGATCAGAGGCATAAATAGTTCAAAATTTTAAACACTTTTGAATGCCAAATGTGATTAGAATCACATTCCTTTGTAGAAGAGCATTTATTCTCTGGGAAGGAAAAGGTTAAGGTAGCCAGTACTGAAATTAAGTTTGAAATTACATTTTTCCAGTGAATCCAACAAAAGGACCACTGGTAAGGCATGCAGATGTTGAACCAAGTTAAATATTTTAATTCTTTGTACATCCAAGTTAATAATGAATCAGGGAATCCAACCTGGTTTTTTTTTGTCTCCGAACTGAAGCCTCCATTTTCCCAATGTTCTCAGGCTTCTCCAGTAGGTGACAACTCATGCTGTGAGTTAAGGATCAAACCCAAGAATGATTGTTTTAGCTTGTTTCACATGTGTACATCTACATTCTTGCCTTCACAAACTTTTTAACACAGTTTCATTATTTAAAAAAACACTCATTTTAATTTCCAAATTGTAATTATTTAAATGATTTCATAGGAAACATGAAATGAATTCAAACTACACATGCTGACATACCAGCTGATGAGTCTGTAGCTTTCATTTACATTAGTTTGCATGAAGTATGTCCTGGTAGTTCCAACTTCTCCAAAATTAAGATTCTCAATTGACTGGATAAGAGGAAAAATAAATCAAGAGAAAAATGTACTGCAAGTCTCACCAAGGACAGGGCAGCTATTTTTTTGGGCTCCGTAGACGTGAATTACTGGCAAACGAGAAGAATGCACATAATTCTATTGGTGTCAAGTAACAGTATCAAAATTTTAAAACTGTACCTTTATCTTTCTAATAATTTTCCATTAAAAATTATAGTTTTTAAATGAGTTGAATGTGTTCTGAAGACTCCAGACATTCACAGCTGAGTAAGATACTCTTAACTACTAGATTCAAGAATAATGAACAGCTCAACCAGGAGAGGTCATCACAAGACAAAAAGTAACATGGAACATTCTAATTTATTATTTTTGATCTGTGCCCAGCTTAACAATTCCATGATAATGTAATGATTATCCAAAAGGTGATTTACACCCAAAAAATAACTTGGCAACAATAGTTTTAGTATAAAATGATAATTCAAAGACATTATTGAATCCCATAGTATCTTTAAAAATAGTGAGCTATATTGAATTTATCCTGGTACTGACAATCATATTCTCACCACTTGAATATGCATCCACATAATGTATGAATAATGCTTGTATCATTTTCCCAATCATGAACATAATTTTAGTGAACTCAGCTTTTGATTTTGTTGTACGAGGTATACATTTTGTCGGTATAGAGAAAATAACTATGAGGTAGAGTTGGATCAAAAATTCTCACTTTTAAAAACCAGTAAATTTATCTTGAAGTTGGTCAACAAAATTTGAATTTGCAAGATGACTTGATGAACTTCTCAGGAACAGTTGTTGGAGATATTTTTCCTAATTCCATGACTTCAGATGACCCATTTCTTGTTATGGGCTGGTCTATACCTACTCTAGTCTTTGCACACATCATATTCAAATGAATCTTCAAACATGCCAAGTTTAATATCACAGTGGCCTGAACAGTAGTCATGCTTGTTATTTTTGGAAGATTATACACAGCTGAATGTTGTCTTATGTGTGAATTCACTGTCTGGTAATGGAATCTGGATGGATAGCATGGGGAAAATGTTGTCTACGCATAAACCTATCCACAAGAAATGGCACTCTACAGAATAAACAAGTTGACCTATCAGTCAGTGGTATCTGTTGAGCCCTTAGTTTGTGCAGAACACTGTACTAAATGCCTGAGAGAGTACATGCAGTAGACCTATCACGTTTTTGTACAAAAATACTCTCCCTTATTTTAGAATTTTTGTACTAAAGATTAATTTCCAGCATATAGCTTTTATGACCCAATGGTGAACAAGTATTTATTATTTAAATTTCATGCTTTTTGTCTTCCCTTTTAGTCATTGTTCATCTTTGTGAGTCTCAACAATGGTTTGAGCATCTCAGGTACTCACCACATTCAAATACTCTGATTATAAATACCATAGCACTTTCCAGTTGAGTTTTTACCATGATAAACATTAATATTCAATTTTGGCATTAATGTTCCATTTTAAAATTAAAGAATGAACAATATTACATCTGGACAGGTACATTCCACAGAAGCAAAATATACCTGAAATCTCAGAAGAGGTACCTCTTCTTACATTGTTATCACTAGTGGAATTGTTCTTATTTTCAAAACAGCAGGGCATAGTGGATGGAGCACAGGCCTGATAGGTCATGGGTTCTCATCCCTGCTCTTCCACTTGTCTTCTGTGTGACCTTGTGCAAGTCAGTTCACTTCTCTGTGTCTTAGTTACCTCATCTGTTAAATGGGGATTAAGATTGTGAACCCCATGTGGGACAGGGACTTTGTCCAACTCAATTTGCTTGTATCCACCCCAGGACTTAGTACAGTGGCAAATAATAAGCACTTAGCAAATACCACAGTAATTACAATGGGCTTCTATATCTTTGGTGATCCCAGACCACACACTTGCCTCTTCGAATGCCAACCTTCTCAGTGACCCTCGATCTCATCTATGTCACCGCTGCCCCATTGCCCACGTCCTGCCTCTGGCCTGGAATGGCCTCCCTCCTCAGATCTGACAGACAGTTACTCTCCCTGCCTTCAGAGAAGGCACATCTCCAAGAGGCCTTCTCTGACGTAGGCCCTTTTCCTCTTCTCCCACTCCCTCTTGCTTCATCCTAACTTGTTCTCTTTTTGTTCTCCCCCTCCCCCCCACCACATTCCTGGCAGCCCCAGAGCACTTATGTGCATATCTTTATATTCATGTCTGTATCCTCCTCTGCTAGACTGTAAACTCACTGTGGGCAGGGAATCTATCTGTTACATTGTACTCTCCTAAGAGTTTAGTACAGTGCTCTGCACACAGTAAGTGCTCAATAAATATTAATGAATAAATGAACTTTCTGCTATTACTGTCCTGTGGTAAGAGTGCAGTATGACATGACTTGTAGCCTCACTCAGTATTTGGCCTGATGAATGAGTTAATGACCTGTACTAGATTTTATGATGATGATGGTATTTGTTAAGCGCTTACTATGTGCAAAGCACTGTTCTAAGCACAAGGGGAGGGGGCAGTCACCTGATACAAGATGATCAGGTTGTCCCATGTGGGGCTCACAGTTTTAATCCCCATTTTACAGATGAGGTAACTGAGGCACAGAGAAGTTAAGTGACTTGCCCAAAGTCACACAGCTGACAATTGGCAGAGCTGGGATTAGAATTTATGATCTCCGACTCCCAAGCCCATGCTCTTTCCACTGAGCCATGCTGCTTTTATTTGAATTGCCGTTAAAAAAAGCAATGAACATAGGATGGTGGTGTTTATAACCTATACCTTGAAAGTTCATATGTGACTGGAAATAAGCTGAGTAAGGTACTGATTTTTTTTTAAACATTATGGTTAGTTGCTGTTCATGTCCCTAGAGAAATGATTATTTCAAGAATAAATATTGGTAAAATTATTTCAAGAATAAATATTGGTAAAATAACATTTTTTTCATTTTGGAATTGCTAACTTGGAAAAGCAATTGGATTGTGTATGTCATGGTCAGTAGATAAAGGGAGGGGGAAAATCAACTTTCTAGCAATGTTTAGTTTTCCAAATGTGAAAGTAAAGAGGAAATTATTGATAGGGAGTCCATTTGTTCCCTAGCAAAGCCATATTCATTTTATTTTATGAATGGCACACTCAAAAAAAAATAATTGAATCAATACCAGAACACGGGACTCTTCCTCTCTCAGAACATGAACAATCTGGAAGTCTTCTTTGGCTAGCAGTGGCAAATGACTGCTGCTGCTGTCTACAGTGAATGCTTATTTGAAGCTGATTGGTGATGTTTTAGTACTAGGTCTTGGCACTTTAGTTGAGATAACTTATCAAACCTTTTGACCTACCATTGTGCCTCTTAATCTTTGTATTAATTAAATTTTTTAAGGCCTAGTTTACCCAAGGCAAAAGTCTTCCAACTGTGCTGGATTATCCTTTATCACAAAACCCTTTCCTCTTGTACCTTGTTTGTCCAAATTAGTGAGTTAAAGCTGGGTCTGGTTACTGCTAAGGAAATGAGAGTCTTTAGTCTGGAGGCATCCCCTCAATATTGTAGAATGTGGGTTTGAAGCAAATATCTTGATAAAATATTATTTAAAGATCTTATGTGAATTGAAATCTTTCACTGCTGCATACCACTTAATTCCTTGCTATGGGGAAGATATGGCCTAATTTAACTCTTACTTGGATTGCGTTTTCCTGTTGATGAGTTTCATAAACTTTTGTAGCCCAGCTGCTTTTATTTGGCCCAATAAACCCTCTATAGGGGAGCAGGCTAGGCGAGGGTGAGAAGGAGTTCTGATCTGAATGATCTGGATTGGCATGCTTGTGCTGAATCAATTTCCTGAAGAAAGCTCAAATTCCCACTTCACATTGCCTGTTTGAACACAGCCCTCTAGAGTGAATTCTATTTTTACTTTTTAGCCTAATCTTCTTCTAGATTACCTCCTGAACAGACATTGAATATAAGCTGACAATCAGTGATTGCACAATAAATACCAAGATGCGATACCTTCCAGGCAGCATTGGCACATAGGTAATAATAATGTTAATGTTGGTATTTGTTAAGCGCTTACTATGTGCCGAGCACTGTTCTAAGCGCTGGGGTAGACACAGGGGAATCAGGTTGTCCCACGTGGGGCTCACAGTCTTAATCCTCATTTTACAGATGAGGGAACTGAGGCACAGAGAAGTGAAGTGACTTGCCCACAGTCACACAGCTGCCAAGGGGCAGAGCCGGGGTTCGAACCCATGACCTCTGACTCCAAAGCCCGTGCTCTTTCCAGTGAGTCACGCTGCTTCTCAAGGAGAAAGTAGGGTTAGTTTCAGCACTCTGCCTTGCAAAAAGCACTCAACTTGTTGCCTGCAATCTATATTCTTTCATTACACTAGCTGCAACCTAAATGAAAGGAATTTGAATCTCCTGATCCTGAAAAATCTGCCTTCTGCACTTTGAGGTCATGGCAAGTTCCGGTCCGCACATCTTATCTTCCAAATGACTGCAACGTTTTGAAGATTAATTCATACATAAAGGATGAACTAAATATTCTTACTGATTATTAGGTGATATTTTGGTAGAAAACAAATGGCAGGTTGACTGAGAACAGATTTTTAATAGTGTTACAGACTTTCAAATTTGCCCATCATAGGAAATCCTGAAATACATATGTCTAGTTGACTGTGAATTTACTTTGTGAAAATGCCTTTTTTAAAAGAGTAAAACATTTCTAGAAAACCACCTGAGCATCATAACCAATATTTAATTACAATTTCACTTGGTTTCAGATTTCCTTCTACACACTCCTAAATATCAGGAGGCTTCCAGGGACCTTTAGCCATGACGAGGGCAAAAAGATGCACAGTTGGTAATGTTGCTTTCAGACATTTATCACTGGTGCTTGATTTTTGCCAAAGTGTTGGTGCAAAAAGTGACACTGTAGGTTCCACAGTCATTTGTTGAGCTCCTCTTGATTTTGATAGCCCTAGAAGCACTTTGGGTACAGCTTAAATTTGTTACTAGACTGTGGACTCTTTGTTCAAACAGTTTCCCCCATCAAAAACTCAGGCATCATGAAAGCATATGGTGCTTAATTGTGACATCTATGTCATTGCAACTTTCCTGATTTATGTGGTAACTCAGAATAGCAATGTATCTTTTCATGCTCTTTAAGTAGGACGGTGGGTAATGCAATGTGGTATTTTTAGAATTCTTACTCCAGTGTTAATCATGGTAAAGTCATCATTTCCATATCCTTTAAAAACTTGATTTTATCAGAATTGATTACCAGAAATGTAACAGAATTTACTAAATTTGTTTCCTGAGAACAGTAAATGTTGATATTTCCCGTCTAAGGTCTATGGATATATATTAATATTTCATACAAAGAGAAAACCCTGGCTTCTGTGAATTGGGTCTTTAAAGGACTTTTGATATTCCTGAATTTTGGAACCCTCTCTTTGTAAAACATTCAAGGCACTATAGGAATTGTGCAAGTTGTAGAAAATAAAATATCTGGCCGTTTAAAACACTTCACAAAACTCAAGGTTGTTCAATAAACTTCATCGAAAAAATTCCAACTGCCATTCAGTAAAAAAAAAATAAATAAAAAATAAAGCTTTGGACTACAACGTCTCATTGAAGGAGAATAAGACAGTCATTACAAAATGAAATATGTAATTCTAATTGTATTTAATTGAATTAGCTGAGCAGTTCAGGTGAATTATAATCAGTGATCATCCATCTACTATCTTTTGTATCATCTCTATTTCCTTATTTGTCTGGGCAGTTTTCTTCAAAGTATATAGGCTGAAGAGCTCCAGGACTGTGAACCTGTTGTTGGGCCGGGATTGTCTCTATCTGTTGCCAAATTGTACATTCCAAGTGCTTAGTACAGTGCTCTGCACATAGTAAGTGCTCAATAAATACGATTGAACTTAAAAAGATTTGTTCTTTCATTGTTACAACATAGTCTCCTTTTAATATGTATTTACTTCCGTGCTTTCATAAGGCAAGAACATTTCCGGTGTAAAATTTCTCTCAGGCCCTTTCCGTCTAGGCCAAATATCACATTTGATAAAAATCCAGTATGTGTTTGAACAACCCCATTATGAGCCTTTTCCCGGAGTCTACCTAAGGAACTGGGTCTCTGGCTGACTGCTTGGACCTGTGTCCTTGCTGTGACATTGCTTCTGTTTATGAACATCTTACTATACTAGAGAAGAGGGGAATGGTCTTGGGAGAAGGAAGTAGAAACTCGAGGATGGAAATAGAGTATTAATCCCATCAATACAAGTAATATAAGGAAAGTCAACATTTTATTATGTCAACATCCCTTTAATTGTTTTACTTAGGGGCTGGCTTCAAGGATTTTATAATTTTGTTCTTGGAATTTTTTAATGGTATTTGTTAAATGCTTACTATGAGTCAGGCCCTGTATTAAGAGCTAGGGTAGATACAAGATAATCAGGTTGGACAAGATCCATGTCCCACATGAGGCTCACAGTCTTACTACCCATTTCACAGATGAGATAAGTGAGGCACAGAGAAGTGAATTGCCCAGGGTCACACAGCGAACAAATGGTGGAGCCAGAATTATAACCCAGGACCTTCTGATTTCTAGGCCTGTGCTCTACCCATGCTGCTTCTCTATCTTGTGCTAACACCATGGGGCCTGGGAATGAAGTGCCCTTTGGAAGCATAATGCAACCAAATATATTCTGAATACGGAAAGGAGAAAAAGCATGCCACTCAGGCACCGCTGGCCAATCAAGAGGCTCAAAGGAGTATAGCTACCCCAAATTCATAAAAGCAAAATTGGATCAGTACATTTTACCCCACTGGGAAATCTCTGTGGCTGCTTATATTATTATTATTATTATTGACTTTGCCTCAGGTGGATACAGCATGTAGCCACCGAACAAGAAATATTGAAATGAGATTAAAGTTCTTTTTTTCCCTGTCTCCCTCCCTTATTTAGTAGTTTATGAGCTTGGATCCATCTTTTGACCATTTGGTATTCACTCCACCCTCTGCCCCACAGCACTTATGTTCATATCAGTTGTTTGTAGCAATGTCTCCCCCTCTAAGCTGTAAACTCCTTGAAGGCAGGGGACATGTTTACCAACTCTTTATTGTATTCTCCTAAGTACTCAGTACAGTCCTCTGCACGAAGAAGTGCTTCATAAATACTGTTGATTGAGAGTCATGGGAAGGTCTACACTCAAGGTGCCTACAAGGTGCTCACATTGATATCCTGCTGCAGATATAACACATTTAAGTACATTTTTCTTTTAGTAGAAGGTAACCCCATTTTAAAGGCAATTTGTTTAGCAGTAGTCTGACACTGAGAAAGTAGAAGGATGTTAATCACCATCTGTATGAAGCATGTGAATATCAATTTTTAGCACCTTAATTTGCAAATGGAAATGGTAGGGAAACTTTAGTCCTGTATTGTCAAAGGCTATTATGACTTAAAAAAGAAATCCCTTAATATAGGCATGTATCAGGAGTTTTCATCTTTGAAACTGAGGCCTCCTATATCAAGTTCTAGCCTCTAATCCAATGACAGTTTTATTGAAAGACACCCGTGGACCTAGTGAATGCTTTAACATCTTAATTGTTTTTCTGTGACCTTATTATGTATTGTTGGATCACTTTATTTCTCAACAGGTGGAGAAATCCTGACATTATGGATCAGGTCATGGGTAATGTAACAAGGTCCAAATGGATATTTAAAGTGGATTCTTAACAATCTGTTGAGCCCTCCTGTGTGCAGAGCACTAGACTAAACACTTGGGAGAGTACTACGTTGTAGACGGGATCCCTGCTTTCACGGAGCTTCCAAACTAGAAAAATCCCCACTAGAGTTGTGGCACCCTGCCCTTCATGATTCAGTGTTGGTGATCATGTCAGGTGAAGGAAAATCAATGGATTTTTGTGTTTTTCTTCTAAAAGTTTTAATTATGATGTTCATTAAATGATGCACTCCTAAACATTGAGGGCTGGAGTAGATAGATTCAAGATGATCAGATCAGACACAGTGCCTATTCTACTTGGGGTTAACAATCTAGGAGGCGGGGAGAACAGGGATTTAAAACTTATTTCACAGATTTGGAAAGAGATGTAGAATGAGGTTAAATTGACGTGCCCAAGGTCACGCAATAGGCCAATGGCAAAGATGAGACTAGATTCTGGGTCTTCTGAAGCCCAGAGCAACTATAATACCTTGATTTTTGAATAGTGCTTTCATTCCTATAGCAGACTCACATTAACCTTCTTATCCTTTTCCTCACAACAACTCTTTAAGGAAGGTAGAAGAACAGGTGTTATCCCCATTTTTTAGAGTAATAACAATAATAATGATATCCAAGTGCTTACTCTATGCCAAACACTGTTCTAAGCACTGGGGGGAGATACAAGGTTATCAGCTTGTCCCATGTGGAGCTCAGTCTTAATCTCCATTTTATGGATGAGGTAACTGAGGCACAGAGAAGTTAAGTGACTTGCCCGAGGTCACAGCAGATAAGTGGTGGAATCTGAGAAGATGAACCTTAGGTTAAGTGACTTGCTGAAGGTCAAACAGTAGGCCAATGGCCGAGTTTAGACTTGAACTCAGGTCTTCTGGTCTTTCCGCTGTGCCTCTCTTCCTCACTAAGCCATGCTGTCACTAGAGATACAAGATCTATTTGTTTTCCACTTCCAACACCCCCTGCCGCTTCCTCCCCAAATTTAAAGTACCTTTTCAGGAATTTCCCCTCAAGGGAGAAGCACTCACAAACACGATCTCCCCCAGCTCCCCCCAAAATTTTAAAATATGGAAAAAAATCCCCAAACACCCAAAGCTATGCTCTCCTCTTCCCTGTTTTCTTTCTCTCGTCTCATCGCCACCTGTAGTCTCTTGCCCAGATTATGATGGATTGCAGAAACCCAGGTAACAATCTGTCTTAATTCCTTTCCAAATATATACTCAGAATTCTCTGTAGTGAACTGATTTTAAAGCTCTTTTTATTCTCTTAATCAAATAGCTCTCATTTCTTGTCACCTTAAAACAGTAAAACATATAGGTATACGCAAAACTTTACTTGAAAACGTAAAAAGTAGGCAGTAAACCAAAGACTCATTCCCTTTGTTTATTCTGTTGTTTTCCTTAAGGAAGCAGAGACTCTAAACCAAAATAATTAAAGGATTGGCAAATAAGCTTTAGGAGGAAGAGGAAAGGAACCTGAGTTATTTACTCTGGAGAAGAGGACCCGGAGGGATGTCTTAACAACAAGCTTTAATCATATTTAATAAAAAGTGGGGAGCAATTGTTTGTTTCTCCTGAGGCAGGACAAGAGAGAATGGTATTAAAGGAGGAAAGATCTTTTACATGAAAAATGTTAGGGGAAATTGACTAAGAGGAAGAATTGGGAGACATTGGAAAGTGGCAATGAAAGGTTATGTATTTTTTAAGATTAGGATTGACCAAAGCCTCCAAGGAACATGATTGGAGGGGTTGCTGGTCATCCTAGTGGTGAAATCAAAGACAGAGAAACTGGCCTTAGGTTAAATCAATTAGATTGGATGTCCTGCCAACCCTTCAGACTTCATATGTCTGAAACAGAACTTCTTATATTCCCACACCAATCCTGTCTTCCCCTTGACTTTCTCCTTACAATAGACAGCTCTACCACCATCCCTGACTTTCAAGCCTGTAACCTTGGCGTTATTCTCATCTCACCACTCCCATTCAACCCACATATTCAATGTCACCAAATCCTGTCGGTTCTATCGTCACATTGCTAAAATCCATTCCTTTCCATCTAAATTGCTACCACTTTAGTACAAGCACTTATACCATCCTGCCTTGATTGCTACATCAGCCTCCTTGTCTTCTCTCTCTCTCCCTCTCTCTTTTTGCACTTAAATGCATACTTCACTCTGCTGCACAGATCATTTTTCTACAGAATTGTTCAGGGGATGTTTCCCCATTCTTCAATAACCTCCAGTGGTCTTGCAATGTGTCCAACCTAAACCAGTTGAATTGGACAAGACCACTTGGGAATTTCTTCAATATCATCTTTATTAAAAACCAAAGTGGTATTAAGCACTTACTTTGTATCAGGCACTGTACTAAGTGCTTGGGTAGATAAAAGCTGATCAGGCTGGACACAGTCCATGTCCCACATGGAACTCACGGTTTTAATGTACATTTTACAGATTAAGTAACTGAGGCCCAGAGAAGTTAACTGACTTGTCAAGGTCACACAGTAGACAAGTGGCAGAGCTGGGATTAGAACCCAGATCCTTCTGACCCCCAGGCCCATGTTGCAGCCACTAGGCCATGCTGCTTCTTGTCATCACTAGTAGTCTAAATTAAAAATAAACAAAAAACAGTGGAAACTTGTTGCACTGTTTTTATGCTTATTGAAGAGCAGTGTAAAGTGCAAGCTTACTTGCCCAGAAAGAGTAAGAAAATTCAGACTGTTACATTTCAAGTACTCAAAAATAGGAGGAATTAGCATGATTTCTGGGTTCTTGTGCTTCTGTCTGATTTCAATTTATGGGTGTTTTCTCCATTTCTCAATCCCCACTGTCCTCTTGTCCATCATCCCTGTCACCATCTTGCTCCCTGTCTGCCATGCTCTTGAGTCCTTGGGGGCCTTTGAACCTTGCCAGTGTCACTTGAACCCTTGCCAACTCTACATATCAGCGCTTAATCAATACTATCATTATTTTTATTACTGATCACCCTTTTCAATCCAGCTTCTCCAAACTCTTTCCCCACAGTGCAATAAATGGTAGCTTCAGCATGCTCATTATTTCAGGTTATGAAGAGCATGAAACTACAATCTCTCCACCTGCCTCAGGTGGCATTATTTGTAGGTGGATGCATTTTAGGAAACATTAACAAAATATATTCATATAAATATCCTGAAATATTAATATGCCAGAGTCTTATTAGAAAGATCGATGAGGTCCTTAAAATGGAAAAAAATACACGAGTAGTCCCTATGAAAATATTCTTTGAAACACTGTATTTCAAGTTAAGATTCATAAAACAAAGGAAAGTCCAATAAAAAGACCAAGTGATTTTTGCCCTGAAGTAGGGACAAATTAAAAGCTTATCTTTTAATGTAAATATCAACATTTTTCAATTTATTATAATAATAATAGTGTTGGTATTTGTTAAGCGCTTACTATGTGCAGAACACTGTTCTAAGCGCTGGGGTAGATACAGGGTAATCAGTTTGTCCCACGTGAGGTTCACAGTTAATCCCTATTTTACAGATGAGGTAACTGAGGCACAGAGAAGTTAAGTGACTTGCCCACAGTCATACAGCTGACAAGTGGGAGAGCTGGTATTCGAACCCATGACCTATGACTCCCAAGCCTGGGCTCTTTCCACTGAGCCACACTGCTTCTCTTAAAGCATCACAGTTATGTTTTTAGGAGATAACACCAAATCCCCCCAGTGGACATCTCTGTTTCTGGAGAAGGGGAGAGCTCGTGCTGACTATACAGGGCCACTTTTGATTTCCTGAATTACTCTTTGTTCCAACTTCACATTTAGCCATTCAATCAGTGGCATTCTGTGAGTACTTACTGTATGCAGAGAGCTCTGTACTTGGGAGGGTACAGCGTAACAGATCTGTAGACATGTTCCCTGCCCACAAGGAGCTCAGACACTAGAAGTTTACAGACCTCTTTGGTAATATTAGAATTTCCTTTATATATGCTACTGTTATTCTCTATCAAGCATTCACCCCTATGAGTATGAAGAAACAGTGATGATGAGCAAAAAGCAAGAACACATGCCAAGTTTGTGAATATTTTTCTTGCACAAGACCATTTGAGAGTAAAAAAAATGGTCAGAAAATTAGGGTATTACACTGGCCTGGTGAATGGAAGACAGTCTAGACAATGTCAGTCTTCCCTGACAGTGGACCTACTCTCTGAGCATGGAGCTCTCTCTTTTCACAGCCAAATCAAAATTGTTTTGGCTTTCCAGAAAGACTTTGCCACAGCACCATCTTTTTGAAGTTTTCCTATCCGATATTATTTTACAGTATAGGTTTTAAGTCCCCAACCAGGCCCCATAAAAAGCAAGTTTGCCAGAAATAAAAATGTCTGATGAATGGTGAAACATCCTTGTAACATTTTCAAGACAACTCAAGTTTTTGACATATGGGAAAAGGTTATAGGACTTATGGGACTTAAATAAATGAAAGCTTTATGGTGGAGGGGAAAGGTTAGATTGAGAAGTGTTTTAATGAGCCTGGCTGTCTTTTCAACTCTCAAGGCCATTGAAACCTCTTGACTGATCTGATGCCACAAGATACCATATTGTCTCACTTTCTGATAGGTGGTAGTTTAACATTTTCCAGCAGAATAAATACAACTGAGAGAAAGCTGACCCTTTTTCTTCCATAGGGGTGGCCTGTCACTGATATCTTGGAAATGTAATTCTAGCCACAATTAACCAAGATTAAAAAAGGCAATTCATGTTGAATTTCAGAGTAAACCAGGATCGATTTTTTTTTTCTTGTTCCTGATTCCTTCTACAGTATCATTTATTTCTACAATTTTAGGTAACATGGTGGAACAATTCATTGATATTTAGTCGATTGGCTTTCTAGAAAGATTTGGGAAACCAATGAATTTATAATTAACATAAAATTGCCCAGTTTAAAGCATTCATTGTACTTCCTCCTTCCTTCTCTATGGCTTTCCTATCTTCCTGATTTTTCTTTCTCCCTCTTTTTCTCCTCTCCCCTAGATCTTTCAAAATATTTATTAGCTTAGATGAATCTCTTATCTCCATTTTCATAGTATTTACTAGCTGCTTACTCTGTTCCAAAGTATTGTGTTGAGGACTGGAACATATTCAAGATGATCAGATTGGACACGGTCCCAATCTCACAAAGGTTCACAATCTAAAAGGTAAAGAGAGCAGATGTCCTATCCCCATTTTCAAGATGAGGAAGCTGAGGCCGACAGAAGGTAGGTAACTTTCTCTAAGTTAAATAGCAGCAAAGTGGTATTGCTGGAATTAGTTCGTCTGATTGAATAGGCTACTTGGCATCCCATTGTCTTTCGTTGGTATCTGTTGGTCAGTCTTTCTGCTCCTATATTTTTCACCTGCTACTCTCTCTTCTGTTCTGCTCCCCCTACATCTGTTTTCCTCATTTCCTCTTCTGATTGTCCCTTCCTTCTCTGCATAATATTCCTTTTTCTCCTTCTTGCTCAGGGGCCCTGTCCTCTTCTGCTCCAATCTGTCAATGGTGTATATTGTGCGCTTTCTGTATGCAGAGCACCATTCTAAGTGCTTGGGAAAGTACAATATGATGCAGTTGGTAGGCACAATCCCTGCCCACAAGAATTTACGGTTGAGAGGGGGAGACAGGTATTAAATTACAGAGAGGGTAAATGGCAGGGTATAAGAACATTAACCTAAGTGCTATGGGGCTGAGGGTGGGGTGATTATCAAGCGTTCACAGGATATAGAGCTGAGGGTGGGGTGATTATCAAGCGTTCACAGGATATAGACCCAAGTGAATAGGTGACCCAGAAGAAAGGACAAATAGGGGAAATAGTTCTTGTCATGAGTCCTTTCTTGCAGTCCTTTGGCCTATCCCCTTTTTTTTTGGTTTTATTTTTACTTTTATAGCTGTTTTCCTCCCCTCTTCTCTGCAGTAAGTACCCTTTCCCCCCCACTCACCATCCAATGGTAGGTGGTCAAATGCTGCTGTTGCCACGACTGATTCCTTCTCACTTCCCCTCTGCCCCTCACCCCCGAATCTGTCATCTGTGGTTCCCCAGGCTGCTCTCTTCCTGGACCATTTTTCTCCCTAGCACCTACGCAGACTGCTCCTTTCTGAGACCAATGGCAGCTGCACATCCTAGGGATCCTCTGAGCTTTCCTCAGCACTTCCTGAGACACTAATGTTAATAATAATTGGGGTATTTAGTAAGCACTGTACAAATTGTCAGATTCAGTCCCCCTGATGCATCTGGGCTCAAGACTAAGGTTGGAGAGGAAGGAAGGGGGAAAAATAAGAATATTTTATCTTCATTTTGAAGATGAGGCAACTGAGAAATAGAGAAGTCAAGTGACCTTGTCTGTGGTTATGCAGCAGGAAAGTGTCAGAGCTCAGATTACCACCCAGGTCTTTTGATTTCCCAGGTCTGTGCTCTTTTCACTAGACAGTGCTTTCTCTTCCTGAGCCTCTTGAGGTTAAACTAACCTCTGAGTTCTTTCTCTCATGAATTACTTTGTGATTCCCCTCCCCGGAGGCATCTTGGTTGCCTGTAACTTAGTTGTGGGCAAGGAACATGTCTGCCAACTCTTTTGTATTGTATTCTCCCAAGTACTTACTCCAGTGCTCTGCCCATAAGTGCTCAATAAATACAATTGATGATGGTGGCTGACCAATTGTGGTGGCTTTTATTTGGGGTTTTTTCCCCCCACCAGAATCCAGTGGAGCTACTCCTCTCATTGAGAATCCCCTGAGCTGCTGGTCTTAATAAGCAGTAAACCCGTATATGTGAGAAATCACTTTTGTCCCCAACATCAAAGTTCTTTGGAAATCACATCTTCCTCCAGAAGAATCTTCTTTGATTATTTGTCCATCACTTCAATACTTCCATGCCACCTAAACATTCCAGCTCTCACCCTACCCTTTTCCATATTTGTACATATCTTTATACTGTTTTTCCATATATCTGCAATGTAGTGTTTGTCTCCCCAGCTTGATGTAAACTCCTGGAAGGCAGGGACCATGCCTACTAATTCTTTTTGTACTCTCCCAAATGCTTAGTACAGTGCTCTGCACACAGTAAGCACGTGATAAATACCACTGATCAGAGTATTATGAAATACCCTTCCTTTTGAACATATTTTAGTGTATTTGCACAGTCTTTTCTCTCCAAGTCATGGACAGTACTGATGAGAAAGTTCAAATGGTGAAACTAGTCATTCTTATTCTTGCAGAGTTAATTTTCTGCTGAATTCTCTTTAGGACTTAATCCTCTCTAGTTTTACCAAGTGTGTGTACCTTCTCCAGTGATTGAGTTGTTTATTATCCATGGCCAGTCACAAGCAAATTTATGAACAATGCTAACGGGGAGATGAAAATCTAGTGCTGCAAAAAAAGACTATTGAACTGTCATCTGAGCTTGCATGCAACCTTATCATAATTATGAGAATAATTGCAACAACTGTTTGAAGCCTAAGTGTAGGAGGAAAAAGAAATCTATTGGCTAAATGCTTTCTGCTAAGGAAAGAAATGGAGACAATCACAGTATTGAGAATTTCTCAAACACTTTGCCAGCAGAATTTAGCAACATGTTTTCCATTTTTACCATAGTTGATGTTTGATAAATACTGCTTTCAGAGAAGAAAAATGTTATTTACCCAAATAATATGACTTGCAGTTTTTAAATCAATCTGCTTCAATGTCTTGGATTAAGAACAACTTGAGAATATCACACAATGTATTTTAGCAAGCTTTTGGTAAACTTCAGAAATTCGAGGTAAGAGATTTCCAGAAGTGGTTGCCCTTTTCTTTTCAGCTGAAATTATTACAGACCGCATTCGTTGAAATTAAAAAATCTTGCACACTGTTCTAACTTTTGTACTCATTAGAGTTCAGAGTTTATTTTAGAGCGAATTTAGTCTCTTCATTTCCAGAGTCCATGATAGATTTGAGATGAACTAGAGCATGGGCTTGGGAGTCAAACCTGGGTTTCTAATCCTGTCTCCACCACATGTGTGCTCTGTGACTTTGGACAAGTCACTTAACTTCTCTGTGCCTCAGTTTCCTCATCTGTAAATGGGGATTAAGAGTGTGAGCCTCATGTGGGACAGAGACTGTTTCCTGCCTGATTATCCAGTGCTTAGAACAGTGCCTCTGGTGCTTAAAACAGTGCCAGGCACATAGTAAGAGCTTAACAAATATCATAAAAGAAAGAAGAAGAAAATTTGTATCTACACCAGCGTTTAGAAAAGTGCTTGGCACATAGGAGCTTAACAAGTACCATAATAATCATTATTAAAGACATATAAAGTCACTTAGGACTATTTGAACACTGTTTATAAATGAAGTTCTGAGAAGTAAAGAGCGAACAAAATCATTTAAGCTCTTAGCAAGTGGATCCAAGGAGACAGTTTCTATATTGATGAGACAGCTCTCTTGTTTTTTTTTTTTAAAAATAAAGTAACTGTTGCCCTTTTTAAAATGGACTATTATCCACAAGGAATTAGGTTGAGGAAATTCAAGCCCAAGCAGTTTATGATGTGCTCAGGTCTCCTGACTCCCACACACAACTGTTATCACTAGCCTAAATGATGCAGTTCCCCAAATATCTCTGTAACTGAATGCTCTTCAGTAGGACCTTTTTCCCCTTGATGCAATGAAGAGAAAATGGAGCCACCAATTTATACATTTTACGCTGCACGTGTGAGTTGTTTTTTTATTTGAAGTGATTGATGTTACAAATATAGAACAGTGATTTCTATTAACATTATAGAACAACAATTTCTCCATTTTAAGGAGACACTCCAGATTCCAGCTAGAAAGTTATCATAATGATGGCAACTTTACTATGATTGCAGTATACTAAGAATAGAAAGACTATTTTGAAAGCTACGATTCTCTTCATCTTGAATAATGGAAGTGCCATGAGTTGTTATTGAAAATATTTCACTTTTATACCCTTTAATGTTACTGTAGAAACTCTGAAGAAAGAACAACCGACATAATACTCGACACATTTTAAGCAAAGAAATGCTCCATTGAGCTATATCTAATTAGAGTGGATCATTATCCCTACTGCTACATAATCAGTTTAATAAGGATTCAGGGAAAGGTCAGGCAGCAATTTTTGGGTACAGTTTGTCATGGACCTGGATTTAGAGCTCATCCTGCCTAAGGCAGAATAGGGCTTGAGAAGCAGCAGCATCTAGTGGAAAAAGCTTAGTCCTGGGGCTCAGGGGGCATGTGTTCAAATCCTGATTCTGCTACTTACCATGGTTCAATCATAAGCAAGCCTCACTTTTTTATGTGTAAAATGGAGAAATGCCTGTTTTCCCTCATAATGAGGGACAGAGACTGTCTGACCATATTATTATGTGTCAGAAGTTATAGATCCAAGTGCACTGATGATAGAGAAGGGAGAGTGAACCAGGGACAAGAGAGCTTAACTAGGGAAGGCCTCTTGTACATGCAACAGTTGTGCAGTGGTGGAGCTGTGATCAGCTTATTCGTGATTTCCCTTTTTCACTATTTTGAAATGAGTTAGTTAAATGGCATCTTTAGCCAGTGAAAGTGGATTGATTAATCTGTACTTTCTCTGGAACATTTGAATGGACTATGGTTCCAGTCCCCAAGCTCAGAAAGTCACATTTCAGAGTATTTTTTCTTAGTAGTGATTGCATGGCTAAGCAGATTGTTAATTTAAAAGCATATAACTGCTTCAGAGTGAAATAGTAAAGACAAAGTTCAATTACATGATATGTGAGTTTTGTTTTGCATAACCGTTGCCTAAGGACTTCTGCTTTTTATATAAATTTAAAAAGTCAGAGTGTGGCAGATGCATCTTTCAGAGTAGTTTGTTTCTGGATTGCTTTTAAAAAGTAATGGGGCTTCAAAAGAAGTTTATCAGAGGTTTTTATTTTCATTTGCTCACCATTAAATTAAATGTCAAATTGCAATTTGTTATTGTTTAATATGTTTTTCTAATTGGAATAATTTTATAAAATTTTCCACATGCCAATAACAGTATCCAAAATAAATCTGTTAACTCCACAAATCAATTCTCTTCTATAATTATTTATATGGAAGAACTAAAACTCTGAAATGTTCACCAGTTGGAAATATGCGATAGCACTTTATGTTAATGAAATTTTCATGATCATGGAAGAAAAGTGAATGAGATTATGATTGTTTTTGTAAAGTCAATGTAATATTTTGAAAATAAAAAAAACTACTGATAAAAAAGCCCCTTTGGAAAGTACTCTAGAACATAGTTTTCTCCATCAACTTGACATCAACATGGACTTTTGTTAAAAGGCTTTCATAGCCAGTGTTAGTTCATTTATATGCATCTAATTACAGTATTTATGGCATCACACACTGAGCTTGTTTTCTATGTGTGTTGAACTTTCTTGAATGATGAATGCCCAAATAACAGAGTAGGAGACAAAACCATTCTAGCAAATGAAATGTTGCTTTCCTTTCACTGTCCTGTGGAAGATAACTGTGTGAGAAATAAGAAAATAGGACCTAAGTAGAATCATAGCATTCTGTTGAAAATCAATCTTCCCATTTAGATCAGAGGCCTGCTCCTGACCATGCCCTGAATGGCTAAACAATGGCCAAATTTGTCCACAGTATTGGCTAATTGACATCCCATGCCAAACTCTATCTTAATCTTCATAATTTGTCCTTTAAAGTCCAGGAGAGAAGATGGAGGTAACATTTCACTTAGTATTTTATTTAAAGAAGAGAGTTCTCTCAGCACTGTAGAGATATCGATTGAAAATTTACATTAGCATCTATTATAACTCAGACTTAAATACCATCTACCAGTGTTTAGGAATTGCTTTGCTTAGCTCCCTAGCCAGGAGAAATATTGGGTAAAGGTGGGTGATTGGAAGCGATGCCGATTCCAGGAGATGTGACTGAGAACTATCCAGGTCAACTTTTTGTTGTGTCCTAGCCAACCCCTCATAAAGGACACCGGTAATACACATCCTAAAGACATACAGAGGTAGAGGGGGTTCACTCCCCAGCAGGAAGGCAGTGTTTATTTTTAGCAGATAATTTTCTCTGAGTGGCTTAAAGATGATCAATCAAAAGTACTGACTATTCAACATATGGCGTTAATTCCAAATTTAACTCAGCAGTCCCTCTTCTAATGATATTTTGACATTTTCATCCTTTCCCAATTATATTTTCATGGGATTTGGGGGATGAAATGGTTCACTGATTATTTATTTTTTTTTAATGAGCCAAGACCACTCGAGGTCTCTGCCCTAACTTGAATGCTCTTAGCAAAGGCCTTACCTGTGTTGATCTTGTTTGGGCAAACTTAATTAAGTTACATGTCATTGATTCAGCCAAACAGTAATTGGGAATGATTTTATTTTGTTTCATCACTAATAGTATGTAAGGCCAAGAATCTTTCCCGCGCTAGGCCCCAATTCATTGAGTAGAACAGAATGGTCCAGTCTACCAGACAGTGAATGCCTTAGAGCTTGGAGGCGTGGGAAGAGTAATAATAAGAATAATGATAAACCTTCTCCCTCCCCTCAATATCACGATAAACCACTGACGGTCTGTTGAAACAAGGTTCACATTCAGGCTAAGCTAGTGGTAGTAGAAGCAACATGGTGTAGTGAATAGAGCATGGGCCTGGAAGTCAGAAGCTCATGGGTTCTAATCATGGATGTGCCACATGTCTGCTCTGTAATCTTGGACAAGTCATTTCACTTCTCTGTTCCTCAGTTACTGCATCTATAAAATGGGGATTGACACTGTAAGCCCTTCTTAGGACAGGGATTTGCTTGTATCCACCCCAGTGCTTAGTACAGTGCCTGACACATAGCGAGCCCTTAATAAATACCAATATCATTAATAGCTTTTTATGCTTACTGTGTGCAGAGCACTTTTCTAAGTGCTGGGAAGAAATACACAGATGAAAATTAGACATGTCCTTCAATCTCCGAGGAGTTCACAATCTCACTGTGGAGAAACAATGTGGTTTAGTGGATAGAGCACGGGCCTTAGAGTTAGAAGAACCTGGTTCTAATTCTAGCTCTGCCACAAGTCGGCTATGTGATCTTGGGCAAGTCACGTAATTTCTCTGTGCCTCAGTTACATCATCAGTAAAAAATGGAGATTGAGTGTGAACCCAGATTGGGGCAGGGATTGTGTATAACCTGAGTAACTTGTATTGATCCCAATGCTTAGAACAGTGCTTGATATGTGGCACTTAACAAGTACATAATCATTATAATCAACCTGGAATATCACCTAATGTATAACTTGTATCACTTGTCCTAGGGTGCTCATTTTTCAAAGTTTGTTTCCAATGTAAAATAACTTCCTTTAGAGAGAGAAGTATAGAAAATTCAGTCCAACAGCATCACATTTTAGAAGGTTATTACTAGGAGAAAGCTGAGATTCCATTACAATTGAAGAAATAATAGCCTTTAGTCAAAAATGCTTAGCATCTCGCAGGCAAAAAGGGTGCTCATTTGTCATAAGGTCAACATTACTTTGGTCAAAAGCTAATGATGTTCAGAAACTAAAATATATGCAATGTTTACACCACTGATTGGACATATTTCCAATATTATTTGGTGTCTTGTACATGTAGAGTTAATGCAGATTAATGCTTGTGTGCCAAGACCTTGACTTAAACTGATAAAATTTGACGAGAGAACCCATCTGTTTAATAGTGTTGGGGCAAAGTCAAAAATGCATTCATTTACTTCACTCTTAATAGTCTCTGGGTAGCAGCTGCAACCCTAGTAGTTTGGATGGCTTAGAGGCACAAAGCAGTTGTCCAAAATATTGTCATGTGCATACAGACTTCACAGCAGGTTTTCTAGAGTGCCTTTTGAAGTCAATTTCCCAGGTGAACAAGATTTTTTGGGGGGGGGAGGGTGAGAAGGGGTAGCTTATAGGCGGTTTTGATACAATTAGATGAGAGAGGCCTGAATGGGAAGAAGAGAGACCATTACAACTATTTGGGAACAGCTGCACCTGGAACATTGTCTTCCTGAACAATTGGGGAAGCTGGAAAATCAATTCCTGAATATACCCGTTGGTACTTACCCAGCTGTGCCCAGTGGTCTTGGGGAATCCAGTGTTCATGCTAACAAAATGTCACACCAAAGATTGCTCTAAAAAGTGTAAGGAGGCAATTGAAAGAATCCATCTAAAATAAAGACTAGCAAAAGTCACAGACAATGATGGACAGTCTATTTTGGGCATTTTACTAAATGCTGGGTTAGGTACAAGATAATCAGGTTGGACACAGTCCATGTCCCACTTGGGGCTAAGTATCTTAATCTCTGTTTTACAGAGGAGGTAACTGAGGCCTACATAAGTTAAGTGACTTGTCCAAGGTTACACAGCGGAAAAGTGACAGCGGGTTAAGAACCCAGGTCCTTCTGATTCCTGGGCCCACGCTTTATCCACTAAGTGAAAGTACTTCTATATTTTGAGATCAGATTAATAGGTTGTGCAATGGTTTCTTTCAGGCCCAGCTCTCATCTCCAGGATCCAGCTAGTAGGCTTCTCAGCAAGTTTGAGCCTAGGGAACAGATCACTTCATGACAAAGAAAGAGATTCCTTTGGACAATTTTATTTTTTCTTTATATAGTGAGAAGATTGGCAATGTAAAACTGACAGATTCATATTGTATTTCTAGCATCATTTCCATGGCAATTGAACCTAAAGACTAGGTTAGAGATAATAATAATAATGGTGGTATTTTGTTAAGCGCTTACTATGTGCCAAACACGTTCTAAGCGCTGAGCTAGATACAAGGTAATCAGGTTGTCCCAAATGGGGCTCACAGTCTTAATCCCCATTTTCAGATGAGGGAACTGAGGCACAGAGAAATTAAGTGACTTGCCCAAGGTCACACAGACAAATGGAGGAGCTGGGATTAGAACCCATGACCTCTGACTCCCAAGCCCAGGCTCTTTCCACTATGCCATGCTGCTTAGATGTTCAGAGCCACCCTGGGGAAAACTATTCCTAGGTCTTATTAACTCTAGGCTTCAAGGCTCTATATCACCTTGCCCCTTCCTACCTCTCCTCCCTTCTCTCTTTCTACCGCCCACCCCGCACGCTCCGCTCCTCTGCCGCCCACCTCCTCATCGTCCCTCGGTCTCACCTATCCCGCCGTCGACCCCTGGGCCACGTCCTCCCGTGGTCCTGGAACGCCCTCCCTCCTCACCTCCGCCAAACTGATTCTCTTCCCCTCTTCAAAACCCTACTTAAAACTCACCTCCTCCAAGAGGCCTTCCCAGACTGAGCTCCTCTTCTCCCTCTACTCCCTCTACCACCCCGCCTTCACCTCTCCGCAGCTTAACCCTCTTTTCCCCCCATTTCCCTCTGCTCCTCCCCCTCTCCCTTCCCATCTCCTCAGAGCATGGGCTTTGGAGTCAGAGGTCATGAGTTCGAATCCCAGCTCTGCCACTTGTCAGCTGTGTGACTGTGGGCAAGTCACTTAACTTCTCTGGGCCTCAGTTACCTCATCTGTAAAAAAATGGGGATTAAGACTGTGAGCCCC
This sequence comes from Ornithorhynchus anatinus, assembly GCF_004115215.2. Classification (NCBI taxonomy): domain Eukaryota; kingdom Metazoa; phylum Chordata; class Mammalia; order Monotremata; family Ornithorhynchidae; genus Ornithorhynchus; species Ornithorhynchus anatinus. Next base: position 12,110,847 of record NC_041731.1, read on the forward strand.
ATGTGGGACAACCTGATTCCCCCGTGTCTCCCCCAGCGCTTAGAACAGTGCTCTGCACATAGTAAGCACTTAACAAATACCAACATTATTATTAGAGAAGCAGCGTGGCTCAGTGGAAAGAGCACGGGCTTTGGAGTCAGGGCTCATGAGTTCAAATCCCAGCTCTGCCACTTGTCGGCTGTGTGACTGTGGGCAAGTCACTTAACTTCTCTGTGCCTCAGTTCCCTCATCTGTAAAATGGGGATTAAGACTGTGAGCCCCACGTGGGACAACCTGATTCCCCTATGTCTACCCCAGCGCTTAGAACAGTGCTCGGCACATAGTAAGCGCTTAACAAATACCAACATTATTATTATTATTATTATTATTATTATCTGCTCAACTGTATATATTTATTACCCTATTTATTTTGTTAATGAAATGCACATCGCCTTGATTCTATTTAGTTGCCATTGTTTTTATGAGATGTTCTTCCCCTTGACTCTATTTATTGCCATTGTTCTTGTCTGTCCGTCTCCCCCGATTAGACTGTGAGCCCGTCAAGGGGCAGGGACTGTCTCTATCTGTTGCCGACTTGTTCATTCCAAGCGCTTAGTACAGTGCTCTGCACATAATAAGCGCTCAATAAATACTATTGAATGAATGAATAACTATCTCATGAGTGCTTTGTAAAGTGAGTTTGGAGAACTCATTTTAATATTTATGAATGTCAGTGAAGTTGCCAAAATCAGCTTTGAAATGTAAATAATTCCTTTCTCCCGCTTTTCTCCTTTCATTTCATTGTTTGCACTGTTGTTCCTACTTTAGGTATACACACCAAAAAGACATCCAGTTAAATTTGAGCCACTTTTTAGAATCAGTTCAACACTACAAATTAGTAATTGGCCTAAATGGGTTTAGACATTCACCTGGTAAATTCCACACTTCCAAAAATAACCATCCACAACAAAGAACTGAATGCTCTTTCAATCGAGTTCACCTATCTAGGCAAAGCATTGCTTAAAGATGCAAGGATAGAGAGGGAAAGAGAGAACCTGCCTGTTTAAAAAAGAAAAAAAGAGACTCCATCATAACCATTGTCAATAGTATTTACTGAGTGCTTACTGTGTGCAGAGCACTGCTAATCAAATGAGTAACAGAATATGATACCAAGAAGGCAGCAAACTGAAAGCCTAAAGAGTCAAAAATGCAGAATTAATACCTTTTCTAAGACTCTGAGACCTAGATTTAACAAAGAGCACATTTGGCTTCTAGTACAGTTCCAAGGACACTTTTTTATAATCATTAACATTAAATAGCAAGATAGATAAAATAAACTAATGAAATACTTGAAATGTAGTCGATTCACCAATATCAAAGTACTCATCACATTGCACCTTTGCTGGGCAGGATGTGTAAATGGTAGCTGGTTACCCCACCAAATTTCCATTTGCAATGAAAAATGTGAATAGGAACATTAGAAAAATATTTCAATGATACCATGAAGCATCTGCTCAAAAGGCATGACATTTCAATAGATATTTGGCCGGAATTTTATCCAGCAACTCCATCCTATTGTAGGAGTGTTAATAGTATTTATTAATCACTGTGTACAAAACATTGTACTATACACAGAGAAAAGTTGCACCAGTGGAAATTAATCAAATTCCCTGTGTCCCAGGGGGCTTAGAATCTAAAAATAAAAATAGGGAGAGGGCTTCTCCTCTATGCCACAGCTCTGGTTCATAGGAGACTGAATTCAGTGTAGGGAGAAGTTATTTCCCTTCCCACAGTTTCCCACCAGTCAACTAATCCTACCCTCCCCTTCCCTTTCTTTCTTCCCCCGTTGACTCTTCTCCTCTGCACCATGAAAGGTCTGTTCACTCTCTCTCTCTCTTTCTCTCTCTCTCTCTCTCTCTCTGTGTAATCCTGTTTCTTGCACTTTTGTTCCTGCATTCCCTTCTCTTTACCACTTAAAGTAATAATTTAAATAATTATAATAGTATCAAATTCTTAATATGATGCCAAGTACTGTAGCACAGACCTGGGAGTCAGAAGGTCAAGGGTTTTAATCCCTGTTTTGCCACTTGTCTGCTGTGTGACTTTGGGCAAGTCACTTCATTTGTCTGTGCCTCAGTTACCTCAACTGGAAAATGAGGATTGAGACCGTGAGCCCGATATGGGACAGGGACTGTGTCCAACCTGATTTGCTTGTATCCACCCTAGTGCTTAATACAGTGCCTCACATACAATGGTGCTTAATAAATACCACTATTATTATTATTATTACTAAGCCCTGGGGTAGATACAAGATAATCAAGTAATGCACAATATCTATCTCACATAAGGCTCACAGTTCAAAGGGGAGGGAGAACAGGTACTGAATCTTCATTTTACAAATGAGGAAATTGAGGCCCTGAGAAGTTAAATGACTTGCCTGAGGTCAAGTGGCCTCCGCAGGCAGGTGGTAAAGCCAGGACTAGAACCCTAGCCCTCTGACTTCCATGCCCATGCTCTATCAATTACGCCACTCAGGACAGAGAGTGTGTCTGACCTGAATTTCTCGTAACTACGTCTGTGCTTAGTGCAGAGCTCAGCACTTAGTAAGCACTTAGCAAATATCATCATTTTTGTCATTACCAAGTATCTGTACCCATCTTTGCTACCTCTGGTAAATACATCTCTTGGTGTAAGAGTCTATGTTTCAGTATGCATGATTCTGTGAATGCGTGATTGTGTGTCTGGGTGAGTGAGTGTGTCTGAGGGTAGGAGTGAGTGTGGATACAGATGTGAAATGATGATCATGATGTTGGTATTTGTTAAGTGCTTACTATGTGTCGAGCACTGTTCTAAGCACTGGGGTAGATACAGGGTAATCAGGTTGTCCCACGGGAGGCTCACAGTCTTAATCCCCATTTTACAGATGAGGGAACTGAGGCACTGAGAAGTGAAGTGACTTGCCCAAAGTCACACAGCTGATAGGTGGTGGAGCCGGGATTAGAACCCATGACCTCTGAGTCCTAAGCCCGTGATCTTTCCACTGAGCCACACTGCTTCTGTAAAAGCCCTTTCCCTGTCTAACACCAGATAAGTTTGGGCTATTTTTCTAGGTAACATTAAATAGTAAGCTTCAGTTCCAAAATATACTTCAGAATGGAATCCTGATATTATTAGCTGATATTATTTTATATAAGGTTTGTTAATGAGATACCATGTGTAAATGTATGAGATTTTTGATATTAGCCTACCAAAGGTACCGTGAAAAAAAATCAAACATCTTTTGTAGGTAACGTGATTCTTTGACGATATCTAAGATCTTATTTGAAGAAGTCAAAGAACTTGTGGATATCTGGGGGCCAAACTTTGTATTTATTTTTAAGGTTGAAAAAATGAATTCAATAGAAGAGATGCTTGAAACTCTTTTGAGCAATACAGCAACAGGAAATTTATTTGAACATTGTTCTCAAAATGCTGTCCCACAAATGAATCTCCTTTTAGGTTGGGAATAGAACTTACTTTGTAACATTCACTGAGGATTCAATTCCCTAGGATCTTTCTTCAGCCTCAGAACAGCTTTCTGGGAGCTGGTCTATGTGTGTACAAGAAAGGGGTATGAATCTGTAGAAAGATGTTTGATTTTTCTGAACCTGAGTTCTGTTTGGAAAATGAACTTCTTCAGTAGGAGTTATGATGCTTGAGGGAGATGTGAGTTCTATATTTATCTGGAGCCATCTTGATCTAAAGGTTTGGAGTCGATAGCTATTGTTGAAACCACCAGGAAATGGTGAACTTTTCAATGTGAGGCAAACCTTATAAATGACTAAAAGAATGGACAAACAAGAAGAAAAAATGGTTTTACAAAGGTCTTAAATGTAAAAAAAAAATGGTTTTACAAAATTTTATAAAATTCTAACTAAAGCATATCCTGGGAGTCAAAAGGAAGTGGGATCTAATTCCAACTCCACAACTTTTCTGCTGTGTGATCTTGAGCAAGTCATTCAAATTCTCTGTGCCCCAGATACCTCATCTGTAAAAATGAGGATTAAGGCATTGAGCCTCTAGCCTCACCCTACTCTCAGGACTAATACAAGAACAGTAAATAATGGAATGGAGGGGTTTGGTTTCTGCATGAAGATTTTTGCCCAGAGCTGAGAAAATCACACTATGCTTTGATAATTTTACATAACAAAATATGTGATCAAGAACCATGAGGGAAGAGATATCACCTCCTAAAGCTCACAGTTCTTGAAGTCTGTAAACACAGGGATTGGACATTTTGACACCTAAAATTGGAAATGGTGGTAAATCCCACATTTTCCCCTAGAAGACCATTAGGAGATGAATCACATTTTACAGAGGAGAAAATGCGGAGAGTCAGAGAGGCAAAGTATTTTGCGGAGATTGATGAGATCAGAGGTAGTACAGGAATATAGGTCTTCACATCTCAGTTGCAGCAGAAGTATCTGCCAAAAGACAATGTCACGTAGTAGGGCTGGCTTGGAGCAAGTGCCCATGCAGGAAATATAATTTGGCGGAGGCAGTGAGATTCTGTATCCCAACCCATGTCCACTCTGGCTATTTCTAAAGTGATTGGCATAAATCTGAGAGAAGACAATGCATTTGTGGCTGCTGATAGCAGAGACCTTGGCATTCAGTGTAGGTTTCAAGGGTACGTTGGACTCTAAAGGGAAAAGAGAAGAGGAGGTTCATTTAGAAGGTATCAATCTTCATTAAAAGGCATGTAATGAAAAAATATTGCCATAAACAATAAGGCACGTCCTTCCCGCTAATATAATCAACATTTGGGACATTGAGTATAGTCATGACATCTGATATTATTCCAGTGGGAAGACAGCCCCATTTCATATTCAAAGGGAGTGGTCCCTTATCACTTTGGTTCATCTACTTCAAAGTGTTCTCCATGGAAACACCCATTTAGAATGAGGCCAGCTTTCATCTGTGATTACATATTCTGTTGATGAGGAGATTTACAAAAATTCTGCCACGTAAATGAGTTCTTGCACATGAAATTATCATAAATGCCTATTGTGAGAAACTCTGAGTTCACAGAATGTTTCACAAATAGTTTCAAATACCATATGTCTTAATTGTCCTTATCTTTAAAATCTGATCAGCAGTACTATGCAGATCCCCTCTATGAACAGTATTTTATAACGTGGTATCCAAGTTCCATTGCTCAAAAAAAAAAAATCAAAACAAACCTCCCATACCTCAGTGGGTAGTAATTCATCACCTACTAATGGGAGTCTTCCAGTTGGATTTGTAAAAATGTGTGGACTTACATCCCCAAATCAGTGAGACATTCGTAATAACCAATCAATTGTATTGTGCACTTACTATGTGTATAGCACTGTACTAAGCACTTGGGACAGCACAGTGCAACAGAATTAGCAGACATATTTCCTGCCTACAACATGTTTACAGTCCACAGCAGTAGACAGATATTTACTATGAATATGAACCCAACTCTGCACCTAGTTCATTCTAGTGGGGGATGGAGGGAAGGGGTGAGCATTAAGCCTGTTATGGGGAGGGATTGTCTCTCTCTTTTTTGTTGCTATATTGTACTTTCTAAGTGCTTAGCACAATGCTTTGTGCACAGTAAGTGCTCAATAAATACAATTGAATGAATTAAAAGCTGGTAACTTACTGCCACCTTGTAATTCAAAACACACTATTTTGCTTGGGGTTTTTTTATGGTACTTAAGCACTGACTGTGCGCCAGGCATTATACTAAGTACTGGGGTAGATAAAAGCTAATTAAAGTTGATACAGTCTTTGTCCTACATGGGGTTTACAGTCTTAATACCCATTTTATAGATGAGGTAACTGAAGCACATTCATTCAATAGTGTTTATTGCGTGCTTACTAAGTGCAGAGCACTGTACTAAGTGCTTGGAATGTACAAATCAGTAACAGAGACAGAAAGTTAAACATTTTTAACTTTGATCTTCTCATCCCTATTACTCCAACTTCCCATCCCAGCTCTTTCCAACCTGAGGCCATAACTGTACAATATCAGCTTGTCTAGGGTCAGCAGACATCCAAGACCCTCCCTGGACTCCTAGTTCTTTTATGGCATGTGATGAACACCAGTTCTATGTTCTCTCCATCCACATGTTAAAAACTGTGGTCATCAACTATTATTTTTCCAGACAGAAAGAATCCTAATCACTCCTTTTATAAAATCATCTCCATTCTCCTGATCATCATGGTTGTCTTTTGTAGCTTTCCCGCTTCTTTTGAACTTATTAGGCTGGGGCCACCAGAACATCACATCCAGGCTCGTTTTGTCTAGAATTTGCAAGCTCATCGGCAGGAAATGTGTCTGTTTACTGTTATATTGCACTCTCCCAAGTGCTTAGTACAGTGCTTTGCATAGAGTAAGTGCTCAATAAGTATGATTGAATGAATGATCACATCCTCAAGTAATACATTTATTTCAAGAAGAAGCATCATCCCTCCCATCCACAAGAGAGGGGCCACTCTTACTGTTTTAGCTCGTCATCTGTGCCAATAAATACGTCTTCTAAGGCCGGCTACCGCAGCTTCTTTACTCCTCTTTGTGAATGCAAAAGTGAGATCTAAAACATCTGCAGCTATTCAATAGGATATATTATCAACCAATCGTTAGATGTTTTAGTTAATATGGATTCTAAAAGTAACATTCCAGTTGAATGGACCCATGAGAGTCCTAATGATGGGAAAGCCTAATGAAATAGAATGGTTTAACTACAAGAGTCAGGCAGTGAGAAAAAAACTCTAAAATACTCGGGTCTGGATATTATTAGATGACTATTCAGATGAGTCAAACCTATAAAGTCATATTCAGTGGATGCATCAATAAGTCTCTGTGTAATACATTTGGCTTCTAGTATTTCAAATGGAAATAGCCACTTTTCTGATCTGCATTGTGTAAGAAATAGTTCTAGAAATGATATTTTTCCAGGGGAGAAATTATCTTTCAATCCACATCCTGATGGGGCTGATCTCACCTCTGTGATGTTGGTTGTACAGTAGAAGAAGACTGGAGCCAAGTACTGCTAGTCCAATCCGAAGGTTCAATCAGTCAACCATATTTATTAGTCAAGTCCTATGTGCAGAGCACTAAACCAAGTACTTGGGAGAGTACAATTCAACAGAGTTGGCAGACATGCTCCATGTCTTCTAGGAGCTTCTGATCTTAGAAGGAGAGCTTGGGACACAGTAAGCGCTTAACAAATACCATCATCATATTAAAATAAATTACAGATAGATACGTAAGCGCTGTGGGGCTGTGGGTGGGTTGAATAGAGGGTACAAATCCAAGTGTGAGGGTGATGCAGAAGGGAGAGGGAGTGGGGGAAATGAAGGGTTGTACTTAGCACCCTCATGTCATCCATTCCACTTGATCAACATAGCATTTCAGGCTTTTTCCAAATTTCCCCTTGATCCCTCTGCTACTGACGTCGTTCTGGAGAAGTTCGTGTCACTTCCAGACCTCAGGCAAGCTCACAGTGAGATGAGGGAGAAAATAGTCACTAGACCCCAGGACGACCCTTGCCAACCCCGTCAACTTTTAGACCAGTGGAACAATTATGGGATTATAAATGTCAGGCAGCTTTGGGCTTAGAAGTCAACTGTTTATTCATCTACCCAGAAACATTAATTAGTAGTATTTATTGGGCACCTACAATACAGATAATTGATTTAAGAGCTTGGGAGACTTCTATATACTTGGGAAATGCAGTCCCTTAAGGACCTTATGATAACATTCTAGACTGTAAGCTCTCTGTGGGCAGGGAATGTGTTTGTTATTTTGTACTCTCCCAAGTGCTTAGTAAAGAGTTCTGCACACAGTAAGCGATCATTCAATATGATTGGTTTTAGTTTGTAAGAAAAGACAGGTGGACATTAAACCTGGGCCATTAATAAACATAAAAGTTTTTGGAGTGTGGGAATGTAACAAACCTTTTTTTTTTTTTTAATAAACTTTAAGAGCCAGGTTTGCAGTTTCTTTTGACATCACTAGTACACAGAGTAGAATAACTTAGAAACTCAGATATAGTTGAAATCAAGATTAATAAAGTGACACATTGCCATGTAATAGAATTGGATAATACACAGAAAAATCAATATTGTAATATTGTATTACAATATTGTAATTTGAAATATTGTATTTTGTTTCATATAAAATTCCAGCTTTTCTAATTATTTACTCAATCAGTGACCTTGTTTCTATGAACTTTTTTTCTACAGAAATTCTGTGACTGAAATAGCAACTACATTTTAATATTTATGAAAGGAATCTATTTCAATTTATTTTGTACATTGATTTTTTTTCAAGTCCCTTTGGTATCTGTTTAGTTCCATGCAAACCTAAACATTTAATTTTGTATAGTAAATAAAGACTACTTAATTATAAAAAACCTTCTTATTATAGCACCATCATTTCGTTAGCTGCATGTGTACCCGTAATTGAATATGTTCAATACTTTACTTTCATCATTGATTTTTCATTTATGTACTAGCTTATAACACCTACAAGTGAAAACATGAGAAAAATATGTCTTGTGCTAGTTACTGCTTCACTTATGATAGCTTCCTGATGTTATTTGTTAAACCCTGTGCACTTACTTTTAGTTTGAACTTGAGCTGAAAATAAGACAAGGAAGAAATGAGATAACACTTAATATTTAGGAAAGTAATTTGAGTCTTTTTAGTGAATAGAGGACAGCAGAGCTCTGAAATGGTAGGAATTTTGATTCAGGTTCTTGAGGGATGATAGGCATACATACCATCCTAAATACAGTTTTCAGTATCCTCTTTTAATAGCTATATGTACATGGGATATTTAAGGTTAGAGTGTCTGTCTTCCAGAAAATTTATCATTGTATACAGAAGAAAAGACCTGCTATTTTGACTTTTAGTTTCAGGATAGCAACTCAGCAGAGTTCATCAACTCTCATGATGAGCCTCCCTTTAACATGTGAGTCTCATAATGTGAATTTTCCTTAGCCAATTTACATGTTTACATGCAACCACTGCTTCTCACATGGCATGGCACCCTACCAAGACATTAGGGCTATGTTGGATGATCATTCCTTAATTTTCCCAATAGCATTTTATCCAAAGCATGAACTGAAAACAAAAAAGAACGTACTGAAAGGTATTTTTTTTTAACTCCACTGTTGATATCTATATCAATATTATCATCTGTAACTCTCCCTTGTATTCACTGATGACGCTCTTGACAGTATGATTCAATCCAGGCTTCTGCTCAAGGAGGACAAACCTCCTCCTGAATGCTGTGTTCCTGAAGCAGATGGGACATCTGTGGTTCATCTAGCTCTCAGAGCTATAGAAAAGTTGGACAGTTCTGCAACTTCAATCACACTTAGTTTGGTATTAATCTAGATGCCTCATAATCACCTCACTCTCTCCAAAGGATATGCAGGACTTCTTGGCTTGATTATTTTTTTAAATTTTTGTGAATCAGTCTACTGTCTTGATAGTGATTTTGTTGGCCAAAATATTCCCTGTGCCACCATAACTCTAAATTGTATGCTCATTATGGGCAAGGAATGTGACTGCTAATTTGGTTGTATTGTACTCTTTCAAGTGCAAAGTCCAATGCTCTGCACATAGTAAGGTTCAAGCTCAATAAATACCACTGATTGATACCCTGCTGTGGGTGAAAGGCTTCTCAGGTGCAGACTGATATATTATTTCTATCCAATCAATCAAGCAATGGTGTTTTTTGAGCGGCTACTCTGTGCAGAGCACTGTTCTAAGCACTTGGCAGAACACAATAGAATAGGCATCCTTTGCAACCTTTTCTATTCAGTAATGGTATTCATGTTTGTTTTTTTTTATCCATGGCCTACGAGTTCCTACTATGTGCAGAAACTACTAAGAATTAAAATGTGAAAGAACTGGGCACTTTGGCAGTTCATTTTCTGTTGGAATGCTGTATCATTCCAATGGAAATGACAACACAATTCAACAACCTTGTCCCACTTATAGCTGAGTGACACTGTCTCCCTAACATTGAATCCTCTGTATTTTTTTTTTTCGGTTCTAAAACCTGCCCAGGCAATAGGAGATGAGTCTCTCTCATGAAGGTGCCATAACTTGCCGGTTTAAAATGGTGTGGGTTACATTTTCTCCTGTTACTGAAATTTATGGGCTAGGATGAATTGCTTGGAATACTTCAAGGGATGAAACCCTCTTTCAGTTAGCCCAGCAGACCAAGTTATAGCCCCCTTTAAAAATAAAGAACCATCTAAATGCTCTCTCTTTGTAGCAGACACAATTGAGGAAACATAGAAAATTGAAAGCACTCTGTTAATAACATCCATAAAACTGGATATTAAAGGTTATTAAAAATTTACCTGTCTGAGTGAGACTGAACCTCATTTCCAAAGGCTGACTTAACTTGTCACATTCAGATCACTCTTTCATTTTAGAAGCTCCCAGTGGAGTGACTGAGTCCAATCTTATGATCTCCATTCATATGAACACAATTATTTTCACCATCCTTAGGGGAGAGACAAAACTTTCTGAAATGCATTTAAAACTTTCCTTATAATGTTTCTTTGTTTGATCAGTCCTGCCTAAAGGAAATTGCATGGAACTGAGAGCAAAGAGATTTGGGTTCTGATCCCAATTGTGCCATTGGCCTGTTGTGTGACCTTGGGACACTTAACCCCTCCGGACTCAGTTTCCTATTCAGCAAAATGGGAAGAGATATACTGGGAAGGTAATGTGGAAAGAAAAGGAGCCCGATCTGATAACCTTATATAATAATAATTATGGTACTTGTTGAGTGCTTACTATGTGCCAAGCGCTGTTCTAAGCACTGGGGTAGATATACACTTAACAAATGCCATCATTATTATACAAGTTAATCAGTTTGGCTACAGTCCCTGTCCTATATGGGGCTCACACTCAATCCCCATTTTACGGATGAGACAGTTGAGGCCCAGAGAGGTTAACTGACTTGCTCAAGATCACACAGCAGACATGTGGCAGAGCTGGAATTAGTTCCCAGGTCCTCCTAACTGACTCCCAGGCCCATGCTCTGTCCACTAAGCCACACTGCTTCACAACTATTGTATCTACCACAACTCTAAATATATAAAGGCTACATAAATGGAACAATTATTATTATCATGAATTTGTAATTCCAGTGGGATCCTGGATCTCTACAATATATTGAGTTTGAGCTGATGAAATGTTGGGATGGGGGGATGTTGGAAATCCACCCTCCCTGACTGGTGCTAGCCTACAAATTAAGGATTCCTACTCCAACTTCTTGCTTCCATAATTATGCATCCTAGCTGTTATAGGAATCCATTAAGACATCCCTACAACTTCCTCAGATAGAATAAAACTCAGTATAATAGAGATTACAAGTTCTTACTAGCACTCACAAAATTATCTGTCTCAATATTTTGTCCAGTAGCTGGCTAATGAAATTTTCTCTCTGTCTCTCCAAAACTACAAAGGAATTATAATTTGAAATTATTTACATGCCATCTGTGTAACTGTCCCTAGAACATAGTCCTCTGCACATTCGTGAACCACCATCTTAAAGACTTTGAAGAGACTCAGACTATTGAATTTAAAGAAATCCTCGTGGCTTGGAAGCATTTTTATTCTGACTCCATCTTCCAGATTTCTCACTTCATCATTAAGCATGGCAGGAGAGAACAAGATGAACAGATATGAACCTTCCACCTAGCCCTACTTCCCTCTGATAGGAATGGAGAAGGGGTCGGTCAGTCACAACTCTGCCTTGACCAACCCTCCTGTCATGGAGTAGCCTAGCAATTTAAATTTTCTCAAGACCACCAAATGGTTAATGCACAATTAAAAAAAAATCACTCAGTGGTATTCACTGAGCACTTACTGTTGCAGAGCACTGTAGTGAGAAATACCAATGATTGATGTGCTAAGCCTTTTCCCTGCCATGGGCTGTTGATGATGTCAGATGTTAGATCAGACAACACAGTATACAGGTCTTGGTATTGTTCTCTGCACTCTTTCTATATCTGAAGTGTACTGGTCATAACTGCTTTACTGTCATTATGGCCTGAAGCCAGTTGTGATTCCTGGTTGGCAACATTCTTCTGGCCATAATCTTACCAGCACAGAGAGCAGTGAAATTCTGTGGTATGATGCAGAGTGGCCTCGTGGAAAGAGCACAAGCTTGCAAGTCAGAGAACCAGGGTTCTAATCCTTCTCTGCCACATGCCTACTGTGTTTGACCGTGGGGAAGTCATTTACTTTCTTTGGGCCTCGGTTTCCTCATCTGTAAAATGAGGATTAAATCCAATTCCCTCCTGCTTAGTTCCTGTCCTACATGGAGCTCGGAGTCTGTCGGACCTGATTATTCATTCATTCATTCAATAGTATTTATTGAGCGCTTACTATGTGCAGAGCACTGTTGATTATCTTGTATTTACTCCAGTGTTTAGAACAGTGCTTGATCCATAGTAAACACTTAAAAAAAAATCTCTCTCAACGGCTTAGTACAATGCTCTGTACATAGTAAGCATTCAGTAAATACCACTGATTGATCATTATTATTAGTTTCCAGTCAGCTGTCTTCCCTTTCTTTTTGAAGACCGTGGATATGGTGGCCTCTTTAAAATCCTGCCGCATTTCCTCAGCGTCCTAAATATTGAGCAAAAGCTCAGGTAGACTTTGAGAATTAGATTCCCACCTTGCTTGTGGATTTCTGCAGGAATGTCATCAGATGCAGGTGTTTTGGCTGTGGAGATTACTTTCTCAAAAGATTTACGGAGGAAACAAAGAACAAAGAATTTGATCAAGGAAAAGAAGCGGATTCCTCAAGGGCAGATTCCTTAAGGGATTATGATTTAAATCTAATAGGAAGAGGAAGTTTGGGTTTACTCAGTCCTACAGCTCCAGTATCAGTGATCTCCCACTAATACTTGAAAGTGATAGGTTCACCCAGCAGTTGGTGAATATGGACATCACTATATCGCTAGTTGAAGGAGAAATTGGATGAAGTTATGAAAAGTAATTTATTTGAATTAATGTCTCTCTCCCCCTCTAGACTCTAAGCTTGTTTGGGCAGGGAATGTGTCTGCTTATTGCTAAGGGTTTAGTATAGTGCTCTGCATACAATAAGCACTCAATAAATACAATTGAATGAATGAGTGAAGAAATGCTCTGTGATTTATATTAGAGGTTAAATTTAGGGGATGTTGTATGGTACATAATAAAAATGATGGTATTTGTTAAGCGCTTACTTAACTTACTTACCAAGCACTATTCTAAGCGCTGGGGTAGATACAAAGTAATCTGGTTGTCCTTTGTGAGGCTTACGGTCTTAATCCCCATGATGAGGTAACTGAGGCACAGAGAAGTTAAGTGATTTGCCCAAAGTTGCCCAGCTGATAAATGGTGGAGCTGGGATTAGAACCCACTACCTCTGACTCCCAAGGTCATGCTCTTTCCACTAAGCCAAGCTGCTTCAGCCCAGACTGAAAGGTCACTGATGGTGAGAGTTATTTTTACTAACTGTATTGTCCTTTCCTAAGTGCTTAGTATATTTTTCTGGCCAAAGTGTTCAGTATGTACTGATTGATTGAATTGGATGACTAGGGCAACCAGGTCACTGTTCTCCCAAGCATTCAGTCCTTATTACAGTGCTTGGCATGTAGTAAGCACTTAACAAATACCCTTTTGTCATTATTATTATTATTTTTATTATTATCATTTTGTGTCTGTTAGAGACAGATTCCTGGGGAGATGAACCATTGGTCTGACACAGTATGCCACTGTTTATATTCTTTTTTCCTACTGAGTGGGTCCAAGGGCCAGAAAACTAAGGAAGGCTCCATTGTGTAGAAGGCAGGGCTAGTGTTTCAATGGCCCGAGATCTGCCATCCAAGTTGAAATCCTTATTACCTAGCACCATCCTAGAGTAGAATTGAAATGTAGGTGTTGGGACGTTTTCTGTTCTATTTCCATCTCAACCAGGCTGCTGAACAAAGCAGGGAAGTACAACATGTGCCTTCCAATAATTATGCATATCAACTCATTGTCATAGTAAATCTAATCCACTGCAAAAATCGATTTTAGATCTTATTTTTCCCCCAGTTAAAAGCTGAAAGATTTTATTTCCCAAGAAGCAGAAGTTTGACTGTTTTTATAGAAGGGGAATTCCATTTATCAAAAATCAAAATGAAATCTGGAATAGATCTTCTGGATCTAATTCTTCAGAGCCTTAGTTAATCTCTACTTCATCCCAGATAGTGAACACTTTAGGACATATTTTCTTCCCCTGGGCAAGAGACTCTTCCTGGGTGGAGAATCCTGGAAGTGATTCAGTAGACTGTTAACTGCAATTTCAGAAAGATTTGATTGAAATTAATGAAAAAACTATATTCCTGAATAAATATGGGGGTCTTAGACATCAGGCGTCAGACATTTAACCTTTATGCATCAACTACCTATGTCATCCATGCAAGAATTTGTTCTATTGTTAAACGTATAGTAACTATAAAATTAGATTGCAACAGCTTCCACAAATTTCATTCATTTCTCACAAATGCTCTCCCTACTTCTGCACCTTCCTCCCCCATCCCCTCCTTTTTTCCTTTTTTTTTTAAAGGAAATCTTACCTGTAGGCACATACAAATATCTCTTAGGACTGAATTCAACCTAACTGATGTGGTCCCAGAAAGGCCACGGTTATGAAAAAAAAATTGGGCACAATAATACAACGACGATGACAGTACCTCTGAAGTCCATTAACTGAAAATTCCAGTAAATGTATCATGAACCTAATTTTGAATGTTGACATGCAGCATTTCTAGTTGAACTCAGTCACTAACAGAAAGAAACTCTGAAGAGTTCAAACCTAACACCCAAAGGCCAGAACCTGGATGAACTCATGGTATTGCAGCCACTTCAACATTTTCCATCCTTTCAGGCATACCTAAGTACTGCCAGCCAGCACCAACATTTCAGAAGGCAAAAAGCGGGCAGTGTCAACAAACAGTATTAATGGTAGATTTTGTGCTGCAGTTAATTGGACTCCAGCCATCAACTTGATATTCATTCTTCTGAGTAATACCATATAGGTCAAATTGAAACAGGGACCGAGGGATTAAAAATTCTCTTCCTATTAAAGATCTCTCTATTCATTCAACCCCAAGCATGAGCAGTGTGTCCTGACAGCCAATTGGAGGTGGTTTAATCTGTTGGAATATTGACTTCTGAACAGCAGCTACCCACCTCCATTATATAGCTTTTAATAACCACTGTGAATTAGTGGTCTGCTCTGAGACAGACTTGATTTTATTGTTGTTATTGATTCCAATAAAATTGCATGATTTTAACATGCATTGTCACTTCAATAAAATGAAAATGAGCATGTCAGAACTTCATTAGCAAGTTTTACTTACATGTTTTCTTTGGGAAGGTTTTTTGTATTTTTCTTGGATAGTTCCGGATTTAGGAAGTTTGGCACTTCTGAATGCCTATGAGGTTAAGTTTTGATTACTTGTAGAGACTAGCTGAAGAACCAGTATTGTGAAATATTATATATATGTAGACGCATTCTGCATTTGTGAAGGGGGATTCTTAGTTTAAAATTAAAATATGGATGCTAAATTTTACTTCTGTAGAGATCACCTTAATGAGCATTACAATAATGTTCTTATCTTGTTTAAAATGATGCATTATAATCCCATCAGTACTACTGCTAACCTGTGAATTATTAATAAGGTGCGAGTCATGCTAATGAAGCTGCCTTATTAGATTTTGATGGATCTTACGTTTGTGAATTGGCTAAGAATGTGGAGTGGGAAATACCTCTCTTGTAGAGAAGAGCATATTGGTAGGGATTTGAAAGTTGATGCAATTTATTCTCCCTGTTCCCTTAAAAATGGTTTCTGGAACATCCTCATAATTTTATAACATAAACATTGAACCAATTTATTCTTCTGTCACAAAGTTGTCACTTGAACCTAATAAGGTAGTGTGTAAACCAGATTTTTATGCATGCACCTATGAAGGAATTCAATTTGGGGGGGAGGTTATTTATTGCATGCATGACTGGTGATTCTTTGGAGAAAGTGTATGCAGCATTACTATTTTGCTTGCTTCAGACAAAGATGGGTTTCTATCACTTCTACAGATGAGAGAGATGTAGAGAAGATGTGAACAGTTAAATGGTTTTATTCAAGAATACCAGAGATTTTATTTTTATTCTTTTCATGAACTGAATGAAAATGTAAGAGCGGGCCCAGTGAATGCTAGAAGCATATGTGTATATGAACACGAGAGAAAAACAAATCTGTCTTTAGAATTAAGTGCAGGGGAATATACATTATTCACAATAATAATTACACATATAATATCAGTCTCTTAAAGGACCTCCTAATGTCCATAAAACTGTTAACAGAAAAAGTGAAACCTAGAACAAAAGAGTTACTAGGCTAGATCTCACAAACCCTTTCCAAACTTTTATAAACCATCTTGTGAATTTCTAGAGATAGCCTTTTCAACCAAGATCTGTAGATAATTACAAGTCAGTTTCCCAAAGAGAGATCAATCAATAGGATTTATTCAGTGACTATTGAATTCTGGGTTCTCTGCTAAGTGCTTCAGAGAGAGCCTTTAAAGATCATGAAAATCCACTCCAGCAACCCAATTCAAATTTGTGAAAATCGCCTTAGAATGAATGAATGGTCTTTTGGGTGTAAGTGTACATGAATTCCTCTGTACATTTATTTACTATATCGACTTGTCCAAAGTCCCACAGCAGGCATATGAACCAGGATGCCCTAAAAGTTAGAATCTGGCCCTGGGAATCAGAGGAGCTGGGTTAAAATCCTAGTTCTGCCACTTGCCTGCTGTTAGAAGTCACTCAATTGCTCTGTGCCTCAGTTTCCTCACTTTTAAAATGAGAATTCAATACCTGATCTCCCTCTTAGACCGTGAATCTGCTGTGGGATGGAGTCTGTGTCTCACTGGATTATCTTATATCTACCCCAGCACTTAGTACAGGGTTTGGCACGTAGTATGCGCTAAACGAATATCTCTATTATCATCATTATCGAACATGTTTACCAACTCTGTTGTACTCCCCCAAGAGCTTAGTTCAGTGTTCTGCACACAGTAAGCTCTCGCTAAAAACCACTGATTGATTTGATTATTAAGTGGTGGGATCCCAGGTACCCTGGCTCCCTGGTCCATACATTTTCTGTTTTAAAGGATCCTAGTCATTGCCTTGGATTCTCCTTTGTGCACACGCTCACACACACATACTTGAACACCTGCCTCACACTGAAACACACACATGTGATAGCCTATTCCAGGCAGTGGTTCTTCAACTGGTCGATACTTGTCCTTGATCTTAACAAGATATGTTCAACACCCAGCCTCATTCTGCTTCAGCTCTTGCCACTAAGTTCTATGCTTGGAAGTATCAACCATGTCTCAGGGACCCAGCATGGAAAGATAAAGTCTCTGGGTCACGTTCGAAGGAGCTCATGGTTTCAGTGCATCTGAATGGACTTTGCGGAAAAAAAAAATGGTAGTGCTTCTTAAGTGCTTACTATATGCAAAGCACTGTTCTAAGGTCTGGGTGGATACAAGGTAATCAGGTTGTCCCACATGGGGCTCACAGTCTTATTCCCCATTTTACAGATGAGGAAACTGAGGCCCAGAGGAGTGAAGTGACTTGCCCAAAGTCACACAACTGACATGTGGCGGAGCCAGGATTAGAACCCATGATCTCTGACACCCAAGATCAGGCTCCACCCACTGAACCACACTGCTTGAGGTCATTAGTTTACTCTTGGAGGTGAGGACATTTTCCAGAACTTTGCTAGATGGCAACCCAGTCTATTATAGAGAAGTAGCGCTTGGATGCTGTGTTTGTCATCATGTCAGAAAACAATAAATTACATTTAGGTCTCTGAGAAAATGTATGCGCAAAATCATGTTTGTAATATATTGACATTTTCCAGGAACCTAGTAAATATGAATCCTGGGTTACTCATGTATTAAACCAGAAGATTTCCTTTAGTGTCCCTTTGCATTCTTATTCACAAATTATAGTAGTGACAGCACAACCTCCTTGTCCACTTCTTATGACAGATCACCCCTCTCCCCACTTTTAAAACCTTACTGAAAATCACACCTCTTCCAAGAGGGCTTTCCTCAGCTAAACCCTCATTTGCCCCTACTCCCTCTCCCTTCTTCGTTCCCTGTGCATTTGGATCTGTACCATTTAGGGACTTGATATTCACTCCTCTTCAGCCCCACAATGCTCATGTATGTATCTGTAATTTATTTTAATGTCTGCCTCTGCTCTTGACTTTAAACTCCTTATGGGCAGGGAACTCTAATTTCTCAAGAAGGCTTGCCTCATATTTCCTTTTCAGCCACTTCTATTCGTGATTTCCTACACCTAACCATTTGGAAGTTTTGGATTTTTTTTAAAGGATTTCTGTTTTTTCGTAGTTTTGAATTTAAATTGTAAGGTCTTCATAAAATTTGATAGCTGGCTAAGTTTATCTTCAGGGTTATGAAGTAACAGTTTGAAGACCTTTGAACTGGGACAGAATTAGTGATGAGAATTTCATGGTAAGATGGAGAATCAGTTTCTTCAAGCCATAGGAAAAAATAGTGAAGTCTTTTAAACTTTAAGCTTAGACATTTGAAATAAATGGATAAAGAAAAGGAAAGACTAATTTCACGTCATTCCATTGAAAATGAGAATATAAATGGCTTGAAATCAGACCTGTTCACTCTGAACAGCTAGTGGGACTAGAATGTTAGATTTGCTATTTGTTTCCCAATTTGTTCTGTCTTGATAAATTAACTTAATGTTTATATTGTCATTACCAGGCAATTCCTTTTTCCCTGGAGACTCATTGATTAACTCTTTGTGTTTTTCCTTATAAGAATGTAATAAAGTTTCAGAATTTCACTGTACTTAAGAGTTGAGTGGCACTTGCAGCTCATCGACTCATGATAGCACCACTTCTCATCTTTTTTTTTTCTTTTTTTCCCTCTCCTTCCACTTTCACTTACACTGAGCAGGTGGTCATGTTCTAAAACTGCTCTGGAAGAGTCAGGGAGTAGATATGTATGTGATGTGGGATGTCCATGTGTAGGAGGCAGAACTGGCTCTGAATTCAAGGCTGACCAGTTTCTTCTGTGATTCCATTGCATTTCTCTAGATTTCTTTAACCTGTTTTATTGTTGGCAATTGTTCACTTTAGTAATATTAATTGTAGTAGTAGTAATATTAATGGGATTAGCAATAGTAGTAACAGTTTTTTAAGTTCCTACAAGTGTGCAAGTAATAAGAATTATAAAAATTGTGGTATCTGTTAAGCATTTACTATGTTCCGGGCACTGTACTGAGCATTGGGGTAGATAAAAGGTAATCGGATTGGACACAGTCCCTTTCCCACATGGGGCTCACAGTTTTATTCCCCATTTTGCAGATGAGGGAAATGATGCCCAGAGAACTGGCTTGCTGAGGGTCACCTAGCAACAAGTGGCAGAGGGAACATTAGAACCTAGGCCCTTCCACCACTTAGAACAGTGCTTGGCACATAGTAAGAGCTTAACAAATACCATAATTATTTTTATGACTCCCACACCTGTACTGTATTCACTTGGCCATTGTACTGTATCCTGGGAAAATCTATGAGCATTAAATGTGATTCCCTCACCTCCCAAGGACTCGCAGTCAAAGAATGAGAGGATTGGCAACAGACACATAAGGAAAAAGCATGGAGTAAGCACATGAAACAATACAGACGGCTAGTGTGATAAATATAAGAGCAGTAGGACACTGGGTCTAGTGTAGAGAAACAGACTCCTTGTGTCTCAGTCCAAAAGATCCAGCAGTCTCAACCACAACACAACCATACTCTTTTTTTTTCCCATTTTGTTTTAGTTCTTACTATGTTCCAGGCAGTGTACTAAGTGCTGGAGTAGGTACGAGCTAATCAGGTTGGACACAGTCTCTGTCCCACTTGGGGCTCACAGTCTTAATCCCCACTTCACAGATGAAGGGACTGAGGAACAGAGAAGTTACGTGACTTGTCCAAGGTCACACAGCAGGCAAGTGGCTGAGCCTAGATTTAGAACCAGGTCCTTTTGACTCGCAGGCCCATGTCATGTTCTATCCACTAGGCAACAGTGCTTCTCAACATTACCAGCATTCTAAAACTTGAGAGCCTTTTCTACTCTCGGCCAGCTTTTTTGAACCAGTAATGTCAGAGCTTGAATTTTTAGGTTCTTATGTTAATACTTGAAGGGGACAAATATTTGAATGATGTCTTATTCAGGTACCGTAATCCTGAATTATCTGCCTTTTTTGATTTGGATTTATGTGATTTATGGCCATGGTAAATATTATTGCCTATTTTACTTTAAAAATTCAGTTTTTGTCATAGGACTTTCTGTTATTGTGCCTTGAGGTTTAGAATTTCTGCTCCAAGAGGAGAGTTTCACATTATTGAATTGTTAAACTGTGAAGTGCTCACTATTCCATCATTGCCAGAGAAATCTTTCAAATCTTGTACTTCCTTTCCTTGTAATTTATTTTAGGGCTTGTCTCCCCCACTAGATTGTATGAATCTTGAGGGCAGGGATTGTATCTAGTAACTCAGTTGTACTCTCCCAAATATCTAATACCGTGCTCTACGTGGCAAAAGTGATCCATAAATACTATAGATTGGTCATTAATTACTGATTATTGATTACTCAATCAACTCATCTCTGCCCCTTTCCTAAAAGGTCAGGGGACACACTGTTCTTCCCGAGCTAAATTTTAGGCTTAGTATAGTGCTATGCGCACAGTTAATGTTCAGTAAATACCACTGATTTTGACTGAAGAACTTGTTGAGAAATTCGAGCTGCTACTTCCTCAGATGATATAAGCACAAGAAGATAAAATCAATAGACAAGGAGAGTGGAATATAAATAGGTGGCCACAGAAACTGCATTCTAAGGAGAGAAATTGCATTCCAGAAAAATGGAATACATTTTTCAATACATTACATTTAGGTCAATCACCACTTGCTACTGAGAAAATGAGAGTTGCGATAGATGTTTGGCTCCCACCTGGTCAAAGTCCTTAGCCATGGCCTTCTGTAGGATGAAGGAGCAAAGGTGTCTTTGGAGTAGGTTGACCAGTCATCCTAATTTACACCAGACCATTTTCCATCTGCTTATATCCTCACCAAGACAGAAACGGTGCTAGGAAGCTTTAGGTATTGTATTTTTATTGTCAGCTCCCTAGCCACCATCTGCCTCTTTTTACTGTTCCCCAATATTGTCTATCTCATCTCTGAACCCTAACCCACATCCTCCCTCTGGCCTGGAACTCCCCCCCGATCCCTTTTCATGTATGTCAGACTACCACTGGCCCTTACCTGCAAAGCCTTATTAAGATCACATCTCCTTCAAGAAGCCTTTCCTGGTTAAGAACTGTGTTACCCGGCTCCCTCTCCCTTTTTCATCACTTGGATCTGTGACCTTTGAGCCTTTTGTTTTCACCCCACCCTCAGGCTGACAGTGCTTAATGTATGTATCTGTAAATTATATATTGTAAATTATATTAATTTTTATCTTCCTCCCTAGACTGTAAGCTCATTTTTTAGGGTATTTGTTAAGCACTTCTATGTCAAACACTGTTCTAAACACTGGGTAGGTCAGGTTAATTAGGTTGTAGGCAGGGAACATGTCTATCAACTCTGCACTCTCTGAAGTGGTTAGTACAGTGTTCAATAAATACCATTGATTGAGTGACTGATTGGTTCCTGCTGATAAGTTCCATGGTTTAGAAATACTGACAGTTTGTGCAGCCTGAGAGAAAACAGAGGAACTGAAGTAAGTTAGGCGAGAGCAGTACTCCCGGAAAATTGCTGTAGATTTAGGAGAACTCTGCCAAATCCACCAAATGGCATGGGTGGTGTCACCACATTATCTGAGGCCCTGAAATGTGTGACATCACTTGCGCCTCAGTATCTGTCACTCTTGAATATTGACCGTGGTCACCTTACGGTCAGAGCTGGAATACCAGGTAAAGCCAGTTTCTCTATCAGGCCTCTTTCAGTATGGTCAGGAATTCTAACTCCCCACTGTGTCAGTAAAAAGCTGGTGGATTTGTCAGCAAATTCTGTAATCTGCTGACAAATTCACTACTATGGAAACATCTTTAGAATGTCTCCAGCTGTCAATATAGTCAAAAAAGTGTGCTGGGTTTGTAGCTTCTGATTTGCTTTATCTCACATGGAACGCATAATGAAAGAAAGAGATTACATTCTAAATTGCGCAGAACAAATATGCTGAAAGTGAAGTGTCTGGATTTTTATTATTTTGGAAACCTTATGCTTTGAAGCCAGCTTCTTATGTTTAGTATATTTTACCTGTTGAATGAACACCATGACTGCTGTTTGAATAATGCATGACAGTGAAACAAATACGCATCTTCAGAATGTTCTTATATATTACTCAGTATATTCCCTATGGCTTAAAAATATGAAATGCATGAATATTAGCTAAGACTCATCTCAATTTTGTAGTCTAGTCACACATCTCAGATGTGATCTATTCATGTAATCAATAAATTGATTTACTAAGAGTTTACTATGTACAGAACACTGTATTTAGCACTTGAGAGAGTACAATGCATCAGAATTAACGGGCGCTTTTCGTGACCATAATAATATATCTTACAGTGATTGAGCAGTAGAAGCAATGTGGGGAAAGCTGAACTTTTTTTTATTTTAATGGTATTTGTTAAGCACTTACTATGTGCCAAGCACTGTACTAAGTGCTGAGGTAAGTACAAGCTAATAATAATGATAATTATATTTGTTAAGCACTTACTATATGCCGGGCACTCTTCTAAGCACTGGAGTAGATACAAGGAAACCATGTTGGATACAGTCCCTGTCCCACATGGGGCTCACAGTCTCAATCCCCGTTTTACAGATGAGGTAACTGAGGCACAGAGAAGTGAAGTGACTTGCCCAGGGTCACACGGCAGACAAGTTGTGGATCCAAGAATAGAACCTGTGACCTGTGAGTCCCAAGCCCATGCTTTTGCTACTAGGCCACTCTGCTTCTCATCAGGTTGGACACAGTCCCTGTCCCACGTGGGGCTCACAGTCTTAATTCCCATTTTACAAATAAGGTAACTGAGGGCCAAAGAAGTTAAGTGACTTGCCCAAGGCCACATATCAGTCAGGTGACCGAGTGGGCATTAGTACCCAGGTCCTCTGACTCTCAGACCTGTGTTCTTTCCATTAGACCACACTGCTTTCCAGAGAAGCATATATTTTCATCATGCTTTTTTGGTTCTGTTGGTGAGCTCCTCAAGTAGGGGAATGATATCTATTTGGTCTGTGCTACTCTCCCAAGCCCTTAGTACGGTACTCTGCATACAATAGGTGATTTATAAGCACTACTGATTGACTCTACCACGTATGCAAATTTATGCATGTTTATGAGTGAGCATAGTGTAACCTCAACTCAAGTTCTCTGCCTCACATCGAAACATATTGAGACTTTTGTCAGAGTTGGGGGCATGAGACTGGACTTTGAAATACTATTCAATACAAATTCTATCCTTTGACAGTACTAGAATGTAAGTCTCTTCGAAGAGAGATGCTGCATTTCTTTCGATTTTAACATATTTTCAATCAAGAGCACCACCGTATGCTCAGACTGCATATGTAGTTTTCCAATATTGTAAAGGTTCGGGTAAGGCTATGATACAAAGCAGAACATATGCTTCAAGACAGGCACTCAATGTAAACTTGTTTTATTTTTCCCTCCAACCATTCATATAGAAAATTAAAGAGCCACTTTAATTTCCACATTGCAGTGTAGGTACTAGTGTATTGTACTATGTAATTGTGATTTTTATAATGTTTAATCTTTGGAAAGAATCTCTCAAGTTCATGCTTCCATAAAATCAACTGAGGTATTAATGTTCAAATGCTAAGTTCCTTCCACCTGGATTATTGAAAAAAAAAAATCATTTTGCCATTTTCCCAACTTCTCCCTTATCTAATCATCATAAACACAGCAGTAGGAACCCTATTCTTAAAACACAGAGATGAGCATATAACCTCCCTCCTTGGTAGGCCCAGTGATTCGTTCCAAGTTTCCTCAAAGTTTAAGTGAAAACACTTAACCCCCGTCTGAAGACTCTAGGAATCTAACATTCAGTCCCCGATTTTCCCGTCAGTGTCGTGGATGTCAAGGTCTACTATGACATGGATCCTCCATCCACCGAATCAGAGACAGAGTACTCACCTGGATGGATGATTGCTCTGTCTCAGTAAAGGCAGTGCTTATCCTCTTATATGTCCTACTCCTTTTTCTTTATCTAACGAGTGGCAATCATCTCTCCTATCTGCTCAGAGCCAAACCGACCAGTTCCCATCCCTTGCAGTGTTCTCTTCAGCCAGCACAACCGTTGCTCATGTTCTGCCTCTGCTTTCCCCATGCCCTCTCCATCAATCCATGCCTATTTCTTCCTTGAAACAATGCAGAAACCTACCTCCTCCGTGAATCCTTCATAGAATAACTCCAATTGGTTTGGAGTGTCCCAGGCATCTCAGCTACTTTTGGATCACTTGCAGACTTTTTAACTCATGCAAAAACGATCCTGCCTTGGCATACATCATTTTGGTTTTTTACTTCCATTTTTAGATTTGTATCGATTTGTACATTTTCCGTGTTGATGTGAATGCTTTTTCCTCGTTAGATTGGCAGTTCAGTAAGGGCAGGAACTGTATCTTCCCGTCTCCCTTGCCATTTCCCAGATTTATGAAGTAGAGGACTTTGTGCAACTTCAGCATGCAGTAATTATGGCTGAATAAATGAATATATAAATGAGTGAATAAACAAACGAAGGAAGGCGTCAGTGCTATTGTTTCATTTGTACTGGGTCAAGGATATATATATTTTTTGAAAGGCATTTCCTAATGGAAAATTAATTTTTGATCCACATTTGCCTGGAGCAAACCTTACATTTTGTGCCAAGCTAAAGATAGCAGGAAGACTAGGGACACAAGATTAATGTACTGGAACCACATTCCATTAGTCCTGCTTCTGCATCTCCGACGTCGGCATCACTGCCAGACCGGCAGAGAGAATTTAAAGCATTTTCAGACTCTAATCGTGTTCCTGTATTCCTGGAACCACCCTCATGGAAGGAAAGCAGGGTTGCCATTGCCACCATGTAGGGACTTTAATTACGTGGACTCGTGAGCCAGTCAGAAGATGGGTACCCTTAAGGCTCAATTCCACAGGAAAAAGACCCACCAGCTGAATCAAAGTCTTTTGAGTTCTGTGCTTATTGTGGTGCATTTTCCAAGGGTTCATCTGGCTATTCCCAAAATATTCATGAAAAGCTTGATGTTGAAACAAGGTGCAAACTATTTTCTGGACATTTGATATTTTGCTTTCAATTTTATTCAGAAATGATTTAGCTGGGAAATATAGGTTCTCTAGACTGGAAGCTCACTGTGGGCAGGGAACGTGTCTGTCAATATTGTTGTACTCTCCCAACACTTAGCACGGTGCTGTACACATAGTAAGTGCTCAGTAAATACCACTGATTAATAAGAAAAATTTCCCCATTACCTTCCTATTAGCCATCTGTGGTATAGAATGACCTCAGCAAAAGGTCTTTTGAAATGTAAATACAAAGTGGGAGAATGAGACCAAAAGTAATTTTTTTCTTTAAATATTCTGATAATTTTTTTTCTGAAATGTCTAGATAATTGCCTCAATCCTTTTTCCTTTTTTTTTTTTTGGTCTGGCAAAAAAAAAAAATCTTTAACCTGAGAACGGACTGAAAAAAAAAAGTGAATTCACAGGTATCCTAACAGAATTAGAATATCAGACTTTTAAAAATAATGAAGTGCTTTTATGTGCCAATCATTGGCTAAATGTTGTAAGAAGGTACAAAATGATACTTGTCTCACAAGGGCCTCATAGTTTGAGGACATTTTTATTCCCATTTTCTAGATGAGAATACAGAGGCACAAAGAAGTAGAGACTTCCTCAAGGTCACATACAAGTGGTTGAGCTGGGATTAGAATACAAGTCTTCCTGGAACCATGGGAACTGTACCTCTTTTACTGCCATTGTTCTTGTCTGTCTGTCTCCCCCAATTAGACTGTAAACCCGTCAAAGGGCAGGAACTGTCTCTGTTACCGACTTGTACATTCCAAGCACTTAGTACAGTGCTCTGCACATAGTAAGCACTCAATAAATACTATTGAATGAATGAATGACTCTTGTTTTTGTTTTTTTTTTTAAATACTAGGGGAAGGGAGTATAAACTGCCACCCTTCCTCCGATGATAAAAGGCCCCATCACCATCCTCTGAATCGTGAACCCCTTGTATTCGTCATGGCCACTATAAAAATTTCTGCAGGGCCTTAAGCCTTCTCTTTGCCTGGCTAAATAATTAGTTTAATGATGCTTTTTAGTGTGCCAAGCACTCTAGTAAGATATATAAGATAATCATGTTGGACACAGTCCCTGTCCCAAGCAGGGTTCACAGTCGAAATGGGAGGGAGAGCAAGAATCCAACTCCCATTTTGCAGGTAAGGAAAATGAGGCACAGAAGAATTAAGTGACTTGCCCAAGGTCACACAGCAGGCAAGTAGCAGAAGCCAGTATTCAAATCCAGATCCTCTGACTCCCAGGCCCGTTTTCTCTGTGCTATATATTCTCCTTGTGGACAGAAGGTCCAAGCTTTCTGTCCCCCTGAAGGCAGAGAAGAAACCAGCCACCCTCAGACTTTTTCCCCTCTAGGTGTCTCCTCCCATCAACATTATGCTTGACTGGAAGGGGAAGTCAGAAAGGGAGCCAAGACCACCTGTGCTTTTGCAGTGCTGGCAGTGCTGACAAGGGAAAACCTAATCATGGCAAAAACCTCAGTTCAAGGTGCCAAAGCAGTTGGCTAAAATAATTGTCCCACTAACATTGAAACAATTCTGCCTTTCCCTCTTCCCAGGCACACCCAGATTCCAGCCATGACCTCTAGATGCAGGGACCAATAATAGTAATTAGGGTATTTGTTAAACATTTACTGTGTGCAAGGCACTGTACTAAAAGCTGGGGTGAATACCAGCAAATTGAGGTGGGGACAATCCCTGAACCGCATGGAGCTCACAGTCTTAATTCCCATTTTACATGAAGGAACTGAGGCACAGAGAAGTGTAGTATATTGCCCGAGGTCACACAGTAGACAAGTGGAAGAGCTGGGATTAAAACCCAGGTCCTTCTGATTCCCAGGACCGTCCTCTATCAGCTAGGCAATACTGCTTCATAGTGAAGTTCACCCGGCCATATAGGGCCATTTTGTCCCTTCTGTGTAGAGATGCTAGAATGTCCTTGGGATTTTTACAACAGCCTAGGCCTGTCGCACACAGCACCAGAAATGTACTAGACATGAGAAAAAAGGAAGATATGCCCCATTCAAGATTTATTGGTCTCAGTGTCTGTTTTCCCAACTTTATGAAGAGGAAAATGTTTCTCCTTTAACTAAGTAATGGGAGGATTGGGAGGATTCATTTGATAATGTCTCTTAAGGGCACTGAAGTCTAGAGAGACGGGAGCTTCATAAATGCAGTTGATATTGCTATTAAAGTTATTGCAGTGGGAGTATAACTTGCTTTTCGTTTCTTGGGGTAACCCCATGGGAAACAACTGAAATGATTGAGAAATGGTAAATTGATTGTTGTTGCAGATTATTAGTCATTTTATTACAGTTCATTTATTTTAAAAAGGCGAGCTAGAATTGCCAGGCGGTGGGGGGAATTCAGAATCATCAACATGATAAGCACTTTCCAGAGTAGCCAAGCCAATTTATTTTGTACAGTGTCTGTAACACAACCCCTAGTACTACAGAATGGTTTGCTAAGTAGTTTTAAGCTGAAAAGCAAAGGGAGGCTTTGAAGAAGTGAGTCAGTGAATTGGATGAAGAGAGTATTGGATGTTCCAGATAAATCGGGCAGCAAAATTGAAAGGATAACCTCTCTCTGTAGCTACTCAAGAAGTGAGGAGATAGAGTTGCTGAAGATCACAGGAGCACAAAGCAGAGAAATGAATGTATGTGAGCCTAGCCAGTTTTTTTCCTAGTCTTTCTATTCACCAGTATATATATTTTTTCCCAATCCTCCCTCCCTCCTCCCCACCTTCCCTCCATCGGTTTTACTTTGAACTATTGGTGAGCCGGTGAAGTGAGGCAGTGCTATGAAGGCAAAACTCTCTGCCTTCTCGGAGAAGTTGCCGGCCCAAAGTCACCTGAGAAGAACCATCAGGTTTCCATATACCCCTCTCTTGCTTATCTCCTGCTATCTATGTCAAAGCCTCAAGGTGTACACTGAAATAAATACTAAAAGATGAAATCAAGTGGAATGATTTTGGCTCTGAGGTAAGACGTGATTAGTATACTGGCAGAAGCAACGTGATATTTGGATGAGCAGTATGATGGCTGCCTTCCTTGATATTCATATAATGTAATAAATTCCGACAATGACCTGTGGTAGGCTGATTAATCGGGAAATCCTTGAGGTTGAAGTTGAAAGAGGACCAATAATAGTCTGTTGAGAAAGAACCTGCAAATCTCTGGCCTTCTCCATTAGTAGTAGCATTGCTTCAGGTTAGAGGATGACGCTGCTGAGGCTATGACTTTTTTGACCTTGTCTGTGTTTGTTTTCAGCAGTTTTGTATTATTTCATTGTATGTTAAATGATTTATCTTGATTGCTGTATTTATGGCTCACAGTCTTAATCCCCATTTTTCAGATGAGGTAACTGAGGCACCGAGAAGTGAAATGACTTGCCCAAGGCCACATAGACAAGTGGCTGAGCCAGGATTAGAGCCAAAGACCTTCTGACTCGCTGTCCATGAGATTGTATCCATGAGTGAGGAGGCATACAAAGAGCCAATTATAACTTGAATACATTCATTGAATTGTATTAATTGAGCACTTCCTGGGTGCAGAGCACTGTACTAAGTGCTTGGAAAGTACAATACAGCAATAGAGACAATCCCCACACACAACAGGCTCACAGGCTAGAGGGGTAAATGAAATGTAAACTAGCTTATTTCACTGTAGATCAGCAGTGTGGCCTAGTGACTAGAACATGGGTCTGGGAATCAGAAGGACTTGGGCTCTAATCCCAACTTTGACACGTATCTGCTTTGTGACCTTGGGCAAAACACTTAACTTATCTGTGCCTCAGTTACCTCATCTGAAAAATGGGGAATGACTGTCATCTTCCGCAGAAATGCCCTGGACATGTCACTCCCTTTCTTAAAAACCTCCAGTGGTTGCCTATCAACCTCCGCATGAAACAAAAACTTCTCACTCTAGGCTTCAAGGCTCTCCATCACCTTTCCCCCTCCTACCTCTCCTCCCTTCTCTCTTTCCACTGCCCACCACGTAGTCTCCGCTCCTCTGCCGCCCACCTCCTCACCACCCCCCATTCTCGCCTATCCCACCGTTGACCCCTGGCCCACGTCCTCCCGCTCCCCTGGAATGCCCTCCCTCCTCACCTCTGCCAAACTAATTCTCTTCCCCTCTTCAAAGCCCTACTGAGAGCTCACCTCCTCCAAGAGGCCTTCCCAGACTGAGCTTCCCCTTTCCCTCTGCTCCCTCTGCTGCCTCTCTGCCCCCCCTTCACCTCCCCTCAGCTAAGCCCCATTTTCCCCCCTTTCCCTCTGCTCCTCCCCCCTCCCTTCCCCTCCTCTCAGCACTGTGCTCATCTGCTCACTTGTATATATTTTTATTACCCTATTTATTTTTGTTAATGAGATGTACATCCCCTTGATTCTATTTATTGCTATTGTTTTTGTCCGTCTCCCCCGATTAGACTGTAAGCCCGTCAATGGGCAGGGATCGTCTCTATCTGTTGCCGAATTATACATTCCAAGCACTTAGTACAGTGCTCTGCACATAGTAAGCGCTCAATAAATACTATTGAATGAATGTGGGACAAAGAGTGTGTCCAACATGATAAGCCTGTATCTATTCCAGTGCTTTCTACAGTGTCTAGCACAAAGCAACTGTTTAATAAATACCATAAACAATTGTGGTAGATTATAACTGATAATAATAAAGAGAAGGAGAGAAATTGGACAGGAAAAAGAGAGAAAAAAGAGAGGAAGAAGATGGAACTATCCAGTTCCTTTTCTCTATCCTTCTCTACTTTTCTGTTTAGGAAGGGGACAGGGAGGGTCCCGGAATTGTAAAGCCTCATGTTTACACTTTAAGCAGACTTGTTAATAGGCGTTTGCCGTTGATGATATTTGTTCTCATTTTATTTTGTGGTATTAAGTGCTTATTTTGTAACAGACACTATACTACTAGACACTGGGGTAGGTACAAGGTAATCAGATTGGACAAGGTCCCTGTCCCACACGAGGCTCACAGTCCAAATAGGAAGGAGAGCAGGTAAAGATGAAGAGTTAAGTGATTTGCCCAAGGTGATATAATGGTAAGTGGCAGAGTCAGTATTAGAATCCAGCTCCTTTACAGTCACATACTCTGTCCACTAGGCCACCCTGCTTCTCATAAATGTTAGTCTTGAAGTCCTCATTTAAGCAGTAGAGTTAGCACTGGCACTGAAATGAAGACTCTTCAGCTGCATGGGGACAAGGGGAACAGAGTCCACAGGCTCGGCAGAGGAGGTTTCGAAGGAGAAGCAGAACTTATGGGTCTTAAAACGAATCAAACTGTTGTATTTCCAAAGGAGTTGGGAAGGGAGGGAGGGAGGCAGCTGTTTGGAGTTAAATGCTAACTTCCCATCACTAGGAAAGAGGAAGGGACTAAACGATTCCCACTGCTGCTTCTATTTGATTCTATTTATTGCTATTGTTTTTAACTGTCTCCCACGATTAGACTATAAGCCCGTCAAAAGGCAGGAACTGTATCTGTTACCGATTTGTACTTTTCAAGTGCTTAGTACAGTGCTCTGCACATAGTAAGCGCTCACTAAATACTACTGAATGAATGAATGAACGAATGCTGCTGCTGGTAGGGCCCGGAATGACATTGAGGAATTCAGTTTCCTCATCCTGCATCGCCTGCTCTGGACCGATCATTCACTCAGTTAGTGGTATTTATTGATCACTTAGTGTTTGCAGAGCACTGTACCCAGTGCTTTGGCAAAGTACAGTACAACAGAGTTGGTAGATGTGATGTGTGGCCTCAAGAAACTTACAGACTAGGCACCTGAAGGGACCATTCTTCCTCAGTAGGGCCCATGGGAACTGTGATGAGTGATCACAGAGTCAGGCAAAGGATGCTCTCGCCCTCTGTCCCGGTCCCATGGGCCTCTTTTCTGCCCGGTCTGGCTGGCCCTCCTCAATACAGCTGCTTGTGGATTGGCGGTAATAGGTGGGTGAGCAATATGAGAGGCCACTCCCTTTCAGGGAAGGAGACCGGTCACTTCTGTGGAGGTCTGGGTGTTGGATGAAAGCAGTTACAGGGAGAATACCAGCAGTCCATAGGACAGGCAGGGCCATGTCTTGCCACAGATGTCAGAGCAGAGTGCCTCCCTGGATCCCCTTTCTGGCTCGAAGCAGTGGGATGGGCCCGGCACTTCCTGCCCAAAATGTTGTGAGGGAACAGCAACTAATGGATGAGGGTAACTCAGGGTGTCAAATCGATGGAACTTAGGCTCGAGGCCCATATCTGCTGTCCAAAGTCCTGTCTTAAAATAGCCGGGCCTGGGAGTCAGAAGAACCTGGGTTCTAATCCCAGCTCTGCCTTTTGTCTGCTCTGTGACCTTGGGCAAGTCACTTCTCTGTGCCTCAGTTACCTAATCTGTAAAATGGGGATTGAGACTGTGGTTGAAGGGACTATGTCCAACTCGATTATCTTGAATCGACCCCAGAGGTTAGAACAGTAGCTGGTCAGTAGTAAGCACTTAACAAATACCACGGTTGTGGTGGTTATTATCATTATTATTATTATTATTATTAATTTCTCAGGTCAGTCATATTTATTGAGAATTTACTGTGTGCAGAACACTCTCCTGAGTACTTGGTGAGTACAGTATAACAATAAAACAGCCATATTCTCTGCCCACAACGAGTTTATATGCTGGAGATGAACTTACAGTCATGTAGTGAGAAGTTCTGATTTGAACATATGTTGAGAAACCCCCGTAATCAGTGAATTGCTCTTTGTGAGTAGTTTTTAAATATCAGTTGGTGAACTTTCACTTGAATCTCTTTTCCATTGCAATTTTGATGAAAACTTAAGGGACTGGACATCATTTGCTCTGGGAAAATATTTCAGCCGTGGTTATCAGGGCATTTGAAGAACTTCCATCAAACTCTCAACCTACCTTGTTCCTAGACTGCTCTGGGTGTTTGGCAGTTGATATTTCTGTTCCTTATTCAGTGCCTTTCAACAAGGAGGTCCCAGTCTCAGAAAACCATGAGTCTATCGTTGTGAAAACTTGGTGTCTGTGGTTATGTCAGAACAATAAGAATCGTTGTTTGAGTCAAGCAATCAATCATGTTTGAGTGTTTACTGTTTACAGAGCACTGTTCTAACTTGGGAGAGTACGCTATATCAGAGTTGGTGAGCACATTCCTTGCCTACAGTGAATTTAGATTCTAGAGGGGAAACAGTGTAATAGGAAAATTTATTCATTCAGTTGTATTTAATAATAATAATAATAATGTTGGTATTTGTTAAGCGCTTACTATGTGCAGAGTACTGTTCTAAGCGCTGGGGGAGACACGGGGGAATCAGGTTGTCCCACATGGGGCTCACAATCTTAATCCCCATTTTACAGTTGAGGTAACTGAGGCCCAGAGAAGTGAAGTGACTTGCCCACAGTCACACAGCTGACGAGTGGCAGAGCTGGGATTCGAACTCATGACCTCTGACTCCAAAGCCCATGCTCTTTCCACTGAGCCACGCTGCTTCTCCATTATTTAGCACTTTGTGCAGAGCACTGTACTAAGCGTTTGGGAGAGTACAATACAACAATAAACAATCACATTCCCTGCACACGAGTTTATAGCCTAAAGGGGTTTATTTAAAGCTGCACAATCTTTACATGGTTTGGCTCACACCCTGAGACCATTCCAGAAGTAATTTGTACTCTAGTGGAAAGGGCAACAGGACTGAGGTCAGAACCCCTATAGTGGATAGAGCACAGGCCTGGGAATCAAAGTCATGGGTTCTAATCCCAGCTGTACCGCTTGTTTGCTTTGTGACTTTGGGCAAGTCACTCACTTCTCTGGGCCTCAGTTCCCTCATCTGTACAATGGGGATTAAGACTGCGAACCCCTTGTGCAACAGGGACTGTCCAGTCTGATTTGCTTGTATCCACCCCAGCTCTTAGAGTGCCTGGCACGTAGTAAGTGCTTCACAAATAACATGATTATTCTAATCCCAACTCCACCTCTTGCCCACTTTGTGATCTTGGGCAAGTCACCCAGCATCTTTCTGCCTCATTTTCCTCATCTGTAAAATGGGGATTAAGTACAGTTAGCCTTATGTGGGATAGGGACTGTGTCTGATCCGATTATCCTCTATCTGTTCTGGCGCTTAATGTAGTGCTTGGCATATAGTAAGCTCTTAACAAATGCCATCATTTTATTAGCATTATTCTAGGAACTTGAGGTTAGCACAGCAACCTGACATAGTGGGGAAACTTAGGTTAGTGGCTCTTAGGAAGAAGTCAGGACTGCAAGAACTCCTGGATACAACAGCTGTCATTCAATTGTAATCTTTGCCTAGAAGGAGATTTTTCACACACAAACAACATCACTGATCTGTCTCCAAGTTCACTGGAGGGGTCTCAAGGTCAACAGGACTCTAAAAACATCAGTTGCCATTTGCCGTTTCAGTTACTGTCAGAATTAACCAGATGGGATTTATTCATCCTTCTATGTAGCAGTGTAATTTTCATGTTGTGGCATAATATTAAATTCTTGAAAATGATGTAACGTTGTGCAACACTTAACAAAGGACACAATTCAAAGGAAGACTTACTGTGATTTTTTTTTTTTTTTAAGGAAAGCCATTTGATAAAATGTTAACTTTGATTACAAAGGAAATGGCTTACAGATTTTGGTCAGATTCAACACAGTAAAATGAAAATGCCTCAAAACACAAATACTTCATATTTAATGTACTTCAGGAATAAAGAAGCTAAGGAATATGTCACAATTCAGAATGGTTATTGAATGTTTACAGTGAATCAATAGTATTCCCCAGAGGTAGTATGTAGAAATTGTACATTTCTTTTGTAGTAAGTGTTTTTGAAGCAAATAGATACATTTTGAATAAAAAAAGATATGGCTGTAAGGCATATGCACACACGTACACCCTACCCAGGAATGTTTTTCTTGGTAAATGTTTATACATATCAATCAATGATAATTAAATTCCTATGTCTTTCCTCTATATATTTCAAAGCAAGTATATACCATACAGCTAACAAAAAATGCTCCCAGAGCTCAGCATATAATAATAATAATAAATAATAATGGCATTTAAACGCTTATTATGTGCCAGGCACTGTACTAGGTTTTATGGTAGATACAGGCTTGGCTCTTGGCATAGTGGTTAGAGCACGGGCCTGGGAGTCATAAAGTCATGTGTTTTTCTAATCCCTACTCTGCCACTTGTCTGCTGTGTGGCCTTGGGCAAGTCACTTCACTTCTCTGTGCCTCTGTTCCCTCATCTGTAAAATGGGGATTGAGACTGTGAGCGCCACGTGGGTCAGGGACTGTTTCCATTCTGATTTGCTTGAATCCACTCCTGAGTATAGTCCCTAGCACACAGTAAACACTTAACAAATACCACAATTATTATTATTACTAGCAAATCAAGTTGGAAACAATTCCTGTCCCATGTGGGGCTCACAGTCTCAATCCCCATTTTATAGATGAGGGACCTGAGGGGGAGACAGACATTAATATAGGTAGATAAATTATGGGATAGGTACATAGTGCTGTTATCTTTCCTATCCTTCAGGCCCTCCTCCTCTTCAATAAACCTTTCCCAATTAATTATCAACTACCACTTTTTACTAATTTATGTTTACTTCTACTCCCAACATTAATTGAATTATATTCATTTAGTTATTTGGAACTTCCAATTATTTAATTATTCAGCTATTTCATCCTGATGATATTTGTACATCTTCTTGCTCTATTCTAGTTTGTAAATTCATTTACCTGTCTCCTCCGTTAGTTTACCAATGCCCTAAGGGAAGGGAACCAGTGCTTTCCATGTGGTATGTTATCCCAAGCAATGACTATAATGCTAAACAGATGCTTTAGAAATACCATTGTTTGGTTGATAATTGAATAATTATATTCGTCTTTCAATTTTGCCAGCCTATTACAACGGGGTGTTGAATTTAAAAATGGAATTTAACAAATGATCTTCAAGGTGACTGGTGCGTAATGTCATGGTTTGAGTTAGTAAAATACAGTTCTCTTTTTCAGAGCCTGTATTAAGGTGAGATGTGAGGTTATGTTTGGAAAATATTTTCTTTTGTATTTTCTTTGTGCTTCACTTAAATTGTAATTTTCCTTGTTGATGCTTGTTACTCTATGTATTTAAAAAATAAACTGAACCAAAAGGGAAAATAAGTCTTCTCTTCAGATGCTTTCAATCACTATACTCTTATACATGCTTTCTGTTTACTCATTAATTGCCTGTTAATATCCTGAACAAATAGGATTATTTGCCTTACCCACTGGATCGCTGTTGTTGACTACAGTCCTATAGATTTTATTCTGTGTGACCTTTAGCCTGGATGACTGGGGCTAACTAGACTGGTATATTGTACTCTCCCAAGCACTTAGTAAAGTGCTTTGCAGGCAGTAAGTGCTCAATAAATGCGACTGATCGAATGAAAGAATGATAATCCTGCCATTGAAGTTTCCAAATGGCCAGATGGTAAGAAAATCACCACCATGGCCATTGCCTTCACCTGCTCCCTTATTTTCTGAAGGACTAGTTTGTTCCCCCAAGAAATGATAGAGTGGAAAATGTTGGCTTTTGTTGTTTGTCTTCTAAAATTCCCCTACTGAATCAGTGCATGTGTTCTTTTGGTGTAGCCATAAGGCTAGATCTCCATATCTCTAGATCATTTAGACTTACATTCAAGATTAGTTCAGCTCTGAATCATTCAGATAATTTATGATTTGGGCAACAAGAAAGAGTAATCATTAATAGTAATACCTTCATTTGGTTATTTTCCTAGTACATTTTCACATAATTATCTAAATTTTCCTTCCACCCCTTTAAGGGAGGTGTTATTTTTTTCACTTTATAGATGAGAAAACTGAGGCACAGAGTGGTTAAAACACTAGTCCAAAATCACAGGGCAGGGCAGAGTCAGGTTGCTGATTCCCAAACACAAAAGTTTCCCATTAGTTAATACTATTTCCTTGAGAGGTGTAAATAACTGCATCTCCAGTTATCCAACTGATTTTTGCATAGAGATTGGACTGTAGGCTTGTGGGTAGGGAATGTGTCTATCAATTATGTTGTATTGCACTCTCCCAAGAGCTTAGTATTGTACTAAGTAAATGCTCAATAAATACCCTTGATTGATTGATTTGATTGGCTGATTGAGTAGAAGCCCAGAGTTATTCTAGGGGGAATGATATTTAAACCCAGTGGAGGCTAAGAAGAGTAGGGTGTCCATTTGAATAACAATTTAAAGTTCCAAGTTCATTTTTACAAAGTGAGAAATTATTCATTGCAGT
This sequence comes from Ornithorhynchus anatinus, assembly GCF_004115215.2. Lineage (NCBI taxonomy): Eukaryota > Metazoa > Chordata > Mammalia > Monotremata > Ornithorhynchidae > Ornithorhynchus > Ornithorhynchus anatinus. The sequence goes on from NC_041731.1 coordinate 12,147,630, forward strand.
TAATTATGTAGTTGTGTGATTATCGTTAAGACATTTGACTGCAATCAATATTAATTTTATTATTGCCTTTCAAATTGAATGTATTCAACAATGTCAACAAGCATTTTAAAAATTCTAGTCAATTTAAATTTAAAATCAAAAGTATGTCTATTTTCCTTTCTGCCCAATGTTACCTGCTAGGTTGAATATTAAAATTTCTGAAATCAGCATCTGCCCTTAATTTACTGATACATTTAAAAGATAGAATTCAACATTTTCTCCCTGATTTATGTTGGACTAGAGGAAATTTCAGTACATAGCAATTGTATAGTGCAATGGCATTTTCTATAACTGTAATAAGGCAAAAAGTTTAAGATGTGTTGCCAATATATTAATAATGCAGTTTTAATCTCAGACATTACCCTAAAATATTATTAGAGTAGTAATTATTTGGAAAACCTTTGGGTTTTGCAACTTGAGCATCCATTAAATTAAGATTTTAACCTGTTAATCCCCAATACCTTTCTCGCTTTTAATCTGATGGAAAAAGCTTGTTTTGATTTCCTACTAGCTGTCTCTAGCAAAGAAAGTAGTTCTGGCTTGAATCCTGCTTATTAGTCTACACTTCCCCAATGCCATTTCATTTCACCAGCCATTAGGAATATTCATTGCTTCCTAACTTTTGTGCCAGTCTTCCCATTTTCTTGGAATTTTGTCTCATATAGCCTCCTAATAGGACTTCTTAGACTGAGAATAATAGCAGTGTGAAGCCGATTGGTCAATTTCCCCCTCCACAGCTCTTTTCAGCTCTAATAGCTTCAGCCATTTATTAGGGTTTGTCAAGTCCATTAAAATATTCTCTGCCTGGAATTGGAGTTGCACATTGTTGCCAATATTTTGATTTTTTTTCAGGAGGTACATTACATAATCTCACAACTCTGGTTAATATTCAGTTGATGCATGATGGGATACATAAACTCTCAGTCCGAATCTCTGGCCTGTCCCCCGAGGAGAGACCTGCCTTTGAGGGTTTAAGCTTTTGGAATGTCTTCTTCAGCACTGACCCTGTCACTGCTATTTTTTTCTTGATTTTTATTTTTATCCCTGTGCTGAGTCACCAGCTCTGGCTCCCCTCCAGATCTCTTGAAGTCAAGTAATGATGATACTTAGCCAGGTTGGCTTAGGTCCCGATTGGGAGTTTTGAATATCATTTAAGTGTTAAAACCTGAGAGGGTATCTTTCTACTCTCTTACATATATTACCGCTTCTCTGAGTGTCAATCCTGCCTCTGCATCAGTGTGTCCACTGGAGAAACTTATGAATCATTTCTAAATAATTTCTTCTGTCACATGGCCTATGACAAGGTTGCCCAAAGCTACTGCTTAATAAACTGATAATCTGCTATTGACTGCCTGAGGGGGGAAAAAACTATGAAAAGAGGCTTGTAACCTATAACACAAAACAGAAGTGGTCTCAAACAGCGTTAATTGGAAAACACAAATAGTATTACCCTGGTTGTCTGCCCGGACGGTTGGACATCTCAAAAAGAATGTTTTCGTGTCCAAATTTCTTGTTCCATTGAGTGGTAAGAGGCTACACAAAATGTCAGGTAACACACGGTTTCTTTTGTGATCTCTTGAGCCAGCATTGTTGCTACTATGTGTTCATTTGATACTGAATGACTGTGAATGTGATTCAGCGACCAGCACTCCTAAGTGTTTTTCCTCACACTGATGTTTTCAGTAATGCTCAGATAGAGCAGATGAGATGAACTTGCACAAAAGAAATCTTCATAAGTTTCAGAATCTCCTTAAGTATAGGATTCTTCCAGTTTCTAATTTTCCTCACTTGTCAATATTAAAAGCTGTAAAGAACCCTGATAGACTCACAGGCTTAAAAGTATTGTGTAATGGCCCTCGGAGATTGGTTCTGGATACAGTTTTATTTATCATCCTTATTCATGAATTCCTACAGTTTCAAAGAGGACAGTTTAATAGATGGGACATGATTATTAGGTTTTGTAATCCCCTTAATCTGTAGTAAAACTGCAGTGGTCATGAATGTGCCTGTATAGTCCAACAACACATATCTCGTTTTAGTGCATATTCTTTTCTAACATTGGATTATCATTAACATTGTTTACAATCATGTGTTTTGCCCAAGCTGAATCAACCACTTTAATCATGCAATCTTTGAAAAAGTCATCATCCTTTAATGTGTTACTTTTCTTTGTAATTTCCTGAGCCAAGGGGGAGCTTCTCATAGAGAAAATTAATGGCATAAATAACTTTCTTTATAACAATTGGTTGAGCTACAAGGTTTTTTATGTAGCTGGCTAAGTTTTTGATTTTACTAATTCCAAAAAATTGAAAAGCACTTTTAATTATAGCACTTAAAGAGCTACAGTTAGCCTAGAAATGACACTTGGTGTTTCCCTCTAATATCAACCTTTGTATTTAAGATATACAGAGTTCACCTTCTGGTTTGTATGTATTCAAACACAGTGTCTGTCAGACATTACTATTGACGTTATTGTGTCCGCAAGCTATAATAGTGCAATTTACAAATTGTAAACATTTTATAGCCCAAGCCTTTGCTAATGAAATGAATATAGATTATTTTTATAAATGTTTGAAGAACTCCCAAGGTATCATTGCAGGCTGTATTTGACATGTAAGCCAAACTAAAAATTGCCCATTTTTATTGGTGATCTAGAAGAAGAAATTGAAAGCATGCACATCATATTTGAAGCTGATTCTAAATGGAATGCAGTGCTACGGCTAGAAAACAGTTATTTACTTAAATGGAAAAAACGGTCCCTCAAAACAAGGATGAAATACTTTAACAGTAAGTGCAAAATTGCTTTGAGGGATGAAAAAGAGACAGTTCAACAATAGAATGGAAAATGACTGAAAAGATGTAAGCATAGCAGAGAAATGCCCAAATGTCATAGTTGATCACAGTCAGAATTGTAGGCTTCCGTTAAAAGACACTAACTACTTTAGTGACTTATTAGCAGAAATACTGCTTGAAAATGTGAGGAAGTAGTTGTTTAATTATACACTTTGCCGATCAACCCCGTTATAAAGTATCCTGTCCTGTATGGTTCCTGTGGTTGTAGGCAAAAGATTCAGGTAGCCTAGAGATGATCCTGAGAAAATCAGCAAAAAGCAGTAGAGATTTGGAAAGTGGATCGATTAATGGAAGGAGGAAAATGGTTCAGAAATAAAGACTAAAGGGTGACTTGTAATTGGATCCAAGAACATGAAAGATTTGGGGAAAAGAGACTGAACCATAGTTATTTTATGTTCTGTGAGAACTTGACAAGAGGAAATGGATTTATAGCAGGAAAGGTTTCCAGTGGGCACTAGGAGACCTGCTAGAATAGGCAGCAATGGTATTTATTGAGTGCTTACTGTGCTCAGATCACTGTACTAAGTGCTTAGAAGAGTACAATGTAACCGGCTTGATAGACATATTCGCTGTCCATAAGGGGTCCAAAGAAAGAACAGAAAACTGTCTTCATTGGATGGTTTTAACATTCACCCACTGCGTGAGCAGGTGATCTCTTAAAGTTATTTCAAACTCTTTGATTCTCTGATTTTAGCAGCTAAAGAATCTCCTCTTTGAGCAAGAGGTTTAAAAGTTGGAAGAGCCATTTTATGCATCAGTGTAAGTTTCAGAAATTAGGCCAGAGAAAATCTAAAAATGAATTAATTTGGGGAAAAAAAGAAAATGCATGGGTGGTAATTGAGGTGGGGAATAAATGGAAGGAAAAATTTCAAAAAGGCTAATAAACCATTTATTTTTGAAGAAATGTGGGAGATGTGAAAATTCAGGAATGTGAAATTAGCATGAATTTTTAAAGTTCCGCCATGTCAAATCAGATGAGCTTTTTATGCCCTGGAAAATCACTTATTAAATACTATGAAATGATGATTAAAAGAGAAAGTGGGACCTTTTCTCAATTAAAACAGACATGTGCATAATTCAGATGTTTTAGTTATACTGTAATTGTAATTGCGCTTTACCATGCTGGCTGTTAGCTACAGTCAAAGAAGTATGCTGTTAAGAAAAAAATGTCCTCCAGGGAACCGGAAAGAATGGTTTAGAGGCTTTGTATAGTTTTTTCACTTTTTCACTTTTAATAATACTCCCCCAGCAGTTTAGCTTACTTACGAACCTTTCTGAGTAAATATTTGCACATTTTAAGTAAATCAAGAGTTACAGGGAATGTTGTTCCGTAGTTTGCAAATAAGCTTCCTGTAATACTTCTCAGATTAATACCTGATTATATGAATATTTTTTTTTGAAGTTGGTGACCACCCAAACTTTGCTGAAGAATTGCTGAGCTGCACAGTAGTTAGACTTCCAACTGTACTAGAATTTGTAATTAAGTAACTATTAGGTGCAAGGCACTACACTAACTGCCTGGAATGTGCCAATAAAGGAGCTCCTGCCCCATATGGGAGTCACAAGATAATTAATAGGAATAGCAGATATTTTGTCCCAATATCACTGATGAGGAAACTGAGGCACAGAGAGGTTAAGGAATTTGCCCAGGTGAAGCAATATGTCTTAATGAAAAGAGTGCGAGCCTGGGAGTCAAAGGACTTGAGTTCTAATCCTGTCAACTCCACTTGTCTGCTTTGTGACCTTGGGCAAGTCACAAGTTCTTTTTGCCTCCACTCCTTTATTTGCAGAAAGGGGATTGAATGCCTGTTCTCACTTCTACTTAGGTTGTGAGTCCCATGTGGAGCTAGTTATCTTGAATCTATCCCAAAGCTTAGTACTGTGCAAGACACATCTCCTCCAAGAAGCCTTTCCAGAATAAGCCCCACCTTTCCTCATCTCCCACACCCTTCTGCATCACCCTGACTTGCTTCCTTTTGCTTTCCCCCCTCCCAGCCTCTATGTATATATCTGTAATTTTATTTACTTGTATTGATGTCTATCATCCCTCTCCTAGACTGTAAGCTTGTTGTGGGCAGGGAATGTCTATCATTGTATCGTACTCTCCCAAGTGCTTAGTACAGTGCTCTGCATACAGTAAGCCCTCAGTAAGTATAATTGAACGAATGAATACAGTGCTTGGCACTTAGCAAGTGCTTAACAAATACAACAATTATTATATATCATGCCAGTGACAGATCAGGGATTAAAACCCAGGTGAACTCGTGACCAGTAGAATTCACTTCTGAGAATAGGAAAGCTGTCCTAAGAAGTGGCTGAAGCCTATCCACTAGCACTGTTAGAGATTTGCGAGCACTGTACCTTGTAAAACATTCATGTCAGTGTGTTGTTTTTACTGAATGACAGCAGTCATTACCAAAATTAATCATGCCATGAAAAGTGAGTCTAATTTCCAGAGGGAGCCCCAGATTTGAGATCAAAACCGATATCAGATTAAATAACATGCATGGGGAAAAAAAAAGCAGAAAGGAACAAGAAACATTTAATAAAAAAACAAAAACCCATGAAAACAAATTCACAAAAAGAAAAAAACAACAACAAAGGACCCCCTATTGTCAGGCAAACTAAGACTAGGATAAGAAGGAAGACAAAGTTATGTCTAATGGAAGTCCATTTTTGGGTGCAGTAAATATTGTAAGAATCCTTGTAAAATTGCAAAAATACATCAGGCAGTTCAGTCAGCCATATTTATTGAGCACTTATTGTGTGCAGAGCACTGTACTAAGCACTTGGGAGAGGGCAATACAACCGCATTTGGAACTGATCCACAGAGACCCAGATTGTAGTGGTTCCTGCTAGCAGTGGGGTTGCAGTTGCATAAGTGAGTAGCCTATTTCTGTCTCCTTACAGGTTTAGACGTTTGTGGTCATCGATCACACCTTAAGATCCGTTGGTTCTTTCAAGTCCGGTTTATGATTGTGTGTGTGTGTGTGTGTGTGTGTGTGTGTGTGTGGTGGTGGGGGGGGTGAAGCAAGGATCTTGGAAAGACGAGTAAGTGAGGTACATGAAAACTTTCTCTTGTTTATTTTTAGTTTTTTAATGGAATTTGTTTAAGTGCTCACTCTTTCCCAGTCACTGTACTAAGCACTGGGGCAGTCATCAAGTGCTGTTGAATAATTTCTGATTAATAGCGACTCCATGGCCACACGTTATCCAGAATGCCCTATCGACTCCATCTGTAGTCATTCTGGTATGTTATCGGTAGAGTTTTCTTGGTAAAAATAGAAGTGGTTTGCCATGGCCTTCTTTAAGCCCGGTGGTACGTACGAGCTAATCAGGTTAGACACAGTACCTATCCCATATAGAGTTCAGTCTTAATCCCCATTTTGCAGGTGGGGTAATTGAGATACAGAAAAGCTAATTGACTGCCCAAGGTCACACAGCAGACAAGCGGTGAGGCTGGAATTGGAACCCTGGTCCTCTGACTCTCAGGTCCTTTTTCTTTCTATTAGGTCATGGTGCTTTTCAGGCAACTGTTACTAGGTACCTGCAAGGGATTAACATCAACTGATTCTAGGCCCAAATAACTTTATTCAGTGATTCAGTGCTTTTTCTCAAAATATTTCAGTTTTTACAATTTTCACAGGCTAAGCATTTAGCTATTCTCCCCGCCCGCACCTGCACAGCTGTTATGTAAATATCCTTGTAATCAGTTGGTTTCCTTTATTGTAATTCATTTTACTGTCTGCTCTCCCATTAGACTGTAGGTTTTGTGCAGGCAAGGAGCACGTCCATCAAATGCATCTTACTATGCACAGGGTAAGTGCTCAAGAGATGCTATTTTTTTAAAATTGCAAATTTCAATACCAATATATTTATCACTAGGAACTGAGATGATAGTGCTGGGTGCAATAAAGATTGTGTCTAAGCTGACCTATTGCAGTGATAGGCACAAAATAGTCACTCAAGAAATACTATCATTATTATTCCAAATTTATTGCCTCTTTATTGTTATGGAACCAGCTTTGGATTATCTCTCTAAAAAACAGATATAAGTGGGTAATAGAAAGGGGCCAACAAAAATAACATACCTGCCCACGTATGGCATAAAGATGAAATATTCCCTTAACACGCTGAAATTAAAAAGAACTATTTTCTTCTTTTGTTACTTCATAACATGCTGCATTTGACATTTTGCATTTGTTAGAAATATCTGGCACCTGCAAAGCCAGAGGTTCAAGTATGGTTTTTTTTTTATTTAGGTTGAATTTGAAATGCCTAAAAGTAAGAAATAAATGGAGTCCTATTTAATCCCTAATTGTCTAAGGTTTTTCTAATTTCCACTGAAAACCAAAACATTTCCAGAAATCTCATTGTTTTTAATAAGACCAATTATTCAATATGTACACTATTTTCTTGATACTTGAGGGAAAGCAAGAATTCTTTCAGCCCCTGGAAGATCATTTAATAAGTAGCTGCAATACTGAATATGGAACAAAAGGTCCCGTTTGAAGCTTAAAAAGATCTGTGACTATACTATTCCTTAGGCAAGAGTCTGACAAATATGAGTGTCTGTGTCTCTAAGGAGGTGAAGTAACTACTGAGAAGTTTGTAGGATTTGCAAAACATAAAAGGTGCCATTTCAGCAAAAAAAGTCAACATTCAAATTATTTGAAATTCTCTAGTTGGTTCACCTCATAAAGTATAAGGTCACATCAAACCAACCACTACCTTTAGTTCTTAGGTTTACAGATGTATGCCTAGCATTCTTGTATATCTCGATATTTATTAATTTGTACTATAATCATTCTTTTATCCAATTTACTCCCAATTTCATCAGTTCTGGCATTGGTCTTTGTTTTACTCCCTATACTTATAATTTGTACCTGTCTAATTTCCCTTTAAGATGGTTATAACTCCTTCAGGGCAGGTACTGGGTCTTCTAGTTTTACTGTACACTTCTCCCAAGTGCTTAATAGTGCATTGGACAGTAATCAACACAATTTGCCAATGCTTGGTGCCAAGTATTTATAGTAAAAGTAAATATCTGTCAAGACCAATGACAATTTACCAGTTTAGGCCCTCACATCCAAATTGGTTTGCCTAAGATGTACAGCTGCAGAAAAGCCAACAGGGTCTGCATAGTCAGATAAAGACAATCATGATCTTGGGTAGGGAGGACTTGGGAAATGACAAGGAACCAAATTTTATTATCAAACATCAGGACAATTTATCTTCCAGTGACATCAATCAATGGTATTTATTGAGCACTTATAATTTGCAGAGTGCTGTACTAAGCACTTGGGAGAGTGCAGTAGAACATAACTAATGGACATGTCCCTGCCCATAATGAGTTTACATGGTTATTTCATATGAACACAAATAATATAAGCATCAGATAATTGATTCCATTAGGAATGGTAAAATAAATGGGGTTGTTTGGACATAGAAAAGAACAGTGGTCAGTTGTGATCTGCCTCCTTTGGGTGACAAGTCAAAATTGGCTTGAAATTAAAGCAGTGGAAGTTTTCCCTGAGCACCAGAACTTCTTGAATACCAGGGAAAATAGCTTTCCAAGGGAAGTCGTGAGTTTCCAGTCTTGGGGACGCATGCTGAAAGAATGGACTGGTGGGATGTCTTTTTCAGGTGGTCTGTCCAGAGTGGTCTAGTGGTCCAGATGGCGCAAGTGATCCTTTGGAGATTCATCCACCACTGGTTCTGTGACTTTACGACATAAAATCAATGATCTGAGTGGAAAACAATGAAAGTTCGTGAATGAGTTCTAAATAAGAAATTGTTACAGATGCTGTCACTCTAAAATAAATTAAGCAGTCATCGAATGCCTAGGCTAAATAGACTAGTGTGAGTATTTAATCAATGATTGTTAAGGAAAGAAAGTCTAAGAGAACAGAAGCATTTTATCATGATATATTTGTTCTGTGTTAAATTTTATCCTCCAAAATTGCATATGTCCATGGAAAATCTTGGAGAGTTTTTCACCTGATAGGAGTAAATTGCTTGATCCTCTAAGTGGGTTTAGTTAGTGGTAAAAGAAGATTGGAGATCCTGAATATTGTACAAAGGAAAATGTTACTAGAATAGTTATTTTATTATCTTTAAAACTTAAGCCTTTGTGGTTGAGTAAATTTGTACTTTCTAACTTCAAAAGTGAACAGAGGTAAGGACGTACTGTTTCTAGAAATTCTACATGATTTCACTGAAGTACTTTTCAGAAAAAAATCAGAAATAACTTCCTTCTGTGCAGGCCTGTTGAGTTTGTGATGCCATTTCACTATATTAGTCTGTTAATCACTGAAAATTGAGATGGGCATTTCTTTTCCAAAGGATGGACTTGAGTGCTTAGAACAAATTCTAAGTAACATGGATTAATTTCATCAGAAAATACAGATTCACTCTAATTTGCTATAATTTGGTTTTCTCCTCAATGAATCTATAATTCTCCTCTTAAAATTCCCCGCCCCACCATAGTTTCCCAGGTCCTTCCTCAAATTTACCACTTACCTCAAATGTCTCTATTCCCAGATGCTTTCACAAACTGCTTTTTTTGCAAAATTGAATCTATAACCAGAACAAATTTCCCTAATCCCTTTACCACAGTTCAACTGCTTCTGCATTTTTCTTTTTCTTCCCAGATAGTTTTCAAGGGAAGATCTCCCACTTGCTCTAGAACTCCTCTCCATCCATATGCACCTCTGACCCTACTCCCCCTAAATTCATAAAATCACCTGCTCTCACTCTTCCCCTCCCTCATCCTCTCATCATCACATGACTCCTTCCCCTCTGGTTTCAAGCATGTCTATGTCTCCCCACACTAAAAATTTCCTCACTCAACCTCACAACGTCCTGAGCTTTTGCTCTGCTTTCCTTCTTGTCTAAACTCCTGGAGTTGGTTGTATACATCTGCTGCCTTAATTTTCTCTCCACTGATTGTCTTCAAAACTCACTCCAGCCAGGCTTTCAATCCCTTCCCCAGCAAAACTGATCTTTTAAAGGTCAATAATAATCCCTCCCCCCCCACCCCTCGCCCCCCAGTTCAGAATGCTTAACAAATATCATCATTATTATTATTTGTTGATATTTTACCTACTAAAACACCTAGTGCCTGTGTCAATAATAATAATATTTAAGTGCCTACTATGAGTCAAGCACTATACTAATTTGAAAAGAGGTAGGCCCTATGTGGAAGCAAACCCATTATCTTGTCAAGGATCTAAACCTGCCATTAATCCTTGATTGCAAACAGCATGGGAGGAAGTGTCAATCACATACATATATGTAAAATGTGTCATATTAATTTCCTTTATTTTTCTAGAAGTGATAATTAATAGTTGAATTCATTTTCCAGAGTAAATATTATTTTTAGGGCATAGCATTCTTTTTCATCTACTATTCTGGTGATTTCTAAAGAAAAATTAACCCTGTTTTTCTATTTTAAGATCTTTTGGACCACTTTAAATTTCCATTCTCAAAATAGTATATATGACTATTTGGAGAGCCTCTAATATAAGTCATCATAATGAGCTCCAGTTTGGGAGCTCTAAAAGCAGAAAAAAGAATGATCTAAAATTAAATCAATTTTTTCCAGTGTGCCTACATAATAACCAAGGATCATTCAATTGTTAACTTGCATTAATCTCTATGCCAGAATGCACTAAATCCCAGAGACCTTGTGACTAATATTTGGCATAAATCTACTTGCCATTTCACAGTATTAAATTTACTTAAGATCTGAGGAGATGCTTTATAGTTGATTTTAAGTAAAATAACTTGAGTCATTTCAGTAACAAAACCAAATTATATTGCCCATAATGACTTTTGTCATATTAGAACTCTTTAATCATAACTATTAACTTTCATTGACAATAAATCTATTTCTGACAGATTCAAAATTGGGTAACCCTTATGTCTTAAACTTTCTTGTTTATGTGGAAAATCATGAGTGCAGAAAGAGATAATCAGTGCTGAACAGGAACCAGTAGGAACCATTTTTTAAGTGCCTCCAGGATGCAATAAACTCTATTAAGCCCTCGAGAAAATACTACAGGAGCATGAGATATTTTTCCAACCAGCTTGTTCACTTAGGTTAGGGTTCCTATGATCTGGAAATCTAGGACCCTTGAGGTCCATGAACAAACAGCATGACCTATTGGTAAGAACACAAATCTAGGAGTCAAAAAACCCAGGTTCTAATCCCGGTTTTACCACTTGCCTGCTCTATGACCTTGGGCAAATTATTTAACTTCTCCTAGTCTCAGTTTCCTCATCTGTAAAATGTTCTCCCTCCTGCCTAGACTGTGTCCTCCATTTGGGACAGGGACTGTATCTGATCTGAATGCATTGTATCTGCTCCAGTGCTTAATACAGTCCTCAGCCCAAGGTAAATGCTTAACAAATTCCCTATTAATAATGTTATTAGGGCAAAAAACCCCACAACTGATAGGGGTCAGTAAGAGATGTTCATTTAAGCCATGGTTCCTGCTCCACTAAGGACTCGTGTCATGCATATCCAATCAAGAATAAATTATGGATATCCCATTGAGGAGCATTTAAACAGTTCAGCAAATTGTGTATGTGTCTGTCATATCACCTGTGTATCTCTCCCTTTCTTCCTTATTGGCCATCGCAGTGGAGATTTAGTCCTGTAGGTTACGTAACCCCCAGCCCACATTGCACTCCAAAGTATTCTCACTTTCCAGAGGTGGGTTTGGGAGAAAGGAATAGAGGGAACCTCCCTAGGATTCATTGCATTGGAAGAGGTAACAGGTCGGGCAGTTGAAATAAGTAGGCATAGCCTGTTCTCCAACAGAAACCATTCTCCACTACTTGCACTCACGCAACATTATCACTCGAAGCCCTAAGATACTTCAATTGAAAGTAATTTACAGCTGTTTCCGTTGAGGGTTTATCATGTACAACACACTTTTAGCATTATGAAATACCGTCCAACAGCCATGACTGCCATATCTAATGGGCCTCCTGCACACGATCTCGTAAATTTCTTTAACGGTGCAGTAATTTCCTCACGTAAGTTTGCCATTGTGTGGCTCATCCTTCTGGAGCATATGTTCACAGACACTAAAGGCAACACTTTTACTAGTAGTAAATGATAAAAACGCTGCTGTACTCTAAGGTTACTGTTTACTGCCTAATCCTTAGGTAGGAGGAAGAATGACACTAATCTCAGGAATTTGTATGCAAATAAATATGCTGGACAGCTGTCTTCACAGGATGTGGAGGGACGACGATCAATTAATCCTATTTGTTGAGCGTTTACTATTTGCAGAGCACTGTACCAAGAGCTTGGAAAAGTACAATAGCACAGAGTAGGTAGATGTGTCCCCTGTCCACAGTGAGCTTATCGTCTAGAAGGGGAGACAGACATTAAGATAAATAAGTTCCATAAATACTGTGGGGATGAGGGAAGTGTGCATAAAGGAGTAAATACAAGTGCAAGGATGATACAGAAGGGAGTGGGGAAGAGAAAAAGATGAGTGTCTGGTGCCCCTCCTCCCACCTCTGGACACCTATAATAATAATAATAATGGTCTATATTAAGCACTTAATTTGAGCTAAGGACTAGGGAAGGTACAGGATAATTAGGTAGGACAAGATTCCTGTCCCACATGGACTTAGAGTAAAAAGGAAAGGGAGAACAGACATTTCATTCCCATTTTACAGAAGAGGAAAGTGAGACACAGAGAAATTAAATGACTTGCCCAAAGTCACACCTTGCCCAAGAAGTGATAGATTGGAACTCAGATCCTTGGTGTCCCAGGCTCGTACTCTTTCCCTTAAGCCATGCTGCATTGCCAAAGTCAATGGGGCAGGTCATCATAGACTGTAGAAACAGAACAGGAGAGAGGGCTTCATTCTTCTTTAGTAAGTGCCTTGGTGGATCATCAACTCAAACCTAACTTGCTCAAAATAGAATTCCTCATCTTTCAACTCCATCCCTGTCCTCCCCCAACTTTACCTTCACTGTAGACATCATTACCATCCTCCCTTTCTCTCAAGCCTATAATATTGGCGTTGTTCTCAACTCACCCCTCTCATCCAACTCACATATTCAGTCTGTCACCAAATCCTGTCAGTTCTTCCTTCACCACATAACTAAAACCTTCCTGTTCCTTTCTATTCAATCTGCTACTACATTGATCCAGGTAGTTATCCTATCTCGCCTTGACTACTGCATCAGCCTCCTCGCTGACCGCCCTGCCTTGTCTTTTCCCCACTCCAGTCCATGTTTCACTTTGCTAACAAGCTCGTTTTTTCTAAAAAATTGGTCAGTCCACTTTTCTCCACTCCTCAAGAAGCTCTAGCGGTTGGTCACTTATCTCCTCGTCAAACAGAAACTCCTTAACATTGGCTGTAAAGACTCAACCACCTTGCCCCCTCGTATCTTATGTCACTGATTTTCCATTACAACCCACTCTGCTCACTTTGCTCCTCTAACCCCAACCTGTACCTCATTCTCATCTATCTCTTTGTTCATCCCCTACCCATGCCCTGCCTTGGCCCTGGAACTCCCTCCCCCTTCATACCTGACAGATCACCACACTCCTCACCTTCAAAGTCTTAATAAATACCATATCTCTTCCAAGAGGCTTTCCGGAAATTTCCCATACTCGCACTTCCTTGTGCATTCCTCTTGCACTTAGATTTGTACCCTTTATTCATCCCACCCTTAGCTCCATAGCACTTATATAATAATAATAAATTGTATTTAAGTGATCAGTGTTTGTCAAGCATGTAGCATGTACTGAGTGCTGGAGTAGGTATAAGAATATTCAGGTGCTGGGGTAGATAGAGGAATAATCAGGGTTCACAGTCTAAATAGGAGGGATAACAGCTATTGAATCCCCATTTTCATTTGAGGAAACCTAGGCACAGAGAAGTTAAGTGACTTGGCCAAAGTCACACAATAGACAAGTGACAGAGTTGGGACAAAAATCCAGGTCTCCTGGCTCCCAGGCCCATGCTTTTTATCCACTAGGCCATGCTGCTTCTCTGTATACATAGCTGTATTTTAGACTTGGGTCTTTACTCTGTTATACTCTCCCACCCAGTTAATTCAGAGGTCTGCATTAAGGGCTCAATAAAAACATAAGTGATATTGATGATTTAGCTAGGAATCAACTCTAGTCCTGCTACAGAGCAGAACCGAACCTTAAGTATAAGGATGCCTCATTCTCTCTTCCTTCATTATTTAATGGAGAAATACCATGCAGTACCTTCCAGTATCTTTTGAGGGAGTAAACAAAGTATCAAGGCCAGATTCTTTGGCAGTAGTCTTGGGATTCAGGCAATTTATCATGTTTAGCCCACACTTGTGACAAACAGGTCTGTCCTGCTGATGCTATTGGATGCAATACTAGGCACTTGCAAAGACATTTTTCCTTCTTCCTGCCAAAACAGACTGATCTGCACCTTGTTTTCTCAAAATAAATTTCACCATTGAGAAAATGGACTACCCTTTCCATCTTAGTAATAAAATAAACATTTCCAGTATTTAAGTTAGGAAATGTCTAGCTTAAATTATTTCTACCCAGAAAAAAATGTCTCTGTTATCACAGGGCACAATGTAGCCTCAGAAGCCAAGAAGGATTTTAATCATCAAGGCTTGCTGTTATCTATACTTACTGCAAGTTCACTAAGGTTCATTCAAATACCCTAGTTGTATGTATCAATTGCAAACTTATCTGTAAAATGCCTAGTAAATTTCAGAGGGGGATTTAACTCCCATAAACCATTAACATTTCACCATCCTTTGCCATAGTCACCATGGTCAAAGCTATAATTCATATGATGACAGAAGCCTGAGTACCTAGGAAGCACAAAATCAGTGCTCCAGGTCAAAATTTCAGTTTTTATTAAAATCCATGTATGCTCCAAATTCACCTCTCAGGGTCACACATGGAGACTTTCCAGTACTCTTCCAGTCTTGACTATGGAAGGGAGAGTCAAGCAGAGGCATTTCCATTCCTAGCTTGGGCAGTGGCTAGCGAGGGGAAAGCCATCTGCTACAAGTCAGAACTCACTTGTGCTGGGCAGCAGCGGCCTGGGAGAGAGTCGAGGGCAGAGACTCAAGTTTATTGGGCAGAAGGAGGCAAGGGTAAACCACTTTTGTATTCTTATCCAGAAAACTCTATGGCTACACTACCAGAACGATTGCAGATAGAAGAGGGTCATTCTGGGAGAGGTGTGGCGGTGGTGTTGTCATAGGTCAGAGATTGGGGAAGCAGTGTGGCTCAGTGGAAAGAGCCTGGGCTTCGGAGTCAGAGATCATGGGTTTGAATCCCGCCTCTGCCACTTGTCAGCTGTGTGACTGTGGGCAAGTCACTTCACTTCTCTGTGCCTCAGTTACCTCACCTGTAAAATGGGGATTAACTGTGAGCCTCATTTGGGACAACCTGATTACCCTGTATCTCCCCCAATGCTTAGAACAGTGCTCTGCACATAGTAAGCGCTTAATAAATACCAACATGACTCGACATAGGCAGCAATGCTCCAAACTGCCTCTTTTTTTTTGTGGGGGGGGGGGGCGGAGGGCGTGTTCTGTGGAAGGGCAGTGCTAGTCTTTACCCTGGGGACCATTGGCGTGGGCTAATTTTGTTGAGCACTTTTAGCCTGGATAGAAGAACTAATCTTTAGCTGGCTTGATTCTTCTCTGAATTTCAAATTTCATTTCTATAAACTCACGGTTTGCAAAGCACCCTCCCTTCCCTTCTTGTCCTCTAGGCACAGTAACTATGATTTTTGTAAAAAGGGTAATCAGAGAGCCCTCATCACTTAGCCTTTTAGAAAATTCAAATGTTATATCACTTAGTCATGCCTTTTCAGAGTGAAATCTGCAACAGTAAATGTGCCGTGGCAGGAGAGGTGTGGAGCAGTCCCTTGATTCTTAAATGCTTCGATTTAAACTTTTTCAAAAATAAAATGAAATAATATAAGCAATTAAAAATTCAAAACAGAAAAAGGATGAATGTGAAATAAATTGAGGTTTTTCCTGAAACTTTTGCCTGGGCGTTGTTGAAGTTTCCCAGACTGCATTGCTGTGCCTCAGGATCTATCGGGGAGAAAAGAATGTCCTCAGATGTTTTGCCTTGCTCTTCTCCTCCATCCATATGCTCTTTCCCCAGCATTTATTCTCTTTTTGAAGCAGATGTGCACTTCCTTCAAGTGGAAAATCTCTGCCTGAGCAGCATCTGCTTACACTCCACCTGCTCTGCTTCTTTCCAACGTGCCTCTTTAAACTAGGCCGAGCAGCTGTCACGGAAGACTGACAGCCAACTTTGTGACAGATTGATCCCATATCACGGGAGAAATCACTTCCTCTTACGTTGATTGTGGCTGGATCTCTGCTTTTAAGACTTTTAAATGGGAATGGGAGATGATGGGGGCGCCTGGAAAGAGATGGGGTTGGATTTGAGGTGTTAAGCTGTGGCAACCCTGGGGAAGGGGCGAGTAGAAGGGATCACTTTCAACACTTTGGAGTCAGGTGACCTGTTCTCTAATCCCAGCTGCCACCTGACTGCTATGTGTCCTTTGGCAACCCTTTTAGCTTGCTTATACCTCAGTTTCCTCATCTGCAAAATGGGGATTAAATCCATGATTTCCATCCTAGTTAGACTGTGAGGCTGATGTGGAACGGGGACTTTGTTCAACCAGATTGTTGTACCTACCTCAATACTTGGGGACATAGTGCTTAATGCATACAAAAATTAATATTATTATTAATTATTACACCTTAGGGGGCCTGGAGTTTGTTTTACATACCTCCACAGGAAAAAAGTTGTATGGGTCCAATCTCATTAGCTCATATGTACTTCAGTGCTTAGTACAGTGCCTGGCACATACTAAGCACTTAATACCATAAAGAATGGGTATCTTTGAGGTTTCCAGCTCAGCAAAATATGCTGCTCTGACAGGTAACTCCCGAGAAGCGATTACTGGGGAGAACATTCACAGAATCACAGGAACAGAATCGTCTTGAACTAATGCCCATCTCCTCACCTTGAACTGACTACTAAATCGTGTTACATGTTCTTAAAATGCTTTTTTCATCATCAATCAGTAATGTGTAATGAGGTAATTAATTTGGTATTTGTTAAATCCTTAAGTCTGCCAAGCACTGTATTAACCCTAGGGTAGACACAAGAAAATCAGGTTCCGCATGGGCCGCACAGTCTTTGAGGGAGGGAGAACAGGTATTGAATTCCCATTTTTCAGATGAGGGAACTGAGGCTCAGAGAAGTCAAGTGACACCCACAGTCACAAAGCAGAAAAGTAGTGGAGCTGGGTTTATTTATTTAGTGCTTACTCTTGGGGGCGCACTGTACTAAGCACTTTGGAGAATGCAGCAGAGTGTAGAGGAGAAGTTAAGAACATGACAAAGATGGATTTTCCCTACAACCCCTAAGTGTAAAAGACTTGAGATTTGGGCTCAGTAGATCTACTCTCCAGTGTAAAAGTAACTTGCTCTCTGCTGTTTTCATTTTAAAATTTAGTCAGGTCTACTCTAATGCAGGGACTGTGTTCTTGGAAAACCTAGATTAAGGTGTACAATACTGCATGCATGGACATAACCATTTCTTCCAACATTATACACTATATCCAGACAGGTCCACACTGTTGGCAGGACATTCCGTTTCAATGTTATTTTGTTTCATCTAAAATATGTAGTGAAAACTTTCACTAGGGAAACTGACTGTATTCTCTAAGTACACGCATTCAATCAATTGTATTTATTGAGCACTCACTAAGTACACCTTACTAAGCCCCTGAGAGAGTACAGTATATGAGAGTTGGTAGACACATTCCCTTCCCACAAAGAGTTTACAGTCTAGAAGGGGAGACAGACATTAAATGAATTATGAAGGAGGGATGAATAAAGAGTGCAAATCAATATGAAAGAATGATACAGAAGTGAATGGGAGAGGATTAAATGAGTGCTTAGTCAGGGAAGCTCTCTTGAAGATGAGCTTTCAATAAGGCTTTGAAATTGGGAAGAGTGATAGCGTACTGGAAATGAAGAGGGAGAGCATTGCAGGATAGAGACAGCAAATGGGTGAGAGTTTGGTGGAGAGATAGATGAGATCAAGGTACAGTGAGTAGGTCAATTTTAGGAGAGGAAATTCTGCAAGCTAGGTTGTAGTAGGAAAGCAGTGAGGTCAGGTACAGATGGCAAGGTGATTGAGTGCTTTAAAGGTTACGATATATAAAGGTTCATATACAAGGAACCTTTCCTGTGTCCTAATGGAGAGATATTAAAATTCTTGAAGTTCTTAATCTTTACCTGCGTTACTGACTTTGAAGGAAAACTTGACTTCTGGGGAAGCATGTTCTTTTCGATACCAGGCAAGGTCACTTCAGGATACAGGTATAATTGTTGTTCTAACCCGGAAAGACACATTGAACAATAATAAACAAAGGATACTAAACAAATCACCTGAAAATAATTAGTAGACAAATGGCATGACTGCTGAACTTGAAGGAAGAAGCTCTTTAATTAGCATTCACTAAGGACACAAATTGGTGAGGGACACAATCTGAAATTGTAGTTTTACCACTTAGCACACAATTGCTTCTTTTATAATCTTCAGTTCATCCTCTCCCTTGGTGTAAACCCTCTCTTATCTTATGACACACAAGAGTCAGAGTTATCCAGAATCAAAGAGTACTTGAAAGCTCTCTGCCTTGGGAGAAATTAAACAAGGACCCTATCTTATGCAATTGAAAATACTGTAAACCATCAGCCTTTCTTGAACCAACAATGGATCAATTTGGACAAGGAGTTTCCTGAATCTAGTCATCTGTTTTCCTTTTAAAAACGGTCCTATTTAAAAAAAAAAATCTGCTCCATCACATCTGTGGTTGTGAAATAAACAGCTACCTTGCATTAGGCAAGGTGATTCCCTCTAGACTGTAAACTTGCTGTGGGCAGGGAACATGTCTGCCAACTCTGTTGTATCATCCCAGGTGTTTAGTAAGTTCTCTGTTGGTATTAAATGCTTAATAAATATCACTGATGAGGATGGTGGTACATTCTCGGGAAGGATTGGGAAGTTGTTGTAGGTGTCGCAGTGTACATGCTCATCACCTAAAAGGTGAAACCTCATTCACACCTTATGGATTTAGGGTTGACTTTAGTGTGAGCAGAGGGCAAGTAGGTGTGGACCCACATAATATAGGACTATTATAGCCCCTGTCCCCAAAACCAAGCATTTGTGCATATTCATTCATTCATTCAATAGTATTTATTGAGTGCCTACTATGTGCAGAGCACTGTACTAAGCACTTGGAATGTACAAATTGGCAACAGATAGAGACAGTCCCTGCCCATTGAGGGGCTTACAGTCTAATCGGGGGAGACAGACAAAAAAAATAGCAATAAATAGAATCAAGGGGATGAACATCTCATTAAAACAATAGCAATAAATAGACTCAAGGTGATGTACATCTCATTAACAAAATAAATAGGGTAATGAAAATATATACAATTGAGCGGACGAGCACAGTGGGGAGGGGAAGGGAGGGGTGAGGAGCAGAGGGAAAGGGGGGAAAAGAGGGCTTAGCTGAGGGGAGATGAAAGGGGGGTAGAGGAGGAGCAGAGGGAAAAGGGGAAGCTCAGTTTGGGAAGCCTTCTTGGAGGAGGTGAGCTCTAAGTAGGATTTTGAAGAGGTGAAGAGAATTAGTTTGGTGAGAGAATTAGTATGGCGGTGTATTCAGACTTCCTACCCACAAGGATTATGTGGGTGCCTTTATATTAAAGGTGAAGCATTTTCTCATCCTAATAAATCTGAACTAGTATAGAAGCTTTCAAGGAGCAAAAGAAAAAGTCATTTTTAGATTTCCCACCCTCCATCCAACTAGCAAATAGTGTTAAAAAGGCAAACCAAGGTAATGATATGGAAACTTGGCTATTCAATATCCATTTGCAATCATTTAAAAATTGGCAAGGATTTTAATCAAACACATTCAATCAGCCTCCCTGTAAAGATTGATAGATAGTTAAACTGACCTTAGGAAAGCAGGTATGTAATTGCTGAACTTTTTAAATTAAGGTGTGACAGTGTGATTAGAATTTAAATTCAAGGAGATAGACTAGGAGCAACAGCCTTAAAAATGCCACTAGATTTTTGTTTTATGATTCTGCTAAAATGTACTCAAGGCTTACAGGTATAATTGCAGCAAGGCTAATTTGTTTCCAGAGATATTGGACTGAAATTTTTAGTGTAATATTAGCATAATGTTTAACCCTTGATTTATACTTTAAGACTCACATCTGCAACATATTTATGGGAGGAAAAAAGTTTCTTAAGTAGTGTGAGTATATGTTGCCTTTTCTTTTATTCAGAACTCAAGCTGAACCCGTATCAGTCATTTTTGATAGATTTAAAATTATTAAACTTTAAAAAGGAATTCTTCCTGTTCTTATGTTCACTCACTTTGTAAGACTACTTGGAACCGAATGAGAGCATTACAAGTCTATATGGTAGGCTCTGTCCATGAAATTTTGAACTCACCTTTGATGGATCAAGAGAACTGAAAAGTTGGAGAATGTTTACAATAGAAACAACAAAGGGCACAGAAACCTGGATCTGAATTTTTCTGTCTGCCACTGACTCATTCGAGCAATCTCTTCATCCATGAGTGTTACAGCTTCTCAGCCTTTAAATGGATGCTATCGAGCAAGAAGCAATCAAGACTGAATTGGAGCATTTCCATCAGACAAATATATAAATTTGTATAAAGATTTAAAAAAGAAACAAAACAAAAAGACCAAGATGAAATCACAGGGGATCCTGCCTGCTCCTTTGTGAATATTATGACTCCAGCCTGATCTGTAGTAATTTTTTTTTTTTGTCACAAGACTGGTTTCCCAGGTAAATGCCAGTTTGGGCTCTGAGGCAAATTGTGGGCTTTGTTGTGTCTCCTGATTTCTGTAATTGCTCGCATACCTGACATCTGGTGTCTGGGGTTTGGAAAGTTGGTATTCCCCATGGGGTGTCCCCCTAGATTAAGGACAGTGTCCTATCTCCAACTGTCCAGGAGTGAGTGGAATGGCAAGAATTGCTTGAAATGCTGTTTGTCTCTTTGGGCTATCATATTAATAATAATTGTGGTATTGGCTAAATGTGTACTGTGTCCCAAGCACTGTCCTAAGCCCTAGGCTAGTTACAACATAGATCAGGTACAGTCCCTGTCCCACATGGGGCTCACAGCATAAGGTAGGAAGGAGAACAGGTATTGAATACATATTTTACAGATGAGGAAACTGAGTCCAAGAGAAGTTAAATGACTTGCCCAAGGTCTCACAGCAGACAACTGGCAGGCCCAGGATTAGAACCCAGTGGGTTGCCCTACTTTCAGTTCCGTGTTCCTTCCACTGGGCTTTGATGCTTCTCGATCTAAGTAGGAAGGACAACTGGTGCATATCGCCCTAATGACAAATTGTGTCTCAACAATCCTGACAATGCCAGCATTTGCTTGGCTAGTGTGTTTCTGGCTCTGGAAGCAAATAATTGGAAATATTCCATTGGTAAAATCTTAGTTTTCACATTGCTAGGTACAATTGGCAAATATATTTAGCAGAAAACTGAATCACTTGAGTGATCTCTTCCTAAATATAGTTATCATCAGTGGTATTGAGTTTTTAGTGTGTACAGAGCATTGTATTAAGAGCTTGGGAGAGTACAGTGTAACAGAGTTGGTAGACATGTTCAGAGTCTGTGGTGACTCCATTCTCGTCGCAGATGAAGAAGGCATCTGACAGGGTGGTGATGACGCTTGAAACTTACCAAGAGGCACTGCAAAGATCAATGACCTGAACAAAACAAAAAGATAAGATATTTGCTACAACTTCTGAGGACGTTGCTACTCAGTCAAAGCATTGACAGATACGAAAACATTTCTTCTAATAAATGATGCCATTTCTGCCATGATTGTCAAACAAGGAGGGGGAATAATGCTCAGATGAGCTTTTCCTCAAAATATTGAATTTATCTCTAACTGCATTTGGGACTCATTCATCCATTCAGTCAGTCACATCTATTGAGCACTTACAGTGTGCAGACCACTGTACTAAGCGCTTGGGAGATTACAACAATTAACAGACCTATTCTCTACCCAAGCCATGTTGAAGTCTAGAGTGAGGGGCCGGGGAGAGACAGATATGTATTTGAGTGCTATGGCTGGCAGGGGTTGGGAGAAGAGGAAACAGGGTCTTAGGGAAGGCCTCCTGGAGGAGGTGTCCCTTTAATAAGGATTTGAAGGAGGGGGAGAGTAATTGTAAGCATCTTCTGATCCCCTGGGAAACAATTCCAACTCATTGAGCTCTGAGCGTCACTGATTATAGATGATGATGAATGCTGATCACTATGCTATAAAAAGGGGATGAAAACAATCTTGCAGATCATCAGGGACTACTTCATGGCATCAGCATTTGACTATTAATAGGTGCATAACTCTATGCTCCAACCTATATTCAGGACACTCTAAGTAAAAACCACCTCTCAGCAGGTGAATTGTAGAGCTGGAACTAGAACTTGTGCGGTTTCCACCTGACCCTAACTCAGTCTTCCAGGCAGCTAATCAGCAGGGTTATGGGGCGAGGTATCCCAGCACTCCCAAGCATATGTTGTCAATGGGAGAACTTCTAGATCACAATAGACACACAAGGAAGATCCGCTAGATCCTGAAAAGTCTCAGCCATTTCTTTTGTGTCTACCAACTACCAACTTGTCTACCCCGAGAAGCAGAGTGGCTCAGTGGAAAGAGCACGGGCTTGGGAGTAGGAGATCATGAGTGCTAATCCCAACTCTGCCACTTATCAGCTGTGTGACTTTGGATCAGTCACTTAACTTCTCTGTGCCTCAATTACCTCATCTGTAAAATGGGGATACAGTCTGTGAGCCCCATGTGGGACAATTTGAATACCTTATATCCCCCCAGCACTTAGAACAGTGCTTGGCACATAGTAAATGCTTACCTTATCTGTAAAATGGGGATCCAGACAGTGAGCCCCATGTGGGACAACTTGATGACCTTATACCCCCCCAGCGCTTTCAACAGTGGTTGGTACATAGTAAGCGCTTAACAAATGCTATTATTATTATTACCAACTGGATTGTACTCTTCCAAGCTCTTGGTGCAGAATTTTTTTTAATGGTATTTAAGTGCTTACCATTATGTGCCAGACACTGTACTAAACCCTGGGATAGATCCAAGTTAATCAGGTAGGAAGGATGTGGTCCATGTCACAGCCTTCATCCTCACTTTACAGATGAGAGAACTGAAGCCCAGAGAAATGATGTGACTTGCCCATGGTCACCCAGCAAATGATGGAACTGGGATTAGAAGCCAGATCCTTCTGACTCCTAGGCCTGCTCTCTATCCACTAGGCACACTGCTTCTCTGTATAGAGTGCTCAGTAAATATCACTGCCAGACAATAAATATTGTTGATTGATTTTTGACAAAATGGCTTGTTTACCAGTCCATTTTTCAGTTGGGAAGAAAGGGAGCTGGACAGTTTCTTCATTAATAAATATATGTATTCATGAGGGTTTTTTTGTGTTTTTTTTTTTTAATGAGCATAGATTTTTGCCTGGGGCTTACATGGCTAATGATTCTGAGCCTGTGTATTCTTTTTCAAATAATTACCATTCTTGTGTGGTGTTATCACAATGCCTTTTCCTTTCACTGGTCCTTTATTTGCAGTTGCAGGATAGTCTCTTTTGATAAAATAATATTTATTCAGCAATAATAATTTCCTTGGCAGCTTAAATTTTTTAGTAGGGCATGTTTAATGTTTCAGCATAATCCGTTATTCCAGACTCCTCTTTACCTCTGAGAGCATATTGTTGCTTTTTGTTGGATCCATGGTCAGGTCATCTTTTGTCTTTGTTGAATCGATATACAGAAGTATTTTGTGAACAGGTAGAACACTTCACTGAAAAGTGTTCATTTTCCCTTTTTAAACTTAAAATCTTTCAGAAAATCCTTCCGCCTACTGGGGAGTATTTCTTTCAGGCTGGTATTTTTCATTTCACTTTCAGTGGTGAGCTTACTTTCAGATTTAATCTAGCATGTTTCCAGGATGAAAGACAAAGTACTAGGGAAACAATTGAGATGCTCTGTGGTTTACTGGAAAGAGCATGGACCTGAGAGTCAGAGGCCCCGGGTTCTAATTCTGGCTGTGCTAGATGTCTGCTGTGTGATCTTAAGCAAGTCACTTAACTTCTCTGTGCCCCAGTTACCCCATCTGTAAAATGAGGATTAAGACTGTGAGCCCCATGTGGGATATTAGCTGTGCCTAACCTGATTAACTTGTATCTACTACAGTGATTAATACAGTGCCTGGCATGTAGTAAAACTTAAACAAATACCATAAAAAACCTTGATCTTTATCCTATCAGCAAGATCCCTTGGAGAATTAGAAGCTGTTTGGGTATACAGATTTATAGTATTTGATTATCTGCCAGTTTTTTGGAAGAATATCCAGCTACTTGTACTTAGCTAAGCTTTCAAATGTCCAATGCTTATTTTTACTCTCAGCAATTTAGACAACAGCATGTCCACAATGGTCTTTTCAGTTTTCTAGATGCTATATTGCACTTTTGTAATAGACTGTAAACTCATCTCTAGATCATAAACTCACGGGCAGGGAATGTATCTACCAATTTTGTTGTACTGTTCCAAGCACTTAGTACCCATCAACTGCTCAATTTAAAAAAGAGTTGATTGATTAATACTCTCCAGAACTGGAGAACTTTAAAATGAAATAGAAAATAGTACAACTAGATGTATTCACTGAATTAAATGAGATATATTTAATATGGCATATTTTTCTTTGCACTATAGTCACTGATAAAGCTGAACACAGACCAAACTGTAGGAAAATCTCTGCTGAAAAATGAATGAAATGCATATTACCTTTTTAAGATACTTAGCCATTTAGTATGAAATTCTTAGGTTAGATATGGTCAATAGTGATTTCAGAATACTGTAGAGGCACAAGCGTTAAATCCCTGAAAGTCTCAAAGGGATATTACTTCAGAAAAACTTGGATTCCCAAAAGTTGAAATTGTTAGGACAGGCAAGCATGTTCTATACTTATACTGACCCCTAGTGCTGAAATAAATAGAAAAAGTGGAAGTAAAAGGGGAAAAACAGTTGTCTATTATGCCCAGGCCTGATAGAAATTGGGAAAACAGGAAGATCAGGAAACAGTGATACAAATTCAACAGTTAACGGTTTGGTTGTCGAGTAGGTTACCCTGCAAAGCAAGACGTTTCATGAATTAAAATAATACTTTGTAAGCCTGATTCCATTTAGTATATCTGCAATAGAAGCTGTTTGCTATATAAAAAAATATTCAGTACCTCTGTCATTATCATAGTCAGCTAGTGTTCCCCGCACACCAGATACATTATGGGGAATAATATGCTCATAAAAAAGATAAGGGAAATAGACATAGATATTTAAAAATGATGAATTATTTTCCCTGAAATTGATTTTTTAGATGTGATATAAGGGAGGATTTGTGTGTGCGCACGTAAATGTGTGAGTGTGTGGGTGTGTGCGTGTGCACATGTGCACACAGGCAACTGAAAGCATCTTCTCTGTTTTAGAGACCCTTGGAATTTTTCACCTACAGCACAAGTTCCTTCTCACCATCACATTTATTACAGTTTAATTAAATAGCAACAAGTTAAGTGACTTGGAAAGAAACTAACTGAATGAAGCCCCATCCATCTTTTACATAATTAATGATGTTCCCTTGTATTGCTCAATTTATTAAATTGCTGGGCCAGAACTGTAGTATTTTACACTCATGGATTTAAGAGGGAAGAATATTCTAGAACCTTTAGAAGTAGCAAATACAGTTATCATCATCATCGTTAGTATTTAGTGAGTGCTTATTATTAGATACTTGGAGCACACAGTACAGATGGGGGCCAGAAGTAGGGGGAATATTCTAGAAGAGTTAGTAGGAAATAGGGTTAACATCATCCTCATTATCCTCATCGGCATTTATTAAGTATTTAGATACTTGGGAACACGCAGTGCAGACTGGCGTAGGAAGTAGGAGATGGTAGACTTGTCTATTATGTCTGATTATGAAAGTCATCCGGCTACTCCATCATGGAACCCAGCAGACCCAACCTAATTGAACTCTAATACTCATCTATAATTGATGTGTACTGTCTTTGGTCATGTTAGTAAAAATACAGTATCCATCCCGGTTTCAGGAACCAAATTTGGTTCTAAATGACTTTTTTTTCTTAAAATAAAGTTTTGAGGAAATACTGTGTTAGAAATCCCAGGCCTTCATAGTAGTAAATAGCCCTCAGTGAATTTACAATCGAATGGATAGCATTGGTGACCTCACTGTTTTTGTCTAGCAGCAAGATCACAATGTTGATATGTAGTTTTTCAGTTCAGTTCAATTTATATTTTACCCAGGTTTGGATGTCAAGACTAATTGGAGTATATCAAGCAGAAAAGAAGCTGTACATATTTTTGGAAATATTGGAAGGAAAACCCTGGCTTAGAGAAGGGTATCAAAATTCTGCTTTAGGCTGAAAATGTATAACCACCGTTGGAATTAGAATAGAATACCCATTAACGATACTCATTTTATGATTCACTTATGTCAGAAAGTGCTATTCACAAAATTCCACAACTACAGGATAAAGAAACACCTACTGAAGCCTGAAGGTGGTCTATTGAAAACAAACAAGGAAATACTTTATCACTCAGCAGGTGATAAGTATTTGGAATGCACTACCACAGGATGTTGTACAGGCAGAAAATATGATTAGGCTCAAGAAGGATTTGGATAAATTCATGGATTATGGATACATAATGGGTTTATTAGATGAAAAAATTAAAAGATGTTAGAAGGATCATTCCTGTCAACATAGATGGTTATCAAGGACAGTCAGTGGAGCTCATCTTCTGGTTGGGAAATTCCTACCCTCTACAAAATGGAAGACCATAGTTCTGCCCATCTTCAAAGATTTCTTAAAATCCCTCCTCCTCCAGACATATTTCTGGATTAAGTTCCAGTTAGTGTCCATCCAGTAGCTGCCCACAGAACTAAAGTTTCTACATCTATCCTTAGCACTTGTACATATCCTCTTATTAATTTATGCCATTTAAAAAAATCTCATTATCCCTCTCTACTTCTGGTATTGCCAACTCAAGCTTTGTTTTCCTCTCCTCTTCTATCTGTGACTAGTTCATATTTGTCAGTCTTCCCTTCAGTTGTATGAATCTGGGCGGCAGAGACTGTGTGACTCACTTGAACTCCCCAAGTTTTATCATAATGCTCTGCACACATAAAATTCTCGATTAATACTATTGATTGATTGGATGCTTTAATACTATCAGAGATAGAATATTAGATTGGAAGGAAATTCGTTAACTCCTATGGAATTGCATATATTCTTGTGGACTTAAATTGAAATGTTTAGACAAAAAAAAACCTCAACAACCTTACATTGGCTGTGCCTATGAGGACTAAGGTTGACAAACTTGAGTATTTTTGTATCCAAAGGGGAGAATTGTGCAAATTTTTGTTTCAAGTAGGACTTCCATGAAAAATCTTAACATTTTAATTTAATATCCTTATACTCTCCCATTTCCCTATCTCCAACTCATTTTAATGTCTGTCATGTCATCTAGACTGTAAGACTCTTGTGGGCAGGGAACATTTCTCCCAACTCTGTTATAATGTATGCTCTCAAGAGTTTAGTACAGTGCTCTGCACACAGTAACCACTCAAATGCTATTGAGTTTTAATTTGGAACTTCCTCTTCTGGTTTTCTTCTGAGTACGGAGAGTGCATTCTTATAAGCACAGATTGTGTTTGATACCTTGGTAGTAGGAGAGCTGTCCCTCTATGATTTGCAAATGTGGCTCAAAAAAGGTCATTGTGGGGTTAAGTGTCAGTGGAACCAGAAAATATACTAGCCTGCCTATTCTTAGGTCCTTTCCCTTCATGTCCAGGATATGTGATTTCATTGTCTCTTACTTCTTTGAGTGATGACTCAATTCCAAAGCAAGATGGGGGAGAATTGAGCCGAATGTTTGTTTTTTTTCTCTCAATGATCTACTTTCATCTTGCAAATAATAAGGCTATTTGAAACATTCCTCGTTATTCTTTTGCTTGTTTGACCATTTTCCGTATTGGCCACATTGACCATTTGTTTGTTTGCCCATTTCCAACTGAGATTGTGGTTTTTCACTGAATTAATGACAAAGGTAATTTTTCCTTGACTATATTGATAGCATAGCCTGCAGAGTGTATTACATGAATTGTAATTATTTAATATTAGCTCAGAAGAAATAATGTGCAATAAAATTTATTCCTAGAGGAAAACTCATCAAGCATAGTTTTAATTAATAATACAACCTACAAGTGAAATGATTTATAAATTCTAGAAATGTGTCACTTAAAGTGTAATCAAAGTTTGTTTCTTTAGTAGCAATAAAATATAAAAATTGCCCATTGGTTCTATCGGGAGCCAATATTTTGGAAAATTGATTCCCCTGGCTGAAGAAACTAAAAAACAGTGTTATGTAATGTACTAGCAAAGTGAGATGTGGAGTGAAGACATTAGCCTCCCTGATATATTGGGTGCATTATTATATAATACATCTTTAGTGCTTGCCCTTAAATGCCACCAATATAATTCACTTTTCACTTGTGTAATATACTTTCAGAAGGTGCTCCTTGTCAACATTGCTGCAAGGTGAAGATAAAGATAAGCTACATTAAATATTTACTACACAACTTATTAAAAAGACAATGAATCATGCAATAACTACTTGCTCTCTATGGTGCTTGACATCAATGTCAAGGCTTCCAGTAATCAATTCACCTACTGTAATAATGCCACAGAAGCATGAAATGTTTGAATGTATAGTCTTTCATTTCTCTTGTTGTCCTTGAATGGTAAATATTTGATCCAAAGTCAGAATTTGTTTCACCACATTTGCCTTACTTTTTGCTACTATATGCAGACTTAGACTATCTGGTGAGTTATTCTTTACATGCTAGCATTTCAAAAGCATGAAAAACAGATTTGACATAACTCCTCAGAGAACCCCAGCAGCACATATTCAATGCCTATTCTGTGGAGGACACTGTATTAGGCACTTGGCCGATATATCGTTAACAATTTTTTATGGTATTTAAGTGCTCACTCTGTGCCAGGCCCTGTATAAAGTGCTGGAGTAGATACAAACTAATGAGTTTTGTCACAGTCAGTATCCCGCAAGGGGCTCACAGTATTAATCCCCATTTTGCAGATGAGATAAAGTGATAGAAAAGCTAAGTGACATGCCCAAGATTGAACAGGAGACAATCAGCAGAGCCTGGATTAGAACCCAGGTCCTCTGACTCCAAGGCCCATGTTCTCTATCCACCAGCCTAGGCTGTCTCATCTGTTGAGGCATTTATCTAATGAGGGATATTAGAATTGCATCTTTATACTCATCCATTTCCCCTTTCTGAAATATCTTTGGATGTCAGACAGACGTCTTTCCCACTAGTTGGGAAACTTTTTCTGAGTAGGGATCATGTTTACCAACGCTATTGTGCTGCACTCACCCAAGTGTTTAATACAGTGCTTTGCACATAGAATGCCTTCAAAAAAATACCATCGATTGAGTAACTGATTACTAAGTAAGTGATTAACAAAGAAGTGGGGTGGTTGAGTTCTTATTTATTTTACTTTAAAGTGACAATAAAGTGATTGCCTTCTTTCCAAAAGATAACACAGACTCATTATAATTTTGACCATTATAGTCACTGTCAGTTTGTAAAATTTGCATATTTGGCCTGATATTTCTCACATACTTTTTTTAGCTTGTCCAATAATATGATGAAGTTTAATACTGCGAAATTACACATGCCTCAGTCCGTGTCTCAGTAAGGGAAAAAGGGCACCTTAATTATCAAGAGTTGAAATTAGGATGATTTGTGTTGCTTGCTCACTTGACTAATTAATGAGGTAATGGAATGTCCTTTTCTACTGATTTGTTGGTGATTGTAAATCAATAAAATATTATGGGACGGAATGAGAAACTGAAAAGCTCCCATGTTGACCTCCCTTAATTTCTCAATAACGCTATTTGCACAAAGTCCACTATAATAAATGTAATTAATTGGGACTGATGTCGATTACTTAAAAGAGGCAAAGAATTGATGGATCATGAAGACTGAAATCATTTAATCATCCTTGCACCACTAGGACAGGGTCAAGACACAGATATTTAGAACTGAAGACTTCTCTGCTTCTGTTTTTACTCTGTAAATGTCCTCTAGATAGCACAAAAAAAGTGGACTGATTCAACTTCCAGTTTAAACAGCAATGGATTTTGGCCATCTGCTGAGAGAGATTTTTAGTGAAAATAATGCATATTTCTGCTCATTAGCCAGCCTAGAACTTATTCCCAGCTGCTCTTGATCACTTTCTATTTTTGGTCTTGTCCATGCTCAGAATGGAATTCCTTCAGATTAGGTCTCTCAATATCCTGGGATTTGCAGTATATATGTAAATATATGCTTGGGGACTTTAAATTTCTCTTTTCTCCTGCTTTCAAAAGTGCCTGAATTAAAGGGAAGGGCACAAGGATAAAGTAAAATAGTAATTCAGTAAAAATGACATTTGATATTTCAAGTATTTTAGGATTTTTGACTGGTACCAAAGCCATCTAATAAAACATGTATGCAAATAGACACACTCCTCTAGAATGTAAACTTGTTACGGGCAGGGACCATGTCTACCAACTCAGTTATACTGCACTCTCCCAAACACTTAATACAATGTTTTGCATATTTGAGTGCTTACCGTATGCTTGAGTGATTGAATGAAGACTTTCATACTCGAAGAAAATACCAATGATGGTGAAGTTCACCTCTTGGTGCACGTATAGCTGAAAAGGCCAGTGGCAGATTAATTTACCAGATAAGTGTTGGCTCTTCTGATGGGCTTAACATTTACTGCACCTGGCACTGAATTCTCTCTTGCCTCTCCCCCCCATGTAAGGCTTTTGATCAAAGAGAGTTGGTTACTCTTTGTGATGGCACTGTGCCAGCATGACATAGTGGATTGGTCATGGATCTGGAAGTTAGAAGGTCATAGGTTCCAGTTCTGACTCTGCCACTTGTCTGCTGTGTGTCCTTGGGTAAGTCACTTCAGTTCTCTGTGCCTCAATTACCTCATCTGTAAAATGGGACACGAGACTGTGAGCCCCACATGGGACAGGGACTGTGTCCAAGGCAATTTAAGTGAATCCACCCCAGCCTTAGTACAGTGCCTGGCAAATAGTAAGTGCTTAACAAATACTACAATTATTATTACTATTATTACCAACTCTGTTATATTGTGCTCTCCGAAGATCTTAATACAGTGCTCTGCATACAGTAAGTGCTCAATAAATATGATTGATTGACTAAAGATTGGTAGATTTGGTAGCACACCTTTAAACACGTTTGTCAACCAATCAGCCAGCCGCCGACTTGAGGGTAATCATGGGTCCTCTGCAACAATTGGTCTGGGGAGTGAATGACAATTGTATGGGGTGCTGATCAGGATGAGAAATAAGAACAAAAGAATAGTGAATTTTGCAAGTTCTTGTTTGTCCTGAATTCAAGATGAACCCAGGTAGAGTACCAATTT
Organism: Ornithorhynchus anatinus; assembly: GCF_004115215.2. Taxonomy (NCBI): domain Eukaryota; kingdom Metazoa; phylum Chordata; class Mammalia; order Monotremata; family Ornithorhynchidae; genus Ornithorhynchus; species Ornithorhynchus anatinus. The sequence continues at coordinate 12,179,239 of NC_041731.1, forward strand.
GGAAAAGAGGGGTTTTCATTTCAAATGACACTCAATCTGCCACCTAAATATGTACTCCCGAACTCCCTCATACACTCAAGCACCCATCCACTCTCACTCACCTTTCCTCCATATTCTCATGTAACTACACTCTCACCCACACTCATTTATCATAATGTAATCACTCTATCTCTCTCACAAACACATGCATTTGACCTCCCATAATTGTCACATTAGTCTCTGGCTCTTTTTCTTAAAGCCAGGGGCATCAACTGTATACCAAAGTGAACAGCAAACTCTGCTGAAGAACTTTTCTGGACATATCACAAAAACACCGGAAAGCTCCTTGAACTTCTTGTTGGAAGAAACATGTGTTGTCAAAAGAGCTCTGGACAAGCATAGAGCCATCCAGATCATAATAAGTCCGGTTCAGGAGAAGGCAGGAGAGATATTATTGGTTACAGGATACAGTTCAAATGACAGTGCTATAGTGGGGACATTTTCCTGGCCATTTTAGAATTGATGACATTATTTTGGATGAGTTAAACATATTGCTATCAGATGATCTAAATTTCAGAGCAAAATGATCTATGTCTTGATGTCAAGTAAAATGTACTTTGAATATATATAATGTAAGAAATGTTTGAAATAGCAATTGTTAACATCTAACATATTTTTAGGTGTACAATTGTCAGGAATCAACTGGGTGTTTTCAGAGTGGTGCAGGTAATTACCCTGGGTAATTCAGGGTATTAAACACTGAATCGATAACTTACTGAATAGACCCTCAGTGATGTGAAAGAGTTAATAGTTCAGTTAATTAAATTTTTAAAATGAACTATATCATGGTGATTTGGAAGCTAAAAACTCGTTTGAGGGTTAGAATTATTCTTTCAGACAAAAGAAAACCCAAAGCAAGATATAAAATATAAAAATACAACTCTAAATGGAATTTCTTAAAGGTTGATGTCACCTTCACAAATAAGCAGGAGTTTGTCAATTTTCTTTTTGACTGAAGATTGATATTGATTTTATATCATGGAAATGATTGATCCAAGGCTCTGTGTGCTCAATTGGAAATTGAAATATTTTCTGTGGTGCCTCTTCCAGGTCAAAAAAACATGTATCTCCTTCAGTTTGCCGCAGATTGATAGCAGAAATGAATTTAGATTTCCTTCTCTCTGAACAGGGCTGACATCATAGCTTCTACCTTATCCTCTGGGCAGACTTGAACTGAATGATCAGGGCCGCTCAGACACTGATGATAATAACTCTTTGGTTAAGACTCTCCTGCCTGCCAATTATTCACCCACTTGCCAGGACACCTTCTAGAGTGTAATGAGAGACAGAAAGAAATGTGCCACTTGAGGCTAGAAAGGTAGCATCAGGGGCATCAGTTCATTCATTCATTCATTCATTTTCATTCAATAGTATTTATTGAGCGCTTACTATATGCAGAGCACTGTACTAAGCGCTTGGAATGAACAAGTCGGCAACAGATAGAGACAGTCCCTGCCCTTTGATGGGCTTACAGTCTAATCGGGGGAGACAGACAGACAAGAACAATGGCAATAAATAGAGTCAAGGGGAAGAACATCTAGTAAAAACAATGGCAACTAAATAGAATCAAGGCGATGTACATTTCATTAACAAAATAAATAGGGTAATGACAAAATAAATAGGGTAATGGGTGGGGATGTAGGAATGGGATTTTTAGGGTGAGAAATGGGATTTTTAGGGTGAGACTTACTTAGGATTTGGGGAGGATTGGAGGATCGTAGGATTTTGGGGGGTGGGTGGGGGCTGCCCATCCTGCCTCTCACAGTAAAATGGAGGCTTGCCAGAGCACTGTTGGTCATGACTCTCCCCCACTCCCAACTTCAAGTGGATGTGTGTCCCATCCTTACCGTGTGGGTTTGTCTTCCTGGGCCCCTGTGTTTCTGGTATATCCACCTGATAAGCTTCCCGGGGCTGAAATCAAACAAACGTTCTGCCTTCCTATAGGACTATGATACAGCTGTAGGTGTTTGTGGTGGATCGTGTGGGAAGTGGCATGTGAGTCTCTATAATCCACCATTGTATGTGTGCCTGAGGATCTGCCTTTCTATGGCCTTTTATTTTTCCCCATTCCTGCTCCAAGGGAGCTCCTCCCCCATGAGAATCCCACCCTCATTTATCCCCATGCCCCCTCAGTCTTTCCATAATTTTCAACAATTTTAGAATCAAATGTGTCAGATGTAATTTGTCTTCAGAAGGTTGCTTATTTAGTTAGGTAAATATAAATCAAGTGCTTCCCTGATTAAGCCTTCCATTCCCCAGCTACCTCTCCCTTTTGCCTCATCTATGCATTTGGATCTGTGACCTTTTGGCATTCAATATTCTCCCCACATCACTTATGTACACATCTATGAATTATGTATTATGAATTATTCATATTAATGTCTGTCTTCCCTCTAGACTGTAAGCTTGTCTTGGGAAGGGGTCACATAGGGATTTTCTCTATCTGTTGCTGAATTGTACTTTACAAGCGCTTAGTACAGTGCTCTGCACACAGTAAGTGCTCAATAAATACAATTGAATGAATGTTGTACTCTCCCAAGTGCTTAGTACAGTGCTCCACACACAGTAACCACTCAGTAAATACCATCGATGATGACTGATGTTGTTTAATTTGTTCTAGAATCTTACCTGGTTCTGAAGTTAAGCTGGCCTCACCTTTTTTCGGTATATGGAACTGTTTCCTCACTGATTAAATGAGTTAGAGGATAGAGATTTCAGGAACCTAACTAAAATGTTACATTTTGGAAAAGGCAATGTAGAAATGCCCAGAATGAGACCTGATTTTCATGAAACTTTGGGAATGAATGATTAATCTTAACCTACTACTATAAATTGAAAATGTCATTTTTGTAGAAACCTCATTTAGCTAGAGTTGTTTATGTGTATAGAAAGTTATCATTTTTAAATGTGAAATTTCACTGTATGCCTAACTTGTGGGTAAACTTGAAATTATAAAGCAATTTTAGAAACATTTTAAATCATTCTTTCATAGAGGCTATACATTTCTGAACACTGTTTTGGTCATTTGCCTAGTGCATGGATTCAGCTTTTTTGTTCTTTGTAGTTGAGATAAACAAGATGGAATTATTCCTCTTGCCAAAAATTGCTTTTTTTGAGATGGTATGACTGACCGAGGTTTTCTTAACCCAATGATGCTGGTATTTTTATCTTTAGGTAAACAACGACCCTGAAAACCAAATAAATGTCAGATTAGCATTAACAGTTTTGCTAAACCATGTCACATTAGTGAATTTTGAGCACTGTGAATTAATTTAGCAAAACATCAGTACAAAAAGTCAAAAGGGGTATGTAACTTCAACTTGTGGTTGGTATATTAGTTTTTCATTATAAAGGAGTTAAATATGATCAAAATGTGCAGTGTTAAAGTGACCATATGGGTAAATACTAGTATAGCTACATTCTCAACTATATCCCAGATAGTACACATTAGGATTTGGGAGGTAGAAGACAATGGAAATGGTGTATAATGTGTGGGGAATGTCAATCCAGATTATATTGAGGTTAATATAACTTGTCTGTTGTGTGACCTTGGGCACGTCACTTCACTTCTCTGTGCCTCAGTTACCTCATCTGTAAAATGGGGATGAAAACTTTAAGCCCCATGTGGGACATGACTTGTGTCCAAACTGATTAGTTTGTATATGCCCTAGTGCTTAGTACAGAGCCTGGCACGTGGTAAGGACTTGACAAATATCTTTTAAAAATAACTCGGCCTAAACACCAATCAAGAAACTTCCCTCCCATTGTTATTGCAATAACAGCAGCAGTCATAGTAGCAGTAATTTATTAAATCCATACCATGTGCGGCGCACACTACTAAGCCCCAGGAAAGAAATATATTTCTTTCATTAGTATGCAGTTTAGTTTCTATGTTCTATGCAAGAGCATGTACCTGGTAGTCTGTGTTGATGAAACAAAAAATGACTTAAGACCCAGGAAAGCAATAAAGGAAAGTAGTAAAGACAGGTAGACTGCCCTGAATAGAATGCGGAAAAACCCCCACAATTTTAACTAATCCCTGTCACCAGTAAATTGGTGAAATAAGATGGTAAGGAAAACTGTCAACGATGCATCAGTTAATGGTGTGATGAGATTTCTGGTTGGGTCTTTTCAACTGATAAGAGAGAAATATTAAAATCAACCCCGAACAAAAGCAAAACTGTCTTCTACAGAAAGCCAAAAAATAAAGTTATAAAAATTGTAGTGGTAAAGGTTCTATCCCTTTGCCCTCTTCCTTTCCACTGCCTTCTTCGTGCCACTTTTGTTTCCCTCCTTTCCCAACCCTTGTGTTAATGTTGATGATGATGGAATCTCTCATCAGAAGCAGAGATTTCTCTGGTGTTGAGACTTCAGGACTGAGAATCTATCTGGAGGAATTGACTACCCAGCTAATATATAGTGTAGCACCCCTCCCGCTCTTTCATGCTTTCTTTGGTGCTTTCTGGGCACCAAATGCAATAAGAGAGTAGGCGGGCAGCAGTGCAACACAATTCAAAGAACAGAGGTCATTTTACTGGAGCTAACAGCAGGGCTTCTGTCATAATTATACTGGGTTGTAGAGTATTTTGCTCTTTCATCCTTAATTCTAACCTTAATGGCCATCATAGCAGCCACCACCTCCGTTCTCCTCCGCCCCACCACTTTCCCTTCACTGGTTTGTGGAGACAGTAATGTGATGGCAGCATTCCTCTCTTAAAATGATACTGCCTCACCTGCCCTTGTTAATCCCATCTGCCACACACCTTTGCTTTCTCCATCCCCAGCAGGTTTGGAACATGATTTTTCTACAGTGAGTAGAGCTAATAGATTTTGGGGTAAGTTACCAAAGAGGATGAAATATTAGCATCATTGTTGTTATGATATAATATTGTGGTATTTGTGTAGTGCGGAGTATGGTCAAGCACTGTTCTAAGGGGCTGGGGTAGTTACAAGTTAGGTCAGACACAGTCCCTATCCCACATGGGGCTCACAGTCTAAGTAAGAGGGAGAACAGATATGGAATCCCCATTTTACAGATGAGTATACTGAGACACCGAGAAGTTAAGTGACTTGTACAAGTTCACAAAGCAGGCAAATGGTTGGAGCCAGAATTGGAACCCAGGTTCTCTGACTCTATCTTGTGCTCTTTCCACTGGACCACACTGCTTCTCAGGACTAGGTCATATGTAGTGTTGGGTGCTTGGAATCCAGAGTCCACCTATATCAAATGTGTGGAAAACTGGACTAGGAGTTTAGAGGAGAAAATAAAAGACATTATCCCTACCCTCAAGGAACTTTGACCCAATGCAGGTGATGGCTATTATTTTTGCTCACAGAAAATTTTTGCCCATTTTGTCACCTTTTGGGGGGATGAAGTGAGACGGGGGGGGGGGAGTAAGGGGTTTGAAAAGTGAAAGCGGCTGCAATTCCTTTCACAGCTGTTCCTTCCAGACTCTTGGTTTACCAAGCAGAGTGGGATACAGACATTCACCCCTATTCACCACAAATCCCAAGAGCACATTAGTTACCCGCTGCCTCCACCATCAGCACAGAGCCAGGTTGGAGATGCCAAGGGCAGAAGTGATACTCCAGTTCATCTTTTGTAGGCTTAGAACTAGCCCTGTGGCTGAAAGGAAACCCATTCAGCCTAAGGGTGAAATTTTCCCACCCCCAATCTGATGTTCTGTTGGGAGGTTATTAATTGAGTGAGGATGTTAAGGTCTGATCCCCAGTCTTATTTTTAGGCAGGTTTTTTTTTCCCCCCAATTCACGTAACATTGTAAGTTCTCGAACTGTGAGACTATCAGAGTGTATTCCACTTCTTTCATATACACCCTTGGCATACAATGGATACCCCTAAGCAGCTGTGGATAATTTTTTTTTCCCTTCAGTGCATTGAAAGAAATACACCCTCAGTGGTTAGAACTGGGAGGAATATTTAGAAGGGAATGGGGGTTTTACATTTCCTGGGATTAGGCCATCTGGGGTTTCCATTTCAATTTGAGCTATGTCATATACCTTTCCTTTTTTTTTTTAAAGGAATCAAAGAGCAGTGTACAATTTGCAGTATTTAATGTAAACTTTGACAGTGCTCCTATATCTCTTTTGAATGCAGCATCCTCTCCCATCTCTCCCTTTCTTCTTCCATTAATCATCTTGGTTATTTAATGAAGGTTGGTATGCAATTCCCAAGACAAAATGCTCCTCTCTATAAACATAATGCATCATAAAGTGATTCAGCATTTTAGACTGAAATGCCAACTTACAGATTAAAGTAAAAATCATAACCCAAGTTATCCCAATGAGAATTTGTCAAAATGAACTAGTCAGAGACAGAAAGATGAAACTGACCCCTTTCTATAATCTTCCTTTGAAGCCCAAAAACAATTAATCAAAAAAGATATTTTTTGTATGATTTCTTTTATGTTTTAGGGGATTGCATAGGAAGAAGGTAATATTAAACAATACTCCAAGGGAAAACTGAATCACAAGTGCAATTCTTACGCTGTTAGTGTTCAGATAGATAAACTTTTTTCTGTAGTACAATTTTACTAGGCAGTAAAACATTTTAAAGTAATCATCTTAGAATAATTTTATTTTATAGTGTTTACTACTAGTATGTGCTCTTCATTTTCCAATTTTATCCATACACCCAGACAATTTTCTCAATGTGATAATGCCAATAAACCTCACGTCAACTTGGCAGACACTACATCAGATGAACTCTGGCATATTTGCATAAACAAACCTGGTGTAAAAAAATATAACACATGGAGTCTATAGAGCCAACAAAAGTGGAGCATTTTTCTTTTGAAGTTGAATGTTAGAGGAGAAAGCTGACATGGAAATTAGGGATTATTAAAATGAATCAGTTGTCAATTTGTTTCGATTACCACCTATTTAATATCCTTAAGCTCCCACCTCCCAATTCCTTAAATAGCAGTCATTATCCCGATAAAAATAAGTCATTGATAACATCTTCATGAGGCCAAACATATGGTATGAAGATAATTTTCCTGGGAAAAAAATTCATTTTCGATCTGTAAATGCACCAGACCATCCTGGTGTAAATCAACATCCTCCTAAGAACAAAGATTATGCCTTGTAGCCATGGTTCATGTCTTTGGAAATGTATGCCACTAGACTTTTTTCCAAGCCCTTGCAACAGCATGTCTGTCAGATGGACAGAATGTATTCTAAGTGTTTATATCCACCAGCTCCTTCCCCACCTTTCTGTCTCTGCTGCAACCCTGGTGCTACATGGTCACCCCAAGAAACAGTAGGTTGGCAGCAGGGCGATGGAGAATCACCAGTTCTTCTGGTCAATCCATGGACTCTGTGGACTCTTAGGCCAATCAGATGAGCTTGTCAGCATCAGTTCTGCTGAATACTTTTGAGTTGTTAATGTTCTGACTTAGGATAAATGGTACTGCAGTTCAAGCTCCCCTACTGTTCTTTGTATATTAGGGGGATTAGCATGAGGGCTAGTAAGATAAAATGTAAATTCTGTGTCTTTATTTTTTTCCACTCTGCCATCATGATTTCCATGAGTAAGGCCCAGCTTTACACCCTCTCAAACACTTTATGATTTTGTTCAAGGTAAAAGCAATTCAATTAAGGGAAGCCTAGGGTTATTTGGGCAATTGCAGTTGCTGTAAAAACTTTGTTTTCTTGAATAATAATAATAATGCTGGTATTTGTTAAGCCCTGATTATGTGCCAAGCACTGTTCTAAGCGCTGGGGTAGATACCAGGTAATTAGGTTGTCCACATGGGGCTCACAGTCTTAATCCCCATTTACAGATGAGGTAACTGAGGCACAGAGAAGTTAAGTGACTTGCCCAAAGTCACACAGTGACAAGCGGCGGAGGCGGGTTTAGAACCACGACCTCTGACTCCCAAGCCCATGCTCTTTCCGCTAAGCCACGCTGCTTCTCTATGAACCTTGAACCTTGAGTAAATGTTGGAGTTCAGAGAGAGTGCATATTACCACCTCTGCAACTCTTGGTAGAGGCTTATAAAGCACAATTTTATACTCCTAAGTTGTTAAAGGTCTTTTAGACTCAAAACATTGATAGCAGTAGATCATAATTAATCTCTCAGTATCCCATCAATTCTTTACCATTACCACCACAACTGCTAGTAGCACAGCAGTTTTTCTAGTTCTCAGAGGACACATTTTGAAAGAAAGGTGGCTTTTTTTGGTGGCTTTTTATGAGGAGGCCTTGGTTTTTAATGTTTGGGAATATGAAATTGAAAATCTCATGTACTGAATTATTTAGGCCAATTTATATACAAAATGTCAAGGAAAACTATTAATAAAATCTTTAATAAAGAAGCAGCATGACTGAGTGGCCAGAACACAGGTTTTGGAGTCAGAAGGACCTGAGTTTTAATCCTGGCTCTGCCAATTATCTGATTTGTGAGCTTGGTCACATAAGTTATCTGTGCCTCATTTACATCATCTGTAAAATAGAAATTAAGACTGTGAGCCATATGTGGTTCATTAGCTGTGTCCAATCTGATTATCTTGTATCTACCTCTGTGCTTAGTACAGTGCCTGTCATAGAGTAAGTGCTTAACAAATACCATAAAAAATCTGTCCAGAATCTTCGTTTGCTATCAGTACTGGAGGTACCTAAGTCACTTAACATCATCATCATTTATTCAATTTATGCAAATTTTGTTAATATTGAATTTGGGTTGGGAGTGGGGAAGAGGTCTCAACTTGAGGGAGGAAACTAGGATCCTACTTTGTCCTCCTTTTCTGAGATCTGGAGCTAATAATAATTGCCATGGAATTTGTTAACCACATACTATGTGCTAAGCACTGGAGTTAGATACACTTCCATCAGACTTGGCTTCCCTGCAGATGAACTGGAAAATGGTTTTGCCATTTGATGTATTACGGTGACAAGAATTGGGTGGGTTTTTCTGTCTTCAAAATTGCTATAGCATTACATGTTTGGCTTGGCTGTAGAGCTTCTTGTGGTCCTTTGAAGAACGTCATTTGAAACATCATTTCCCCGACCCCTCCCACCTGCCCCTGACTGACAGACCGGCTTGTTTTTGCCCATTTAAAATGGGACAACTCTTAGAGAAGTCTCAAAAAAAAATGCACACCAAGAGGAAGAATTTAAAAACAGACCCAGGTGCTGCAGATCACAAATCCAAGAGTGCACGGGAGAGTTGTGATAAACACATAATGTCAGCAGGTGCTTGGGCACATTTAAGTCTTATCAGCTAGACTCCCACACTGATAACACCTCCCACTGCCCCCAGTCAGTGGAAGTAAGCATCACTCTGTGCAGCTGTGACTGATAGAGAACAATGCAAGTGAGGAAAAGAATTCCCAAAATTACTATCTTCCATTCTCAATAAACTTTAGGAAAATATGGAAGTCTTCTCCTAAGGGATCTGTGGCCTCTAGCAATGAAAATGACTAATGACTCAAAGACATGACTATGGAACTAGTGTGGTGGTGGCTTGGAAGTTGCTGCTATATATAATGGCAACAAAATCACTGCTTTTGTGTGGTCCAGCTTAATATATAAATACTGTGTACATCCTGCACATGCTGTAGGTTGCAACTCAGGCACTTCATTTTATCCAGTAAAAGTAAGATAAATGCATTGGTTTCCTATTTTCCATGTAAATGCTTGAAAAAAGATAATTATCTTACTTTGTGGTGTTTTCCTTCCAGACGGCAAATAGAGAAGCAGCAAGGGCCTGTGAGTCAGAGGATCTGGATTCTAATCCTGGCTCCATCGCTTGTCTGCTGTGTGACCATGGTCAAGTCACTCAACTTCTCTGTGCCTCATCAATAAAATGGGGATTAACACTGTGAGCCCTTTGTGGGACAGGGACTGTGTCCAACCAAATTATCTTATATATATTTAAGTGCTTAGTACAGTGCCCGGCATATAGAAAGCGTTTAACAAATACCATCCAAAAAAATGAGCTCTGATGTAGTAATGTGCCAGCTAACACTTTTAATTCTTCAATATTTTTTAAATGTGTATTTTTCAATGGAAATTTTATTTTGATTTCCTAAGCAATGGCTCGAAATACACCATCCATTGTTTGACAAAATATTCAGCTGGTTGGCAGTATTCCTTCCACATACTTCTTGTAGTTCTATCTGGAGCAATCGAGCTAATCTGGCAAAATGTGTTCCTTATTTGATACTTTGATTATATTCTTGATGTCTAAATACCACTGACAAGCCCAATTTATGTGTAGGTACCACAGTGAGAGATTAGCTACTCTTGTTAAGCAGTGGCTTGAGAAAATCAAGAGACCAAGAGGCAAATTTGAATTTTCACCTAAAATTGTTGTTCTACATACCCAAAAGCCCCTCTTTCAACTGCTAACAAAAGGTTGCATTAGGTATTAAGGGTGCAGGAAAAGAGATCATTTATCTCTTTGCCATTTTCATTTGCAAGTGAGAACAAGGTCATGTTTCTCTTAGAAACTCAACTAATACTCTTCAGAGAGTTTTGCCGTATGTTAAAATGGTAAGGGTTCATAAGATCCTGCAAGCACTAAAATAGCAATTCCAGCTTTGGAAGCCTGTTTTGATTAGTACTTTCATGTGATCAAAAAGTGCGGATTCAATCAGTAGTAGTGGGTAGAGTAAGAGTAGCAATAGTAGGTGACTCTTCTACACTTAGCTTTCAATTTGAGAATTAGTGAAAAGACACAGGACCCTGCTGTTGATTGTACTGAGAGGAAAGACCCCTGTATCCTCATGTAATATCACTGCTTTCACATCCCATTATTATGCTGAGTGGCTCAGTGGAAAGATCATGGGCTTGGGAGTCAGAGGTATTGGGCTCTAATTCCGCCTCTGCCACTTAGCAGCTGTGTGACTTTGGGCCGGTCACTTAACTTCTCTGTGCCTCAGTTACCTCATCTGGAAAATGGGGATTAAGATTGTGAGCCCCACGTGGGACAACCTGATCACCTTGTATCTACCCAGCGCTTAGAACAGTGCTTGGCACATAGTAAGTGCTTAACAAATACAAAAATTATTATTCTTGTCCTTTTTTTGACAGCATTAAATTAGCAATGACTCCTTAATTCAAGTGTAAACTCCTTGTGAAAGGAACTGTCATTTCTCTGTTTTGGGCTTTGAAAGTTCATTGCATGCATTGACGACTGAATGCTATTACTACTACTAATAATGATAAAATTATTACTATTACTACAACTACTACTATTCTACTACTATTATTACTTCAACTATGATTACTACTTTTTATGCCATCTGTGGTGCTTTTTATATACTAGGCACTGTATTAAGTAATGGGGTAGATACTAGGTATTACGTTGGACACAGTCAATGTCCCATATGGAGCTTACAATTTAATTCCTTAATTCCCAGATGAGGTAATTGAGTTACAGAGAAGTTAACTGACTTGCCCAAAGTCACACAGCAAACAAGCAGCAGAACCAGGATTAGAACAGTGGTCTTCTGACTCCCAGGCCCATGCTCTGTTCACTAGGCTATGCTATTTCCTCTTTTTTGTCCTACTACTACTATTACTAATCAAATTTTCTTGCCATTTACTCTGACCTTTTAGGGTCTTTATTTGTTCAATCCTATTTATTCAGCACTTACTGTGTGCAGAGCACTGTACGGAGCACTTGGTAAAGTACAACACCACAATAAACAGGGACATTCCTTGTCCACAACTAGCTTACAGGCTGGAGGCGGGGAGACAGACATCAATACAAATAAATAAGATCACAGGTATGTACATAAGTTCTGTGGGGCTGGGATCGGGGGAAGAACAAAGGGAACATCTCAGGGTGACACAGAAGGGAGTGGGAGATGAAGAAAAGTGGGGCTTAGTGTAGGAAGGCCTCTTGGAGGAGATGGGCCTTCAAAAAGACTTTGAAGGGAGGGAGAGAAGTTGTCTGTCGGATTTGAGGAGGGAGGGCATTCCAGGCCAGAGGCAGGACGTGGGCTAGGGGTCGATTGCAAGACAAGTGAGATCGAGGCACATTGTGAAGGTTAACAGTAGAGGATGAAATGCGCAGGCTATGCAATGCCTGCAGTGCCATTCCCCATTTTATAACTTTGTAAGTTGGCTTTTTCCTACCTTAAAAGTGCTACGTGCCTCTTCCTCTTGCACCATTCATCCTACCTATTTCTCTTACTTCTCCTTGCTGTTACAGTATTTTTCATTACAATCCTGTTCTCTGTTTGGTCTGTATCATTTTTTTCCTGTTGTGTTTCCATACCTCTTACAAATTCTAGCCAGTATGCTGCAAGCCTTCCTGATTTCATACTTATGAGGTCTAATTAAAGCCTTCCCCACCAAAGCGATTTGATCTAATTTATACTTGTTGAGACTTTCTATTTTTGCTTCATGTCAGAATGTAGGTTTTTTTAAAAATCGCATTTATTTCTTCATATGCCTGCTGTATTTTTCATGTATTGTAATATAATTATAAAGGCCTGTTTATTGTAAAGCAGGATGGAATAGTGGATAGAGCATGGGCCTGAGAGTCAGAGTCATGGGTTCTAATCCTGGCTCTGCCACCTGTCTGCTGTGTGACCCTGGGCATGTCACTTCACTTCTCTAGCCCCATTTACCTCAACTGTAAAATTGGGATTAAGAATATGTTCCCCATATGGGACATGGACTGTGTCCAACCTGATTTGCTTGTACCAGCATTTAGCACATTGTCGAGCACGTAGTAAGTGCTTAACAAATACTGCAATTATTATTGCTATTATTATTACTGTCAAAGGAAGTAATGTCCCCATAAGAAAGTGAACTGGAGAAAAAATCAAAATCATAAAGAAAGAATGAACACGGAAATGCCAAGAGTTAGTACTTTATATTGTACACATCCATATTTCCAGGGATTTCTAATCAGCGTTTATTGATGTCTACCAACTCTGTTATACTGTACTCTCCCAAGCACTTAGTGCAAAGCTCAGCACGCTAAGCGCTCAATAAATATACTTGATTCATTCTTCATTATGTCAAAATGCATCCTTCGAAATCATGGAATGTTTGAGGGAAAAAAATATAAAATTAAAATCATATAAGAAGTAAAAATGTCTTTCTAAAGTCTCTTGACTGCCAGTCTGTAAGGTTTATTGAAAATAAAAATCAGTCACTTCATAAATCAGTGGTATTAATTGAGCACTTAGGTGTGGAGCACTGATCCAAGCACTTTGGAGAGTACAGTACAAGAGAATTAGCAGACACATTCCCTGGCCATAATGACCTTATAGTCTGCATTTTAGTTGTGTTCTCCAGGTAAGGGGTACTGCTGAGAATATCTGTAATGTAAGAATAGCTAAAATGGCAGTAACAGATTTCAGAATGTAAAAGAGATCTCTGATGTTTGGCTGTAAATAGCAAATTAAAGGTAGAACTATTTTGCGGTCAGAATTTTTTCTTGCTATTTGGCCACCATTTGCCTCAGTCATAGTCCCTGAAATACTTATTTTACGCTGCAGTTTATCTAATTTAATTTGGGAATAATTGTGATGACCAGTTCTCCTGACCTCCCATACTCTTAAGAGTGGGAGGACAAAGCCAGAAGAACCATTTCATAATATCCCTTCCTGAAGCTTAGCCAAACAAATCAGGGATGAGATTAGGCCACAAGCTGTAGGGGCAGGCTGGGGGAAGGAGAAGATCTTCAGCCATCTAGAGAAGAGGAGAATCTAACGGAGTGGCTGGGAGATTGGGGTAGCAGGACACTGGAAGAGCTAATCCTATCGACTTTGAATGGATACAGACCTCAGGGAGGGAGGGAATCAGAGAGGAGCCCTGGATGTTTGGAGTCCAGTCAGGAGGGAGGCTCCTTCCCCTGACAGAAGAAGGACATGAATCCTGGGATGCCAACAAGGAAGTACAGAGGATCCTGGAAGGGGGAAGTCCTTGAACTGGATTTGTTTTTATTTGCTACCTTATTAAGAACTTATCAAATACTCTGGAGATCTCAAATCCTGGTGTCTACCTGCAGTCAGGGATGGAGGGGAAGCTCCAGCTGACATGGAGACATGTGGACCAGGTAGCCACCAATGTGCTAAGGAGCATTTTATCCACAGACTTCCTGCATTCAATTTCAGAGCAGGGGTGGTAAGTAGCATCTCATAATCTATATACTTTTAGAGACTGACACCATAAAGTGACTCTCCTGGCTTCTTCCTCACTCTTCTCTGTGCTATGGCCAGTGCTACTGGGCATCGCAAAAACTCATAAAGGTTCCTTTTTCTTAGGCATAATGATAATGCAGTCCATAAAGTCATGCGATAATGAAACTGTCATGAACCAGGTTTTATCTGGAACTCCTCAATTGATGATGAGGGTGTTATTAAAACCTCTACTCTTCCTTGGAATGCAGTAGGGTTTTGATTACCTGGTCAAGTGAACTTTTTTAAAATGATTTTTATCTAGAGAACAGCTTTCTACACTAATCCTATATATTGCTTTCTTGTGATACTCAGTTCATTTCTAACTTGGTCATCACCTGGGCATGACTGTCAGAGTGAAAATATCTGAAAACCTGTCAGAGAAGGGTTCTCATTATACACTTTTCATTATTACTATGCTTCCACTGAACAAGTTTATTTCAAAAACCTTTTGGAGAAAATGACAAGAAACATGACATTTTATTTCCTTGTCCCTTCATTAGATTAGAAATGTCATGAAAGATTTGGATTTCATTTATTTTTATTAAAAGGCATGATGGGCTTTTCTTGGCAATGGAGAAGAAAAAGGAATAGGAAATTCTAATTTATGAATGAAGGTCTATAAATGATCTCTTTAATTGAAAACCTATTTTTTTCAAGGACTCTGATTTACATACTTAAAAATAATCATTGAATTTATAAACTGCTATAACAATGAAAGAAGGGGATTGAAACACCAAAATGAATTCAGAATACAATTGGAACCAAAAGAGTAGTCTCGTTCTTATTGATAAAATGCTTTTAATTACAAACTTGCTTGCCCATTATTGTAATGAATGATCTTCTATACTAATAATTCTAGTATATTAAATCTTAGTTAAGATTTTAGCATATCCTGATATTTAAGCTTAATAAGTGGTATTGTGTGCAGAGCACTGAACTATAGCGCTTGGAAGAGCACAATAGAGCAAGCAAGTAGAGATGATCCCCGCCTTCAAGGAGCTTACATATTTTGAGATTATGTGTGCAGGGTATTCATTCATTCAATTGTATTTATTGAGCACTTACTGTGTAAAGCACTGAATGCATATTTAGGATGATTTTTTGATTTTTGTGAACAGACTCTGGGGTAAATCAATTATTGTATAGGCCCATCCTTTTAAAATCATCCTTCAGTTACAGGATCTTTTTGGCTGTGATCATGTTGATGATATATTCAGTGGGCCTGAATCCTTTTCTTTTGGAGACATATTTGATTAAAAGTATTCTCTGAATGTAGAAATGTGAATGAGTAGGTAATACAAACTCGTGTTGCATCTCATCTGTAAGTATCCTGTTAGTGAAAGAAAGAGAAGCATTATAGCCCTGAAAAAGGAAAGGGGGTTTCCCTCCATCTAGAAAAGTGTAATCATTTCAACAATTCTTTTGGTTCCATCAAATCAACTTGCCTCCTAGATGCTTTAGGACTTTATATTTTTCATTTATTTATTTGAGCGCAGGAGCCGTCTTTGTCAGTTTTATTAGTTTTGCCAAAATTTCAATTTTCCTCTGCAGAAAGGGGTAAGCTTTTCCCTTTATGAATGTCATAATCTTCTTTGTGTGATAAATGATTTCTTACTTTTTTCTGCTTTATTATGTTTCAATTGCATGATATAACACAGAAAATGTTTACCTTTTACTTTAAAAAAAGATAGCTCCTGTTCTGTCTTGGTATGTATGATGAATACAAGATAAAGTACAGGGTTTTGAGGCCCTCATACAAAACTTGCAGCTGACAAATGGAAATACTGAAGCTGATAACACAGTTAGGACTCCATGTCATACATTTGCATCTCTGGTAACTTCAAAGGGCAGTATGCACTCCCCTCTACATCTTTATAACTGTCAGTCTAAATGGCAGAAAGTTTGGGGCCTCAGAATCATTCTGCAGCCTAGCTCTACTCTGCTGAGAAGCAACATAGCATACTGGATAGGACACGGGCCTAGGAGTTGGAAGGTCTTGGGTTCTAATCCCTTCCCCTCCACCTGTCTGCTGTGTGACCTTGGGCAAGTGACCTCATTTCTCTGGCCTCAGTTCCCTCTGTAAAATGGGCACTGAGACTGAGAGCCCCATGTTGGACAGGGACTGTGTCCAACCCAATTTGCTTGTGTTGACCCCAGTGCTTAGTACAGTGCCTGGCACATAGTAAGTGCTTAAAAAATACCATCATTATTATTGTTGGTGAGAATCTGGCCAGTAATCCATGAGCCGTATAGTGGCTTGGGTTTCTTCAGTTCCTGGTGGTTCCCACAGAGTTTGAGAAAATTTGCTCCAACAGGAGTTGCATGAAGAAAGATCAGTCTCAAAATGGGCCCGTTTTTTTCCACAGACCTTGCAGTAAAAGAGGGAGAAACATTCTTGCCTCAGTTTCCCTGAACCAAACCAATCTCTAGTGGTCCAGACCCTACCCAAGTTTTTATCTTTTTGTGAAGTGAACAATGACTCAGGAACCTTAAGAAAAATAATAAAAAAAAAAAACTGTTGGTATTTGTTAAGCACTTACTATGTGCAGAGCACTGTTCTAAGCAGTGGGGTAGATACAGGGTAATCAGATTGTCCCACATGAGGCACATACTGTTAATCCCCATTTTACAGATGAGGTAATTGAGGCACAGAAAAGTTAAGTGACTTGCCCAAAGTCACACAATTGAGAAGTAGCAGAGCCGGGATTCAAACCCATGAACTCTGACTCCCAAGCCAGGGCTCTTTTCACTGAGCCACGCTGCTCCAAGGAAGGGAGAAATAAGAATAGAAATGGCAGGTTTCATATAATAAACACAAAAGGCTTTTTGGAAAAGGAACAACAGATCATCTAAGTCAAAATATATAAAACCCAGTAGTCAACATAATTTAATCCTTGTATTTTCCATAAATCTAAAGACTGTTGACAATTTCTACTGTCAGAAAATCTCATTAAGATAGGGAATAGTGTAAAGTTTATAGTAATAGTTGGAGTTAAGGATGCAAGTTGATAGTTGCCATCTATTCGCAATTCATACTTTTATAAGTTCAATTTTGAATACTCCTTTTTGAAGTAAGTCAAATATGTAGGTAAGAAAGCAGATCCAAAAATAAATTTTGTCCCAGTCCAGGGGAACATGAAAGGATTCAGCCCAGGGTGAGATTACTCCTATCTTCCTCCCAACCCTCACTTTCCCGTCACTGTGGACGGCACTACCCTCCTTCCCATCTCACGAGTCCGCAATCTTGGTGTCATTCTCGAATCTGCTCTCTCATTCACTCCACACATCCAATCTGTCACCAAAATCTGCCGGTCTCACCTTCACAACATCGCCAAAATCCACCCTTTCCCTTCCATCCAAACTGCTACATTGCTGGTACAATCTCTCATAATATCCCGACTGGATTATTGCATCAGCACCCTCTCTGATGTCCCATCCTCCCATCTCTCCCCGCTCCAGTCTATACTTCACTCCGCTGCCTGGATTATTTTTCTACAGAAATGCTCTGGGCATGTCAATCCCCTCCTCAAAAACCTCCAGTGGTTGCCTATCAACTTGCGCATGAAGCAGAAAATCCTCACTCCTGGCTTCAGAGCTCTCCATCACTTCGCCGTCTCCTACCTCTCCTCCCTTCTCTCCTTCCTCAGCCCAGCCCGTACACTCCACTCCTCTGCCGCTAACCTCCTCACTGTCCCCCGTTCTTGCCTGTCCCGCCACTGACCTCTGGCCCAAGTCCTGCCGCTGTCCTGGAATGCCCTCCCTCCTCATATCTGCCAAACTAACTCTCTTCCCCTGTTTACAGCCCTACTGTGAGCTCACCTCCTCCAGGAAGCCTTCCCGGACTGAGCCCTCCCTTTCCCTCTGTCCCTCCTCCCCTTCCCATTCCACTACTCCCTCCCTCTGCTCTGTGCCCTTCCCCTCCCCACAGCACTTGTATATATTTGTACCTATTATTTATTACTCTGTTTTATTAGTTATGTGTGTATATCTTGATTCTGTTTATCTATTTTGATGGTATTGATACCTGACTACTTGTTTTGCCGTCTGTCTCAGCCTTTTACACTGTGAGCCTTTTGTTGGGCAGGGCTTGTCTCTATCTGTTGCCGAATTGTCCATTCCAAGCGCTTAGTACAGTGCTCTGCACACAATAAGCACTCAATGAATGTGATTGAATGAATTGAATGAAAGAATGAATAATTCTATTTGGAATTTGTTTTTCGGCCAATGAAACAATCCTGAGGCTTAAGTAAAAAACTGGAGCTCTGACCTACTGAAGAAGCACTGCAGTCATCTTCTAGGCCTACAACATTTTTAAATCTTTCTAATCCTCAGTTTTGTGATTTATAAAATGTGTATTAACATTTATTGACTTGTTTTTGAAAAGGGTAGTTAAATCATAAACAATTTTAAATCGCTTTGCTAAACTAAGGTGAAGAAATGAGAAGTAATCCCAAAAAACAAGCTTATATAAATTCAATCTCTGTCTCTCTGAATTTTTCTCAGACTCTCTCCTAGAGGTATTAATAAATGATTTGGTTCAACTTTTACATTTCAAAAATAAATAATAAATATGGAGGAAAGTTTTAGCTTTGCTCCTAAGATCAAGGATCAGACCTACAGTAATAGCTATAGTTATGCTTTCTGCTGGGAAAAGATTCACACATATCTTGGATTTTAATAAACCTTTTCTGAAATATTTAAGAGATTCATATGAGGATGAAAGTCAGGCTTTCAAACCGGACAAATAGCTGTTTCATTAAGCTGGGACGAAAGGAGTTCTTTGATTTGAAATTTCAGCCTAATAAAATACTTGACATCATTTTAAAGAAAATGTTGTATCAAGAAATATTTTCACATTGTGGATCTTTTCCAGATGTAATACTTCAACAAAAAGGGTAAGGCTGATTTCTGAGATTCCTGTCAGATTAGATGCACAGAGTGAAAGAAGAGCAACTGTATAGTAAATCTGATCAATGTCAGCAGTCAGTCTGGAAAAATCTTGTCAGTAAAACTTTACTCCTCACTGACTGTGTTTTTGGGACAGATTGTCTCTACATTCCTTTTTGGTCTTTATTAAACACTTACTTTGTGCCAGGCACCGTTCTAATCACTAGGCACTAATTTCTGACAATTCTTTTTTTTAATTCACTAATTTATGAAGATAATTATTTTGAAACAGGAGGCTTCCTGCAAAGAAGCAGTCTTTTAAATGAATTTAATATGGAGGACCTAAGTAATGCTAAGTCACTCTTTCATGCTCCCAGCCTTTGCTATCGAATTGAATACAAGCAGACTTCATTCTCCGCAATGAATTACAAAGAGAATAAATTCCAAAATCCTAGTCAAAGATATTAGGCTTCAGGCTGAAATGTTTCTTGGTTTTGTTTGTCATTTTTGAAAATACCTTCCTAAATGAAATCCCCTTGAATCAGCTATGCAGTAAGGAAAAACTTGTGTGGAAAGTTTTTCCCAATCATATGGCTTTTAAAAATATTTCACATACTTCAAAAAAAATTGCTCTTTCACATGGATTTTGTGAATGGTGTTATGGTATTTTCCATCTCATTCACACTCATGGATGTAATTGCATATGACGATCTAAGAAAATATTCATGTCAGCAATGGATCAGGGAGAAATATGGAACTGTGTCTAATTACAAGCATTTTTGTGGAGGTAAATAATAAGGTACCACATGAAAGAAGTTCAGTAAGCCAGGGGTTACGTCCCCTTTATTCATTCACTCAATCATATTTACTGTGCACTTACTGTGTGCAGAGCACTGTACTAAGCACATGGGAAAGTACAATGCAACAATAAATAGACCCATTCCCTGCCCACAACAAGCTGTATGTTAGTGAATGTGCCTGATGAACTCTACGTTTTGTGACCTGAGCTCCCAGACATATCCAGTGTTAGTTGGGACCTATTCTTAGAACACATTTTTTGGGGATTCCAGTCCTACACCCTGCTCCAAACTTAGTACAGTGCTCTGCACATAGTAAGGGCTCAATAAATATGATAGAATAAATCCAAAGAGCAGGATGGCAGAAAAACTGGTTAAGCCATCTCTCCAAGATTGGTCTTTTTTTCAACTTCCATGCTATTCCTTATTCTTATGCTAATACATCACTGACATTGATATTTTCTGAGATCTTCATATTCAGAGATTTTGCAATTACACCCATGGGTGTGAATGTAATGGAAAATACTGTGATAACACCATGAATAATAAACAAAAGCAGAGTGAAAGAGCGAAATGTTTTTGAAATATGTGAAATATTTAAGAGCCATATAATTTGGATAAACTTTTCAGAAGCCTCAGTAAATCAGAGATGTAAAATGATAAAGCATGGGTCTGGGATTCAGAAGGATGTGAGTTCTATGCCCAGCTCTGCCACTTCTCTACTATGTGACCTTGGGCAGTTCATTTCACTAATCTGTGCCTCAGTTCCCTCATCTGTAAAATGGGGATTTACTTTGTGAGCCTCAAGAGAGATATTTAGCTTGTAATTAGCTTGTACCTATCCCAGTGCTTAGTACAGTTCCTGGTGTCGTACTTAATAAATACCATAAATGCTTAACAAATACCATTAAAAAAGAGAAAAACAGGGGCTTCTGGGGAGACATGGTTTCTTTTCTCCATGTTTCCCATTTAGGATTTTCATGGAGTCGCTCAGAGCTCAGTCCTTTGAGTGCCAGAAACAGTGTCTAATTTTCAACTGTATATATTTTTTCCCAGTGCTTAGTATAGTATAGTTTTGCACAAAGTAAGCATTTATAAATACCATGAGAGGTGCATGTACTTTTATTTGAGCTCTCAATGGGTTTGTATATGGGTTCTAATCAGAGAGGGGAATGTTGTATTAAGAGACAGGTAGGGATATAGAAAGGACAAGAAACATCCTGTGGACACTGTCCCAGATTCATGCAGTTGAAGGACCACAAATATGTCAAAACTCTTCCTTCTTGTTTTTTTCCTCAGCCTTCAGGTTTACAATTCTTGCCCTAGCAAAGAGGAACTTGTGGGGAAGTGTAGTTTTCTTACTTCTTGCTTTCTGTATAATGTATATTATAATGTATAATGTATAGAAGAATATATAGAAGGACGTACACTTTAACTCATTTTATTTCCCACTCTGCAACAAACCATGACTGGCCCTTCCCCTTCCTTTCTAAACTCCTTTAGCTAACCAAGACTTTGTACAGTAGAGGTCGGGGCATCACTCAACGGTGCTACAAGTCAGATCCAACAATAGGAAGGCAACAAATCCTGAAAACTGTCTTTCCCTCTTTTGGGTCCTTTCACTGGTTTTGTCCCGAAAAAGGGGAATTTTTTCTGGAAAAATGTGGTTCCTCCATTACTTTTTTCCTGGCTAGCATGGGTCCCTCTTGTTCTCCCAGTCCTAATGTCCTATAGATTGTAGGCTGCCCCATTATAACTACATGTTGAGTGAGACAGAAGTGCCAATTGAACAGCACACCTGATTTCTAAGCAGTGTCCACCGCAAGTGGTGAAGAATCAGAAAAAAATGCATGAGCAAGGGGTTGGAAGTGAGATAGGGCAAAGTAAGAAGGTGAATTTGGGATTAGCAAAGGGCATGTTAGGGATATGTGAGTAATTTATCATATCCATAATTTATTACATCTGTAATTCATGTATTTCTATTAAGGTCTGTTTTTTCCTCTAGACTGTGAGATCATTGTGGACAAGGCTTGTGTCTAGTATATTTTTGTGCTGTACTCTCCTGAACACTTAGTACAGTGCTCTGAACAAAGTAAATGCTCAGTAAATACGATTGATCCTTTTTTGTGGGCACAGTGTGCATGACACACACGCATAGATACAAGCTCATTTTGAGCAGATTTGTCTTCTACTGTGACATTTCTTTTTTTTATGGTATTTGTTAAGCATTTTCTGTGTGCCAGGCATTGTACCTAGTGTTTGGGTAGATTCAAGATAATCAGGTTGGACAGAGTCCCTGTCCTATAGAGGACTCACAGTCTATCCCTGTTTTACAGAATAGGTAACTGAGGCACAGAGAAGTTAAGTGAGTTGTCCAAGGTCACACTCCATCAGGTGGCAGAGCAGGGATTAAAATCAAGGTTCATACTCATTTCAGTAGGCCACGATTCTTCTCTCTTAAAATCACCTTCATCTCTATATTAATGAATTCAGAATATACATTGGAAGTGGTGAAATCATAGTTTTGGTATTTGAACTCCTTGCCATATCCAAATTTGTTTGGTACTATACAACTACAAATTTGTTACTACTGGATTCAAGTCCCAGAATCTTGATGTGGAAGAGAATATCTATGCTCACCTTTAGTATTTTTCCTACAAATTGAATCATTGTATCTTCTCTACGGAACTTGGTTAACACAAGTGCTTTATCAAATGGTGATCCAGGATTCATGTGTTTGCAACTCATTCTAGTGAAATCAATGTTATTTGGAGTGAAACAAGCGTAAAAATTATTTATTCATTAGATTTCAGAAATTGCATCCTTCCCAGTAATACTTAAGATGCAAGCCCTGAAAAAATTCAGTCCTTAAAGGAATACAGTAAGATGAGTAAAACACCAATTTTTAAAGGTAGATCTTCTCCATTATCCTGAAGCCTATAAAGATGATTAGATAAGAAACCCATAAGCCAGAATCCTCTAGAGAAAGTGTACTGATTCCAGTTTCTTGTAAAGAGAAAGGCAGTGAAGGCCCTGGCATATCTGAATTCCTGTGAGAATATATGCAGTAAGAGGTGATTGCTAGGGTAACTTGTTGATTGCACAGCACTTTAGGCAATACACTGGAAGTGTGGCATTCCTGTGTGAATGCTACAGGCAAGTTTGAAAGTGTTCAGAAACAATTAATTAGGCACACAGTGATACATTCCAGGCATATATGGGAATTTATCACTAGTTGTTCATGCCTTCTCCCTCATTTTGTATGCTCAAGTGGCTGATCACATCCTCAATTAGCAAGTGATAACACATATATTTGTATGTGTAATTATGTTCCTGAAATTATACCCTTATAGACTGAAAATCTGCAGACAAAAAGCCAACTCTTAAGAATGCAGTCCATGTATATTCTCACTACAAATTCCAAATTCCAAATTGGCCAATGTCCTTTTTAAAGTGCCTTTTTATACACTTAGAAAGAAAAGCATACTGTGAAAACAATCTATACTTTTATTGAATTTTATGTTTAAATGTGGAATAATTATTTGCTTTGCCAGAGAAACTGATAAGAAGCAGTGTGGTCTAGTAGAAATATCCAGGGCCTGGGAGTCAGAGACCCTGGGCTCTAAACTTCACTCACACAGAGAATGGATGCAAGCTAGGGGTTCTTGGCATGGAGAGATAAGACTGACTGTACTCTAGATTGTGTGTTCCTCTCTAGACTGAAAGCTCCTCTTGGGTAGGGAATGTTTCTACTAACTTTGTGATATTTGTGCTCCCCCAAGTGCTTAGTACAATGCTCTGCACACAGGTGCTCAATAAATACAATCGATTGATAATCACAAGCTAAACTGAAGGCTGAAATCAATTCAAAAACACTTGCATGCCATAATTTTAATAAAATGACAGTGCATTACAGTAGACATCTTTGAAACTTCTTCTCTAGAGGCCTTTAAAATACTTGAGATTTTGTATCGATCTTGGTTAGGTTTAGGGTGGCCTTGCCTGAGCCCTATGTGGGACAGGATTTGTGTCCAATCTGATTATCTTGTATCTACACCAGCACTTAGTACAGTGCCTGACACCGTAGCAAGTGCTTAACAAATACCATAATTATTATTATTACTCTGAAAACTTAAAAAGCAACAGTATTTTTCCCTTCCTGTTTCCTGAGGAGTACCCAAAAGCTACAGTTAGCCTGGTAGAGCTCGAATTTTCCCGAAAGTTAGTTTTCAGATGGATTACTGCCTTTTTAACAAGAATGGGTGTAGAAGATGGGATAAAGCATTTTGGTTTTGCCCATTTCTTCAGGTTCCTTTAAACGCTAGGCTATTAACAACTCTTTTTGGAATTGGCATCCCTTTTGGTATTAAAAGAGCCTGGGCTTTGGAGTCAGAGGTCATTGGTTCGACTCCCGGCTCTGCCACTTGTCAGCTGTCTGACTGTGGGCAAGTCACTTAACTTCTCTGTGCCTCAGTTACCTCATCTGTAAAATGGGGATTAACTGTGAGCCTCACGTGGGATGACCTGATTACCCTGTATCTCCCCCAGCACTTATAACAGTGCTCTGCACATAGTAAGCGCTTAACAAATACAAAATACGAATAATAGCAATGAGGATGATGCTATTTATAGAATTCAGACTTAAAGAAGCCAGTTCAAGAGGCAGGGCTTACCTGGGACAGCTTTAAAAGAAACTGTTATGTACTCATCAGCCCATTAGAAGAACACTTTGCCTTATTTGCTCAATATGAGCAGTTAGTCCAGCGGACCAGGGAATATTGGGTTATTATGTGATTCCACCCCATTAAATATTTACAGGCCACCCGGGAGGGTGTAGGGTAAGGGTTCATCGCTTTTCCCTAGAAGAGGAAGAATTTAATGAGCGGGAAATATACATTGCAGGTGCATTCCTGTTCTTCTAAGAGTAAATTGACGGAAAGGCCATGCTGTCAAAATGTGACTGTTCTGGAATTGAATAAATTTTCCAAAGTGGTTACCGTAATTTATTAAGCAGTGGGAGGGGCTTTAACTGGAAGAATTCCATTAAAGACAGTGTGAAGTTATGCAGCTGAATTTATGCCCATAGTCTAGAAAATATGGATCTTCACCTATTGAACACCTGTTTTCCACAACAGTGGTGATCAGGCTTTTGACATTTTACAAACCATTTACTTCTTCTAATTTTAAAACACACACACTCTTCTGCAGATTTGTTTCAAAATAGGACCACTATAAAATGGAAATTGGTGCTCCCTCTATCTTCCGTCCTGTTGGCCCCACTTTGGGCATCAACTGCCTCTGAAGAGCCGCCTGCCATCACTTCTTTCTTTGCAAGGCATGATTTTAAGCAGGTACGGCTATCCTCGTGAACATTTCTTCTCCTTCGGTAAAATACAGCTTTATTTACCTGGCGATTAATCAATCTGGCACAATTATGGAGCACTTACTGTCTGCCGAGCACTGTAAGTATTTGGGAGAGAACAGTATAACAGAATTGTGAGGCCAACAGAAAATGGTGATGCGAAGGATTCTAGTACATTTGCCACAACTCTCATGCCCTTGCCTCTCCTCTTGGCTGCAGTTCAAAGAAGAGGGAAGAGACTGAAAGAGTGGCAGAGTTATTGTTCTGTTTTGTTTTTCCCAACCAGTCTTTTTATTGAGTGCTGACTGTGTCCAGAGCACTGTGCTACATGTTTGGAAGAGTACAGTATTAGAGTCAGTAGACACATTCCCTACCCACCACAAGCCTACAAACTATAGGGGGAGGCAGACGTTGATATTAATGAATAATGGATATGTATATAAGTGCTATGGGGAGAGAGAAATAAAGGGGGCAAATCCAAGTGTATGGATGACACAGAAGGGAGTGGGGTCAGAGGAAATGGCTTATAGGGGCTTAGTTGCCTGCTTACTAATTACAGAGCACTGTACTAAACGCTTGGGAAACTACAACAGAGTTAGCAGACATGTTCCCTGCCCACAATGACCTTAGAGTCTAGAGGGAGAGATGAAGACTTTTTAGATTTAGATATTAGACTGGAAGGCTTATATCCTCTTGGAGGAGTTGTGCTTTTAATAAGCTGGGTTGTAGTAGGAAATCAGGGAGTTAATATAGAAGTGGGTAAGGTGAAAAGTAATTAAGTGCTTTAAAGCTGATGGTAAACAGTTTCTTTTTGGTATGGATGTAGGTGGACAACCACTGCAGGTTCTAGAAGAGTTGGGGAAACCTGGATCTATCGGTTTTAAAGAAAAGTGAAGTATGGCCTGAAGAGGGGAGAGACAGGAGGCAGGAAGGCCAGCAAGGAGGCTGATGCAATAATCAGGGGGAATAGGATAAATAATTGAATTAACGGGGTAGCTGTTTGTATGAAGAGGAAAGATCAGAGCTGGTAGTTAAAGCCATGGGAGTGAATTAGTTCTCTAAGGATGTGAGCATAGATGGAGAATAGAATGGGATCCAGAACTGAGTCTTAAGGGACTCCCCCAGTTAGGAGGTAGGAGGCAGAGGAAATGTCAGAAAGCCAATGTTTATCATTTTTAGGTAAATATTAATATAAGTAAAGAAAGTATCCTCTAAGTTTTATTTTTTCTGATTTAATGGTCTTTAAGTGTTTACTATGTGCCAGGCACTGTACTAAGCACTAGAGTAGATACAAGATAATCGTGTTGGATACCGCCTCTCCCCCTGTCAACAACCTATAATGACCACCTCCTAAATGTGTCTACGTGGGCTAATACCCTCCTCAACCCTCACAGTTTGAAAGTATTAAAAATGAAGGGAGCAGATCTTTTATGTTTTGAAATAGTGCAAAAGAAAATGAGTTTATTTATTCTAATGCATTATGCTACATTGTGCACTTAATTTCCTTGCTTTGAAGACCCTTTCAAGTTTTTGAGTCTCATCTTCTTTAAAGGTACAAATGCTATTATAGATCTTTTGCTCTTAGCTTAATAACAATGAAATGATTGACTAGAGCAGTTGTCTTGAAAAGTGGCCTGTGGAAAGAGCATGGGGACCTGGGTTCTAATTCCTGTTTTGCCACTTTTCTGCTCTGTGACCTTTCCTCATCCATAAAGCTGGGGATAAGGTTCCTGTTAATGCTTCTGCATAGACTGTGAGCTCCATCTGCTACAGGGACAAAGTTTTATAAGTTTTTATTGTTTCTACCATAATACCTAGTACAGTTCTTAGTACTTTTATTATTATTATCATTATTATTATTGTTAAGTGCCGTAGAGTCATTTCCGATTCATGGTGACTCTATGGTTATACTTTCTCCAGAATGTCCTGTCCTCTAGCCTAACCCGCAATCTTTCTAACAGTTCTTCCGTTATTCTTGTTATGGTCTCCATCTATCTAGCTGCTGGGCTGCCTCTTCCACATTTTTCCTAGATGGACTTTTCCTACCATTAGTGTCTTCTCCAGAGAATTAGTCCTCCTGATTCTGTGTTCAAAATATAGTAATCTAAGTTGTTATTTGGCCTTCCAAAGACCACTTTGGTTTAATTTGCTCTAAAATCTATTTGTTCATTTTTACGGTAGTCCAAGGTATTTGCAAAAACCTTTTCCAATACCACATTTCAAAGGAATTGATATTCTTTCTATCCTGTTTTTTCACCGCCCAGCTTTCGATCCATACGTACTCACTGGAAACACCAGAGTTAACAATTTGTATTTTTGTGGCATTTGTTACATCAGCACGCTTCATGACTTTGTCCGGGCTCTTCATAGCAAGTCTTCCTAACATTAATCTTTGGCCTATTTCTTGGATACTCATTATTTACTATTGATTATTGATCCCAGGAGGGAAAAATTGTCAACTATGTCAATCTTCTCTTCATCCACTACAAATGTGTTAAGACTTCCAGTTGTCATGATCATTGTTTTCTTGACATTCAAATGTAGGCCCATCTTTTTGCTCTGTTCCATAATATAATAAGCACTTAACAAATGCCATTACTATTGTTGTTTAATAATAAAAATCATTTTTGTATGTTTATTTTTGTTTCCTTGCTAAGTGTGCTTGAACCCCTGATAAACAACTCTGCAGATGGGATCATGTGCAGGAAAGTATATGTTTTGACAGATAACTTTTTCATTTACAACACATTTCTGAAATCCACCCAGCCCTTAACTCTCCTCCACCCCTTAAACTTGCAAGTTTTATCGTATCTTCCTCAGTGCCTATTACAGTGCTTGGCTCATTATAGTGAATTTAATTCATAATTGTGGGTAATGGTAATAATGATGATAATGGCTTCATTCTGGGCCAAATCTTAATAGTCCAAACTCAAGGTCAGCATTGTGATAACTCTTTCAATTCACTGTAGTGCTGTTAGAACATTATTGCCTCCGTTCTAAATCCTACTTTAGTTGCCTGAGAGTGATATTGCTGCTTCCAAGGATGTCTAGAATTTAAGGGAGTAAATACAATAAGACTATCACTGACTTCTCCCCTATCCCAGAGCTTCTCCCCTCTCCCTACCCATCCCACAGTGTTCACCTGAAGACTCAGAAAAGAAGAAGGATTTTTACCCATATATTTTCAGGGATTCTAGTCTCAGCGAAAAACAGAAACAAAATAAAAATCACAATCTTAAAGGACTTCAAGGCAATTGCTGTCCTTTTTTTCCATTCACTACAGATCCTGGCTGGAATATGCCAACTCTGTTCTTGCTGTGAAATTTAATTAACTTTTCCTGAAAAGTCTTTTGAAATGTTAGCTCAGTCCTCAAATTCTGAAAGGGGTTTTTAAGGTTGTCTTGCATTGATGTGGATGCGGTTGCTGCTTTCAAAAGTGTAGGACAGGGGTTATTTTTATTCAGATTGAATAAAAATTATATCTCTAATTTCCTTGGAATTTGGGGGGAAATTGATGTATAAATTAAAATGCTGAACCACCCAAACATCTTCATCCCTGCAGGGAAGGTTAAATCATGGGCAGTATCCTTATTATTTTAGCAGTGAGGAAGCAAAGCAGAGGTTTTCAACCATATAGTTATTAGATGCGAAAAAATGGACAACAAAAATTAAGTAGGACTAAAATCGAGATAAACTATGAACACTTTAAAATACATGAGGATTATTTAGGTTGTCCAAGTAAAATTCCTGATTCTGGGATTTGAGTTCTTTGTTATTTACTTCCTTGTTGTCTGTCAGCAAGTAGAATCCTTTTTACCATCAACCAAAACTGAAGAGTTTAGTGATAAATCTCATTAATCTCATTCACCCTCCTTGATACAACAATCTCACCATCAGCATCCATTGATGTATCTGAAAAACAGCTGATGGTATTTTCTTTCACAACACTTAGTTCAGTGCTCTGTCCACAGTATATGCATAATAAATGCTATTACTATTGCTTTTTAATATTTTTAATTTAATGTGTCTTCTCCTTTAGCAATTTTCTAAATCTATTAAATGTTTAAAATTTTTGGAAAAAATGTAGGATGTTCTTATCATATATGAGGTTAAATGTGACTGATGAATTTTTAAAGAACCCCAATATGGATTTTTAAATGTAACTTACTGAAGAACACGATATAGTAGGGAGATTTTCAATTTTTTTTAAATAGCTTTGACGATTATTCTTTTTATCTAATTCACTAGGGATCTAATATGCTCTTTTGCATAGAATTTAAATTAGCCTCTGTCATTGTTCTCTAAACTCAAAGAGCCCTAAACAAGAAGGTATGGCCTGCACTTAGGCTATAAAATTATCTCCAGGGAATATGAAAAGTATGTAATGTTCCAAATTTTGTTTCATTTAATTTTAGATTAAATGAAATAATGTCAATTTGACCATAGGAGTCCCAATAATTTGTCCAATATAGCTCAAAGATCTTTCTTCAGTAAGCAACTTTGTTCTTGTGGTTCATTATTTTATTTGCTTTAGCACAGTTCTTCTGCCCACAAGGTAAAAAAAGAAATCCCAAAGTAAATGAGTGGACAGAGCATGGCCCTAGTAATCAGAATGACCTGAGTTTTTATCCTGGCTCTGCCACTTGCCTGCCGTTTGGTCTTGGGCTTTGGACAAGAGGGCCCAGGCATGGACCACCATACCCTCTGCCCTATCCCAACTTCATCGCAACATCACCAGTTACAGCATGTGAGTTACTGGGAAAGTTGGTCAACAGGGAACAGCAAAGCGAGAAAGGGATGGACAACTACTGGAGGAGAAAGAACAGAGTGACCGTTGCACAGTGTGGCTAATAAAAAAAGGAAACTGGGGTGGATTTGGGAGTGGGGAATGGAGCCAGTCTGGTGGGGTGGAGCGTGGAGGGGAGTGCAAAGGAAATGAAAACCCAGAGTTGGGAAATTTGGCAATGACAGGGATTTTGGAAAGGAAGCAAGTGGGACAGAGGCCTGGGAAGGGGAAAAAGGGAGGGAAGGGCAGGCTGAGTAAAGAAAAATAAATCTAAAGGTCTTCCTGGATGTGTCATAGATCTACTGATAGCATGTGTACTAAATGATGATAATAGTAATTATAGTATTTGTTAAGCAATTACTGTGCACCAAGCACTGTACTAAATGCTGGAGTTGATTCAAGATAATCAGGTCAGACACACTCCCTGTCTTGTTAGGTATTTGCAGTCTGAAGTGTGAGGCAGAACAGGTATTGAATCTCTATTTTTCAGATAAGAAAATTGAGGCCCAGGGAAGCTAAGTGGGAAATGGCAGAACTGGAATTAGAATCCAGCTCCCCTAACCCCTATGATCTTTCCACTAGGCCCTGCTGCATTTCAAAAAAAGTGAAAGATCCCAGGCAAATCATGAACACCATTACCAGGTCAGATCAGTGGTCCATCCAGCTGAATATATGGTCCCAGACTATGACAGTAGGATGTTCGGAGAAGTCACATAGTGACTTCTTGGTAATGTCACCCAATACTCCAAACTTTTCCTCTTAACATTCTAATTTTTTTCTAGTAACTCTATTTAAACTGCCTGTCCATGGCTGATTCAAACCCCTTCTGAACCTGATGACAATTCCATTTTGCACAATATCCTGTAGAAGAGAACTCCATAGTCTTACCTCCTGCTAGGTAAAATGTTTTTCTTTTATTCATTTTGAAACTACCATCTTCAAGCATCCACTTTCGGTTAGCAAAGCATTTCCTGTGTTGGAGAATCAGGATGTAATTATGAACCAATAAACATCTTTCTGAGAGAGGAAAAGATGTTTTCAGATACCGTGGTAGAAAATAATACTAAAATATATGAGTTTGTGCAGCAAGACCCTTGTTTCCCTAAAATGGATTCTCATAAAAAATGAGCATTGTATGGCTGTTCAAATGTTTCTTCTCCTGTCACCAAAGGTATTAAACATTAAATGTCATATATTCTTTCACAGCCAAGTATTAAGGAGATTACAGATTTAAAATGACATTATTTTAGATTTTTAGTTGCTTTTCCTTTTCTGAAACATTTTCTTCGATGAATGTAGATCATTATAAAGATTGAACTTTCTTCAGGGAAATAATGAAGCAGCACCCCCTCTTTTCTTTTTTTCCAATAATCACTGTGGTCTCATGTCAGCAAATTATGTTGTATTGTACTCTCCCAAGTGCTTAGTTCAGTGCTCTACACATATTAAGTGCTCAAAAAAAAATTGATATAGAAAGTAAAATCATAGTGAATTTGCCCGATTCCGTGTATTATTCTTAAAATTATTTCATTTGACATCATCTTTGTGTATGTGAAGTAATTGTTTCCCTTAACTAACTTCTTGTCACATGGTCCCAGTCTATCACTCTGAGTTTACATCACATAAAATGTAATGCCCATGGAAGAGCGAAATCAAATTGAACACTTATTTGCAGATATGGAGAATCAATCAATCAAAATATTGAGTACTTACTGTGTGAAGAGCACCTTACATGCTGGGAGAGTACAGTTCAACAGAGCAGGTGGACCTATTTCCTGCCCACAAGGAGCTTACAGTCTATGTTATTAGCAAGAGCTTTGTGACATTAAAATTGTTCTTTTCATTTAGGTATTTTCTCCATTTGTACTTAGAGGCAAATGTTAAAACATATTTTAAAGGAAAACAAAATTACATCCTTGGATGAATGTTCCGTTTTGTCTCTCAAAGTAGAGACAGAATGAATGGTAAGGTTAATAGCCTCTAGGTGGGAAAAGCGTTACAAAAAGGCAACTTTGGTGCTTTTAAAGAATTATTCTAGAAAGAACACCAAGTCACACCTGGAGAATCAAATGGTTTCTGAATATGTATTTTATGCATTACTATTAAAATATGAAACTGGTACCAAAGCCAGCTGTCTGGGATGTAGACAGGTAATCTGAATTCATTCCATCTGATGTGGCATCTATTGTAAAGCAGAGCACATGCCAACGGAAGGCGAAGGTTTCTTAAATACATTTTCCTTTCCATTTACGTTTTCTTTACTCAGACCATCCTAATGATAGCAGTTCTGGATCCGTGCAAACTAGATCAAATCCTGCTATGCCTACCTCCATACCTGACTCGGAAACCTGACTGTCGGCTTGTCTGTTTTACCCAGAGCATTTCTCTTCTGTAGATGATGTCTTCAGAGTTCTCCCCCCGTTTTTAGCCTGGAGCTTCGAGCAGAAATCAAACTTTAGCCAGGCTGGGATGCTGGGTGAAGTTACAGGAGCACTGACCACAAGCACAAAACTTCTGGAAACCATTGTGCACACTGGGACATTTGCTATATTGCAGACATTCCTAGATATTTCCTGAGCCTGGGGCTGATCTCTGCCCTTACTCCAAGGAAGTACAGTGGAATATAATGAATTGGAAACCTCAGTCCAGGATGAAATAATGAATGGGAAGTGGCAGTAGCGTTTCACCACTGTCTCGCCCCACCCTCTCACCCCTAGTTCCACTCCAGGCTAATCAGGGATCTCTGCCATTTCAGTGGTCTTCCCTGGTCTGAAAGCAAAGCCGTCTTCCAATAGGAGCCTTGTTAAGCATTTATGTGTCAAACACTATTCTAAGTGCTAGAGTAAATACAAAATAGTCAGGTGGGTCTTGTCTTATGCCGTCATTTCCGACCCGTAGAGACACCAAGGACACATCTCTCCCAGATTGCCCCGCTCTCCTGCAGTAGTTCAGGTAGTGTATCCATAGAGTATTTTCTTAGTAAAAATAAGGAAGTGTTTCACCATTGCCTCCTTCCACACAGTAAACTCGAGTCCCTTCCCTTGACTCTCTCCCATGACGCTGCTGCCCAGCACGGTTGAGTTTTAACTTGTAGCATTTTGCCTTCTACTCACTAGCCTCTGCCCAAGCTAGGAATGGAATGGTTAGGCCTCTGCTTGACTCTCCCTCACGTGGCCAAGACTGGTAGAGTACTGGAAACTGTCCAGGTGCGGCCCTGAGAGGGGAATCAGGTAGGTAGGGGTAGGTAAAGTTTTTTTTATGATATTTTTTCAGTGCTTATTATGTGCCAGGGACTATACTAAAGTCTATGGTAGATTAAAACTAATTAGGTTAGACAGTCCGTGTCCCACATGGGACTCAAAATCTTAATTCACATTTTATAGATGAGGTAATTGAGGCATAGAGAAGTTGTGACTTGCCTAAAGGTACACAACAGACAATTGGTGGAGCTGGGATTAGAACCTAGGTCTTTTTGACTCCCAAGTCCATGCTCTGCCCACTTGATCACACTGTTTCGCTTGGCCACACTGCTTCTCTTAATTAGGTCAGGCACAGTCCCTGTCCCACAAGCGACTCACAGTCTAAGTCCGATGGAGAGCAGGTATTTAATCCCCATATTACAGTTCTGGAATCTGAGGCACAGAGAAGTTAAGCGACTTGTCCAATGTCACACAGCAAGCAGTTGATAGAGGTGGGATTAGAACTAAGATCCTCTGACTCCCAGGCCTGGGTTCTTTCCACTAGCCCACATTGCTTCTTATAGTCTTCGGAGGATTCAGTGGTGTGAAGTCAAATTAACAATGCTCTGGGGACTAGAGGTTTCCACAGCCTCAAAGGAGTCCAACATATGGAAGGACCTGGGGTGGCGGTCCATGTGATTCGCTCGGTCCCTTCTTCCAGTCCTCTTGCCAACGCCAGTAGTTAACACTATGTGAAACTGTAACAGAAATCTCTAATTTCAAAGCCCACCATTTGGTTGAAAACAAGACTGCTAATTTTGGGTATTCCTCTCTCAGGGTTGCACTTGGAGAGTTTCCAATACTCTACCAGAATCGACTACAAGAGAGAGAGTCAAGCAGAGGCATATCCATTCAATTCCTAGCTTGGGCAGTGGCTAGCAAATAAATGGCAATCTGCCCCAAGTCAAAATTCACCTGTGCTAGGCAGCAGTGGCATGGGAGAGAGTCAAAGGTGGAGACTCACGTTTACTGCATGGAAGTAGGCAATGGTAAACTGCTTCCATATTTTTACCAAGAAAACTCTATGGATACACTTCCAGAATGATTGCAGATGGAGGTGAAGCGTTCTGGGAGAAATGCATCCATGGCATCGCTGTGGGTCAGAGACGACATCATAAGACAAGACAATTTTGGGTATTAAGAAATGTTAGCCCTATGTAGAAGGGGTTCTGTGTTCAGTTTTATTATATTTAATCAATATATACCATATAGTAAGATGGCTTGGCACAGAGTAAACCCTTAACAAATACCACAGTCATTATTGTTATGTGGGCTTCATTACCGTCTTTTTATGTTATGCATTCATCCATGCCCTTTACCATGTACAGAATCTCATCATTTCATTTGTTCCCTTTGGAAAATGGCAATAATGATGGTAGCTTTAGAAGAATTTCCTGGAACAAAAGAGATGTCGGTAAATTATTTGAAATCATCACTAAAAAGCGGCACATGACTTATAATGTTATTTAAGTACTCAATTAGCAAACAGTGTTTAAAGAAGTAATTCATAGTCCCCAGCTATTTTAACTACTCAGTCAAAGAAAAGACGTGACTCTCCTCAACCAACCTTGACAGTGTCATAATTTTTATGCAGATAGAACTTCAAGGGCAATTCTCTCTTGTTCTGATTTTAATATGGGATGCACTTCATTAAGAAATTAGGGAGGAAAATCATGGGTGCTTGCAAAGACTTGGGTGCTTCGCACCGGATGATCTTAGGAGGAAATGTGTTTATCCAGGATTCCATGAGGAATAGCCTTGTCACACTGCCTCGCAGATCCTCAGCATTTGTGCGACAAACTGTTTGTTATTCCTGTAGCTAGTTCTGAGGCTAAACCAGCCCCAGGCACCTTGATGGCACCTCAGCTGCTGGATTGACAAAGATTTGGTTTTTTTCCATATTGAATCCCAGTTCCCTCTCTTGCTCTTAGCCTCCAGAGATAATCCAGATCCCCCAAGGAGATCTGAGCCAGACTGCTCTGAACAGGTTCTAGACAATTCTGCCCTTTTCAGGGGATAGATTCCCCTGGAAATGAAAGAATTTTAGGCACCTTTTAAAGCAAGATTCACAAGGTTTCAAAATTACTTGTTTTTTGAACTGAGATTCCCATCCTGCTCCCCTCTCTTAATGTAGTCCCTGCTTCCATGGGACCTCATTTTTTTGTTTTCTGGGGGTGGTATTTTTTAAGCGTTTACTATGTGTCAGGCACCAAGCACCATGGTAGAAGATAGACAGTCCCTGTCCCACAAAATAATAATTATAAATTATATTAATAATTGTGGTAATTGTTAAGCATTTACTATGAACCAGGCAGAGTATTAAGTGCTGGGGTGGATACAAACAGATCGGGTTGGACATAGTCCCTGCCCCACATAGGGCTCATAATCTTAATCCCCATTTCACAGATAAGGTAACTGAGAGAAGTTGTGACTTGACCAAAGTCACACAGCAGGCAGGTGGTGGAGTCAGGATTAGAACCCAGGTCCTCTGACGCCCAAACCCCATGCTCTTTACACTAGGCCCCTCTGCTTCTAATTGATTGCCTTGTCCCCTTATCTGCAAACTCCCTATCCTCACTGGATCACACTGGTCCCAAGCCTTCATTTCACCCCAAGCAGGCCACCTCCTGAAAAGCCCAGGGCTTAGACTGTATGCCCGTCAAAGGGCAGGGACTGTCTCTATCTGTTACTGATTTCATACATTCCAAGCGCTTAGTACAGTGCTCTGCACATAGTAAGCGCTCAATAAATACTATTGAATGAATGATGGGTTGGCGGGAGGGGCAGGGAAGAGGCAATTCTGAATTTGCACACTCTCTCCCTGGCGTTTCTCTCAGCCAGTGTGCCGAGAACTTCCTCTGTGGTCCAGGACTGCTACGGAAAGCTCAGCGCCTGTGCTCCGAGAAGAGGGACCGTGAAGCTTGGGTCAGTCGATGGGGAGGGGACAGACCAGACAGAGCTGGGGGTCCTCAAGGGTGACCCACAAGCAGAGATCCAGAATGCCGAGCTTATCCCCAACCCTGGGGTAACTCACTCCCAAGCCCCCTACTGAGTCAGCCATCTTCTTGAACCACCAGGAGCCCTAAACTCTGCTCCTCCCACCACAGTACAATGCTATTTTTTCTTTGAACTTTGTGTATCTGTCCTTGGCTTTTTGTTCTTTTTGTGTCTCTCCTCTGTCTCCATCACCAGTTCCCTTTTTCTTCTGAGACTGTGAGATCATTTAGAGGATTATGTCTATTTCCCACTCTGGTTCTTTTTCTCAGTGCTTAGTACCGTGCCTCACGTACAGTAGGTGAGAAGCAGTGCTATCTAGTGGATGGAGCACAGGTCTCGGAGTCAGAAGGAACTTGGTTCTAAGCCCAGTTCTGTCACTTGTCTGTGGTGTGACCTTGGGCAAATCATTTAACTTCCCTGTACCTCAGTTACCTCATCTGTACAATGGGGATTAAGACTGGGAACCCACGTGGGAAAGGGGCTGGATCCAACCTGATTAGCTTATATTTACCTCAGTACTTAGTACAGTGCCTGGCACACAGTAAGTGCTTAAAAAATGTCATCATCATTATCATTGTTATTATTATTAGGTGCTAAGTAAAAATCTTTCCTACTAATACTAAAATGATACCTGTTTTGTTATTTCTATGTGTGAAGCACTGTCCTAAGTGCAGGGATGGATAAGAATAATCAGATTGAATACAGTCTGTAGCCCTCACAGGGCTCACAGTGTCAGGGGGAGGGAGAATTAAGTGTTTAATCTCCACTTTTTTAACCAATGAAAAAATTGAGGTACAGAGAAGTTAAGCAACTTGCCCAAGGTTGCACAGCAGGTTATGAGCGAAGGTAGTATTAAAACCCAGATCTTCTGATTCCCAGTCCTCTGTTCTTTCCACTAGATCATGATTTCAGCAATTACTCTTTAGGCTCACGTTCTTTGGGCCTGAGTGGTACGAATATGCCATTGAAACTTATGTCACGCTATCTGAGCTCAGCATGTTTTTGTGTAACATCCAAGTCACATCTTAGTAAAACAGCATGTCATGTTGTATAGAAATAAAATTACTGGTAATGAGTACGCAGTCACTGAGCATCAATCATGTTGACATCACACATATCCTTTGCATCTGTGACTTTTTTTCATTGTTAATGTTCACAAATTGAAAAGTCTTGCAAAGATTCATACTAGCAATTGTGAAGAAGGCTTATCAGCTGGATAACATGGGGGAAACCTAATACTGATTTAAGTATAAAATGAAATATCCATGCTGGTAATATTTTGAGCTTTCTGGACACTGTTATTCTGGAATTTCTATTTTGTTGGATCTTTACTGAAAAAAATGGTCCAGATTGCCACTGAAGGAAATAGGATTTTGCCATTCTTTTTAATTTTTCATAAGGACTTGAAAATGAGATGCCCTAATACTTTTTTTAAACAGGTCACATGAATTATTAATAGCTAAGCAGTTTTAGAGTGTTTCCTAAGAGAATCATTAATCTGTAAATTCTTAACAGGATTGATACCAGTTTGAATGTTTCTTCAAAGTATGGGGAAACTAGGAAAACTATTAAACGATGAATAATGCAGTTGCCGATTGGTTTAATTTCCAAGTAGTTTATGCTGTTCCTCATGACACTGACCTGTAACACTATATGAAAATGTGTTCTACTCTATTTTGTCTTTGCCAAAAAGAGTTATTTCCAAAAACTATTCTTGGTAGCTTTAAGTGACCATGAAAAAATGTTGAAGTTCATATTTACCAAGACACTTATCACACAAGCTTCCACTGGTAAAATAGATGTATTTCTGTAGTTTTCCACTGGATTCTACTGGTCTAAAGAGCTTAAAAAGTAGGAAAACCATCTGACCACTTATAGTTTAAATCTTTGCATTGAAGTAATGAAATTTTGTTTTTAATAACATGGTAATTGAAAATGGCTTAGAAATCTTATCTCCTTTCCACCAAATGGAAACGATATTTTGAAAAACAGGGGAAGATTTTTTAATTCTTGTTAAATCTTCTCTGCTCTGATATTTTCTTTTATGTAAAAGTTGCATTTCTTGGAAAGTTCTTCAATTTTAGCCATTCATCTTCTTTGACTGTTTGATCAGTTTGTTTCTTATTGGGTTCTTTTGTGGCATTAATGGTAACCTTTGTTCCAAAATGATGTATTTGGTATCAAGGAAATGAGGAAGGTGTTTTGACATTTTAAGCAGAAGAATTATAGGAATAATATTGTAGACAAAACCTTCTTTAGGAACAAGAACTAACCTCATAAAATAAGGACAGCTTTCAGAGCTCAGTGGTAGAGCACAATGTGGCTCACATTTTTGGGATGTCACCCTATCCAGATATGATAGTCTTGATAAAATGGGGGCATCAGCTTGCCCACAACCCAGATTTTTAAAAGACCAACTGGCTCAATATGACTAACTTCTGTAGTGTTGCAGTTCTGTTGAGTAGGATGTGAGCACGAGTGTCTGCAAAAGTACGATTACTTTCGATAGTTGTAAGGCTGATTTGCTGTACTGCCAGAATCCTTGTCTTTATGGAAGGCTATCTGCCCCAGTGTTCACTGCCCACTCTGTGAGATCTACAAAACCCTTGGTATTGACTAAATTGTACTGAATACTGCCATTTTAGAGAAGCAGCATGGTATAGGGCATAGAACATAGGTCTTGGACTCGGAAGGTTGCGGGTTCTAATCCTGGTTCTGCCACTTGTCTACTGTGTGACCTTGGCAAGTCACTTCACTACTCTATGCCTCAGTTACTTCATCTGTAAAGTGGGGATTGAAACAGTGAGCTCCACTTGGGAAAGGTACTGTGTCCAACTTGATTTGCTTGTATCCACCCCAGTGCTTAGTACAGTGCCTGGTACACAGCAAGCTGTTAACAAATACCACAATTATTAATATTATTATGAAAATCATAATGTTCAACCTGAATAGCTGTAAGTGGTTCAATTTGGAGCATTTGAGGGTGGTACTTCCTAAGCCTGGTTTGAATCTGACTGGGTTTGAATCACTGTTGACTAGACCTGCCCCTCTGAAACTCACATGCCAATGTGACCTTATATAGGCAAATGGTTACAACCCAGATATCCCAATGCTCCAGGAACCCTTCAGTGCTCAGGATGTAGCAAATCTAAATTAGTTTAATGAACATCTGTTTAATGAAAATCTGTAATTAATTTATATCTGCAATTTATTTATATTAATGTCTGTCTCCCACTCTAGACTGCGAGCTCATTATGGGCAGGGAATGTGTCTTTATTGCTATATCATACTTTACCAAGCGCTTATTATAGTGCTCAGTAGATATGATTGACTAACATTACCCAATGATTTAAAAACTAATATGAGCAAAGGAGTCAACACATTTCAGCTCCTCACACTAGCGCCCCACACAATAATAATAATATAATAATGATGGCATTTGTTTAGCACTTGCTATGTGCAAAGCACTGTTCTAAGTGCTGGAGGGATACATGGTGATCAGCTTGTCCCATGTGGGGCTCAAGTCTTAATCCCCATTTTACAGATGAGGTAACTGAGGCAGAGAGAAGTTAAGTAATTTGCCCAAAGTCACACAGCTGACAAGCAGCCGAGCTGGGATTAGAACCCATGACCTCGGACTCCCAAGCCCGTGCTCTTTCCACCAAGCCACGCTGATCTTCCCATAACATATGACCGTCAACCCGGATCATGCATGATCTGTGAGGCAGTGCCAAAGAAATTTAGAGATCCACGGGCTGCCAATCAGATTTAAGACAGGCTTGGAAGATCCCATACCTTAGAATACACTTGGCTTTTTGACCAGTGCCACCAGCCTTATCCTCAAATCGTACACTGTATCTAATGCCATTAATGGTTCCTGACAGTCGCATCACTAATACTGAGGCTGTGGTCCTTGAGACAAAGCTTCTGGACAATTCCTGTACAAACAATAGATAATAGCAGGATTCCCCAAATATTTGCTGTGTAGTGAACTGAAGGGAGAAGGAAGGACAGAACAAATCATTTAAAGATGTAGTAAAGAAGTTTCCAATAATAAGTCTTAGAAATGGGCTGTGTCTGTATCTTATATTGTACTCTCTCAAGGGCATAGTACAGTGCTCTGCATACAGAAAGCATTCAATAAATACAATTGAATGAATGAATGAAGCAGTAGCAGAGCTGGGATTAGAAAAATTGTTGCTCACCAATCTTTCAGGCAACCTGCACACATGGATAACATTTTACTGTCAGCAGCATCAACTTTAAAAACAAAGATCAGCTATTGGTGCACAAATCTACCACTTAATGCTCCCAAAATAAAATCTGTTCACATCTGGTTTGTGCATTGGCAGGAAAATAATATCTAATAAATTATTGATT